>NC_081259.1:2615000-3240000 GCF_030490865.1 Poecile atricapillus | reverse complement strand
ATCCAAGCTAGACATTCTTAATAAATGAATAATCCACAAAAAGTTTGAACAAACCTAAAGGAACAACACTTGTTGCTTTGAGAACTTAGTAATACCTATCAGAATGTAAAGAAAAATCTTTTAAATGATGAGACTTTTCTTCAAGTTTTTACTATTGGGGAAAGATGCAAAAAGGATTGTTTTTTGCAGCTTACCAAAGCTTTATTTGAAATATAATCTTGAAGTCTAACCTAAAATGCTGAGCTACATAATGGAGATTTTACCAGAGGTGTGTCACTTATTTAAGGTGAGGGTTAAGGGCAGAGAAGAATTGAGCAGCACAGGGTACCCAGAGGTCAGGACAAGCAGTGAGAGCACAGAGGTACCACAGAACATGTGGAGGCAGCAGAATAATGAGAATCAGAGAAGACACCTGAGGGTGGAGAGGCTCTTGGCTTTTCCACCTCCAGTGAATGACTCAAGGTTTTAAATTAGCCCTTGGAAGGCAAGGAAGGGACAGGACTGGAGCATCTGCACTCTGTTTGCAGCTTCCCAAAACAGAATCTTCAGCCCTGGTGTGAGCCAGGAGCTCACCTATTGATGATCTCCACACCACCCTGAGCCAGCAGCTGAACCAAGTCTGCTGTGCATCCCCTGTTCCAGCTCTCTCCTGGTTATCCTTCCTGTGCAGTTCAACCTGACATTCCCCATCCACAAAGACAGCTGAAGGAGGAGCCAGAACGGAACAGGTCTTTCATTATTTCAGCCACTTTGACATCCTTTTCATGTCCTAACAAATGCAAGGGAAATTTTCAGCTAAAGCACAGCTTCTTCATCAGTGGTGGGACCCAGCTGAAGGGCTGAGCTAGGAAGGTAGTGAAAAACAGAGATACATTGCAACAATATGATTGAGGTGCTTCCATCTGAATGTTGTGGCATTATTATGAAATAATCTTTACTGGCAGCTTGTTTAGGTGTGTTATTTATAGCACAAGTTTCTTCAGAGCTTCAAAAGATGAGTCTTATAAAAAAAACAAATCTCTGTTAAACTGAATTTCTTAACGGACTTTTTTCTTAGCATTTTACATTAAAATAAAATTAGAAGTAGCTTTTTCAAGCTACTCAAATTTAAGATTTTTTTTTCTCTTATATAATCACTTCTCTATCATTAGTTCCCATTTATTCCTGTTAAGTAAATTTCCTCCCTTCCAGTTCAGAAAGAAGTGCTCTTACAAGCACTTAACAGGATAATGGTACAAGTAGAAAGGCAAAGCTATGACTGTAACCTGTATTGTCTTTTTTCCTTCAATAGAAAGCAGTTCTCATCGGTTGGAATACTTAGTGGCAAAATATAAGATCTCATTAATGTCATTCCATTCTTTATCTGAAGACTACTCAAGAGCTACTCTACTCTTCCCTTATGAAACCATGTGAGAGACTAGCACATGTTGACAATTCAGAACAGAGGCTGATGTAAGGAGAGGGGGAAAAACCCAACAAAATGTACCAGGGCAGGAAAAAAAGGCAGGAAAAGGAACTCTTACCTTTCTGATGTTGCAGTCAAAGAGACCAGAAGCACATTAGCAGGGACGAGGCATCACACTCACTACTCTGACCGAGGTAAACACGCCCTATCTCCAGAACCCTTTCAAATTCTTCTGAGACCCACCCAGCAAAGCTGCACTTCAAGATTTCTGACTGAAGGCAATCCTGATGTCATCCACATCACTCCGTGCAACTCGGCAGCAGTAATGCCAGTGCCTTCCCTGCTCGTTTCAACACAGCAAATGAAGAAATGTTTGAAGTCACGTGGGTTTCATTGCACGATGAGAATTTGTCTCACCGTATATTGCTCCACACACACACGGGAGGATGCTGAGCCTGCTGAGGGTGCAGAAAATGGAGCACCAAAAACATCACTTCACTCTGACAGGTTTTAGATGAAGTGGGGGGCTTTGAATAAAGTTAGAGAAAGGTTTCTACTCCTATTGACCATTCTCAGCAGTACTTCCTGTTCTGCTTACATTCAGTAAAACTGAATGTTTTACAAGTCCTCCAGTTCCTCAGAAGATCCAAAATGGAATTTCTGAAATTCCTAAAGCAGAAGAAAGCACACATGGAGCATGTGTTTGGGTAGAGATACCACAGAAACATGTCAGTTTTACTTAACCTATCTGATTGTTTAATTTCTTTTCTCATTCCATGACTAAGAAATCAAGCTGAAACTCATTCCTCAGCAGCTCTCCCCAGTTTCAAATAACAAATAACAGCTCTCAGAAATGTTGGCATTACTTTCCATTCTGGTGGACACATTAGTGTTGTTTCAAAGAGAGAAGAGAACCTCACAGAGGAGCCAGGAGCAGAGAACCTTTTATTAGCCTTTTCTTCCTGCTTGCAGTCAGCAAACAGCAACCCAGGAAATGGGACCAGACTTGTCAGAGTTGAGCCAAAGCTCCATCTCAGCCAGCACTCTGTCAGAAGGAAGCTGGGAGCAGATGGCTGTGCAAGAGCACGAGAATGGAAGAAACACAAAATAGTAACTGATAAGGCCCCCAGCCATCAGTACTTTGGGGCTCCAAGACTCCTTAAACCACATGGGAATAACACTGGAGCGGTTCCCTCCTGCAGGCCTTCCCTCCCACAACTCCTTTTGAGCATATTGAAACTTCCATCTGAAACTTTAAGTCTGGCAAGAAAGATGTAACCCAGGCAATATGGAACCTCTTAATTTATTTCCCCTCATGAGAAAAGCATGGGTTTCTTCATACAGCATTTCTTTAATTTTAGGTATTCTATCTTGCGGCTATAGCAAATCTTTGGTCCTGCCATAAAACCGGGAGCGCT
Organism: Poecile atricapillus; assembly: GCF_030490865.1. Lineage (NCBI taxonomy): Eukaryota > Metazoa > Chordata > Aves > Passeriformes > Paridae > Poecile > Poecile atricapillus. The sequence goes on along the minus strand of NC_081259.1, from coordinate 3,237,177 downwards.
ATTCAATAACCTGATGCACCAGAGAAACATTAAACATGAAAGGGTATTTCAGAAAAGATCATGGCTTGGCTGCTGCTTTAAATGATCTCCAAACTTTCCCACATCTGAATGAGCCACTGCTGTGAACCAAGCAGAAGATTTAGGAACCCTGTGCCAATTAGGAAAGCCTAGAGCAAGCTGATTCATACATCACTTGGCCAATACTGGGCCAGGAATGGAAGAGGTAATTGGCAGCAACATCTCTCTTATGCCTAAAACCACAATTTCTTCACTGTTATGGTAAATTGCAAAAAAAAAAAAGTTTGTTTGACTGGAGCAAATGTGGGACTGCTGCAAAAAAGAAAAATGGGACACATGTTTTTATATCCTTTTTGAGCTGCATTTGTTAGGCTGGCACCACCTACATAGGATACTATTACAAGATTAAAGATATTCCATGGTAAATAACAAGCTAACCATACCCCCTTGATCTAAGTGCCCACTGACATTACAATTATATCTGCACCTCTGTAGTGCTTATCCTTCAGGGGTCTTAAATTTGAATGCTGCAAAAAAATAAAATGAAACAAAAAAAAACCCCCTTAGTCTGCACATCTCACTGAGAAAATAAAAAATTAAAAGTTTAAGTGCTACTATGACTTACTTGCAGCATAATATCTACTCATGCACTGGACAATTAAATATAACTAAATACAATAATATAACTAAATATAACTAGATAATGGAGACATGTATTTGACTCGATTATTTTACGCATCACCAGGAATTATTTATAAATTCTAAGCAAAAAAAGTATTACAACAAAGCAAGAAAAATTCACTTCTTTCAGAAAGTGTCACAAAATGTCCCTCTTTCTTTTCCAGGCAGCTGAATTCATATAATAAATTACAGTGAATCCACACAGTGGGTGTGAGCTTTCAGCTGAGGTTCCAAGCAGTTACATAAGAGAGTTTATAGTATTAATAAACTTTCTCACTAGAGAAAACGCTCCTGGCAAATCTTTGAGACTGTATTAAATCTTAAACTTCTAGAATCAGCTGTTGTGTGTGGTGGCACCTGTAGAGGAAGAAGAAAAAAAACAAAACACCCAAACCATCCCAAAAACCCCTAAGGGTTTCTTTTGTTTCCCTTCATATTAAAAAAAAAAAAACAAAACAAAACAAAACCAAAAACAAATTCCTGGAATTAATCTGGAGAGCCAAAAATAAATGATCTAAATATACTGTCTGTTAGTACCTAACCATTTTTGTTAACTGATTATCTCAACGGCAGAGTGTTAATCAAATCTCAATCATATGTATACATGGAGGAAAAGCAGAAATCAATTTGATCTAATAATCATTTGCACTCTGAATTCTCTCTTCATCACCAGTGAAACCCATCTCCTTGCCACCAGGAATTCCTTCAAGTTTGAAGTCAAAAACCTTGACATTCCTGTACTTTCTGCTCCTCAAGAATCAACAAAAACCTGAAAATGAATCATTGTGTCAGGTATCACAATATCATAACCCAAATCCTTACAATCTGTAGTTTAAAAGCTAAGATCCTTTTCACAGGAATTCACACCTTCTCCTAATATGCCAGCCTTCTCTTACATAAAAGGAATGAAAAAGTCTCAAAAATCTCTCAAAAAGCTTTTTCCTCAAGACATTTCTTCCTAGTATGATTCATAATCCAGATCCTTATAGGGAGAGGTTCACTAAGGAGAGGCTCATTACTAATTAATTAGTAATGCCATCTGTCATAATTGAGACTAGATACCTGACTTTGAACACAGCAACCATTAAGGCAAAAAAATATTTATCATCCACAAATGTCATTGCAGGATTAAATGAGGAAAATTTGAACACACAGGTTGAAACCTTCAAATCACTTGAATCTTTTGAAATTATTGTTTCAGAACTTGATTCCTATGAATTTTAGCCAGAAAGAAAATTCATTACTTTGAGAATCTGGGCTTTAATAAGAAGATGAAAGATAACTTGGATGAAGAGAGGATGTCAGGAGCAATATTGGGAGGATAAAGTCCTTGAAGGGAAGGAACACACTCTACTGCTGATCCACTCTGCCACAGGCTTTGGATATGCCTTAGGAAAAAAGGCTCCAGGAAAAGACATTACCTGGGGACTGCCTTCCAAGCAATTTCCCTCACACTCTCAGCCACCAAGGCCAGGAACACCACAATTATGCTCTCCCTTTCAAGTTACAAACCCTTGGCTGTGTTCCATGCTGAACACACCATGTATCAATAAGCCTCCCGGACAGGAGTTAACAATCCTCTCATGTCCAGGGGCACAGAGATGTCATTTGCTAAGAGTTCATCTGCTCACAGTTTGGTTGTGACACATTCTTTATGCAAAATCCTAATTATCTTTAAATTATCTTTGGTGAGAAGGCTTTTTTCCCTTTCCCTTGGCTTAGCATCAACTTGTCCATACTTGTCAAAAGCCTTTTTCTGTTAAGGAAAAGTCAAATATAACTGCTTATCTATATAAGGAACTTCCACAAAGTTTGTTCCAATACATTTGCAAAGGCAAAATTCATGTTTTCCTCTCCACCTACAGCACTGCAAATTCATCCAAGCAACACTCCTGTGTGCTGCCACTGTCTGAAAACGCAGGAGACTAATTCACACAATCTTCTGGGTGCAATATTAAGAGATTTAACAATTAATTCAATCAAACCAAGGAGTTTCTTAATCAATTTCCACCAACATAGAAATAACATAGGATTAAAAAAAAAGATGCCTTGTTGATCCTTGGAGCTGGAACCACTGGTTTATCAACCATATGAACATAAACCTCAACAATTTGTAACACTTGCACGTAAGACAATGTTGCAAATGTTGTTTGAGTACATTACTGGGTGACTCTTGGAGCATCAATCTTTATCCACCCACAGAAAATATAAAATATGAGCATTTGCTTGGTGAAACTGAAAGACAATTCCTTTGATGCTTCACACCCAATAATTCCCACTTCTGCATCAGCTCCTAAGTGACAATTACAGAAAATAGTGGCATCATGCTGGTCAGTAATTTTAGCTGAGATGAAGAAATCCTCCTTAGCAGGGATCAATGCTCTGTTGAAGGTGACCAAGTACTGGGTTCTCCCTTGAGGAGATAACCAAATTTTAAAAAAAATTACTTGAGTTTGGTGTTTGCTGCTTAATGGGTCTTTGCCTGACTTTCACTGTAGCTGTAATGGTGTCAGCAGAAAGGCACAATTTCTTGAAGAATATAAATATTATCAAGAAAGCCAAGCACTAGTGGTAAATTTCTGTTTCAGTTAAATCCCTGCATGAAAAAGCCGTGAAAGGCCTGTAGTGACAAAGTTACTCCAAGATTTGACAAACCCTGGAATGTTACACTTGAAGTTAAAGCTTTTCCTTTCCAGCAAGGAAAGGATAAGGATATAGGATTCTGTAGTTTGTCTTTTTTTCACTTAATCAATATACATTCCTTTGCAAAATAGACTTCAAATTATTATTCATGTATTAATATGTGCCTATTACTTTCTCCAAATGCTAAGGGCATTTGGAACTTCAAAGAAGTTCCACAGAAAATATTAATTTTTAACGCTCAAGAACTAGGATGAGATGGGGTAGATATTTGGACAACTCCAATTAGCAGCTACAATTCCAGAATATGAACTTGCAAACCTTCCCTACAAACTTTAAGGAAGCCAACATTCAGCAGTGCTCATTTTTGAGATTGTGTGCTATTTTTTCCAACAATTCACTTTTTTTTTTTTCAAATCTCCCTCCTAAAAGGGCACTGCTGACTGGCAAAACTCATGTTTTACAGTACAGGCAAAGTAGGAATCAGAATTAACTAAGGATATTGTAATTCTCCATGCAAGATTTTTACCATAAAATATATTTTATTCCTTCCATTCCTGATGTAAGCCAGTACCAAGCCAGCTGGTCCATTAAAGAGCATCTGTCAGTTATCAGCAATAAAGTCATTTACACAACATTTAAGAAGATAATAACTTATAAAAGCTTAAATCCCTGAGATGTTTCTCAACTAAGTCCAGGTCCATGCCTGCTGTGGAGGTAGTGACAGTAAAAGACTGCTTGCCATCCATTCTGACACGCACTATTGGCTTCCAACAAGGTTTCAGAGTGAACCAGGCGGCCCAGAAGGGTTGAACAAAATACAGCAAGAATTTACAAACTCATTAGGATAACTCTAAGGGAAAATACACTGAAGTAACATTGTTATGACCTGGAATGTCATTGTTATGATATTTTCACTCCTACTGACACTGTGATAAATCCCTGATACTGACTTCAGAAACCATCCCAGACTGACTCTGGAAGATGTACAAACAAAACCTATCCTACAATGATAAACCAGGGAACAACCAAGGCTCCCTATTCCCAGCTTTACAAGGCTACTGCAAGTGTAGAGGTTCCCAAGGTTGGTTTTTATTCTTGTGTTACAGGATTAAAACTTGTACTGCGAGTCTTAAAAGTAGAATGGAAAGCAGCCATAAAAATACTGGAGAAAATCCAGTTTGAAGAACCACAATCGTGGAACCACCTGGATTCAGCTGTAGCTGCAGTCAAGCTCTACAAACATTCAGCTAAAAAGTTTAAAATGTTCTTTTTGAAAAGCACATCCTGTAAGCAACTTCTGGTGCTTACCTCATTAAAGCTTAACTCATTCTATTGATGTTGAAGGTAAACTCCACCAAACAACTCCATTAATGGCAAACTGTGAACACTTCAGGAGGAATCCTCAGACAGAAAGCTGTCTCCCCACAGGTCACCTGATTTGTTCTGTCTTGCTTTGAAATAATACAAGAAAAGTTGACAGCTATCAATATCCAAAGGTAAGGCACATTGATCTCCTGGTAATCACTGACCTAATTCCTGAGTTCTAACTGAACATTGGTAACAGGTTCTGCAGGTGAATTCATTTGCTCTAGCACATGAAATAACAGCTGTGCCTAAAAGCTTTTTATGATTGAAAAAACCCAACCAAAACCTAACCCAAACCACTTTCTATACTCACCAATTGATTAAAATACAAATTCTTTAGCAAGGTGCTGGGTTTTTTTGTGGTTGGTTTTCTCAAACAGCCAAAGAACTCCAATCCACTTTCATGGCTCACCCTCAATTTGTGTGCAACAAAAAAACCCTTTACTCATCAATTTAACTCCATCTCAGGTCATAAATGGTAAAATATCAACACAATAAGGTATCTAGTTGCCAGATACAAACTATATTTACCCACTTTTACAACTAAAACATTCTGAGAATTAAAACAATGGCTTTCTGAGAAGGGAAATATGTGAGAATAACCACTTCTAATAATCAGGTGGGCACACAATCAGCCTCAAGTCTGTAAGAATTAAATACAATTGGGCTGCAATCAGATATGCTCCATTTAAAAAATCAGGTTATGGGCTCCTACATTTCTTGCTACATTATACACACAGTTCTGAGATGTTTAAACTCTTTATAGAAGCTTATGTAGTTGTAGTAATTGCTGACAAATAAGACTAGGACTTACCCAAAATTATTACCATTCTATCTTTCCCACTCAGCTTATCATATTGCTGCAATTTAGACACTTCCAACTTGCAAAGTGTAGACCAAGAAATGCTGAACAATCCTGTGTTCAGTGCAAACAATGAAATTACTCAATTAAAATAAACTAGTCAGCAGTGGTCAGATTAGAAAAGGAGTGAGGATAGTGGAAAGGATTTCACTGAAACATAAGTACCTACCTACTCTGAAAATTGTGTGAACTTGAGAGACTCTTGCTCAACCACTTCACCCATGGCACTTCCTGTGTTTGAAACGAAAAGTTCCCAAGTTGTCTGGAACTGCATCTCTAAACAGGCCCAGAGGGATTTTAGTCATGACAGAAATGAGCAACTCAGCAGCTACAGCATAACTGAGCTCAAACATAAAGAGAAGACAGGCACGTTGCTGCCCTGGACAACTCCAGAGTTAGTTCTTAACTACAATAACTGCAGGCATGAATGGAAAGGTTTCCACTCCTTGACATTCCCACCCAGCCCTCTGCACCACAGCTGTTGTGGCCTCAGGAAGAAACCATGGTACAGCAAACACCCATAATATTCAGATCTCCTTCATGCCAGTGAAGAGAATCATTCCTTCCTACCTAAAATACTGCTGTCATCCTGAAGGAGTATGATTGAGGTCCAAACCTTCCTGTCTGTGAATTCATAGGCACTGGAGAGCCCTGGAACTGCCAGCTAAAGGATCCCATAAACTACACCCAGTTTTCTTCCTCTCCCAATTGCATTGTTTCACCAGCTCAGGACTAAAGACCAATCTAGAAGATAGCCACAGATTTGAAAGTCAGCAACCTGCTCCAGAGACTGCTCATGTTAGTATCTATATTAATTTAACACAAAATTTCTACTCAAAGGGAAGACCGTACTTACTTGTTCTCAATCAGAACAGAGCACTTACCTTCAAGAGCAGATCCTAAAGGAAAGCTGCTTCCCACAGTTCTGAAGAGGTCTGAGGTTTTTCCAGTGTTCCTGTTGCCAGTATTTTCCCAGTGCCTAACCCTTGGCAGCTCATTACAAGCTGCAGGTTAAACACAGCAGCATCAGGTGCTTTCCTGCTAAGTGCACACCCTGCCTTGGATCCTGCTCTGAACTCACTCCCCCAGGCAAACTCTCAGACACTTACTTTTCAGGTTATTCAAATCACATCTAATAAAAGATATAAGTATAATAATTTAACATCTTCAGTATCCGTCCCACTGCACTGGAGTCACTTTCTAATTCTCTTTCTGATTTAAACTTACAAAGTATAAATCCTATACTTCTAGGAAATGCATGATAGATGCAAAAAATTCTGTTGGAATGTCACTTCTGCATTACCTAAGCTTAATTAAAGATATAATGCCCAACTAAAGTTTTCCATAGACAATATATGCTTTAACTTCACATCTACCTTTTATTTTAATTGAAAGAATATAAACATCTGAAGGTCCACTTTGGGCAGTGCACCAATGCAGGACACATTATATTCACAGGATAAACAGTAAACTGTCCCCAGCTATATTATTTAGCCCAACTTCTAAGCAGTCAAGTGTTGCATTAACTTTGCCCTGTAGTCCATAAACCACTACCAACCTGGCCATGAACTAAAGAATAGAATTACATCAAGTATAATTGACAATACTTTAAATGTCATATATTTTAATATATGAGTTATTTATTATAAAATGTTGAATATCCAAAAATTAATCCTTATTTACTGGACATTGACATACACATCATGAATGAGCTTAGGAACCTCAGGTCATGGATCATATCACTGGATGCAATTCCAGATTTTTAGGGTGCCAACCAAATCCATGTTTACCCTGCCTGAGGTAAATGCACTGACTAGTGAAGAGGCATGAGTTTTAGAAGTCATTAATCTCATGGAAATATTCCCTGGTGAACTTGTTAAAAAAAACCCACAAGAACACTTTGAATTATTGCAGATTCATGGATTTACTCATCTTCTCAACGTGGCTCAGTAGTTTCAACAATGCAGATGGATTATATGGGAAAAGATTTCTTCTCTGCAACCTAGAAATAGCCTCTTGCAGCTCTTCCAAGCACTTTGTTGATTTGCAAAGCATTACTCTTAGGGGAGCAATGTTATCTGAAGATGCCATACAAGTCCGACAGGATGAGGTACGACATCCCTTCAGTTTCAGAGGTGACACTTCAGATGTGCGTGGATTCTGGTTATCATCTCTGGAGCTGCAACCAGTTTCCCTCCTCCTCACCTCACCCTCATTGTTTGAAGGCAATTGTTTTGTGTTTACCAAGCACTCTTTTCCATCTGATTCCACCTCTGAGTCCTCTGAGCTGTCATAATTAACCAGGCTTTGAAGAGAACCAAGCAGGGACGTGCTATCAGTGGTGGTCAGTGAGTCAGACTGGTTCCACTCAGCAGCCTCATTATCACCTTGCTGTGCTATAAACACCGGGCAATTGTGAGGAGGAGTCAAAGACATCGGAGTCTGTGATTCTGCTTCACAAACAGCATTTTGCAAACTCTCCCCAGTCACGAAGCTTTGCTTTTCTCGGATGGGGGGCTTGACAGAACAAACTGTGTGGAAAGTGCTGTGCCTGGTATCAAAATGGTTACAGACATCTACAAACTGATGCCATTCCTTCCCAAGAAGCTTCAAGTACCTGACCAAGTACTCCAGAAAGCAAGTTTCTGATGAAATCAAAAAATCTAGAAGTACTGTGGAATCAAATGCAATCTTTTCCAGAAAAAATAAAAATATACAGTGTGGGTTATATCCACCTGCATGTACAAGGAACTTCCAGGATTCCTCTTCTTTTTGGCTTGGGTTATCAGCAGCATCACACCGCAACCTGGAAAGTAAGCCAGGAAATCATTTCATGGAAGTTTGCAATTTTTTTTTATTTTTTTTTAAAGCAGTAATATCCAGAAGATGGATTCTTGCTCTTTTTTAAATTTTGTGAAAAAGTAAGAACAAAAAGAGAAGTTTTTGTATCAGAGGGAGAAAGAATGAAGGCAGGTGGGAGCAGGAGATCAAACAGCTCAGGAAGCCAAAGCACTTAAAGCAGGCCTTAAAGGGCACTCCTTAGGAAACCTCCTGCAGTAAATGAAGTTACTTACAATACATAAACTGTACTTTAATATAAATACTAAACAATCTTAGTTTAATATTTTTGTTAACCTGAATTCAGACTAACTTTCAGAATGTTACACACACTGGAAGAGGAGCCTACTTGTAGTTAAATGTCTAATAATTGTGTGTATGTAAGGTATTACTTGCACTCTCCTCCCACTTGAAGCTTGAGGGCCTTGTATAAATCAGAATAATAACTTGTACGGTAATTTAAACAACAATGAAGCATTGTGCGTGCAGGACAAATCCATGAAGAACACTTTTCAGTTGTTAGCAATAACCATTTTTATCAAGTAGCTAGAATTCCCATAGGGCCAATCCTTATAAACTTTGCCAGAAGTACCTGAATTATTAAAGTTTAATTCTAATATCCCATTCTTGTCAAGCCTTCAGTGTTGTAAGGAAGCAATCTTGCTTTTTATCTGTCTAACCACTATTTTAGACATGAAGTCAATTATCCTGAATTACAGGATACGATAAATTATTTAGTAGGAAACTTTCACAACTCCCATTTCCATCCAAAAAAGACTTAAATTATCAGCTCTTATACCACACATTATTACATCATCCTGAGGTTTGGGGGGTTTTAAATTATGAAAAAATAATTTTCCTTCCAACGAAAGCAACCACTGGGAATGTCACAGTAACCTCACTGAAGTACAATTCTTCATAGTTCTGTCAGGAAAAAAATAAAATACACTGACCTATCAAATTTTAAATAGATGAGTAATAAAGCTTTAGCAGCTTCCCACATGTCATCATCTTGCTCCATGAAAACCAAGGAGAGCCATTCACAGTGATGCACAACTGGGTGAGACTGTGGGGAAGGCTTTACATGACTCCTCCAGAATATCAACAGCTGGGACATGGAACTCTCAAAGTCTCCTGAAAAAAAAGAAGTAACCATGAACTTTGCTATACATTTTTTATTGCCAAACAAAGCAGACTCTTTATTTTTTAAATTAACAGTGCATAACAGTTTATGAATGCAGTTTTTTCCTTAGCTCAACTGATTTATCGCAGCATCAAATTTTATAGATTAGTTCTTGCTGTTTTAATGCAGTAGCTTACTCATAAAAATCACTTTGTATTCATTAGACAGAGAGACTCTCTCCCTTAAGTCAAAAATCTTATACCTTCAATACTAATGAGATACCACAGAACAGTTTCTGATGTAACACACCACACATTCAAGGTTTAAAAAAGAAGACAATTTTCCAGCAATGTTGAAATACATTTTATTTACCACATGACTATGTGATTTTCCTTAACATTTGACTTTAAGATTCATTTTTCCTTCTAGCAAATAATAGGAACATCAAATTATCTTTGTTATTAATAGTTACTCTTCGGACCAAAAATCTTCCCTATGAATCTGGAAATGACTCTCAAAATTGAAATTAATTAAAGTTAAGCCACTCTAATCCATGTTAATAGCAAGAAGATCAAGCAGCTTCCCGAAAGGGAAGTTAGCATAATAAAGCATTTAGGTGCTTGTTTTAAACACTTCCTGTAATGTCACTAAAATAAGGAAGTACCATTACTTTCAAATTGAAATTCCTCTTGACAGTTGGGGTATTTGAATCTAATTTAAAAACTCATTTTTGTGTCATGAATCTGCAAAAGAAAGAAGAATGTTTTTGAGAAGGGACATTCATAGAGACATCTAAAATGGATATAGCCTACATTTTTTCTTTTCACTTGTTCTTACACAATCTCAGTCTCCATACATTTTTCAGAAGGTGGATCACAAGTAAAACACTCTTTACAAATACTTAAAAATCTTTAAGAATGCATATGACATCACAAATATAACATCTTCCAAAAATCTGGGAAAAGTTTCACAAGCTGTCTTATGGAAGTTGTAGCCCTTCCACACAGATGAATTAAAAATCGGTTTTAGGCTTGCTACCTAGCAAGAAATATAAAAAGTAAAATAATACTTACATCTAGAATTTCTACTAAAATCCCTCAATGCATTTAAAATGCTGTAAAATTTCACCTTTATTTAAAAAGGTATAGAAATTACTTTTGGCCACATAATCAGTAAATACAGGAATGCCCATTCTCACTGGTGCCTGACTAGAAATGCTGCTTCTGAACTGCTTTTCCATTGCTTTCCTGAGGGCTGTAATCCAGGGACAGCACGCTGCTTTGATCATAGAATCTGCACATCCACATTCATACAGCATCAGATGTGCATCAGGTGCTTTCAGTGGGAAAAGAGCAGGTGGGAAGATGGGATTCCAGGAAGGTCTCTGGGACAAAAAGCCTCACCCTAGTGCTCTCTTACAGGGAGGGAGAAGGCACTCCCTGGCTCCCAGTGTGACCCAGCACCGCGGCCTCTCCCGTCAGGAACGCAGCTTCCATGGCATTCCCAGCCATGCCAGGCACAGCCCTGGCACTGCAGCAGCTCTGCCCCTCTGCTGCCCCAAGCCAGCCCCTCACTACAGCAAAGCAGCCATGGAGGAATGAATGCTCACACCCGGGAACTGGAAGGGCCAGACCTGTCAGTCAGGGTGAAGAACACAACCACTTACATAGGGATGTGGAGCTGCTGGAGCAAGTCCAGAGGAGGCCACAGAGATGCTCTGGGGCCAGGCTGGGAGAGTTGGGGTTGTGTTCACCTGGACAAAAGAAGGCTCTGTGAAGACCTCAGAGCCCCTTCCCTTTAGTGTCTAAAGGTGCACCAAAGAGCTGGAGAGGGACTTTGGACAAAAGCCTGGAGGGAGAGGACAAGGGGGAATGGCTTCCCACTGCCAGAGGGCAGGGTTAAATTGGATATTAGGAAGAAATTCTTCCATGTGAGGCTGGCACAAGTTGCTCAGAGAAGCTGTGGCTGCCCCATCCCTGAAGTGTTCAGGCCAGGTTGGATGGGGCTTGGGGCAAGGTGGTCTTATGGAAAGTGTCTCTGCCATAGCAGAGGGCTGGAACTGGATGATCTTTAAGGCCCGTTCCAACCCAAGCCATTCTGTGATTCTGTCAAGTCCCACAATTTCCCTGTGCCTTACTTTGGAGCTTCCTTATTTTCATCTTTCTATACCACAGCTGGTTTTGCCTCATTACATTACTTGGCTGACAGTAATGCCTTGTACCTTCAATAGAATAAATGCATAATGGTGCTTAAAGTTTTACCTCCACCTTAGAAAAGGGAAGAGTGTTACCTGCAGTTCCTTTCAGTTACCCACTCTGATTAGAGCTGCTGCTTGTGCTATGGACTCTTTTCCAGCTGAAGAGCCTGGTGTTCTCAAGCTGGCTTAATGTTCTTAACAGGAAAATTTTCAATCCCAAATGCAGCTGTTTCAAGCCCAACATATTGCAGGGCTAAGGATTTGATAAAAATGCAAGGAGACAACTAATTAGCAGGACACAGCTCCCTCCCACAACCACTAAATCAGCTGAAATCTATTTACAGTCTTAATGAGCTATGACTACAAAATCTGAAAGCTCAAACTCTTGCTGCTTAATGAACAAAATTTAAATGGACTGTTACCTTTGATTTCTGCTTCTGTTGCAGAGTTGTGAATCTTGAATTCCAGTGCTTTAAGCAAAACCAGACTTAAGACTCTGAGAACAGTTTGGTCAGAACTACCCTGAGAATCATGTCCTGGAGCAGCTTCACTGCTTCCAAAGTAGCTGGACTTTCCACTGAGTGGGATCTGATTAAGCCAAGTCAAATTCACAACCTGCAGAACAGCATTACTCAGTGCAAGCATATCCTCACACAAAGATGGGGCTTGTGAGAACAGTGATCCACTTTTAGCATCTTCTCTGGACTTGTAAAGGACACATTTTTTAAGAAGCAAAATGAATTTCTTCTTGATTACATAAGGAATTGACGAGCTAATAACGTTGAGGACATAAGAAACTTTCAAAAATAAAATTCTCTGGCACCTGAGAGGTAAATCCAGTTCAATTCTGGAAGCCAAGAGTGCTTCAAGCAGATCTATAAAACTGATCAGATTGTTTGTATCTTCAGAATAAGGCGAAGTGTAGTGGTGACTGTCAAAATGATGGAGCAGGATGGCATTATAAAATCCTTCAAGCACCGCATCAAGTGGAGCCAACAGCTTCTTCAGAACCCCTACGGCAACAAGAGGCATCTTATTGACCTAACACAAACAAAGCAGTAAATAAGAAATAAATCGGTCTTGTGACTACTTTCAGAATATAAATATGTTCAAACCACTACATTTTAAAAGCACTTCGTCACCCCCGGTATAAAGAAGGGAAGAGGTTGTCCAGGAGCCGAACTATTCCCGAAGAATTCCGGGTGAGTTGCTCCTCCTGGCGGCACCCGCGTGTCGGTACCGCCGCAGCACCGCCGGTACCTGCTCCGGGTACGAGCGCGTCCTTCAGCGTCTCCTTGAGAATCGCAGCCAGAGTGCGCAGGCAATCGGCCACCCGGGCACTCCCGGGGAACCCCAACAGCGTGTTCAGGGTAAAGCTCAGCCACGGGACATTCAAGGCGTCCTAAGAAAAATAATTCAAAAACCAATCAAATATGGTCTCAGTTGTTATGCAAATTACATTAAATCATAATAAAATTATTTTAAATTGTACATTAAGAAGATTCTAATGTAGGCACAGACAAAACACAGGTAGAAACAATGTCTGTCCTGGGCCATTAATTACGTCTTTAATTACAAACATGAAGCAACACATGTATGCAATTGAAATTATCTGTACGTTCCAAAAAGGGAACACCAAACCTCCTGATGTCATGTGATATACCCAAAATCAGATAATTCTGTAGACAAACCAGATCTGAATTCATAATTCCCAGACAACTTGGCAAGAAATATTACAAACATAATTATGAAATAAATCTGTGTTCAGGATGCTACTATGGAGACTGCAATACATATTCAACTAAATATACAGCAAATTTTAAAAAAAACCTCAAGTAATTAGAATATTCAGACAAGAAGATACAGTAAAGCATTTGATTAACTTCCAAGAGGCTATTATTCATTTTTATCTACTGCATCAACCAGTAAAAATACTGATAGTCTAGATCATGGCTCTTTTTTTAGTATCTGTATTGCAACCTTAAAGAGATTATTGCCATATACACCCATTTTACCTTAAATGAGTTTCATAAAATTCCAGATTTTTATCTATAAAGACACTCCACACTTGTTACACATCAGATCTCCTTGCCTTCCATACTCCAGGCTCCTCCTAACACAGCTAACAAAGTTTCTCAGAAAATACAAACACTATAAAGTTGGCTGTAGAGTCAAATGGAACAAGCCACAGGTTCACTAAGCCATTTTTTGAGCTCTGAAGTTATGTCACACTCACCTCTTCCTTCAGCTGCAAATACACAAGAGATGCTAAACTTTGTGAGGCCATGTGAGATAGCAGCCGATCGTCATAACCAAGCAGGTGAATCTGGAGACAGAAAAAAGGAAAAATATCTAAGGCACATCCCTTTTTATTTTTCCTTCTTTCCTAACAAAAATTAAATAATCTCTTAGAAGTTACCAATTTTGAGTCAATTTTTGCCTCCTTCAGAAGAAGAACAAAGATTTCACAGTACTTCTGTCTTGTGTGGAGTTCAATTTCCTGGGACTCTGCTTTTGCCACCATCATTTTGATCAAGGTGAGCTGGAGCAGCATCACCTCTCGTGGGCAGAACGATGAGCTCATGTTTGCAAAGCTGTTGGACAAATCATCTGTTGCAGGGACAACATCTGAGATATCAGTGTCCTGATGGCTCCCAATGCCACCAGCAGTAGATGGCAGAGGCTTCTGATGACAGCATTCATCTCCTGGTGGCTGCTCAACACACAGATTAATTAAAGAGCAATAATGATGGCTTTCCTTTGCTAGGGGAATGCCTGCCAGGACGTCCTTATACATCTGCTGCAGGAGAGAGATCTTCATCATGAGATCATGCAATATTCCAGAAAATGCTGTGTGTCTTCACTGATTATTCACTGCAAATCAACTTCCAAGTTGCTTTCATCCAGTAAGAGAAGTAGAAGCACCACTGGGCATTTCTATTCTAAGTTACCTATAAATAAAACATTTTGCTGTTACTTTGCAAGCAAATTGAAAATATAAAGGAACAACACATTTTTAGAGTTAATGCTACCATTATTAAACTTATTTTGAAAATGCAAATTCAGCTGCACAAAACTGTCCCAGTGAGACATTAAAATGAAGAATTACTGTGCTGGGAAGAAGTTCACAGTTGCAGTACTATATTGTCAACACCAAAATTCATTTGCTGGAATTAACAAACCCAAAGATGACTATTATAGGGGCTACTTCTAAAGATATGAGAACTTGGATTAAATCTCTCTACATTGCTAAAACTACTAGAATCAAAATTCCTTTGTGAATTATGCCTCCAAAAACAGGCATAAAATTTCAGCTGCAAATTTTCCTCTGAACTGGCAATGATCATTGCTCCACTGATGCTGGAACTGGAAACAGCTCTCAAAAAAAAAAAAAAATGTAAGCCAAAGGAAGCACAAGTCTTGAGTTTTTCTGTACACAGGCTCAAGGTAGGCTGACCTCAAGGGCACAGCAATTAAGAAGCTGAAAATTAAAGAATAATTTAAAAAGAAAGTGTAGAATGTATTAAGAGTCAACAAAAACAATTGAACATATTCAGGAAAGGTAAAAAAACCCCATATCTTTATCCCTATGTCAGTGGCAGATATCTTTCAATCACAGCACTGGAATATTTGCTACAGCTTCAAATGAAGAGCTATTAAGAATTTAAATCTCTGCATGAAATGTGAGCACCTAAGCCCTCACAATTTTCTATCCAATATGTAAATAGCCAGACAGATAACCCATCTTCTCAGAAAAAAAACAAACAACTTAAGAACATCAGGATTTCTTTCTCACCTACATTAAAAGTGATGCTCATCTGTAATATTTATTTTTTAGAGCAGTTTTAACACTCTTTCTAACCAGACCTCTTAATTAAAACCAATGAACATATTACCTGTATCTATGGTGAAGTTAGGAGTGGGACTTAAGTTGCTTCTAGGTATTTTCATACTTTACATACTTTTTGGATCCCCATCTCTAAGTCTGGCACAATCAACCAGGTAGAATCCTGCAGCCATCCACCTGTAGCTGGCTTTTATTTAAATACTACATTTCCCCTTTCTTACCAAAGGAAGAAAACAGTTTAGTCTTCCAATCAGAAAGAAATTCTAAAGATCTTCCCATCTATGTATCAATTCTACCTGCATTTGTCATCAGACCAAATATGTGAAATCACTACTTCTTTTTAGCAGAATATTAGAAAACAAAGGAATCGTAAAAGTCAGTATATGAGGCATTTTTGTTCTAGTTTATAATCTTCACAAGTTTTAAAAACAACATCAAACATTGAAAATTACACCTTCATTTTTACAACTTGATTTCTTCATTTCAACTGAAGCATGTATTGACAAAATGGTTTCCCAAAGGCATGAAAGATTAGAGGTAGACCAAGATGTGCTACCCTGACTCATCACTTCTCCCACCATCAGGAAGCATCTCCCTCAGAAAAGCAGTTAAAATTTGAGAGCATGAAGTTGCCTGCAGGAGTGATCTACAATTCCCTCTGGTGTGGTATTTTTAAAGACAAATTCAGCAAGAGCTGACCTGAAAACTCAAAAATGTTACAGCATGTTCCTCACCTGATAGAACCAAGAACCCTTCCCCCATCCTTTCACATACTCCACATTTTGTTGGATGTTAAGAGTAAGTCTGGTATTTCAGGCAATAAATTCCCTCTTCATCTGCAGAATCTTTTCAGAATTCTACTTGAGGTGGAAATTTATGACCTGAAACTTCATAAAATTTATTCAGAAATCACTCTGAATATTTTATATAGCTATTGTCCCTAGCCTTGAGTTTTATTCCTAAATGAATACCTAATAAAGCAAAATCATCTCAACACATTTATTTCTATATTTGAGATCAACTTGAATTATCACCTTAGGTGGTAAATTCAGGGATCTCATGTACAAATTCACACAATCCAGCAAGGTGGTTAAGGCAGAAGAGATTCAGAACTTTTCTAGGACATCCACTGCGAGATTTCACCTTCTCCACGTGATATTGGCTGTGCTTTCCTGGATCCTCCCATAACACATTTATGTTCCACCATTAATTTGCAAACTTTACCAAAGCATCTCTAAGATACGTCTCACTCACACATGACAACAGTTCACAAACAAAAGTCACTGAAGGAAATGAAAAGTGAGGGGGCTTATTTTGAAGGCATTTACTTCAAAGAGGGAGAAAATATCAGACAAGGACTAAATTTGTTTCAGACACAGCATGAGAGTGAAAAGCTCAAAGCTGAAGAGCAAAGAAAAGTAGTGACAAACTCCAACCCTTATTTGTATTATTTATCTGAGTTATTCATGACAACATCTAAAAACCAATTAAGGCAATGCCTCACAGAGCCAGACTCCTGCATAAACAACAGGAAACAGTTCTGAAAACCTTACGTACAGAGTGATCAGGCAAAACACAGAAAACTATGCAGAAAGTAAGAAACCCAAATAAATAGGATTTAATATATTATTTTCATAATTATTAATGCTTTAAAATCAAAATTAAACTTATACTGCTTCACTTATATCTCCAAGTTACTGTGTGTCATAAGTAATTTGTGTTAGTAAAAAAATAAAAAAAAGGTGGTATCAATAATGTTAGTCCCATCAAATTAGAAAGGAATTGTTCCCTGTGAGGGTGGGGAGGCCCTGGGACAGGGTACCCAGAGAAGCTGTGACTGCCCCTGGATCCCTGGAACTGTCCAAGGCCAGGTTGGACAGGGCTTGGAGTAACCTGGGATAGTGGAAGTTGTCCATGCCCATGGCAGGGGATAGAATGAGATGAGCTTCAAGGCCTTTTTTGGGAGAAACACTATCCAAAAACCCATTCTATTCTCATTTAAAAATTATGTCTGCTAAAGTGAAATGAAACGTCAGTCCATTACTTCTGGGTATGAATCTGAAGGCTGTGGATCACCTTACAATGAAATGATCGTAGCATTTAAGGAATAAAATACACTTTGGACTCCTTGTACCTGCAGTAACTTAGGAGGCTCATCTCTCAATAAAAAATAAGCTTCTGCTCAGTGCTGAAATACTGTAAACGTCTCTCAATTAGTGTAATTTCCTTCCATAGTCTGCAAATAACCTGAGCTGTGGAATCGCTGTTAACTGAGCCACCTCAGCACGCCGGATGCTTTGGCTGCAATTCTGCCGAGCGCCTTTAGTCACCGACGGCAGGAGCAGCTCCGGACCCGCCTCAGCGGCCCCTCACTGCCAGCGCCGGGTGCTCAGCAGAGCCCTCGCCACACGCGACACCCGGGGCTGCCCCTTCTCCAGAGCCCCCACAGCTCCATCCTGCTGGACTGAGGGCAGCCGAGGCTTCCCGGCCAAGCATCGGCACATCGCGGAGAGCTCCAGATCCACCCGGCGACCCTTCCTTCTCCCGCCCGCTACCCCTCACGGGCTCCGCGCCTCCCGCCACCGCCTCGCTCCCCAGGGCCCCGTCCCCGTACAGCCAAGCCACGCCCTCATATCAACAGCCCCGCCCCTCCTCTTCCGGCCCCGCCTCCTTCACTCCAGGCCCCGCCTCTCGGTCCCCGCGCCCGCACGCCCGCGGCCCCGCTTAGTCACCCCGAACCGGGGAGCGCAGGGGCCCGTCCCGCCCCGCTGCCCGGCGGCCGCTGCCAGGCAACGCTCGCCACTCACCCGCCCCCGGAGGACCGCGAGGCCCAAACTCCGCTCCGTCACAGCGCCGGAACCGCCGCCGCCACCCCCTGTCGCAAAGCCACCCCCCCACTCCTCTGCGGCTTTACGGCAGCGGGGCGGAGCCGCGGGGCGGGGCCGCCGTCAGCCCGGCGGCCAATGGGGCGCGGCGGCGGCGCGCGGACGGGGGCGGGCCCGCCGTCAGCCCGGCTGCCAATGGTGGCGCGGCGGCGGCGCGCGGGCGGGGGCGGGGCCGGCGCGGCTGGCGCTGATTGGCCGCGGCGCGGGTCAGTCCCCGCCCGCCGACCCCGCCGCGAGCCGAGGGGGGCGGCCCGGAGCGAAGTGTCCCCGCTCGGCTCGGCCCCCCCGACCCCCCGCCCGCCGCCGCCGCCAGCGCGGGGGGCGGCCGCGCCCGGGGCCCCCGGCCCGCCCCGCTCCGGCACGCGGGTCACGCAGGTAACCCCGGCTGTCCCGGGGTCTCTCGCGGCGCGGGGAGGGGGGGGGCGCGACCCCATGGCCTCCCCTCGCCCACACCGGGCAGCCCCTCCGG
Organism: Poecile atricapillus; assembly: GCF_030490865.1. Lineage (NCBI taxonomy): Eukaryota > Metazoa > Chordata > Aves > Passeriformes > Paridae > Poecile > Poecile atricapillus. The sequence continues at coordinate 3,218,249 of NC_081259.1, read as the reverse complement.
TGGGTGCGGGGCTGTGAGGGGACCCCCCGCCACCCCCCCTGGGAAGGGGTGCGCAGCCCCCCGCCGTCCCTGCCCTCTCGCCGGGCGGACTCCGGGCCGCCCCCGGGGCTGCCCGCGGAGGGGGGTCCCCGTCCCCAGCCCCCGGCGGCGCCCCGGGTGCCTGGGCGGCCGCCGGGCCTTGGGGCTGTGCGCCGGGGCTTGGCCGGCTTTTTGTGTGTGTGTGTGTGCGTGTGTGTGTGTGTGTGCTGCTGACGGCTCCTGGAGTGTGAACTCCTGCGAGGGAGAGGTTTGGTTTCCCAGCAGCTCAGCTTTCTGGGTTACTTCCTGTCCCATTCTTTAGCACTTATCTTTACTTCCATTCCCTGGAGGAGCTGCCTTGACAGGGCAGCGGTCCTGCCGTTATTATCCCTTCAACTCCTTAGTATCCTGAGAGAGTGCCCTCCTTTTCCAGGAGAGATCCCGGTTTTGATGAATAACCCCTTTCCGTCCAAATTTGTGAAGGTTCTTCCTATATTACCCAGCTATCTCTTTTGTATTAACCAATTCTCTTCTTCATTTCTCTATTTTATGTCATTGTGTGGCTCAGTTCTACTTTTATTTTATTTTTTTCTAGGTTTAAGCTGCCTTAAAGGAGAATTAAAAATAGTGACTCCAAAGAACAAAATAACACAGAAGAGAGAAAGCAGCGCTCAAAAAACCCCCAGAAAGGTGATGATTCATTTAGACTCTCAGAGTCATCCTAGACACATGGTTTGGCTGGAATTGGGGCCTCTTGTGTTTTTATGGATTTGAATAGGTAGCATTAGATTTCTTTGTTCTCTTAAAACCTACTTGCTGTTGACCTTTTAAAGTTTGAAAGCTCTGAATTCCATTTGAAGTACAGTCCCTCTTGTAACACTTTATAATTTTCCAGAATTATTCTGCGGATGTTATTTTGATTATGGGTACTTATTGGGGTTTTTGTGTCCCCATCTCAGGGGTGTCACTTAAAATTACTTTGCTCTAGGTCATTAAAATGGTCTTTTCTTTAAGTCTTCCTATAAATTTATGAGTTTAGCACTGCTTCTGTTTCTGTTTTGATTCTAAAATCTTTATTGGGCTAGGTCATGGTAATTGCATTATATTGGTTTAGTCATACCTCACTCCTGCATGGGTCACTTTTTTGTGTGTGTGTTGTAACGGAGCTGCAAAAATTGAAATTAATTTAATTGGGTGGTGTCTGCTTACAAGTACTTACTTTTTGGGCTGAGATCATAGAAGAAGATGATGCTGTTGGGTGCTTAAGGGGAAAAAATGAAAGGAGTCATCAAAACCAATCCTGCTGGTAGGAGGGAGGTTCTGTTTCAGGGGGAGAGCTGTTCGTAGGGAGAATTGCGTGTTTTACGTGGTGAGATGAAGAGATGGATCCTAGGAGAGAGAGTGGGGGGGGTGAATGATGTCAGTCAGTCTTTTTCTGCATCCTGCTGTCAGCGTGCTCCAAAGGATGGAGTTTCTGCGTGTTCTTCTAACGCAGAGTCTGTCTTGAAGCCATTTTAAACTGTTTCAAATGTAGGTGAGTTTGGTTTTTTGGCAAAGATGCCGTCCACAGAGGTCCCTCTGGTCTGTGTTGTGTTTTCAGAGATGTCACTGACTGTACCAAAACGTTGTTCATTGTTGGCAATCAGTTGTTTTTGAGCATTAGCCTGCAGGAGAAAGAGCAGTATTTGTTGCCAACAGCCTTGGTTAAGGCTGGATCATTTTTCCAATACAGATGTCTTTAGATTAAGACAAAAAGTAGTTGCTCTGTGTTGAAGATTAAATAGAAAATCCCTCCAGAACACAAGTGCAACAAATTCTTAGCAATGCTTTGGAAGTGCAGGGAAGAAGTTTCCCGTGTCATTTTGATAACCCACGAGTAATGGCAGAACATGTGGACATGCCCAGTGTGATTCCAGGAGGGATTTTCCTGCTAATAGGTGAGACAGATGTGCATCAGTACAAACTTACCAGTGCAGTTAGGGCACAGCTGTTTCATCTGAATTAAGTTTATTATAACTCCCTTTTCCCTACCCAGCACCTCTCATGTCAGATCTGTAGCTGCTTCAACAGGACACCTCTTGGTGTCGACAATTCATGGGGTCTTTGGGATTTATTCTCAACAGGAGACCTAAGTTTTCATTTGATTTGTGGAGTTCCTTCCTAGTGTGAAATTCCAGTGCAGCAAAGTTTGATTCAGATGCAGAGACTGGAATTGAGTTCATAGGAATCAGGGAATTAACTTCTGGCAGAAATTTGCACATGGTTGAAACAAGGCACAGAGATCACTGATGTACTGAAGTCCTGCTCTTGATCCCATGAAGAAGTGCAGCTTGTTGCAAATATAGCAGCCCTTTAAAGAAAGCTTTAGTTTTCAGGCTATATGCTCATTTTGGGTTTGTTTTTCCTCATTGTGAATTCTCAACCCTTAAAGGAAATGTGCTGTCTGAGGGATGGTTTTGTTTTGTTCCAGCAATGCTTACAGAATGATATTATCACAGTGAAAATCTTGCTTTGTCCCCTAAAGACATAAAACAAATTTTGTCCACTTGGATTCTTTTAGGCTCTATTAAATAGAAATATGTATCAAATGTACTTCTAGAGATTGTTGAATGACACAAACTCTGTAAGCAGCACTCAGTTGGTTTATCAGCTGTGCTGTGATAATTAGGGCTGAAGTGGCTTCTTTAGTGTGGTTTGAACTCACCATTGGTTCCTGCTTCTCTCATTCCATGCAATGTTGATGTTTGGGTTCTTTAATGATAGTAAGTCACATGAAAATACATAAATCTTAGCAATTAACACTTGCTACAAATTAATGGCTTACAAGGCTAAGCTTCCATCTGACTTTTGCTGTTTAAAACTTAGTAATAGCACTGCTGTAAGTTGGAGGAGAATTGATATTTTTTGCTTGGTACACGAGGATCTCCAAGCATGCTGCAGAGCACAAGCTCCCTGCAGTTTGTCAGAGCACATCTTGAGGGAGGAGGTTCTGGCTGTGTGAACCTGATGCAGCATTCCCTACTGAAAAAAGAGCTTTAAGGCCTTGTTTTAGCATCAGCATTGAGGTCCTGTCTTCAGAAGGAATCGCAGGATTTTATTCATGGGGCTGTGCTTGTGCTTAAGGTTGCCAGTGTATGGGTGGGGGTGCTGGGGATGGTGAGTAGTTGCTGTGCTTTCTGAAGGCAAAGTTTCCCTCAGGTTTGCAGATCTGAGGTTGCTTGAGCTGGGGGATCTCTCTGATTCTCCATCTGGCCCAAAGTCAGACCTCACAACCTCTCTGGGAGATGGATAATTGAAGTAAAATGACACCTCTTGTGCTTCAGTTTCACCCACCTGCAGAATGTAACAACACCACAGCTGCTTATTAGTGTGTAACACCACCATCTCTAGTTCTGTGAACACCTGAAGTTGGTGGGGCACCTGTGGATTAACTCTTTTGGTTATTTTAAATCTAGTACATCTGAGCTACGAGCTGGCCTTATGGGAGCCCTCATGAGAAACTTGTAATTTTTAATGACAGTTTGTGAGGAGTGAAGGGTTCTTTCCTTTGAAGCAGCAGTTCCTCTGTAATGTTTTGGATTCATGCACTGTTAACTCATTGCTTTCAGGCCCAGAAACTTGCATGTGTTGCTTGGTGATTTTCATCTCAGCCACAGGGATACCTCACTTGGTGTCTGTCTGGGCTGTAGCATGGAACATTCAGCAGAAAATATATTCAAGATTATAAGGCTCTGTGAAATTTTGATATTTCACATGTTACTTGGAAACTTCACAATTGTGATGTGAGAAGGCAAATGACAACACAATTGTTTGCCCTACTCTCTTGTCTGAAGAGCTCCTGGAATAGGAGCATGAGTGACAGCTGAAGATGATGGTTGTGTTTAGTTTGTTTAGTTTGTCAAAAATATATTGACCATTTTTAAAATGCCATTTGAGTGAGAACACATTTAGCTTGTTTGAGTTTTGCAATGGGTAGGAGAAGTGAGTTGTGAGACTAATGAAGGTTGATGTGATTATCCTTATTCCACAGGGCTTTCCTTTTTTCTGTTGTTTATTTGATTTAAGTGTCTCGGAATACTTCAACCACAGGCAGCTGTGATCTACACTGATTAGGTCTATGCCAAATACTAAATGTCATGTGTAATGGTACACTTCCCTTGTTGTGAGGCTGACATCAGTAACTTATGGTCCTTATTCTGCTCTTGGATGTGTAATCTCAGAGTTTAGGAATCAGGTCTTTCTGTGAGGCTGTGTGAACAAGCAAAATACTAAATTTTGAGGTCTTGCTTTTTGTACCAACCTTTAACTTTCTTTAAAGTAAGTGTATACATATGTTGGAATTAATTTTCCACATGATGTTTGCAGTGACTTTAAAGAAGTGACACATTGATGTGGAAAAGTCTAAGATCTCTTTGACAACATGAGACATTATCAATAGATAATGAGGATGTTTGTCTTATTATTTTTATTTAGTGCTGCTTCTACTATAATTATTAGTGTTTTAATCAAACTTTGTTAAGTCATTGAGTGAGGGAGCTTTACTCTCACTAAATATGACTTATTTTTATTAAAGTTGCAGATCTTACTCTTGCCATATGCAGCTAATTTTCCTTTGGGGGGAAAAAGCTTGTTACTTTTTTAGTGGAGCAATCTGTTACCTTGTCTGTAGTCTGTGAAGTCAGTGCAATTCTAATTTGCATCAGCTAATAAAAAATGTGTGGGTTTTAAAGTGAAAATCATGCAAAAATTTTAAAAAAAAGGTGAACGACTGATCATCTATGCAAAAAAACAAGGCTAGAAATGTGATCAAATTAGGTCATGGCAGTGCAGTTTTGTGCAGGGCTGTAAGCATATCTGAAGACCTTGTATGCTTTATCTTGGGAAGCAAAGCTCTTGGAAAATGTGCATAAGAGGGATGAAAAGGGCTTTTTTTTCATCCTCCTTTTTGAGCTATCAATGCGAAAGCATGATTTTATGTTGCATTAAGTGGCAGAAATTTCAACTTAATCTTAAGAGCTGCGTAGTTCATGGAACTGTTCTGGTGCAACTCGTTTGCAGAAGAAACAAGTCACAGTTGGGTTTGTGTGATCAGCTGTACAATTAAGTATTTAATGGTTTTATTGTTTATTATATTATTGCAGTGCTCAGATGAGATAAGGGGGCCTTTCACTAAAAGTTTGCAACCAAAGGAAATGAAAGGTCAGATAAAGGTGTACAAAGAATTGGTGAAATAACAGTGATGAGTACAGGAGAATGGTCTGGGACTGATCCCATTAACTGCAGGTGACAGGGGGAATAAGGAGGGGTTAGTCTGAAGGAGGAATCTGCACAGGGGTTGTAACTGGCATTTGGTAAACCTTGATTCTAAAATGGTAGTTTTTCTACATGAAGAAAAAGGTGAAGTTTTTTGAGCTGGTGGTTTTCTTGTATTGTAGAGGTGGCTTTAGCTGTTTGTGAAACACAGCATGTGTCAGCTTGAGCTGCCACACGAGGGAGAGGAGACAGGCTGGTGGCTCTGCAAATCCAGCTGAAGGACACAACTCAGTGCTCCATGGGCTCAGGTTTTATTCTTTACTTAGGGAAGCTGAGATGGGATGGAGATTTAAAAAAAAACAACCAACCCAAACCCCATACAAAAACAACAATTAAAGAAACCCCACAAACAAATAAAAAACCCGCAAAAGTAGTTTGGGAAGAACTAAATGGATCCTGAATGTTTTTCCTGGCATCTGACTCCCACAGGGAGATGTTGAGGAGTGAGGCAGAAATACCTACTGTGACCTTTGCATCCATTCTTGTTCTATGCAGGAGGAGCAGATACACGTAATTATTAGAGAGGGGTGTAGACCATTTCTTCAAGGTTTACTCCAGAGAGGAAGCACCTCCATCATTTCTCTTGTCTTCCATAAAATATTCTCTGTAGCCTTTTGCTCATATGGCAGAAGCAAACTCTGTCCAACCCAACCTCTGGAAGACTCTGATAATGATGGAAAACACACTTTGGGTTTTCTCTGACATAGCTGCATTAAAATGTAGCATTCTCACACAAGAAGTAAGTAAACCTGTCACTTTTATTCTTTACAACTAACAAGAAATACTTTTTTTTTTTAAGGGGTAGCAGGTTTTTTCACACACATGGGCACAGAAGATTATGAACAGTGAAGACAATGAAGAGTGGGACATCCATCAAAGAGTAACAACCTCTCATAAGGTAATTCAGGACCACATTGAGTTTATCCTGTTGTACTTGCAAAATCAATTAAGTAACTGTTATTGTCCTCCATTTTCATGGCACTATAAAATCATTATAACCAAGAATATATAGGTATATTTTTCCCCCCTGTGCTTCCTTTCATTTTTTTACTTGCATGCAGAAAGTCAATATGTAACAACCCAAATGCATGCTGAGTTCTGAATGAGATTGATTACAGTTGCAAAACATTAAATATTAAATGCCAAAGGGCTACTTCCAGTAGTCCTCCTCTTCTCCAAAGATTGATGTCTTAAATGGGGCTTTGCAAGCAGGAGTTTTAAATGATCTATGGAGCAGAAGTAAAAATGTTTTCAAAGCTGGTGTGTACCTAAAACTATCCTGAAACCTTTAATGTTATGGTTAAGTATTCTTGTCATTTGAATTTCATTGCTTGCCATAGGGGTGAGATGGAAGAGTGGATATTTACAGAAACTGTGCAAGTGATAAAAGGAGCTGCCTGACTTTGTCTTCTGCTTTGTATGTTTTAGTACTTATGTACTTTAGTACCAGCTAATTTGAATAAGCTCTGCTAGTCACATGCAACATATGGAGCCAATGCCAATTTTTTATAATGCTGCATTACAAATATACCCACCAGCTGAGAAGTGTGAGAGAGAGAGCTCTGCTTTTCCTCAACCAACTGTCTTCACAGAGAGTTATAGGGGGAATACTGCTGGCCCTTCAGATGAGAAATCCCATTTCACTTCATCTCTTTAGTCATCCCATCTCTTTCTGTAGCATTTTGAGCAGCTAGCCTGACCTTAGTTTTCAGGACCATGTGAGGGCTTGCAAGTATTGGTCCTTTACGAGAGAGGACTGTAAAAATGGCATCATAAAGTTTGTTTACATTTAGTTTGGATCAGATATTCTCAGTTTGAAAAAAAAGTTTTCATGTCTTAAATTAAGACATGAAATTTTTGTAGGTATTCAGAAACTAGGGCTAAAAGGGACAGAGTCTGAATTACTATTTTTTAAGGGTTTTGCATGACTCATCATCAGTTAGAGTCTACTGTCAGTTTTCTCCTGCAAATCCAAAGGTAGATCTTACTCTTGCAGCAGGAATTTTATTACCAGTGCTGTTAGTGGTGTGATGCAGAATGAAGTCAAGCTTGCTGTCTTATGGGTGAGCATGTTCTGAAGTGCTAATTGGAGTTTAGAAAAGAGCTTAGCAAAAGCTTATTAGAGTCAATAGAAATACTTTCATTGTATCAGATTAACCAACTCTGATTTTTGGAATATGCTGCAGAAGTCAAGTTGGCAGTTGCTGCTTTGTAAATCCCCTTTCCTTCCAGTCTCAGATAATGAAGTTCACACTATGAAACAAAACAAAGCCAGTTCCTAAGCCATGTATAACATATGGAGCTAAAAAGTCTTCTTTAATAACCCTATGCTGAAGTAGTGATTGTTGCCATACATGGTAAGCTGAAGCATTTATAAATGTCAAAGGCAGGCATTTGCTGTGTGTAATTTCCATATTTGCAGGGTAAGTAGGGTCAGTGGAGCACCTGTTAATTATGAGTTTATATATCTCCAAAAAGCAGATAAATAACTTCTTTGCCATGGGCACGAGGAGGCTGTAGAAGAGCAAATACACACTGTGCCTTTGTCTGCAAAGTTGGCAGTGATTGATGTTTTCACTTTTCTCTTGACTGTGGGTATATCTGGATCACAGAAAAACAGGTGTCCAGTGGGATATTGGGGGTTGATTGCAGTGTCTTTTGAATGACCTACGGATCACGAGGATCTGAAAATCCTTGTCATGCCTAAAAGAAGGTTTAGGTGATGCTGGGTGTTGACATCCTAATGAACCAAAAAATTACTGTAAATTTCAGGTTTTGCTTAAAATTCATTTTCATCATTAGAACTTTTCTTTGTACTTTAATCTTGATTAACTTTGCAAGAGTTTAAATACATTCTTATTTTTAATCTTCTAGGTCTGTGTTAATATCCATCCATGTTTGAATATTTTCTGAGGTTCCTATTGCTCAACATTACCTTATTCATACCCTGCTTTTACTCTTTCTTCTGATATTCCATTTTAGGACTATGGGATATAATACATAATGTATGTGAAAATGCAATCATTTAACTTTGTGTACTGGGGAGAAATCCCTAAATACCTGTTCATTTTCTTGCCCCCAAGTAGAACTGCAGATGGTATTTTTCAAACAGAGCATGGAGTACACAGTACTTCTCTCTTTCCCAGTTTGTGCTTATTTCTAGGCTCTTTTACAGTGGCTATTTTAGATACCCTTTTGGCCCAGCTCTCATATACTCTATCAAGGTAATTATAAATTGAATTATTCTGATGTATGTTCTCATGGTGTTTGACAGGACTACTGTAAGTGCACTTCAATGTATTTTCAGGTCTCATATATTATTATCCCTGTATTTGATTTTTGGAATGTAGGAGTTGTTTGCAGCCTCTATGTACTAATTAAGAAGTGCTCAAGCCAGAATACAAAGAGTAGACTCTTAATTAAAAAAAAAAAAAAAAAAAAAAGGAAAAAAGATAATTAAAGTTTTCAGTTTGAACATTAGTGTTACTAATACTCACATGCAGTAGGTCACAGGATTCTATTGGTAAGATATTTCCACTGAAGCTTACAAGGGGTGCATTTCTAGAAAAATAAAAGAGTATTGTAGTTCAGTAACTATATCAGTGCAGTGGTGCTTCCTGTAACAGCTTGGATCATCCATTCCATAGTTTGGATAATCCATTTAACCAGTGTCTCTGGAGGTAGTGATATTAACCACAGTCTGATTTTGAAATGAGTGGTGGGTTCTGGAGATTTTTCAGTTTGCTCATTGCTCAGGTACTTTAATTGTGAACTGCTGTTTGATGCTGTCATTTCTGAAGAAAACATTTACTATTTATAATGTGTGAGTGTTTTTTTCTTTTGCAGTTCGGTGATGTCACCATATACTATGATTTTGCTAATAACAGTGAGATCATTTGGGGTCTATCCTCTTTGTAACATCACTTTTCTCAGCATACAGAGAAGTCTTAGCATTGCATTTCATTAATCCTACATTTTCCATTTCTGATCCCAATCCTAATTTATTCCTGTTTGCCATTGATTGAAGGTGACTCGTGTGAGCTCATGAGGCTCCTGTAAAGGCCAGACTCAGCTAGGATGTTACACCACCACTGCAGGAGGAACCCTGAGCTACAGGAAGAGTTGCAGATCCAGGCTGCTGTGGCTGCCGGCGATGTTCACACCGTGCGCAAGATGCTGGAGCAGGGATATTCTCCAAACGGTCGGGATGCCAATGGCTGGACTTTGCTTCATTTCTCTGCAGCAAGAGGCAAGGAGAGATGTGTCCGTGTTTTTCTGGAGCATGGAGGTGAGTTGCCTACAGAGAAAAATCTTTACCTGACACCTTTCTATACTGATTTCCACTGCAGGGCTTTCCAGCACTAATTAGATACCAAATACTTCTGGTTATCTTTCATAATTGTTTTTTATTCTTTTGTTCTTAATCTCTGTTTATTTCTGATGCATACTCTCTGAATGACATCATAGATTAGCTTTATATCTTAATAACTTTTTTTCTCCCAGCACTGCCTAGGAATTGTTCAAGGAATGAATAAGCATTATGAAAATAGGGCAGAAGGACTCATTATAAAATGAAATGCACTCACAGCACTCACTACAGGCTTTTCTTCTCTGTTAGGGGTGTTATTAGAGGAAAACAGATCCTTGAATTGAAATCCTAGGGAAGTTTGTTTCAGAATTTTAAAGCAAGTTAACCAGTTGCACTAAAGACTAAGTTTAATATAGGGTTTAACAGAATCTGTTAAACTTTATGAAAACAGTCCTCTTTGTGCAAGGACTTTAGTGTCAGCTAATGCAAGTGAGTTTACAGCTCTCCTGCATCCAGCCATGATGAAGCTTTATTTCAAGAACTGACTGAATTTTGTTGATTTAAGTGATAATCATGTGGGTGATGATTATTATCCCTCAGGTGGTACAGTCAGAATTTCTCATTGCGTTATCATCTTCCAAGGCCATCTGAAGTTTTAGAAAGGGATCATCCTAATCTTTTAAAGTGGTACTGGAAAGGAAATCAGTAGATGTTCTCCACGTTCTGATCAGTGCTCTTAAAGAACAGCATCCTCTATTCTAGCACTGTACTTGCCAAATGAATTATGAGGTTTTCAGTCCCAAGGAAACTGAAATCATCTTTCTGATGCTTTGTGTATCTGAGCCATATGGACCCCTCGTGTCTGTCACTGGGTTTGCCAGCTGTATGGATCATCCTGAAAGTGGAGTGGCATTAACAGGCTGTGGTAGTGGCACAGTCACTGATTTGTTCCTTAAGAGCAGTGGTGAAATTAAGAGCCTGAGCAATTGGACTCTGTGGATGCACCTACTACAGATTGTAACCACATAAAAAGGGCAAACCCTCATGGCCTTCTTGGAAGGGGGAAAAAAGCTACTAATATATAACTTCAAATTCTACTTTTTAAAAGTAATATATGTGGATAATCTCGAGCTCTCAGTTTGATAGTTCAAAAGTTTAAGGCTTTAAGTCACATACATTGCTTTTAATTTTCTATCTGTAAGTTTAAAGATGATAAAAAACTGCAAATCCCTTCTGTATTCCTATGTATTTTCATATTACATAGCTGCTGATGCAGTGGTTTGTTTTTATTTTTGTTGTTACTCTTTCCCATACAAAGTACCAGCTGAATGTGATGCCTCATGAAAACTGCCTGTAATGAAACACCTTTGTCCTCAGGCAGCTTCGAGTTGAATCACCGGGATGAGAAAGTTGAGTAACAAATAGTGTGAGGTTTAGTCATCCACAGCAGCTTCCCTGCAGCTGAGCCTCGCTCCCGAAAATTGGCACTGCCTGGTGCATTGCCTCGTTTTCCCTCAAAACAGAGGCATAAAAATAATGAGTATTTATCAGATAATAATGTCACAAATGAGTTATTAAGCAGTGAGTGAGTTGACTCTTACAAGCTGAGTTAATCATGCCACCCTCATTAGGGAGAGGTTTGTGTCTACCTTTCTTCATGTGGTCTCTGCTTTTCTCCTTCTGGAGTGGATTTTTTTTTAGCTGCTGGTGCTTAATCACTGTGGAACAAAAACAAAGATACTGGGGTGAAGGAAAGAGTCCTTTTCTGTTTTGAATCTTATGGTAAAATAGAGAGTATTTAACTACATATTGGTAATAAATTGACAGTGATAGGGAGCCTGTGGAGTTCTGGGGGAAAGAGGGAATTGAGATGGGAAGGAAGGGGTGGCTGGTGGTGGTTGTGGCTGTCTCGAGGGATGATGGAGCTTAGCAGAGCTGGGAATATCTTCATGGGGAAAATAGGACTGGGAAAACCACAGTGGGCTGTTGCTGAGGGTAGAGTGCTGTGCCTCAGATCTGACATGCTGGAAGGCTCCCAGCATAGCCTGCTAGTGGGATGGAGGGTGAGTTGGGCTAATAAAGGCTGAGAAGGAATCTGGTCACTGACCTGGAAATAAGAAGTAGATTCTTATGGGAGTCATGACCTGTCCGCCTCCTGCTTTTGCTTTTTCTCTTCCATCATTGCTCACCAGCAAAGAAAAGAGCCAGAGGACAGTGTTGTGCATGCAGATTGGCTGATTTGAGTGGAGGTGGTGGAACAGCAGGAAGCTTTTTATTATCTGCTGAGGAAAGAGCACACATAGATGGGGAAAATGCAGAAAAAACAGTCCAGGCTAAATGATGAAGCCAGCAGAAATACCAACTACATACAGAGGGGATAGGTCACATAACAAATATTACTTAGCAACTGGTGAAATGCAGAAGTTCATCATAACCATGGAGAAACTTAGTTTTCATAAGAAATAGTGAATTTGACTTTCTTAGTGCATTTGTCTGATTTTATTGAAGTAAAGATTCTGTGAAGCCATCACCTACCCATCCCTGGAGTCACAAAGCAGCACCAAAACAGGGAGTGTAGTTTTTAATAATCTTGGATTTTTGTGTAACAAGCCTTTTTTCCCTTTAGTGTACTTTGTAAATTTTTAATATGTTGTATAGAGACAGACAATCCAACACTGGCCAAGAAATATGTTTTATTAATTTCAAATCATCACTATTAATGTTACAACAAGTTAAAATCTTGAAAGTGTCTAGTTAGCTGTCTGCTGGTGATACCTTCTCAGTATTAACAGAGCAATTTCTGGTTACTCAAAATGAAGAAATAATTCACTAAAGCTCCTAGAAATGAAATAGTAAGAGAAAGTAGCCAAGCAGCCGTATTTATTTATTTTTAGTCTTGGCTTCAAGGTATCTAAATTTTAGTAAGGTCAAGCGGAATCTGGGAGGATCTAGAGAATGCCAAAGGCTCACTCCCCCTAAGCTCCTAAAGCATTTCTGTCTCTGAACAGTAATGCTCTCCTGGACATCTTCTGTATCAGTGTTATCTTAGGAAATTTGAAACAGAAGCTGCATGTAGCCATGCTTCTAAACCTTGTGGTTAGATTTAAGCCCTAGCTGAGGGAAATAAGCTTGAAATAATAGAAGTACTCAATGAAGCCAGAAGCATTGCTTAAGCATTGCTTTCTTGGCTTCCCAAGTTACTGTGATAGAGTGACCTAAGGAAGGTGTCAAGGAAAAAGGAAAACTGTCCCACTGAGCTGTAAATTGAAACTCTGAAATATGAGTCTTCTATTTATGAATCTATATATCCTCTAGATTACAGTATTAGAAAGAGTTTTATTAGCAGTGGACTTTAAATAACTAGCTTAGGTACCCAACTTTCACATGAAATAAAATAATCTCAATATCATTCAGTGCTACAAATTTTCCATCTCGACTGAGCTTGATTGCAGTATTTGGTACCCTTGATAAGCTGTTCAAGGTTTCTGCCATTATATTCTGCTTTATATTTAAGAACATTAGAAGTGACCAAATGCAGTTGTTCATGTTTCTACATTCTGCTCTCCCCATATTAATGGGAAGCTTGGAATGAACAAACTGTTTGACAGGATGGAGATGAGATAGAGGACCATTGGCAAGTGCTGGCTGGATCCCTTTCTAGCTAAAACTGGCAGGTAGTTTTTGCCCCTCTGAAGATTCTAAAAGGTAATCTGAGAGTCATTCCAAATTAATGTTTACCTTGCTCATGTTCCAGGGGGAGAGAGTTACTTTACAACATGGTACCAATACTGAATCTTTTAAAAAAACACAGACAGACAAAACCCCCACAGCAGCACAATTTCTTTAGGCACCATCAACTTTGGGGTGTTACTTTTACTAATACAGGGACTGAGTGGATGGAATTTGTTTGCAATTTCATGCAGGTCCAGCCTCTGCTAAAAGCCCTTGTGAAGTTCGGAAGTTTTCCAGGAGGTGGCAGCAGGACATTAATGGAATAGCAAAAGAAGTTTCAACCCTGTTAAAATAGTTTCTCTAATCCAGAGGCAGACTGTTGACTCACTAGAAATCCATAATCTTAATGGGAATTACAGTATATTTTTCACGAGGTTTTCCTAGGGGGTTTGTTATGGAAAGGTTGGTTGTTTGTGTTGCTTGGTTGCCCAACTGTGAGGCTTTTTTTCCTATCCTTCTTAAGAAACTTCTCTTACATGATTTAGTAAGTTTTTGGTTCACTTTAGTGGTCAAAAGCAATGATATTTTGGGAATAAGGAAGGTATAGAAAGGTGCTTAAAACTATAGGGAAAAGGCATCCTTATGTTGCCAGGAAATTGTTTGTTTTGGATTACAACCAGTATAAAGTGCATATAGATGCACATATAAAAGTTGGGCCATATCTGCTTGAATTTGGAAATGGCATTGATTAAACTGCTTGTGGCAGTGACCTGCACCTCATCTGGGGGTGGAAATGATGCCTTCTATGCCTTACATAGTATGGGAGAGAGAAGGTACAACTCCAACATTATTTCTTTCAAAAATCTTTTTTTGTGGAGAAAGACTCTGCCTGCTGCTGTCTCCTTCCCATTATATCCATCTTCCCCCCCAGTTCTGCCCTTCAGATTGTATCATCCCTCTGCCTGTTCTCATGCCTGTTACCCACTTTATTTATCACCACTCAGAAGTCAATGTAGGATAGTCTGAGCAGTGTGAAGAAAGAGACCCTGGGAGCAGCATCACTTTGAAATACTATCTTTGTGTGGGTTGTGCTGATTCTTTGCTGCATTTTGGACATGATCACAGTGCAGGTTAGGAACACTATTCAGTCACTGGCTGCATTTTCCTGCTGGGCTGTGGGTGCTTCATTCTTTCCTTTAGCTCAGGTTAGTGTGACTTTTCAAAGCACTGAAACTTCTGCTTTTCAAAAGAGATGAGGAAAGCTGTCACTAGCAAGGAACTTAACTTTCCTTAATATACCCCTTACTTCTGTGTTTATTCCTATTCTGTGCACTAGAGGCAGATCTTGAATCTTATTTCTCTGTGTAGCCAGGCTGCATTCATTTGTATGTTGGAATTTTTTATGTTAGTTAATTTGTTTCCTTCCTCTCCATCTTCTCTTTCCATTTAGAAATATCCTTAAAGTTGCTGGATCATCTTTGCAGCTGTATTCTCTACTCCTTCCTTCCAGTCTTTTCGTTTTGGTATAATATCTGGCTTGGTGCTATTTGGATATGAGCACAGTGGGTTGGGAAGCTCATTCCTGTTTTGTGCTTGTACCTTTGGGAGTTCAGGTGTGCTCAGTCTAGGGTAGCCTGCAATTAATGTTGTATTTTGAACTTAACTTAGAGCAGGTCTTGTGGTGAAGATGGTATCTAGCATGGGTTGGGAAAGCATTCAAATTTCCACGCTGTATTTTGTACCTTTTAGTGTCCAACAGCAGCACCCATGGGTGGTGGAAGGAGAAACCTCACAGCTTGGCTTGTTCTCTAGCTGAGAAATGGCACTTTGCCTTGGGTAATTAATTAGTCATTTGCTATACAAGTTTGGGTGTCCTGAGGAAATTAGGCAAATTGGTTGGATTATTTTAATTTTTAAATTAATAAATCAGTCTGAGTGTTTGTGCTGTGTGAAGGGGAAATAAATCTGTATTACCTGTACTCTGCACTAACAGTTTATCTGACTCCTTTAAGAAGTGGGTTTTTATGTTCAATTTTTGTGAAACTATAAATTCAGAACAGATACATCATGTATGGAAAGAGACTTTATCAAGATAATCTAAAATAACTTATATCCTACATGCTTTGGAAATCCTGCAGACCACAGAGAAACATTTTACCTAATACAGCATTACACCCTAAAAACAATACAATGCTGCCAGACCACAAAACATCCGCAATTTGGGTCAGCAGATGTTTCTACACATGCTTCTTTTTAAGACCAAGAAGCAACACAAGGGAAAATAAAAAGTTGAACATTGAGAAAGAAATGTAATATTGTAGAGCTGGGGGAAAACTGGATGGACAGAGAGATTTGAGTAATTAGTAATTAATTCCTAAGAGTGCTAGGAAGATGTAGAAAAGTATTTGTCAAATGGAAACATATGTATGTGAAAGAAAAATATTTTTTTTTTTGTAACTCGTTCTTAAATACAATTTTAACTTTGTCTTAAAAATAGCATGTTCATGAAAGCAAGAATTAGCTTGAAGTACAAAAAATCCTGTCATGCTATGCCTGGAAAGACTAGCAATTACCGTTTGAATATTTTTTTAATATTTTTTTCAGCACCAGATTACCGTAACGCCTTTTAATTATTTTTTAAATTTTATTTTAACTTCAGCTGATCCCACAGTTAAGGACTTAATTGGAGGCTTCACCGCTCTGCATTACGCAGCCATGCATGGCCGGGCGAGGATTGCACGCCTGATGCTGGAATCTGACTACAGAAGTGACATTATTAACGCCAAGAGCAACGACGGCTGGACTCCCCTGCACGTCGCTGCTCACTACGGCAGAGACTCCTTTGTCAGGCTCCTCCTGGAGTTCAAGGCTGAGGTTGATCCGCTCAGTGATAAAGGTACTACACCACTCCAGCTGGCCATTATCCGGGAGAGGTCGAGCTGTGTGAAAATCCTCCTGGACCACAATGCCAACATCGACATTCAGAATGGTTTCCTGTTACGATACGCTGTGATCAAAAGCAATCACTCGTACTGCCGAATGTTCCTCCAGAGAGGGGCCGATACAAACTTGGGGCGCTTGGAAGATGGACAGACACCCTTACACTTGTCTGCTCTTAGAGATGATGTGCTTTGTGCACAAATGTTGTATAATTACGGAGCAGACACTAACACAAGGAACTATGAAGGACAGACCCCACTGGCTGTTTCAATAAGTATTTCTGGAAGTAGCCGACCCTGTCTGGATTTCTTACAAGAAGTGACAAGTATGTATGTAAGAGAAGTTAATCACAGGACATAATGTCCTCTAAAAGCCTTCTTTGAATTTAGCCCCAGAAAAAAAAAATTCTTCCTTTCTGCCCCTTGATGCTATTTAAATGCACTAGAAAATTTCTGGGAAGTTGAAGGGATTGTGATACTGGGAATCTCTTACTCGGCAAAGGTGCTAATGTTAAGTGTACTTCATTTAAATTAGTTTTGTTTAAATATTTACGGGAAGCATTCATTTTAAGAGTGAACTGTAAAATCTCATTTTATTTTTGGCCTTAGCACAAAAGATTTTTGAGTTTGGTTTTGTTGTTTGTTTAGGGGTTTTTTTAGTGTCTTTTCTTTTACTTTTTTACTGCCATGCAAATCCTCGGCAGTTGATGGCTTTTTCATCTGCACTACAACTAGGGCAGAAAAGAGCTTTGGCTGCTTTGTGTTCTCCCACATTCCCTCCTTCCCTCCCCTAAACCAGACAACAAAATGCCACAGTTCATTCCTGCAACTTGAAGGGGTTTCATGTGCTGTGTAGCTTTGATTTGATTTTGTTGATGTCTTTGAAATACGAGAGATTTTAACTCGTCGTGACTTCTGATATTTAGAAAAAGTATTGGGCTCCTAATATCCAGATCACTTTTGATTACCACTTTTTGGTGTACTAGATCTACTGAAAGTTTTCCTCTCTCAACATGGAATGCTGTACTAATGTTTCATAATCATAGTGTTGCCTGAAGCATTTAGGAATTACTGATAAGCATTTAGCAGAGTTTGCCAATTCAAACATGTTAAGATGGCCTGGTAAATGATCACCCAACTAGAATGATCTCTACACTACAGGGGATGGGGTATTTCATATATCTTTTTTTTTTGTCTCCTACAGCTCCTTTTATTTATTTTTTTTTAATGTGGTAATTTTTTAATGAGAATTAGATGAGCTATATACTCTGGAAAGAAACTGAAAGTCAGTGTGGGCTGGAAGTGAATCAGCTGAGATCTGTTGTCAGTAGCTGACACAAATAAGCATTTGGAATTTCCTTTCTTTTTCTACATGATTTGTGGTGTTGTTTTTGTTCATATCTGAAATTGAAAGAGAATTTCCGGAAAGGTGGAAGTTGATAATAAGAAATACAAGCAATTAAGTAATTTTGGTTTAATTTGCATGTCCCTTCTCATTCAAACACATTTCTTTCTGGTTTCCTTTTTGGAAGCCTCTCACTGTATAGTTGCAGAGTCAGGGATTTCAGCAGATGATATAATATCCAGACTTGCAGTTTTCCAGTCTTTGGATGTATAAGTAAGCATGAAAGCTTAGGCTGCTCCCGTGTTTCCTCAGTGTCTGAAGACCAGTGGAAACAGCTGCTGTAACTTTCAGCTTGCAGATTTCATACCTTAAGGGTTGTTAAGTGAGAAGTAAATTCTGCTACAAAAAAAAATAGCTTTAATTTGTGGCCAGTGTAACAGTGTTGGAACTATCCCAGTTTTGTGCTGTTGGAGGGAGAACTGGGAAAGCAGTGCTGACAAAAACACTTCAGCTCTGTGCTTCTGAGCAAAATAATTATCAATGTATGTTTACAAACCACTGTAAACAAACTCTGCTGCCCTTTTTATAAATATCCAAACACTGTCTTCCCTGCTTTTCATGAATAATTACTTTAATAAGATGCTGTATAAGAAATGAGATGGATAAAGAGCAAGCTGGCATTTTGGTAGTGGAGTTCCCAGTTAAATCTGACTGTACAGGGAATTGTTGAGATCTCGTGCTGTAGCACTTTGGGGAAGAATCTTGTTTATGAGCCTACTGCAAAATGTATTTCCTAGAAAAAAAAAAAAACTTACAAAATTTTTGGACAATTCTTCTATTGGAATTCTTCCTGAAACTTTTCTGAGGTAGGCAACAGTGCCTTGTTTGTGGGGCTTAATGGGAATTTCAGTTTATTTGAATCTTAGACTAAGTGCTTTATGTAGAAATCCATAGCTGTAAGTTTTATATCTGCATCTGAAGTTTCGAAGAGTATATTTGATAGTAAAACAGGAAATAGTTTTTATTTTTACAGTAGAGTAACATTTTTATGACTAAAGATTAATAGATATAAATTATCAAAGTTAACAAACCGATCTGCGTCTTCAAGTGAAAGCAGTTGCATGCTGCATATAAATGGGGTACTATTTAGTAATCTTCGTATAAGATGTGAATAGCTGGTTTTTTTTATACTTGGAAAACGTATTTGTACAGTTTCAATTTCTCAGAAAACATCATTTGTGAATTTCTTTTTGTTTTGGTAGGTATTGTAATCGGTAATAATGGCAGCCTTTAGCCCAGGTCCCCGGTTGGGAGTAACAGGCAAGAAACCAAGCTCTCAGAAATACTCAGTATTGGCCCTGAGAGTCTGCAAGAAGATATTGGATTTTGGGGTTTGACCCTGAAGGTCTGATATTCTTCCTGGTTACAGGTAGAGATTCCTTTGCTCCTAGAATAATTCCAAGAGGAAGTTATTCTATAGTTGTGTTTCAGTATTTAAGCACAGAGCTGGAAGTTAGGAACAACAGAGTTTTTGACCATGAGTCTGCTGTTGACTTGGTGTTCAGACTTGTGTGTTTTTCTTTTTCCCCTTTCTCTTTTTTACAATACAAAAATAAGCAAAGTCTCTCTGGGGAAAAAAAAAATTGGAGATGAGAACTGCTCAATGATTTTATTAATCACCTTCCTTCTCCTTATCTGTATTACACTTTCCTGTTTCAAAAAACATTTATTGGCAGCCACCATAATACCTAAGATCATTTGATAAAGAGTTGTTTTAGAGCAGTGTAAATGTTTCAACTTTCACCTGGTCTGAACCTGCCTCTTCAGGACTGTTAATGTGTTAAGCTTGGAATGCACTAATGCAAATTAAAATAGAGGTGAGTGCATATGAGATATATATATAAGATAGAGATAGATAGCGACTTTTATTGGTAGTGTACATATTTATAAAATTAGTGTGCAATCACAGCCCTGGATGAAATTGTTTTGAAGTTGAAATTGGGATTTGAGAATATTAAAACTTATAAAATGTATGTGGGAATTAGAAAAAATGCAAGTGTTAGAAAAATACATAAGGGCGTAAATAGACTTCAAGATATTAGAAATTTCAAACAGAATCTCTAAGGAAGGGAATTTTAAAAAAGCCTGGAAACTTCCCCCTCCTCAGTGCCCTCCTTTAACTGAATCTGTGTTCAGCTCAGGAGCAGGAGAGGCTGTGAGGAGCTGCTGCTCTGTGTCGAGGCAGAGAGCTCAGGAAATGATCTGGCCAGAGCAGTGTGATGTGGCTGGTGTGGCAACAGGTATCCAAGAACTCACTTCATTTCTGGAACAACATCTAAAGGTCACCCAGTGAATTTAACTACAAGTGTTTCAGCTGCATTCCTTTTTCTAATTTTTCAAAGGGCAGATCTTTGGCTTTGACTAGAGAGTGTAATTTTGTGTTTAAATTTATATAGCGCTGTAAATGTGCAGAATAAGTGAGACAGAAGTTCTGTTAAGGAAATTCTTATACATCTTTTGTTTCTATCCCTTGGCTAAATTGAGATAGCTTTTCACTAGAATTGCTTTTTTAACTGGAAGAAGATTTTAAAAAGTTTCTCTCTGCGTAGTTTTCACTTTTATGAATACAGGAGTGTCATAGTGAATTAAGTAGATTTCTACATATTTTATTTCATGGATAATTGCAAAGGAAATGGTATTTTCATGTTTGTAATAACATAGAAGATCTTTACTGGAATCTCAGGCTTTACTTGTTTCCTTGGGTGCTGCTGGAAATCTTGCAGTGATGATTGAAGTCTGCTTTGTCACCCAGTTACACAGGGAACTAGGATAAGGGATTATTTTATAATTTTCTACTCTACAGTTGAAATAGTTGAATCATACAGTGTAGCTATATACAGTTATTTACTCTAAAAGAATATTTTAAGAGGCCTATGTAAAAAAAAAAATAATTCAAGACTGTTTTTGTATGTGGCATTTAAGGTACAGCCGTGCTCTAATCCCATTTGTACACCTGTGCTGTACTCTGCAAAAATAATTTTAAAACAGCATAACAATGCATCTTAAGCCTGTCTTGATGTTCAGAGTACTTTACTTACTGTCTCCTAAAAATAGATAAACATTATGGTGTTGACATTCTCAGCTGAATTTCCATAGCAATTTCAGTGAATTTACAGAGATGGCACAAAAATTTTTTTAAAAATACCTTTGTGAGCATATCAAATCCTAATTTCATTGCTAAAAACACCTGTTAAGTGTAACATTGAGCCTTACTGACATTCTTCTTTTTCATATAGGACTTTTCAGTCCAAAATAGCACATAATTTCTGTGCCAGATAGACTGAAATTTAATAGGCATCTAAAACTCATTGTGGGGAATTATTTTTCAGAGACCAATGAAAACATATGTCAGGCTCAGACATTCTAGCAGAGGCATACTGAACACAAAATTAAATTAGAACTTTTAAAATAACTTGTATGATATCCAGTTAGAAAGAATCAAAGCTCTCCATGTCCTGTCGAGCTGGAGGAATCTTTTCACGCTCTCAATGAACTCTGTGTAATTTTACACTCATCCCTGCATGCCTGATATTAATATTTTAGACCTATAGATTTTTGATGCTACCTTTTTCTAATGTTTTGAATGCTGGAAAACCAGATATCCTCTCCAATTATTCTGCTGTTGTTTTTTACAGAGTACAAGCCAGTGCATTTCCTAAACTTGAGACCTCTTGCACTGAGCAGCCGAGTTCCCGTTCGGCTCAGCCTCAGTCATTTCCTAGGTGATCCCAACCTTTCCCTATGATCCTGGTTTTGTGCATCCTTCCCAGTGTGTTTTGTGGCTGGTGGGTGTGAGTTTCCAGTTGATAAGTTCAATTATCTTTTTCTTTCCCCCCCCCCCCCACCTCAAAAAAGCCAACAAATTCAGAACTCAGTTTAATTGCTGGCAGTAGCTGCATTCCTTCACTGCTGTGAAATAAGGGATAGATTTAAGGGTTTGCTGCAGAAAGAAATACTTTTCCTGATATTCTAGAGGAACTGAGCTGTTGCCAGCATACATCAGCTTGGTTTCAACATATTCTGTAAAATGTTTCTGAAGATTTTTATTTTTAAGTTCCCTTTGTAGCTAAAAAGAAATTACCAAATGGTTTCTTGCTACTGTTTTCAGCCTTTCAGAATTCCCAGGAGGGGCAGAGGCTCAGTCTGAGAAATACCACTCTAAGGTTTTTCAGAGAGATGCATTAATATTGTAGAGAAAACTGTGGGCGGCTTCTGAAATATGTCACTGATGTTATTTTTCATTTTTTAATTTCTTCAGAAACAGCTTATCCACTTCAAACCAGTAACATTGCTTGTTTGCTTTAAAATACTTTTCTTTTAGTAGTTAGAACAATACATCAGAGGGGATCTTCTTGCAGCCTAAAATTTATTCATTTCAGTTATTCCCAAGTTTTCTCTTGGGTAACAGAAAGGTCAATTCATGATTTTTGCATTGTATTTTTACATGCATTTTTTTTGCTCTGAATCTGCAGTGGAGGAAATGGGTAGGGATTCCCCTTTTCCAGCTTTACAGTACTGGATGAAAGTCCCCAAAGAACAGTGTTGTCAGAGGCATCACAAATATGCCTTAATGGTCCTTAAATACAGAGTTACTGGGTGAGTTAGTGATTTATTTCTTGGGAAACATTGTCTGCAGAGGGAAGGCACAGGTATAAATGCAGAGCAGTTTTAACAGTGACACAGTTCTTTGGCCAGGCAGTAAATCCTAAATGGAAATTTTGTCTGCCTCTGGGATAGAACAGCAAACTCTCAGATATCATACCAGAAAAATCTTGAAACTGCAAAAAGAAAAGGAATGGAGTTTTGAGTGGAAATTCAGATAAATTGCAATAATTTCTTGCTGTTAAAACATGTTTTTTTCCCTTTCCTCTTCAGCAAAGGTTGATTCTTTTAAAAATAATTTAAAAGGCTCATTTCATTATTTAAGTAAAATAATTATTTAAGTGGGGGAAAGCTCAAAACTTACTTGTTAGCAGCTAAAGAACTGATTTAGGAAAATGCTTTCATTTTATACATACTGAAGTCTGCTGCATCTAGATTAAAAAAAATCTAAAAGCAATTCCTCTCAATTCTTTAAGCTCATGGTTTACATTTCTTTTGTTTGGAAGAAGCTTTTCTGACAGGTTTGGGACACTGTACACAAGAATTGCATTGGTAGATTTCTGCTTTCCCTTCCAGCACAGAGCACAAGCTCTGGAAGGCAAAAGATGAACTATGCCTCTTTTTCGTGTATTAAGAAGTATTAATTAATACTTCTTATTTATTTGATGACTGCTTTAAAGCTTTAAAAATAAATTGACTGCAGTATGTAATAATTTGGTGAACACATGAGCAAATCCAGAATAACAGCAACAAGGTGGCCCTTCAGGGATGTGCTGGATGTTTTTAAGGTGATCAGTAGTTTTATGTGGCTGTTTTGCATGATAGTGGTAATTAGGCCAATTGTACCTTTCATGTTTGTGGGGTTTTTTGTTTCTTTCTCTTTTAATTATCTTCTTTTCCAGCTTATTTACCTAAATAACTTCCCAAACTTGTGATGCAGGATATAGCCAAAGTTGCTACTTCCTAATCGTTTTTAAAGAGAACTTTATTCATCATTTAACTTGTCTTTGCCAAGTTACTAATAACATTTTTCATTTGCCAAACTAAGGTTCACTGACATCGGTCCGTAATCCTTTATTTTTTTTCTTTTTCATTCAGATGCAACCAAGAATGAGTAAGTGTTCCAGACACCGTTTCTAATAAATCACAAATGCATTAATAACCCTGGAATTTGCAAGGCGTGACCTAAGACACCAGCAGCCACTAGATGTAGCAACTGGTGCTTAACACTGGAAATGTCCATTGTTAACACATTCCCAGGAAATATTTTTTAGGCTTATCAGGGGAAAATGTCATACATTTGATAATCGGGTCTTTTTGAATTAACTGATGACCAATTTCTTCTGGGTATTTTAAGTTGTCTGTTCCTTTATGTTCTCGAAAACCACGTAGGATGTTAATTAAAAGGCATTTATTTCTGAAACCAGAAATCAGTGTCTCATAGCTGATTTATTGTGTACTCTACTACAGAAAATACACAAAGACCTCTAGTCCTTTATCTTTCCTATTGCTGCTGTTTGCAGTGAACTTTTGAAACAGTGAATCCTTTCTGAACCCTGTTTGAAAGCATCAGAACTATTTCTTTATCATCAGTAAGATTGCTTGCTTTCTTACCAAAATAACTTTCCTTTCCCTGAAATTTGAACATTCTGCTGTTGTCCAGGTTGCCTAAATTCTTTCCTTCAGGTAGAAAAAAAAAAAATGCCAGGAAGAAACCACTGGTGGACAAAATAACCATTGGTTTGTGTTCTAAGTCATGGATGAAAGATTTAGCTAAAAATAAATTGACATTTAGGTGGTGATAAGTATAATAAAAGTATTTCCAACTTACATAAAGGAAACTCAAATTTTCATGGTTTTTTAATTTCAAACCTAATTTCTTTAAAAGCAGACTGAGACTATTTTCATGCATTACTTCTGCTGGCTTGCCCTGGATAATTTTAGTGCTTAAGATAAATCCCAGTGTCTAAAAATCCCTACCTGTCTGTCAGCCCATTTCTATAGATACCAACAGAAGCACCTACATTGTTCAGGGTGCTGAGTATTTTGAATTTGACAGTCATCAGGTCTCATAACCAAGTCTTGGCTTGGAGGAAAAAAGAAATAAAGAAAAAGAGGCTTACGCAGTTAAGTCGATGATCAAAATATTGATTAGCACAGCTTTGATGTGTTACTGGAATAACTCCAAAAAAGCTGTAGCAGAATGAGGAAAATGCACAAAGGCAGGCAGTTTGTTCAGAGGTTTGGAGTGGTTCCCATGTTGGGGGTTATTAACTGGAGATTTCAGCTTTGGGAAGAGGTACCAAGCTAGAGTGGAGGATGGAGGTTTATATAAAGGTATGTAAAATCATGACTGGCGTGGGAACAATTATTCATTATTTTCCTTATAACTCAAAGAATGGCAGGCATGCAACAAAGCCATCAGGAAGCAGATCTAAAATAAATAAAATTACTTTGTAGTTTTCCAGCCAACGCCTAATTATATTGTGAAATTTGTTGCCACAGGATGTTTTGGATACTGAAAGTATGAATGGGTTCAAAAAACACTAGACAGATTTACAAAGGGCAAGCTATTCACAGCTATTAAAGACATAGATCTGTGTGCAATCTCTGGGCTAGGAAAGCCCAAAGGCAGCAGTGCTGAAAGCTAGAAGGGTTTATTGGGGCAGGATTTCTCAATTTCTGTTGTTCTCTTTTTCTTTCTTCCTTGGGATCCATTGCTGGGTGCATTCAGATATATGACTTGATTAAATTTTCTGAGATTATTTTGGGTGGAGGGGCCAAACCCCAGCTGTTACTTAAGGTGTTTGATTTTGAGTAGTTTCCTGGTAGGAATGAGCTTGAAAGAGAATTGATTATTTTGGAAAGTCCTTGCCAGGAATGCTGAAGTTTGTGTGGTATCAGTAAAACTTTTCCTCTGTGGACAGTGGTTAATTCACATTTTCATCCCTTTCTGTTTGATGAGGGTTTGTCTGCATCCAAAGCCTGAAGGCTTTATCTTTTCGTTAGAAGGGAAAGAAAACCCCAATCTTTAACTCTGCCACACAATCCTGGAATAACTTTTATAAATCCTCACTTTCTAAGGAAACTTCCTAGTCCTGTTACAGCTGAACTTAGAAGTTTCTGTCTCATTGTTTGAAAGAAAAGCAAGACTGAGGGGTTTTTCCCCCCAAGATAGAAAAAAACTCCACAAAAAGTTAAATGGAGGAGTTCTGCTGTTCTGTAATGCATAAGCATATGTTGCCACCTGGTGGGAATCCTCACATGGATGAAATCTCTTTGCATTGGCATCAGTAAAATTATGTGCATGTAAAAATGTATTTAGGATTCATCCCTTGATTTCATTGAGTTCATTAAAAAGGTATTAACTTGTAATTATTTTGTAATTTTTCCCTTTTCCTCTTAGGAAATAGCAAACCCCTGTCATTTTACAGAGTAAATGATGTCTTAAAATACATTTGAAATGTGATCATTTTATTTTTATGTGTTCCTTTTGTCTTTTCAGGACAGCCCAGAAACTTGCAAGATCTATGCCGAATTAAAATCCGTCAGTGTATAGGCCTTCAAAACCTCAAACTACTTGATGAACTACCCATTGCCAAGGTCATGAAAGACTACTTAAAACACAAATTTGATGATATCTGATATCCATGAAGAGAGGAACTCTGAGCAAGTTTAGTTCTATTCCAGTTACTGAAGAGGCTTGTTGCCTTGCATTAAGTATATCCTATGCAAATTCTGATTTTTCTGTGAAGTCAGAAGGCAGGTATACACTTCCTTGGGTTTTTTATACCACACGCTAGAAGGTCTTAATTTTTGGTTTCTTGGTCCAAGTTTACAAGGTCCAAGCTTTCTATACAATATTGCATTTTAAAAACTGCTGTTGGTTTTCTGTTTGTTTTCACATTATGTGTGCAGACTTGCCGTGGAGATGGAAGGCAGCCCCTCGAGGGAAGTGGTTGGTTTGAGTTGGCATGCTGAGCAATGATGCAAGAACATAAAAGTTTGGAAATCAAGGCACCAGTCCTGCAAAAGGATACAGATATACCTCCAGAGCCCCGTTTGTTAGGACCCCTGTCTCTGCCAGGTGTTTGTTTTTGCAGGACAGAAGGAAGAGTGGATAATCGACCTGTCCTCGGGTACTGTATGAATTTGGAAATTGAGGAAAAAAATGCAGTTACCCTGTTCAATTTGAGGGTCTATACATTGGCTTTTTTGTATTTTCCTTTTCCTAATTACTGTAGTTGGGATGCCCAGAAAATCCAGGCCCTCTTTCCCAACGTTCCCTGTTGAATGGGCTGTTTGTAAGTCTGTTTTTACCAGTGACAGTACACTACAGAGAGGCGTAGCCTCTGTATTTTTTACATTAAGAGGAAACAAATTTAGATTTTTTGAAGCCAGTGTATTCTGTTGCTCATACAGTGCCTCCTGTGCAATAATCTCTCTGATGTATTTTCCCTTGATGTGTGATTCCCCCCACTGTTCCTCATTTAGGCTCAGTGCATTATTTGTGAGAGCAGGAGCTGCTGCGTCACTGTAGTGTTGATGTGATATTACAGAAATGATGCAGCAGTTGCTGTTCATTATTACTCCCTGAATTTCATGAATGTATAACCTGCTTTATTTCACTTTCAGTTGGATTTTATCTACGGGTTCTCAGCCAAATTGTGTCCACTTAAAAGAAAACAAAGTAAATTGGCCAAACTCTTCTGTTTTAAAAGCAGTGCAGGGGTTGTTTTGATTGCTCTGAAATTACGTTTGTTTCAGGTTAGAGAGTGGGAAGTGCACATAAGTTATTAACTGAGAAGAAAAGCCCCACTGACATTGAAAGTTCTATTTTTACCATTAATCTGAAAGCAGAAACTGAGAGGAGTGCTGAAATCTGGCTACTGAATGTGTCTTTCAAACCAGGTATTAAAAGATCTGTTGCAGAGTTTTGCTTCTGATCATAGGAAAAAATTAATTTCTTGATCAAAAGATTGGGCCAAAATGTGCAGTTGTTTCCCTCTCTTTATTTTCAAGACATTGCAGCCTCAGCATAAGATTCTTGCCAGTGTTCTCTACTTTTATTTTGGCATCTGCCTGGCTCCAAAAGAGCCCCTCTGATAGTAGGAATGCTTTTGTACCAATTGCACCAACCGAAGTGGGAGATGAAAGGAATGATGATGGCTTTTAACTTTCACACTGTCACTTTCAAAACACTTAGTATTAAAAATAGGAAAAGCAAGGTAAGGCAGGTAAACTCATAATATTTAACTCTGCTAGTTCCTTTTAATATTTGATAAGCCTGGACTGCAGCTCCTTGAGAATGAACTTTATTGCTGCTAATGGATGCACCGGAACCATGGCAGGCAAGGAGGATTATCTGTCCCTATTGTGCCTGGCATTGCATCAGGTTTCCAAACAATAAGGGATTTTGGAGATTCATGGCTCAGAGGGTTGGGAATGGGGTGTTGAACCTTTTTATCTCCAGCTTGTACCGGTTCAAGTCCAGCTGCTGGAGCAGTGACCAAAAGTTCACATCTCAGTAATGTGAGCAAGTCCAGCCTAACACCCTGCACTGGGTTGTAGAGCTTGTAGTGCTTCCTCCTGGTTGTATCTGTGGAGTAGGGACAAGCTGTGGGGTGTGAGCAGGAGCTCGAGTCTCTTGGCCCCTGTGGAGGGAAGATCAGCCATTCCAATCTTTGAGCTCTCCAGTGTTGAGACAGGGCAGACTGGCAGGTTTTAACATAAATCTTCCGTTTTCTGACATGAAATCAGGATCTCAAAACTGTTTTCTTTATAAAAAAACAAAAGAGAATTAGTATTGTTCACTACACTTGTAAGTTGGTCTAAACCAATGTCCTTCCCCACTGAATTTTTACAGTAATATTTTCTAAGGTAATCTAGAGTATATTTTAGTTGCAATCTATATTAAGGCAAATTATTTGTTCTGTCTGTTGCTGTGACTGAAGAGAATTATGAAAGACTTTGTTGGTAACAAGAATGCTATTTAATGAAGAAATGTGTAATTCCATTATTTATTGTTTGAGGTTTGTTTTTTGGTTATTTCTTTTAAGTAACTGACATCTAAAAGGGAACACACATATGTTTCAGGCCAGTAAAAAGCCTTTCTTAAATTAATTTTCATCCTTTCCTCTCCCCAGGGTGGAGGGAAGCCCTCACCCTTTTATTGCAATGCTAAGCCATCTCTTGTAGCTGGTTTCTTACCTTAATTCAATTAATATCAATTATTCATTGATAATCCTACCCAAATTTCAGTAAGGGGGAATTTGGCCTTTCTTTTATTATTTTCAATATTGTGCACAAATACTTTGAAGAACAAACTGACCTTTGTTTTTCATTTGGACTAGAATGTGGAAGGAGAAGTGCATAATAGAGACTTGTGATGTAGCCTCATTTCGTTACCTTAAAATTCACGGTTGAACACTTTTAATAAACCTTAAAAAATTGGCAAACACACCAAAGAATCAATATGAGTAAAAGACTCTGATCATTAACAAACTGCAAACCTCATCCTTTAAAACAAAGCAGAAAGTTTTTGTAAATATTTATGTTTATAAATGTACAGCAGAGTAAGAGTGTTTTTTAGATTATTTAATTACCATATTTCTAAACTATTTACATTATAGACAATACTTGTTAGTTTGAAAAGCTCAAGTGGGTTTTTTGTTTTGTTTTGGGTTTGTTTTCTTTTTTTTTTTTTTTTTTTTTTTTTTTTTAAATTCACTATCACTCATGCTTGGAATAACTCTGGCTTCCTTGGAATAGCGTGGAAAATTCGGTTTTCTGGCTGTGGTTGGCAATCATAGGAGAACACATCTGGACAAACTCTTCAGATAAATATCCAGAGGCAAAAGAAAAGATGTGGCATCTTTACCAGGATGGGCTGGTTTGGAGGAAAAAACCTGCCCACAAGTGCAGCTTCCATGCAATGCTGTGGTACCAATACCATCATGTATTTTGTTCTTCCTTTGCAATGTAAGTTTTTGCGTTGGGTCAATTTGAATTTAAAAAAAGAAAAAAAAAAAAAAAGTTAAACCTGGTTAAAACCTATTTTTGGTTTATGTTCTGTTTATTTCTAATGTAATGTTTTAATAACATAATACCACTTTACACATCTTCTCTCAATGTTTGTCTGTCTCTTATACTCCTGTTCCTTCTCTGGGGTACATGATTCTGTAATGCATTTGGGACTCAAAATGCCCCCACAAATGGGAGTTCAGATGTCTCATGAGTTATAATGTGATTTTTTTACCAGTAAATGTGGACAAAACCCTCATAGAATAGTTTGGGGTGGAAGTGGCCTTAAAACTCATCTTGTCCCACCCCCTGCCATGGGCAGGGACAACTTCCATTCTCCCAGGGTGCTCCAAGCCCCATCCAACCTGGCCTTGGATACTTCCAGGGATCCAGGGGCACCCTGTGCCAGGGCCTCCCCACCCTCACTGGGAAACAAAACTCACTCTAGAGCTGGGCTTTGGAAGGGGGAACAAACTGGTCCCAAACTGTGAGTGGTTGGGTTTTCCCTGCTCAGATTCCAGCACAGCCACTTCAGGGTTTTCTGACAGGTTCACCTTTCCTCCTCAAGCTCATGCCCTGACTAAGATACAAAAATAACCAACAGAGGCTGCATTTTATGGTCTATTTACTGCTAATAAAAAAGGGGGATGCATATGAATATTCCTGACACACAAATGGAAACGGGAACGTTTGGGTTCAGTCATGAGAAAAATGTACAACCAAAAGTTGCAGAAAGGTTTTGGACTCTGCAAATTTGGAGAGGAAGGAGACTAGATTTCAAGACATTACTGCTAAAGGGTAGTAGGGGAAAAAATGCTGTTTCCATTGCTGAGTAGCAAGCTGCACAAACATCACTGGGAGAACATTCACTGTTCAACCAGCAGTTATGTTTAGAGCTGCTGCTGCTGGTTTCTAACACACTGGCCAGGCATTGGCTGACTTTACTGAATGCTGTGCTAAAGACTTTGTTCCTGTTTATGTATCATGTTTCCTGTTTGAGTGTTCACTTGTGAAGTTTAAAACAATTAATGGCTAATATTACTGCTTGGAAAAACCTGATTTACAAGCTGTTGACAAATGATGTGTTTAGAATATACAATCTTTATGTATATTGGTAGAAGTGGGTGATAGAGAAGTGTACTTATTTCATATGGCAAAACCTGGGGTTTTTTTCCCCTTAATGAATAGCAAAAAATTAGAACCTTTGAAAGAAAAATTATCAGAGGAAAGAACAGACTCTGCTTGTCTTTTCCCAGACAGGCTGGAGTGAGGCATTTAAATTCTCTTTGCTCAAGTCTCTCCCCTCTGCTTTGGTTGGGGCTACCACTACCTCAGAGATTTTATCCTGTTCTTGGAAATTGGAATAGGCTAAAGTTTGCTTTTTCCTTTGTCACTGGCACACTGAGTCTCTGCTGTAGGATTCTACTCCTTGACTTACTAGCCAAAGTAAAGCTCAGCATGTGATTTAATCCCAGGGCAGTAAGAAACAAAGCAGGTATATTCACTTCTTTATGAAACCATGCTACCAGGAGTTCTTCAGCCAGAGCATTCCCCAGGGAGCCACAACGTGCAGCTGGAACAGCAAAAAGCTGGAATTGAAAGCTATGCTGACTTTTATTGGGAAGTCTTCAGCTGTCTAGTGAAGAAGTCAGAGCTCCAGCTGTTTCCTCCACATCTGGGCTCTCTAGTGCTGCTAGCTGCTGTTTGTGAGGTCCCAGGTAAGTTCTGAATGTTGTCATGTTTGAAAGAAGGATATTTGACCATCTGCAGAGGTGCTTGTAAAGGGTCTGGAAGCATTTCTGAGCCTTCTTCAGACTTGCAGGTTTCTCATGTGGTAGAGTTGGTGTAGACTTAAAACAAGTGGGTCTGAGAGTGGTGGGTGCTACAGGGTCTGTATTTCCCTCACTCTTGATTTGATCTGTTGCAATGTTTTTACAGACCCCTCAGCATCCATTAAATAGTCCTGAAAGGAGTGAGAAAGGTGAAGGAAAAGAAGCTTATAAGGCAGTGGGTTGTACAAGAGTAAATACTTTGAGGAGAAAATGTAGGTCTGTAAGAAACTACAGCAGAACCATCTATTCTTTCTTAAAGACCACAACATTGGCCATAACTCTTCTATTCTGACTTGCAAAAGCAGAGTTTATTTGTGGTCTTTATGGACTCCAAATAGATCATCTCCTGTTCTGTCAGAAATAATGGGAAGTTAATGGAAGTGTTCCTCTAAATTCTCTCCCCACTTCTGACTTTGGACCATTGTAACTCCATTGAAGGTGGTGGTTACTCAACATTTAATCTGCTGTGAAAGAGCAAATAATTGCTTTGGATGGTTAGCTTGCAGTCCTGCTTGTTTTATGGCCTAACAAGGAGAGTATTTTTGGAAGGTATTTGCAAAACACTTTGTGAAGGAGCACTAGGAGGGATTCTGTAGTTCAAGCCAACTTTATAAGCAACCAGCAGACAATTTTATTTTTCTCCTGAAAACATTGCCTGTTTTGCTAGAGTTACTTAAACTCTGATATCTAGTTCTGAGTTGGTGAGATAATTTCAGTTTGATGTTCCATTCCATATCTTGAGAAACTTAACAGGTCTTCTTTTTCTCCAGTACAGCAGATTGGAGTAGATCTGCAATGAAATGTAAATTAATTTTATTTTAAAGGCTTAATTAATTTTGAAGCCATTAGAGATTGAATTTTATATACATTAGCATAACAGCAGGTTCTTATGTTCTTTGCTGAGTGTGTGGTTGCTTGCAGTCTGTGTTCACGGTGTGTTTAAAATACAAGGTGGTGAGTTTGAATAGCATCTCTGGATGCTGTGGGTCTGGAGCTGTCAGATCTTCCCTTGTCCATGAAAAGCCAAAGGTAATGCTGGAAAAAATCACTGTCTATGTCTTGTGCACCTACAAGCCAGTCTAAGTGGGATTTTTAGGTTCTCATCTGTTCCTACCCAATTATAGCATTTGCATGGAGTAATAGAAATTTAGATGCAGCTTCATCTAATGGTTGATTTTCAAACCTCAGAGTACCCCACTGCAGGATGTGGGTTACTGAAAATGACTTCCAAGCTGTGTCTGTCTCGAGCAGCCCAACTTGAGATCCATTCCCTGGCTCTCATCTCATAATGGGTTTTAATATAGCTGCTAGGAAGCAAAACCAAATAATTTTTAGAGAGCAGTCAGTCTGAAAATAAAGTGCCCAGGATGTTTGGTAAGAGGATGAAGTTTAGATGTGTGTGGGATTGTGTGAGGGAGAGAGCAGAAAATGTGCCTTTTGATCTTACAGAAATGTTTGGTATGTGGGTTGTTGGGCTTAGAAGTTTGAACGTCCTTAATATAAAATAATCTGTGTGAGTATTTGAGTCTGTTCCTTTTCAACTTTGTGTGAGTTATTTAATGGTTAGTGAGCCAGAAAAAAATCACTGTGTTTTCTGATGGTTCAGGCACCCTCCTGATGTGTGGAAGACTTGAATTAAAAATTCCCACTCTGAACCAGGCAAAGCAATTAAGGATGGGGATTTGTACTCGCATTCCCAGCTTTTAGTGCTGTGATTACAGGTTTGTTAAAATTGTGCCACAGAGAGAGAAAATAACAAAACTGTTACACAATCTCCAAGGCTGACCCCAAAAGGTCATTCAGAGCAGGTTCCCAGCTGGATGGAGTCCAGTCCTGATGTCTCCTGCTCTTGTGAACAAACGACTGAGGCTCATGCGGCCTTTTTGTCCCTGCTTATCTGTAATCCACCTGAGAAAATTAACCCAGGCCTCTTCTGGTTCCCTGAGCACCTCACCTTGAGCTCTGGTGTGTTTGTGTGCGGGTGTCACGTCCGTGGAGGTTTTCAAGGCCAGGCTGGATGGCTTGGAGCAGCCTGGGATAGTGGAAGGTGCCCCTGCTCATGGCAGGGGTTGGAATGAGATGAGCTCTCAGGTCCCTCCCAACCCAAACCAGTCTGTGCTTCTGTGGGCACCCACCTCCTTCCAGTTCTTGTCTTTGCTATCAATGCTGACTTTCCCTCTTCACAACTTGTGTTCCACACCTCACTGAGGACGATGGGGAATGAGACATTGCTTGTTCCAAAGGAGACCATCCCAGCAGGTGGATTGAAAGGTGTCTTAAGTGAAAAAAATCTAACATGATGTCAGTTTTTGTGATATTGCTCAGGACTTTGCTATCTTGGCTAAAGACTCAATACTTTTTTTTCATAAAACCAAAACATTTTACCCTGCATTTTCATTGACTTCAATTCCAGTGTTTCATTCCAGATCACTGATTTATCTTATGTTTTTTTAAGACTCTGACACTTAGCAAAGTTCTTTCACATCACAACCAGTTACTATTTTAATGAATCAAACTGATTAAGGACACAAAAAAATGTTACAGTGACATATCTGCATTATTAATACTATATCCTGTAACTGCTTTTAATTTGTTTGTGTCCAAATAAATTAAATTAAGGGGGTGTTTTAGGAGTCTCATCAGTTGTTTTCAGCCAATAGTAGAAAACACTTTAATGATTCCAAATAAGAGTTCTTTGAAAGGTGCCCAGATAGGGGCAGTTTCAATCTTATCTGATAAATAGCTTCAGATAATCTTTGCTACAAATTGAATCTTGTGGTTTGTGTTTTCTTCTTCCCGAGTTTGGGCACACTGATTATTTTTCTTCTCAAGCCATTTTGCCAGAATTTTTGAAATCTGCCATTTTGAGCAAAGAAGAACTTTGCTCCACTTGAATTGCTTTCATGATTCCTTGATCTTCCTTCAGTCTTGGTAAGAGAACAACTTTTAATGAGAACAGACTCCTTGTTTTAAAGGGCATTTTTAATGCCCCCTATATTTTGGCTGGATGTTCAATATTTTATCCAGTGCTTTGTTAATTTGTAGTTATCTTGTCAATAATGGAGCATAACAGTTATTAGCTGTATTGGTATACAGCTGAATTTTCTGGCTTTGAGTATTTCCTGTGCTTCATAAATACTTGTATAATCTGTTGTGCAGGCTCAGCTGTTCTTAATTCTTATGTGATTCATATTGTGCTTAGAAATCTGACATTTTTGGCTTGTCAGAAATATTAATATATGTTAGTGCCATATCTATCGAAAATTGACATGTTTTGTGCAGGGCCTTAATTTTCACTTCTTTATATTGCAGCATTCCATATTGAGCAATGCAGCTTTGTTTGCTTTTAAATTTCCCTCTCACCTTCAGCCCTGAGAAACCAGAAATAATTAGATTATATCTTTCTCTTGGCTCGCATAGTTTTCACTTGTAGTGAATTATGCCATGCAAAACTATCCCTCCAGTGAGAATTTGGTTGTCATTGTTAAGAGCTACATCTGGACTGTGTAATGCTTCATGTGTTGCACTACAAAGAGTCTTTGCCCGTGGCTCAGTCAGAACTGTACCTCACCAGTGAGTTGGAATAGCTCTTTCCTCTGGCAAAAGTGCCACAATTCACCTCCCCAGGCCTTTCTGCTGTGCTGTTGGACGGACAAAAATGTTGTTCTAAACCTCCAAGACTGAAATGACCCTAACTCTTAACAGCCCAAAGTATTACAGGAGTGCTGACCTCCATGTGGACAAGTTCTGTTTCTTCGGTGGGTGATGGAAGGTCAGACTTCCATCTACTTGAGCCAAATACTTTATCCTGGTAGCTGGAGGAAAGTTCAGCTACAGGAAAGAAGTCTGAATGCACCTTTAAGGTCTGTATGATGGTGAATGAAAAGCCTTTTCTCTTCAGCCCCCTCTGTGTTTAATTACCCAACCGCAGAGGAGCTGAAGCTTTTGTTTCCAGGTTGAGTCCCGATTTCAGCTGGGAAGTAATGAATGTTGCTGTCTCTCTGTACAGTCTTTCATCTTGCTGATGATATCATTTTCTTGTATAATCATGGGGGTAGTAAATGATTCCTATTCAGACTTCCTCTTTAAAATCAGACTTGGAGATTCCCTCACTCCCCACAGAGGTTTTGCTGTATTGATGCCACGCTCTTTACTGGTACAGACCCACCAGGTCTTCCCTGAGGCTGTTTTGATTCTGATAAGGCACTACAGAGCCTTCTCTGGAGGATTCTCGTGGTTGTGAAGTAACAAAGAAGCAGTGCCACTTGGTTGCCCAGAGAAGAGCATAAAAAATGTGTGGACTTTGATTGGGGGTGTTTGTTTGGATTCTTGTTCTCCCCTGATCTTCAGGGTCAAGAGACCATCAAGTGCTCCAAGCAGAAGTGCCCCTGTTGGCAGAAACCTTGGTGGTTGCTCTAGTTGTATTAAATTCTTCCTTGCATACTCAGAGCTGGTGCTGGAGGAAACACTCTTGTTGAAACAAATCTGGACTGATACTGAATTGAGGTAGCGATTAGGTGCTGTCTTTTTCTGTCCATGCAGAGAAAAATGCACAGCTTGAAGCCTCATGTCTCTTAGAGTTTCCTGTCCTCATCTGTATCCTCTCCTATCTCCTTTTCCCGAATCTATTACAGAATCAGCAAAGTCAACTATTCTGCATCCAAAAAAATCTGCTTGGAATTGAAACCTTGACTGCCTGTTTAGTGTACTATTAAGAAACTTAGGGGTTTTATTGTAGTGTTTAAATGAAGTCTGGCCCCACAGCTGGCTGTCCATCTTGGGGTGGTGGCGTCTGTTCCGAAGGCAGGAGATGAGCTGACGCTCGGTGAAGTTCCCTTGACTCATCTGCCTTACCAGAACATAGCCCAGCATAGATATGTCATGGGTTTGGAGTAGGATTTATTCTCAGAGTGGCTACTCACAGCTGCCTCTTATTGCTGCCACGCACAGATGTGAGGTTACAGTAGGGTTCTTCCCCAAAATGATGGATTGTCACTGCGACCTTGACTTCTGCTCCCGTGGAGGTTCACGGCCATAAAAACCACTTTGTTCAAGAGTAGTGGCTGTAACAAATAAGCTCAGCTAAACCCTTGCTTTTTCACTTTTACTGATTTCATCCTTCTGTATAATGGGAGTTCATACAGAGAATTAGATTTCAGTGACTTTGTTTAAACCTCCTTATCCTTGTCTAATTAAACTGAATGCTTTAAAGATGATTCATATCACTTGACACCCTTGTATCTAAATGCTCTTTTAGATGGAAAGTGAAGGAAATGTGCAGACTAGAAATTCAAATTCCTTTCAGTTACTGGAAAAAGGGGGGGCTTTGGGGGTTTAGATATTTGCTTAAGCTTTCACTAGAAGGCACTATGCTTTTCCAAGATCTGGTGTAATGATAGCCAGCTCCCACAAACACAATTTCTCATAAAATGTTTCTTAAAGGGAAGAGTTCAAAAGCTGCAACCATAACCCCTGTTTCAGCAGCTTCACCACCTGTTGCAGAGGGACACCAGCATGTTTTGGAGGTTGTGGCTTCAGCCTTTGACGTGCCCACATTTTGACGTGTTAGTAGGACCCAGAGTTAGGTACAACCTTCTCCCAATTCTACCCATCTCCCCATGCTTCCAACTTTCTGGTTTTGGGAATTATGGTGTATCCCAGTGAAGAAATTGGTGGGAAAGGGGAGCAGGACTGTTTGATGCCTCCACCACAGGACAGCTCTGGCCTTGTGACAGATTTTTTCAGATTTTGTCAGCTCGGACAACAAGGACGCACTGAAATGAAAGTTTTCTGCCATGTAATGAATGCTTCTTGCTAAGCTACCAGGAATGGCTTGGTTTTGCATAACATTTTGTGTACTGTGCTTTCCAGAAGGCGTGGTGTGAGTAACAAAGGCAGGGTTGAAAGATGCCATGGGTTCCCTTCCTCCTCATGGCAGGACTTAATGATATAAAGAACACAGTATTTCATTGATGTTTGTTGCCATTTCTGCTTGTGGGCTTTTCACAATACTGTGGTCAGGAAGATGACAAGATAAAGGATGACTAGGGTAGATCTGCTCCCTCTTGTAAAATAGGAATAATTCCCTTTTCTGATTATATTTCCTCTCCCCTCCCTTGGAAAAGATGACTCAGAAATCCATGACAAAGGAAATAAGTTCATTTGAATTTCTATGGAACCTTGAAAAGCCGCTTTTATAAAGTCCTGTTTGGAGGCTTTCAGCAGTGGCCTTTGACAAGAGCAGGAGGCAAAACCGAAACCCATGGTCCAAATCCTCTGGTGTCAATGGGTTGCCCTTGGCTCTTGCTCAGTATTGCAGATGGAAAATGAGACCATTACTCATTCTTGGGGGTTTGCTGTGGGATCCAAGTCTTCAGGAGCTGTAATAGTAGAAATCTCTACCATACAAGGAAAAATCACTGTTAGCTAATCTCAAAAAAAAACCCAGCACAAATCTACTTTTCTTCTGTTTGGAGGTGAGGGAAGAAGGAACTGCCTCAATGCTATGACCTATTTCCCTGTGCCTTTTCAAAATTTCTACAGTTCTTCTAAGTAAGAATTTGGATTCAGCCTTCATTTTTGATAATGTGTTCAATGATGATTGTATGCATTCAGAAGAAATACTTATTTTCTCTTCTTTGAAACAGAAGTCTCCAGCAGATACAGAGGTGAAAACATGCCTGTTCTCAGTCCTGAATGTGTGTTTCAGGAGCAAAATGGTCATTCTCTGTTCTCAGCATGATGTGAAAACATGCAGGGTGTTGAAAACAAGAGCAGTTTTATCGCTACGTTATGGATGTAGAATAGGTGCATCTGCGTGAATAAACTGACAGTGCATCAATGGGCTCTTTATGCCAAAAGAAACTCTGGCTGCCCTTGTCAAAAGTTAACATTTGAGTTGCCATCAGATTTGCAAGTACTGTTCTGAATTCAGTTATTCAAACTTTGCTCTCCATAATTCATTCTGCTCAACTGTTGCTGATACCAACAGTTTTTTCTGGTTAATACAACTCAAAAAAAAAAAAAAAAAAAAAAAAAAAAGTGGCAAATCTTCAATTTTTCATTTTGGATTGATTGTCTTGAAGCACAATTTCTAAAGAGCAACCTAATGTATCTTTAAAAGATGTTCACCTGCTTTTGGGCATGAGTATGGAGGTGTTGGACTCAATGTTCAACAGCAGAGAAATCTCTGAAGTTTGGAAAAATCTCTCAGAGTTCAGGCTGTCAAGTTATTTCAGTAAATCAAGTTTCTCTACACTGAATTAACTGTATGTTTTTAAAAGCCATTTTTAGAGCCATATTTAGAGAAATAATATAATGTATAATAGGTCTGGTTCTGTGTTTCTTTTATTTAAGCAGTTCTCAAAATAACAGGTGGCAATAGGAAGGCAAATAATGGAAATTGTATGAGGCCATGCCTTGAGAAAGACTTTTTTCTTCCATCAACATTTGAGTTTATTTCTCCAAAATTAAAATCTGACAAGTGACTTCTGCACTTTTTTCCTAATTTTATTCCA
Source organism: Poecile atricapillus (assembly GCF_030490865.1). Classification (NCBI taxonomy): domain Eukaryota; kingdom Metazoa; phylum Chordata; class Aves; order Passeriformes; family Paridae; genus Poecile; species Poecile atricapillus. The sequence continues at coordinate 3,179,619 of NC_081259.1, read as the reverse complement.
GTCTGCATCCCTGAAACTCAGCACTCGCTCTCTATAACTTGTTTATCTGGCCCAAACCCTGACATTTCTACTATTGAAAATACTTTTATTTCATTAAAAATACAAGGAGCAAGGGAGATTTTGCAGATAATCCTTGGACAGGGTCACCTCTGGTATTTTTTGAGTGAGTTGTTTTTGCTCAATAGCCCACAGAGCCCGTCAGAGGCCTGGGAATCGGCGCTGGATCGCTGCTGGCAGCCGCTCCCGCGGTCCTCGCCCAGGCAGGGGACAGGGCACGGTGTCACTTGGCCCTGCCACGGCCGCTCCTTTCTCATGGCTCCCCACAAAAGCTGACCCCGAATTTTCCAGACTAAACATTCGAGATGTGGAATGGCCGTTTGAGGGTCAGGAAGGACAAGAAGCAAACGGGCTCAGCCTGGGAGTATTTCTGTGTATCCTCCTGGTTTGTGCTGGGAATATGCGTGTCTGGTAGAGCCTTTAAAGATGCATAATCTCTATAATGAAGCCTGCTCTTAATTAGCAGTTTGTTTTAATATGAACATTTGCATTTTGAATTCTGCCTTGCAGCTCGTGTAACTCAAGGCTGTGTGTTTGCAGCAGTTGCCTGAATACCGAGGGTTTTCCCCTCAAACCACCATGCCTTATTGATGGTTTCTAACACTTTTTTGAATATAAGCACAGTGGTTAATGGATTGTTCTCTGCTTGAGTTCACTTCAGGCAGTTATTTGCATGCACTCTTTTTTGTAATAACAGAATTAGAGGGTGTGTTAAAAAGACTTACAAGGAGCAGATGAAGCAATAAACAAGCAAAGAGCATTTGTATGCAAATGCTCCAAGTGCTTTGTCATGTTCTGGGATCTGTTAGCCACCTCTACGCTTCCAGAACTTCATCCCCATCAGCTCTTTGTGCTGAGGCTTCGTGCCAAAGCCTGGTGAAGTCAGTGGGGCTTCCCACCACCACTGGTGGGCTTTGGACTTAGGTCTGAGAAAGGAAAGAAGCAAATTGTTACCAGGCACTCTGATTTTGCCAGGAGCTTCCCTGTATTAGGAAAGATTTTCCTGTGCTTGCAATAAAACTCACAAGAAGAATTGTCCAGCTTTTGGAAATTTTTGTTGTCACCTGTATTGGCCACTGGCTTGATCTGGTGACCTCAAGAGCTGAAAGCATTGAGCCTGTTGTGCCTGCACAAGACAGACAGCAGCTCCTCAAGCTGGAACTGGGAGAGATTAGCGGTTTTTGTAGCTTCTGGCCCAAAAAAAAGAGGACAGGAAGCCTGTTGACCAGTGTGTCAGACCTCAGTTTCATGTGTACAGCCTATCAGTCTGTTGGGTTCACTGTAAAGTTATCCCTGAGGTTTTCAGAGTAGGTGATTTCCATCCTTCTCCCCCATCCCTTGTGTCTGCAGTGTCTGGTGTAAGCTGTGAGAGCCCTGAGAAATCCCTCTGTTCCTCAGCTGAGACAAGCTGGAGCTCTCCCAAACTCTGTCCCACCAGTGCTGTTACCTTTTTATTACCAGGAATTGCAAGGTGCTGTTGTGCTGCTGGGAATGAGTGAAATCTGTGTTGGTTTTCTACGGCTTTTGAGTTGTTCCAATGACTCCAATAAGCTGCTTTGCATTATAGGACAGGCAGATCAGTATCTCGGGAGACCTCCTAAGTCTGGCTCTTTTTCCATGGGCTTGATAATCAGGAAGGATAGTCCCTGCTGGGAGGAGAGGGAAGGAAGGAACAAGGAGACATGTGGCGTGTGCAACCTGGAAAACTTGTCTCTGAGCTTGACTTGACTCCATCCAGGGAAGGAAGCTGATGCTAATGGCTCTGCATGAGATAACAAATTATCCTGGAGCATGTGTTTTCTGTATTCATTACAATATGTCTTGGGGGGTGGAGGAACAGGATGTATAGTGTGTGCTTATTTCTGGAGCCTCAGGAGAGCTACCCAGATGTTGAAAAGAAGTAAGGAAGAGTTGGAGATAAAGGAGAAAGACCTCCAGGGCGGGACTGTAAAAGCTGATCCAGAATAGGAGTCATTGTGTTTTGCTCACAGTCACACCAGCTGGCTTCAAGTGGCAGGGGAGCTTTCCAGAGAAGCTGTGGACAGTAGGAGGATAAATAAGGAATTTGGTCCAAAAGGGTGAAACAAAAAAACTGAAGTCTGCAATACACCCAGAAATAATTATTTAGGCACGCTGTCCTGAAGCACAGCTGCTGGGTAGCTTGTCCTAATGCAAGCCTTAGGTGTAGTCAGAAATATGGTGATGCTGTGTTTGTTGATAGTTGTTGTGCAGTTGTCTTAAACAGGATTTTTAAGGAAACATTGGTAATCCCATTGCCACGTGTGTTGGAGCTGGTTCCCTCCGAGCTTGGCTGTCAGGGACTGCAGCAATGACCGATGGAACTCACTACACTTGATCATTGTGTGCTTGCAGTGTATGTTTTTTTAATGAATTATTCCATTCTGGCCCTTCCTCAGGGCTTTCCCAAGATTTTCCTTCTGTTCTGTGTAGGCTCTCTGCAAGAACAGCAGTAGGGTTGGTGCAGCAGCCCCACTGACCCAGTGTGGTTGCCTGGTGATGCTTCCTTTTGTTCTTACTTCTCTGGTGATATTTTGCTATATTTTAATTTCATCTCTGCTAAAACCACAGTTCAGGATCTCTTCATTGCCTGAGCATGTCATGCTTTCTTGTCCTAATCAAAGGGTATCTATTTCTCTCCATATACACACACTACTGTAGAGAAAAAACCCTACAAATTTAAAAAAAAATCATCCAGGCTTCCCCACTATTCCCTGTCATTTTGTGTATTTGCAAGAATCCAGATGTTGCTGCTATTACTAGGTAAGGAAGGCCCAGAACATCTGGCTTCCTTGTGAGTAATACTGTGGTTTAGTTGTCCTGAATTCAGTGAGTAAACTCTAGTTAGTTACTTATTCCCAAAAAACCAGAACCTTGTGAGATAAGGAGTTAGGACCCCTCTTCCTGCTGTTGCTGATCTGTTCCCATGTCCTTGCCTTTCTCACAATTGGATTTTCAGAAGTGAATTGTGCCTTAGCAAAGCCCTTCTTGGCACAAACTTCTTGGATGCATCGACCAATCAAAGAGATTGGGAGGGTCACAACCTTTCCAGAGTCCCAAAGGAGGTCAGTTCTGACTCTTCCTCCACTCCAGGGAAAACAAAGATAATCTACAGGGGTACATTTTGATGGCTTTAGCAAAATACCTGAAAATGGTAAAATTTCATCCAAACTGTCGTAACTTCTTGTGTCTGCTGGACTGAAGTGGGTGGATGAGGAGAGTAAATCAGCAGAGAGCTGTGAAGGCCAGGATGATGGGCAGTGCAGTGCAGCTGACAGATAATGGGGTGACATCATCCATTTCCTGGAAAATGAGACATTTCTGGCCAAATTATTCCAGACCCCTAGTGCTTAAGTGAGCTGGAGAGTTCCTGGAATATTTTAAGCAGATATATCAGTAGTCTAGGTGTAATGTGATTAAGGATGAGTAACAGCAAGATATGAGTCAAGATGAGGATTTCTGGTAACTCTTCTGTAGGCCAGTGAAAATCACAGACAAGGAGAGAGAGGGAGGCTGAGAGATGGCCAAGATGTGAGAAAAATGTAGGTCATTTAACCTTTTTCAACTGAGAGTAGAGAGTTCTAAATAAGACTTTTTTTCCCACTCTATAGGAAGACTCATTAATTGGAAATATTGAAACACCCAGAACACCCAAATATTCCATGAGGGAGGTGAAGGTTAGGGAACAGCAGAGAGCTTCCATAGTTTGGAAGAAGACAGCATTGCTGAGATTTTGGAAAAGGCAATTCTTGCATTTTGCACAGTGGGGAAGATGATTTTTGGTTACTCATTGCAGTTACCTTCTGTGGATGTTTATGTCCAGTTCTAACACAAGAGTAGAAACCTTAAAGAGAGGCTCAGCCTCAGTGCTGGAAAGTGGAAAAAGACTCACTGGATGTTGAAGACAGCTCAAGACCAAGAGGGGTTTTACTTGCCAGTTGTTTGATTCCAAATTTAAAATTAAGCAAATATTGGACAAAGAATTTGTATATGTATTTCCTTGGTGATGAATATAAGAAAGATGCAACACAGGGTTTGGTACCTTGGGGTGGGAGGATGGAGGTGCTGCTCCAGCACTGAGATGAGGATGCTCATGAGCAGACACACCTGGATCTCTCTTGTTGAAGCAGGTCCTCCCAGAAGGGCAATCTGTTTTGAGTTCCTCTAAACAAACCAAGAAAACCTGGAGAGTTAGAGACAAAAAGGACATACAATATCAACATAAATAAACCTTTTTAGCACATCCAACAACTTTCCATCAAAATCTTCAGAACCATAAATGTAAGCAAGGGCTGTACATGCCTCATCCCACTGCTGAAATCCAGGTGCTGGTATGTTTAGACAGGACCTGCCTGTCTGGGCTGCTCACAGGTAATTGTGCTTGGGAGGCTCTTTAAAAGACAAAAATGCTCCCACCCACCCTGTGATGTGTGTCACATTCACAGCAGTCTCTGCTCAGCATGTCTGGCAAATGTGAGCTTGTCCTTTCTCATTCTTGTAAGATCAGTTGGTCAACAGTGTCCAATTATCTCTATCCTGAGTATCTAATTATCTTGATATTTATTGACTGTTTCGACTTGGTGTTTACAGGCTGTCTCCTAGGAGGAGACATGGAGTGTGGGTGGATGGGCAGAGAGATGGCTGGGACTGAGTAAAATCCATATTCTGGTTTTTAGGAAATTAATACCTTTGTGAAAGTGGAGCCCTGTGATCCATATTGAGTGATTTCTAAATGTCAAAGGAAATCAGTCCTAAAGGATGGAGAGCTGCCCACAGGAGAATCCCAGTGGAGTATTTGGTAATGAGATCCCAGCTTGGCTGGGGATGGCTGCTATGTGCAACACGCTCTGCTTCTGGTTTTTTATGGAATTTTCTGGGTTCAGCAGGTGTGAATAAAGTGGATCCTTCTAAAAAGTGTTCAACACTTCATTTCAAACCAGCAGCTCTTTGTCAGTCTGAGCAGTTGCCTGGCAGATGGAACCTCCTGGCCCCCTCCAACCTCCTTCATCGTGCGTCATCTTCATTATCACTAAATTAGCTGTGTTGTCATGTGGGATCTTAGGAAATGTGCTTTTCTTTTCCTTGAATCCAGAAATATTAAATGACATGATGTTCTTGTTAAACAAGGTGGAGGCAGGAATGGAGGTGGAGCAGAGCAGCACTCTGAGAAGGAGTAAGGAGCTGTGGCCAAAGCCTTGAAGAAACTCAAGGTAAATAATGCTTCTATTGCCCTATAAAAAGTAGCAGGTAGGAAGCAAAACCTGAAGTCATACACTGAACATATAAATACATGGAGTTCTATACATGGCACTTAAATTCCATGAGAACACCTTTGGAAATGTCTTCTGTTGTTTTCTGAAATATACTAAGTAGAAAGCCAAGAACAAGACCACCTGATTATGGGGCTAATAGTTTTTATAATAGAGTTGTTTTGAAGTCTTACAAATTATTGAAAAGAAACAAAGAAGATAAGTTGAGTGGGTTAGTCTGTAGATTTCAGACAGTGCAAATGCATGCAAGTAGCAAAATACTGGTGAAAAAACCTTGTCATGCAGGTGCTCCTTGATCTTTTAAGTTGGTTAATAAACAAAAGCAGGTCTGCAAAGCCTTTTGTGCTGAGCAGGACAACACAGAGACTAAACCTCCCCAGAACCTGGAAAAATGACAGTAGTTTGTGTGTTTTCCCATTGGAAGGAAGGGGGTGGTTGTGGGACTCCCAGGCACCATCTACCATGGGTTTGGATCAAGCACAGGGAACATGGACATCCTGTTCTCTCCCTTAGCATGTATTTTTAATCATAATAGACATCTCACTTTGCAGCTACTCACAGTAGCTGCTTAGAGGAGTTTAAGATGAGGGCCTGCATCAGGATATCTGATCCCTCCTGCTGGCTGCTGCTGGTTTGTTGTGGCTCCATCCCACAGCCCTGACTGCAGCATCTGCCATTGCTTCTGCTCTTTGCAAATCCCTCATAATCTGGGATCTGGAACATCCCAGACAATGAGTTTCACAATGAAATTACTCTTGTGCAGGAAACACACTTTCCTTCTCTGACTGATTATTTCAATAGTTTTACCCTAATTTGTTGATGTAATGAGAAAGGAGTGAATTGACTCTTCAGCTTTTCCATTCAATTAGTCTTCATGCTTTACCCTCCAGTTGTCATTCATGTGCACTTTTCTATGCATACAGCCTATTTTTATCACTCTTCTGGTTTAATTATAAACTCTTGAGATGTGGAAGGGCAATTCCAGAGCTGGATGCCATGCTCAGAGCATGGGTGAGCTGTGAGTTTTGTGAGTTACCTCGTGTTACCACCATGGCTCAAAGACCAATGAAATTCACGGTGTCATTTTCACAGAATCACACAAGAACTTAGGTTGGAAAAGGCCTTTGAGGTCATCAAGTTCACCCATTGACCCACCACTGCCAAGGCCACCACTAACCCATGTCCCCAAGTGCCACATCCACACAGCTTTTAAAACCCTCCAGGGATGGGGACTCCCTGGCAGCCTGTTCTTGCAACACTCCACAGTTCCAGTTTTGAATGCCCTGAAGGATTTTGCACTGTTGGTAAAAGAATTCCTTTTGTATTCATTTTTATGAGCCAGTTATGAATATGGACCATCCACAGTGTCTGAGGATGGGGAATGCCAAGACTTGAGCTCTTCTCACAATTTGGTAAGAGCTAAAGGAATGGGCTGACAAATTACGAGAAATCAGAGTGGAGATGAGACTTCAGCCTCCGAACAAGCAGATGTAGGAGGGAATCGGGGATGAAGGAGGTGTTTTCAGCCAGAAATGAGTGGCTCACTTCTTGGGGAAAGGGGCAGAAACAGGACTATTTGGTGACAAATATACCTGACTGTCTTCTTTTAGTTTCTCACTCCATCAGATGTAGTCAGCCACTGGAGTCGCAAGGTTGAGATATTTTCTTACTCCAGGGGCTCTGTCTGCTCCTTCAAGCACTATTGCTGCTGTTCCAGTGGGGTGTTTTGCTTTCAGTCAATTAAAGTTTAATGGGTTTGGTCATTTCATCTCAAACCCCTCACAGTTCAGCAGTTACAGCAGGACTCTTCTAAACTTCTACTAGGAAATTCATGCAGACAGAAGCAACTTCCCATAAACAAACTAAATGTACATTGGGGTAGAAATTCATCTTTTGAGATATAAACAAGGAAAGGACATGTACATGGAATGAGGAGTGAAGCTTGGAATGTAAGTGCCTGCATGTCCAGTCCCCTCTGGATGACCACTTGAGCTGATAGAAGAGTGGTAGACAAGAATCTATGCAAGAGGAGCCCTAAAAACAAAGTGAAGAAACAACTGATTAATCTTTGTCTTGGATAAACATTTTAATGGGAATATTTGTGGGATTTAAGTGGTTCGAAAGTCACAACTTGAGGGATGAAGAAGTCTCCAAAAAAAAAGTAGTCATCATACCCCTATTCCAACTCCTAGTAGTAAGAGTAAGACCAGTAGCTGGATGCTTCAACACAGAAGAATTTTAGACTTTATACTGGAAAGGAAACGGACTGGGTATTGCACATCTTGGATTTTTCAGTAGCTGGAAAATAATGAGGGATATTCCCTTTGCACATGAGCTTGTGGGGTCTTGCCTGTGCCTGCAGGAGGGACACTGACACAGGCAGAGCTGAAGCAGCTGCCGAAGCTTGGATTTGGTTACCCTTGCTGCTAAGCTTTAGACTTGTTACCTGAGACACTCTTCTCTTCTTTGGTTAACTACAAGATCCATTTATTAGTTTTAATTTGAGGCTGCCCAGAGAAGCTGGTGCCTGCCCCACCTCTGGAAGTGTCCAAGGCCAGATAAAACAGGGCTTGGATCAGCCTGGGATAGTGGAAAGTGTCCCTGCCCATGGCAGGGGGTGGAATGAGATGGGCTTTTTACCAACCATTCTGTGATCATGACTTCTTGTTTGTATCAGTTGGGAATGCTGGTATTGCTACCGTGTTGCAAAGGAAATGAAATACTTCCAAAGGGAGCAACCTCTTTAAATGTTTGGTTTGAAAATACAACACAGGATGCAGTTTTTACCCAGGGCAGCTGTGTTTGGCTTTGTTTTCAAGTGCGTGCAGCTCCCCGGGCAGCTGCTGCATCGCTGCCATAGCACTTCACAGGAGGAATGAGACTGATGCTCATATTCCCTTTACTCTCAGAGGCATTATTTCCACATTTTACAAGTCATGATCTATGCCTTGTTAAGACATTTAAAAAGCTTTATTCCAGGAAGTTAGCAAATTTCTTCATTTCCCACCCCCTCCCTTTCCACAGGGGATGTTCTGCTCTGCTCCCATTACACTCTCTACCTCTTCACATGGTGTTTGTAAATACTGTAGATTCCCTGCTTCCCTTTGCCAGCACTTTCCTCCCCAAAATGGACTGTCTGAAATCAGCCCTAGCAGTGAGGGTTGCTCTGGGTTTCTTTTCTCTTTCCTTAGGATGGGTCTTTGTGCCACCTGAAGCTCCATTCTGCTGTTCTGTTTCTCCATCTTAAAGAACTGCCAGATTTCTGTGCTCGCCTGAAGTTCTTCAGTTCTTACTTGTGGGGTTTCTGTGTGACCCTCTGCAGCTTCTGTTTATGTTCTATAAAGTGGTTTGTCCTTGTATTGCAGCACTCAGGACACCAGCCCTATCCTTACCTTTCTCATTTCTTTCATTTAGAAACATTAAACCTCATTAATGAGCTCTGCCTTGGGGTTAGGATTTTTTTTGTTCTTGCTAATGCACTTAAAAAGTTATTTGGAAACTTCCTAGCCAGCAAGGTGTTCTGGTATGTTAGAGTTAGACTTTCCTTTGCCTTCTCCAGTGCTGGAGCTCTCATGGAAGCAGAGTTACATCATCTAGCAGGTTCCTTACACAATGTGCATTATGTACTCCACTGTGTAACGGAGGAAAAATCGTGTCATTATTCCCTCCAGATAATAAACCCCAGCTCAGCTCAAAGGGGAACTATTTGGAAAGCAAACAGCTCCCTTTCTAGTATCATCAGTGGGTGCTTTTTCAATATCCTGTATAATTTAGGGCTGAAAGCACCTGTCTTCCCAGCCAGATCCACGAGGCACTGAGGCGTGACGGGCTGGAGCCCAGGCACTGGAATTCCCTCCTGCTGAGTTATTTCTTTAGCCATAATCAGCAGTCACTGTTTATCTGCAATCTGACTTTACACTGCATTTTCTGTGGGTCTGGTGAGACTGAAAGCCTGCTTTTGAACCAGTGGCAGCAGCGATGCCTGTACGTACAAACTGGCAAAGGGTCACATCTCTGCTCCCAACCTTCTCTCTGACACCTACAAGAGGAGAAAAAGGGCTTGATACAAACCAGTAAGGGCTCTATTTCAGTGTAAAAGTTGGTAAAAGAATATGAAACATGAGCTGATTAGCAGGGTCTCAAAGACTTGAAGTATCTAGTGATTCTCTGCACAATAGTTCCTCATGACATTACCCTGACAGGCCAACCTTGGTGACAGCCAAGGGGCCATACATTGCTTGAAATAATTAAGCAAAAATATCTCACACATGGCTTCTCCCCAAGAATGTGGCCTTACCAGGTTTCAATTTTATTTTGTTTTTGTTCTGCATTATGGCTTGTTCTGCTTGAGGTTGGTTGTGGGGGTTGTGACAGGGGGCTGGAAAGGAGAGAGAGGAGTACGCTTCGTTTATTTTGGAGGAATACATATGATTTGCAGATGAACAACTACTGTGATACATTTTTGTTACCATGTCTGATTGTAGCTCTAAATGATGGTTATATTAATAATAGATGTGGTGTCGTGGGCTCAAGTGTTGAGATATTTCTGTGATTGGTGTTCTACAAAGTCTTCTGGTTTTAAGACAAACTTTAACAAACTTATGTTGGTGCAGAAACTGAAAAGGATTTTTATCCACTGGAATTGTCAGAATTGGTTTAACTAAGCAGGTAACTTTTAGGCAATGTTCAGTGGAGAAAGGGAATAGCTTTGTATCTTCTTTCCAGTCTAAAGCTGCTGGGAATGTTGATGGAAGCCATGCAGCCATGAGCAAAGCTGCCCAGGTCACCATAGAAATGCTCAGGAATCTCTGATTTAGTTCAAAAACAAATTTTAAAAAGCACAATGTTTTTAAAAAGCTGCATGTGCTTTCCCATAGGACGTATCTCCTCACATTAGCAACAAGGATGGATTAACTGGATGATGGATGAAAGAGGATCTCTTTGAATCTTGGTTTGGAACATGAAGAAAAAGAAGCAAATTTTTGTTTATTTTGAGGCTTGGAAAAATGAACTTGTTTGTTACATCCCCACTCAAAGTCTTTTCTTGTTTGCATAACTTTGCAGAAGGTTGAGTTCACAAAAAACAGATGCTGACTTCAGTCCCTCAGGTGGTGTTTTGTGAGCAGTCCAAGCTGATGCAATGGAGATGCTGCCAAAAGAAAGGTTTCACATCCCCTCTTCCTCCCGCTTGTGGGTTGCCACTTGTGCTCTCATGACAGCACCAAAATCTCTGAAGTCATTGGAGGGCTGGTACTGGGCTTGGTTTTCTGGGGCTGACTGTGCCAGGGCTGGTGCTGGCTGGAGGGAGGGAGGATGTGAGGCCAGGAGGTGACAGGAGGCAGCATTGGGACAATCTGAAAATAAGCAAGGGGCTCCAGCTGTAGTGCTGATGGAAGTGACCTTCAGCACCAGACAACCTCTGGGCTGTGTCATAGAAAAACACTCTTTTCTGGCTGTTCTGATATATTTAAATGGTTGTTCAGTAGCAGAACCACCAGTGCTGGGGTCTGGAGGTGACACATTTTGAAAGGAAGCTCAGAGATCCAGCTCCTTCAAAGGATCTTTTTGGACAACTACCGGTAGATAACCCTGGCCAGACTTTAAGGTCTCAGTGAGACAATCAAAGCCTCACTGTGGTGTAAGGGCACATTCAAAGGCACAGAAGAAGCTGTACAAACACCTCATCTTGCTGTTCTAGCATCAAGAAAGATTCAATTAAGATTAAAAATTATTTTACTCTTCTTGAAAGACCATTCTTCTTTTGATACCTTGAAAGTCAGCACATGGAATTAACTGGGTTGCATCATTTCATAGTAGCTGTCAAATCCTCTCAGTAGCTTCAAACTCAGTAGCTGGAGCAGGTCATGGGACACTCGCCACTTGGCCTGCAGCTCATGGGTTTTATTGTTCCTGGGAAAGAAGAGGAACAGTTTCAGGGAAATGTGGTGGAACAGATGTAATAATGGATCCAGGAGCACTCACTGCATACAAGTGCTCTGCTTTCTGCTACAGAGCAAAACAAACATAAAGCATCTCTTCATTTTCTCTTGCACTACCAAAGTCTTGGGTTTTTTAGTTGAATTCTAAACTGTTCTGTCTAGAGGTGTGGAATGATTTCCTTGGAGATTTTGGGAGCTTATTCCCAATGTATTTGGAATGTACATCCCTCTGTGTGCACAGAGTTCGGGCTATTGAACCCATCAGCTCATTGCTGTTTGGATTATCTCGTGTATATTTCCATCTATATATGTACTTCTATATCTATATGTTCTCCCAAGATACTTGGATCCACCAAACCAAGTTCAACAATGTGAGAAGGGTTAGGTTCTGGATCCTCAGCAGATTTCAGTAGAATTGGTGGAAAAAGGGGACCCAAATGTGGTGTTTCCATCACAGACGAGGTTGGAGGAGCTTGAGTTATCCCAGATTTGTGCCTGGACCTTCACGTGCTCATCAGCTTGGGAATGCTGAGGATGGTTCACACACAGCTCTCCAGAAACTGCAGTGACCCAGCCATGAGGTCTGAGAGCTCCAGGGCAACAGGAGCAGGAATATGAAGTGTAAGGAATAAAAACTGGGGACACAGGACACAAACTTGCAGTGAAGCAGTTTCCATCATTCCTGCAGTACAAGCAGCTTGGATTCTTAGGTGCTGCTTAGAGTGAAATTCATCCCACCTGAGGCTGTATAAAACTGCTGAGTATTCTGCTTACTTTTCTCCTCATTTTTGGTTTGGCTTTTTGGGTTTTTTCTGGGTGGTTTTCTTTTTTGAGGAATGGGATGTGGGATTAGGTTCAAGTGTTGTTAAAGGCTCAAGTACTGAGGGCCTCTGCAGAAAATGAAGTGCTCAAGAGGATGGCCATTTTCATTAAGTGGACCTAATCAAGCATAGATAATGGGGAGTTAGTCCATCTCTAAAAATCATGATGTGTGTCACATAAAAGGGGAGACTCACTGTTATAAGTTTATTTAAGTGAAGAGAGATTTGGCTTCTTATGGATTTGAATCCTTCTAGGGACTATTGGCATGGAAAATTAAGAGGGATTTTGCTGGGGAGGTGCCTGGAGGCATTACCTCTGTCTTGGTCATATTTTTGCACACAAAAAGAACCCAAAACAGGATTGTTAACCTCTCAGACTTCTCCAAGGCATTGAATAGAGGCTTGTGTTTCACTGAGAGAAAGCAGGATGTCATCTGCTAGAAAAGCAATTTCATATTCTTTATCATGGGCTGTGATGCCCTGAATCTCATTTAAGGCTTTGAAGTTCTCCGAAGCCTCTTGCATTATCACCAAATCCCCTCCAGTGAACGTGTTCAGGGTAAGGCACATATCTTAAAGGAAATAGCCATGCAAGGAGCCTTCCCTGTGATAGCTGAGACGTTCGTGCAGACATTGCAGAGCGTAATCTAAAACTTCCTTGGCTGCAATTAAGTAAATCCTGTGTCCTACAGCACTGAGATAATATCTCCACAGAAATGCTTTTTAAAAGTTTCCTGTTTCCATTGTGTTCTCAATCCCCATGGGATAATATTCTCATTCACTAAGTCCTGGGCCCTTACAAAAAATAATAATTAATACAGCTTTGAGTCAATGGGATTCCCCAAGTTTCTTTTTTGGTTTTTGCTTAAGGAGCATTGCAACACAGGGTTTATTTGAGCAATCTGGGGGGAAGATGGGGTTCTCACAGAGTGAGCCCAGGGACATGAGAGGGAGGCAAGGGAAAATGTGAATTCTCAGGATGCACATCAGACCATTTTATCCCACACTTTGTCTGCATTGGCAAAGGTTTTCCCTCTCTCTGTCCCATCAGTCTGTGCTTTTGAGGACTGTCTTGTGATGAGCACACTGGTACCTTGTACATGTGGAATCAGTCCCAGCTCTGCTTAGTGAATGACTTCACATGCCTCAGTTTCTCTGGCTTTAACAAATGATGACCAACACAAGGGCATGAAAATAATACCACAGTTCCCAAATCATTTTAAGCCTCTTTTCTGCCTACCCCATGGCTGTCTACCCAGCCTGGGAGCCAGCAGCTCATCCTCCAGGAGGATTTTGAGCTTCTCCAGTGAAAGCTGTTGGACAGTGGAGCCTTTGTGCAGCTGCCTGGTGGCTGATGGTGTCTGGTTCTCCAGAGGAACCCAACCCACAACTGAGTGGTTTGACTCTCCCTGATCTGCTGGAGACACTGCTCTGAAGTGAGTCTCAGGAGGAGACCACTGTGTTTCCCAGGGCATTTTGGATCTGCTGCTCCATCCCAGGGAACAGGAGAAGGAGGAGAAAATGGTCCATAAAATTTCCATTACTCTGAAAAGCAGAAACATCTGTTGGAGCCTGCGAGTGAGGTTGGAAGTGGTATTTACCAGCAAGAAGCTGGCATCTCTGTTCAGACCCTCTGCAAAATAACTCCTGCTTCCTCCCATGGAAAATAACGTGGAGGAATCTCTGAGTCAGGATCTGCCCCAGGCACTGAAAGGCAGCAAACTCCTCACTCTTAGCCAGGCTGTGTGGATGGACCCACGCTCATGGTGCGTCTGCCCGGGCTCTGAACGAGGTGCATCCCATGAAATCCCAGCTCAGCAATGGGCTGTTTCTAATAACAGCCTTACATAAAGTCAGCTGTTCTGCATCACGCACTCTGGTTTAGGAACTCAGCTCTTTAAAGCAGAGTTTCAGAAAACAAGCTGGATTTTTTAACTTTTTAATTTTTTTTTTTTTTTTTTTTAGGGAGGGAATTGGAGGAAGTGGCAAAGCTCCCAAGTTATCCAGAGACCTGTGGTTTCTCCATGCTCAGGTAAAATGTGTGTTAGGGAAAGGGCAATGGCCTCCTTTTTAAGACAGGGCCTTGGGTCTGCATGATGCTTTGTGGCTCCACACAGAGCCCATGACTGCCTCTTCCATGGCAAACTTGCTGCTAAATTGACGAACACCTTCTCTGTGATTGCAGAGCTGCCCCAGCAGAAGCTTCTAGAAGAGTTAGAGGTCTTCAACGCAGGAAGTTCCCTTTTCCTCCTGTTATTCCAGTGGTGTCCTGCTGTCCTGGCTTTGTGAGGTTCCCAGAGTTACTCTAGACCCTGATAAATCAGACCTTAAATATGGAGAAATTACCTGCACCTGGGTAAGTCAAATATCCACCTATGTTTTAAATCCCTCTGATGTGTAGCTTTGGAATAGGTTGGGTTTCTCCTGTTGCTTCCCAGTTTGGTCCTTCCCCAGACTCCAGGTAAGACCAGGTGTACTCTGGGTGACCACCAGAGCAGGTTTTTCTTGGAAAAGAGCATGAAATCCAGAGGCTGGGATCTATTCCTCTAGGTATCTTCTCCTGCCAGGTGGGGGTCTGTGGCAAATTTGTCATATGAAGTAAGTCAAGAAGGCAATTTACATCCTTGGCTTTCACCACAGGATGATTTGCCCACTGCTTCCTCCAGTCTGTTTTATTGTGAAGCATCTCATTAAAAAGCAAAGGGGATTTAAAAGGTGGTTTGAAAAGCAGAGGTGAGAAAGGTTGTCCTGTGTCACTGGTCTGGTGTTTCATGGGCACAAATCACTTCATTTGTTCACATCCCTGCCTTGCTCCAAGAGCTGGGATGAACACGTGAGTCAGTGTGTTCTGAGCAGAGGATGTTCCTGCATTGAGACATTGGCTAATTTTGGAATTAAATCAGTTGTGAGCTCTGTGCTTATACTGAGCTGGTCACCTCTGACATGGGTTGATTTGACAGGTTATTTCCTTGACTTTGTGCAAATCTTTTTGAGACCTGACTGTGGGTGCTGCTGCTGCTTCCCAGCCATGCAGGGCTGTTGGAGGAGGTGTCTGGGTTTGCCCTGGTTTGTCCAGGGGGCACAGGAACGCTGAAGGTGCCAGGGAAGGAGGCCAAGTCTGTGACAAATCCTAATCCCCCTGCCTGGGGCTGGTGCAATACATTAAATCTGGTTTTTCTCCCTTCCACCTGTGCTGCACAGCTGGAGAGTGGTTGGAGGGTGCAGTTGTTTAGGGGGTTCTGTGCATCCCTCTGGAGCATCCAGGCCGAGCACTGTCAGATACAACATCCCAGGCTGAGCCATTAGAGTGACTGTACATGGCATTTCTCTCTGTCCTTTTGCCAGGTTTTCTTCTGAGGATAATATATGTGCATTGCAGTGTTGGCTAACAATGCTTAGGACTGCTGGAGGAACTCTTGCAAATGACCCATTTTTTTTGGTGAGATAATCTGTGGGTTATTAAAAAGACATATATTTAAAAATCCTAAAGTCAACAGATTTGCATGAAAAATTGTCTGCCTTGCCTGGCTTACTTGACACTTTGGCTGTCTCAGAACAGATGGGACAGTATCCAGCTGTGGGAAAGGAAATACATTTAATGTTCATATTGTGGTCATTGAAATGTGAGGGGCACCAACAGGCTCATAAGGAACCATTGAGAAAATCCCCAAAGCCTATCAAAGCCTAGGTTGCATAATTTTGACATAATAGCACTGCTTGGAGTAGCTGTGCTAAATCTAATGGATGTCCAGGCTGCTCTGCCCTGTCATGAGAGATTAGGCTTGATTAAGACCAGTGTATTTCAAGAAATCATTTGTCCCTGCAGATCCACACAGGATGTTCTTGTGGGCTTAAAGAACCTCTGAGGAGGCAGAAAGCTGGTTCTTTCTGGAGGGAGAAAGCATGAGAGACAGACTGGATTGAAAAGAGAAAAAGGACCCTCAACTCTCCCTAATTTTCAATAATGCTGCCAGTCAAAGAGAGTTCCTCTGGTGGAATCAATCTCTTGCAGCCCTGGTGGGTAAGAGCTGCTTTGAGTAACTTTGGTGCTTTCTTGGAAGTGTAGAACAGATGCCAAAATAATTAATTCTGTGTAAGAAAACTCAAAGGTGAATTAAAAACTGGCTTCATCTGTACCATCCCTCTTCTCTGCCTTCTCTGGGGAGTTTTGGCATCCATGAGATGGCCCTGCAGCCCCCTGCCAGGCAGGTAGAGTCAGTCCCCTGCAGTATTTCACAGCTCCCTTCTTCCATTTCCCCCCCCTTCTTTACACTTAGAGATGAGCCTGGATTTACCCCTTCCTGACTCTTGATAATGTTGATCAATGGACCATCTCAGCCATGTGTAGTGGGCAGAACAAAAGCTCCTGAGCGTTCAGATCCACCTCCAAACTGCACAGCTTGAGCCCATCTCCACGTTTAATTACTCCAGACCATTCCCATGTGTCTCTGGGAAAGATGCGTCCCCTCATCTCTGTATCTGCTTAAAAATTCTATCAATTGCCATTTTTCTAAATCCTTCTATCAAAGAAATCCTCTCCCCTCCCTCCTAAATCTCTTGCACTTGGAACTTCAGGGAACAGAGCAGATGCAGTTTGATGCCCTCATCCAAACTAATGATTTGTTTCTGGCCGAGAACACGTTACCATCAAGGGGTTTTAATATTCTGCAGAATTTAGTGGAGGCCAATGGAGTAGGAGGGGGGTTAGATGCTCTGCCTTTGCCAAGATGTTTATGCAGCAGGAATGTTATTTATGTAAATCTGGAAGCACTCTTGAAGCGATAGCCTCGCTCTTGCATCTCAGACTTTTTTCATTAAGTCATTGATCTTCCTTCAAAAAAAAAATTATTATTTTTTTTTTAAATAAAAAAAATCCCTCTGAAAACCTAAAACTCAAACATTAAAAGTACTTGGGAAAAAATATTTACTGCATAACTGTTCCAAACTACCCACATTATAGAGACCACAGCAATTCCTGAAGAATGCTGGGGTAACAACTGCTGGATTCGGGGTTTCACACATCCGCTCCCCTCTTCTTCAGCTGTCTCCTTTCGCCTTCTAAATGAAGTTATTGCCTGTTCCAGCATCTCACTGTGCTCTTTGGGGTCAGCCTGTTTCACCTAAAAAGGCCATGTACAGACACTAAATTAAAATATGAAATATAGGAAGTTCTGATGCCTGAAGTGTGTGCACAGGGGATGAGCACCATCCTCATCTCCAGGCTTTTCCTTTCTCAGCAGCACAAAGCTCTGCACAGACCATGTTCCTTGCATGAAGCAAACAGATTCTGGCACAGCTCAGTTTGTGCTCCTGGCTTTTTTCTTTAAAGATGTGCTCTCCTTGTAAAGTTTTTAACATTTTATAAATTTCCTCCCTGTACATAACTGCTGCTCACAGCTTTGTCTGTTAAAACCCAGAATCTAACAGGAAAGTTTATCAGGATGGATTGAAGGGCACTTCAAGGTAGGGGAAATCAGGCCAAAGTGTCCCAGCAGAGCAGCCTTAGTCCATTGAGTGCTCATATCCATATATATGGATACCCATATCCATGGGGAGACAAGGATATAAACCAAATGAGGTGGTGGCAGGCAGAGAAGGTCTGGATGAAATGTTACTCAGAAGCCAGGATGTGTGTGATCTTCACAAATTCACTCTCAGCTGCTTTCCCTGGACTGACACGGATAAACAACTTGCAAGGGCACTTCTCCAGAGCCCCATTCAGAGGTTTAAAAAATATCTCCAAAAAAGGCTAGTGGCAATTTTGGATCACTGTAGGGATACACTGAGAAGGATCAGTAACTGGTGATGCTGTGACCTGCTCACTGCACCTTCAAGTGCCCAGTGAAATTCCCACTGCACAGAAGACTCTCCCTGGGCAGAATTGTTCTGCACACTGTGGAAGTCAGGAGTTGGAAAGAAGTGGATGCTGTGTTTCAGGAATTTGAATGTGATGATTTCCACCTAAGGACAGTTAACCTGTGTTCTGCAGCCAGCAGGACACTGATGCTCTACGTTAATTTAGTGCGTATGAGGAAGCAGCAAGTCTGACAAACAACACATTCCTGAAAACCAATAGCATGAAGCACTTGTGGATGGAAGGCAGCAAGGACTGGAATACTCTGGGAAATAACACTGATCAATAACGTCAGCAGCTCAGGTCAGAGTGGAGTTTAGTCTGCACAGCTCTGATTTCTGATTAATTGGGAAACTCTTCCTTGGCATGTAATTCCTGTGACTCTATGCAGATAGTTCACCTCACTTATCTTTTGGGGATTTGCATTATCTGTACCAGCAGCAGAATTTGACCATATCTGATCCTCTCAGAACCCCAGCCAACCCAATGGCAAAATATAAACATCTGCCTGGAAACAATTTTTGCAGGGCTTATATGGTAATGATGGGGATTCAAAGGCAGCAGAAAGGCACCTACAGATACCACTGTGAGCATCCCAGACCACATCTTCTGCCTGTAGCTCATAGATTCTTCCAAGTATAGCACATTTGTGAAGCTCACAGCAGTAGCAAAGGCCCTGAAAAAAACTGTGACAACAAGCCAAGTATTAATGCTTTTATAACCCAGCAACCCAGGCAACAGCAACAGAAGGAGTTGTTTTACAGTCAGCACCTGACTGCAGCAACACCATCGACATCCAAGTCTGACCAAAGCTGAGAGAGCACAGGGAAACATCTTGGATCCCCCATTAATTAACCCTCTGTGTTTTGTGGTTTTGCATCCCAAAGCTTTACTTTCAGCACTGGAGGACAGGAGTGCTGTGGGCTGGACCTACAGAGGTTGGCAGATCACACCAGATGTGCAGCTGCCTTTAAGCTCCAGCCATAGAGTTAAAATTGGCTTTTAGAAAAGAATGTTAAAAGCAACCAAGATGCATTTTTTATAGCACTTTTTTCCCTTTTTGTCATGTATTTTGTTGTTTGTTTTTTTTCTTCTAATAGCAGGTATGAGACCAATTATCTGCATTTTCTCTGAGCAGTTGTTACTGAGGTTTATTAACATCTGGAGTTTGACCTAGACCATCAGTGTGTGGCACTGGTAGCAAACAGGGTTATGATGTGGCAAGGGGACATTCTTATGTGCATAAAGAATTCTTGGACTCCTTCCTGCTAGGGATGCTTGGATCCCTCAGAGATGGGTGTGGGGTTTATGAGGAGGGGGAGGAGGGGTTACTTGCTGGTTTTTGAGTCTCGATGGGTAACACCCTACCCGTGGGGCAAATAGCAGGCAAATCAGAACCAGGAAGTGATGTGGCACATGCACATGAAAAATGATGGGTGGGGAATGTTAACCAAACTCAAAAGGAACTTGGGATAGGTGCCAGGTCGTGTTCTGGTTCAAGCCCTTTGCTTGGCTCGTAGTTGATCTCCACTCAGTGGCCCACTCAGTAAAACCCATCTCCCTCAGATGCAGCGAGGGGCAGGAAGGAAGTCTCTGGTTGTTTTTGTTTTGAAACCTGATTTGGACTGGGATGTGCTGGGGACCGTCCCTTGGACAATTGATTACTCATGGCTCCTGCATTGCTCAGCACCTTCCAACTCCCTCTCAGGTCCTTCACCCTGAGAGCAGCTCCTGCTCCTGATGTTTGCTCCTGATGTGATGGGAAAGGCTGATCAGCCGTGCCTGCTGAGCTCAGTGCCATCCCAAGAGCAAGGAATGGCCCCGGGAGCCTGTGCTCAGCCAGCAGCTCTAGCACTTCACAGGCTTGAGGGGAAATCTGGAAGTGGCTAGGCTTGGAAAATCACAGAGGACACCTGCTGCCCTCACTGGTCATTAAACTTCATGAAGGATGACAAGTTCCTCTTGATGTGCAGTTTTCACTCCAGTGTGGCTCCCTGGCCTTCATCACAGGGAGTCCTTTAGATCCTCAGTGGTGCCAGCCTCCTGTGCCAGTTTAGCCATGATTGTGGAAGATCCAGGTTTGAGGGAATGGTAGATGTCAGGTGTACTTACACAGCTCTGATTATGAGCCCTGAAATCAATCAGTGCTGGATCACAGCTTTTCCAGCTTCTTCATCTGGGATGTCCTGACATCACCGTGGGATGACCAGACCGCAGCAATGATCAAGCCCTGCATCCTCTCCTGAGAACCTGGGCTTCAGGAGGACCTGGAAGGATTCCCAGATTTCACACAAGATCCACTCCCAGCTTTATTGACCTGCCACATCATGTGAAAGGTGCTAAGTGACCACAGCATGAGCCAGAGTTCATATTCTGAAAAGAATTATTCATTAGAATGAAAGATTGTGGATTAAAGAATGTCCTTCAAGAAATGCTGAGTATCTGAGCCCAGGCAAGATATGATTTGATGAAATAATTAAGAAAACATGCCTGGTTTCCTTCAATGAAACATGCAAGCCATCTCTAATTTAGCAAGTAAAATCTCTAAATGTTATGTAGAGATTTTACTGCCTGGATTCTAATTTTTCACAGCTGTAAACAGAAGACAAAGGGTGGTGGAAAAAAAAAGTCCTAAGTAGGAAGGAAGAGGTGTGTGATCAGAAAACCTTTGGCAAGTTAAGAGGATTAAGAAAGGCCCCAATGTTCTGATTTTAAGTTCTCTGAGTTGGACTAACATCATGGATTAGATTTGGGTGGTTAAGAGGAAGAAAATACCTCATTAAAAAGAAGCAATTGGGTTTAAAGTTGTTGTAAGACAATGGCTGAAACAGCTCAACTGGAATGGTCTCGCTTGCTTAATTCTGGGGTTTTGTGTGTGTTTTAACACCCTCCCCCACCTCTTCACTCCCACCCTAAAACCCTGCAGGATTTGCCTTAAAATATATTACTTTCATTCCTTCTGCCCTCTTGGTATTGCTGTATTTGGGATGTGTTGAGCTCAGTGGAGCTGGGCTGGTGTCAGGGAATCTTTGGAATGGACACTGTGAATGCTGAAAATTGGCACTGGAAAAATAAGAGTTCAGTCTTATTCTTATCCAATTATTTCAAGTCCACATCTTCCTTTCCAAAAAAAAAAAAAGAGTTGGATTTTTACACCCTTCCTCTTTTCAAGGTAGTACACTAGTGGTAATTAAGGAGATGATCACTGCAGTGGGATTAAACTCTGCAGGTGAGGAGGGAACTAAGGGCTGAACACTGCCACCCCTTTCCCAGCTTTCCAAAAACACCCACCAACAAAATCGTGGGAAAATCAGAGGAGTATGTATTTCTGAGGAAAAGTGGAATAAATACAGATCTGAAAGAGCAGGAGCAAGCAAGGCAGTACAGCCAGAAGGCAGCCAGCAAGATTTAGGGTAGTAAACAGCCAAGCAAAAACCAAAAAAACCCTGTGTCTGTGATCCCCTTTCCTGAGAAATCACCTGGGAACCGTTCAGTGCCGGTGGAAGGTTCCTGTGGCAGGAATTTAAAGCTCTCAGGTGGCTCCTTGAGCAGTGTTTACTTGTTCTTGGAACCCAGCAGGAGAAGAGTTTGAGAGTACCGTGGCTTGGGCAGGTGTGAGTCCTGTTGGCATCCTCCCACCTGGAGCTCCATCCAAGGAGGAGATCAGTCCAAGAGGTGCCGTAACGCTCCTTGGTTAAGCAGTTTTGGGTTTGAAGGGGATGTGTTTGCTCTTCCCATTGGCACGTGCTGGACTCTCTTCCCTTGGACCATCTGTGTCACCTCTGCTGCTTCCTCCTGCTCCTGCCCTCCAACCAGGCAGGCTTTTTTCATTTTCACACTCAAGGCAGCTCAGTTCCTCTGAGAGCAGCTCCCTCAGCCATTGCATCTTGCCAATGGAAAAAGTGACACTAAAAATAAACTTGTTTCGGAAAAAAGCAAAGGCAGCTTCCAAAAATCCCCAACTAAAGAGGAAAAAAAGAAAGCAAACCACCATCAGCCCAGTCTAGACAGCTGCACTAGGTGGAGGCAATAACAACCAAAAGGAATAAATTAAACTGTGGTTAAGGGGAGAATTTGTCTCCCCTGATTGCAAGACAAAAGAAACCCAACTCCTTGTTTGCAGAAAGAGATGTTTGGGAATTTCTCAGGCCAGCTGAGGGCCTATTAGAGTGATGTGAACTGGAAATGGAGCTGAGGGCTCTGGCTGGTTGCACGACCCGACTCCAGACCACACACCACAGGCGAGGCTTTGACGAGGCAATGAGTAGTGGTAGGTGACAAAACCATCTGTTATTCCACTGGGGAACAAAATGGACTTGGGCTGCGTGGCCTCGACACCATCAGCGCTGGCGATGGGAGGAGAACGAGTCCCTCTCCTTGCAGATGTCTTGAGCTGCTTCTCACAAGTGCCCAGCAGCTCTAGCTGCACCAGAAATTGATGGATGTGAGTTGTGACCGTGGTCTGAAAATCCATGGGGTGATGGATTCCTCCTTTTTGTCCTTCCAGTTGTGATCAAACCGAAGGCTGGGTCCTACCTATGCTCTGGGTGGATTTTTCTTGTTTATTTTTGGGTTATTCCTGCACAACTGGCAGAGGTTTGTGCTTTCTGTGTACCAAAGCTTACCTGTATGTACTTGTGCCACACCAATTTTTACTCTTTTACTTGATTTGAGCTGGGCAGGCTTTCATCCTGTCTAAGTGCTCATGGAGACTCCAGTGGGAAAACTTTACTATATTTGTTTATTTTTTAATGTCTAAGGGAGCAAGTGAAAACTCACCTAAAGAAACATCATGGTCATTTTCTCAGTTCTCTTTCTCCTCTTAATGAAATTCATTGTTGGTTTGTGCACAATCTGTGGTGTAAAAATGAAATATCTATTCCAGAGGGGGCATTAAAACATGGAAAGAAAATCTGAATATTTTTGGTTTAGGAACTGTACCTGGGGCCTGGCTGGGCATTGGTTCCCATCCTACATCAGACAGCAGAGGGAGGACCTGCAGGGTATCACACTTTGTGTCCTCTGTCTGGACATGGGCAGCTGACATAAAAACAGGGCCAGCTCACCTGCCTGTAGTCACTAAGGGTCACTTGGCATTTGATAAAAACCCCAGTGCTTGCCCCAGTGTCCAGCCTCAATTCTGCTTTGTTTATTAAGATTTTTCCTACATGAAACTCATCCCATGATTTCAGCTGAAATTCTTCTTTCCCTTTCCCACAGCCTTGCACTGTGGAGGGGCTGCATTTCAGTGGTAAACAAATGGTGGGGAGTCTTGGTACAACCAATTAGTAAAATAGCTTAAAAATGCTGACAACCAGCTGGGAAAAAAGGGTCTGTAGTTGGTTTATTTATTCACTGCCTGGAAGCTTCCTTTTAAAATTGAATTATTGATTAAAATTAGGTTGTTTGGGTTGTTTCAAGGTAGTAGCTGTTTACAACCAGACACACACAGCCAATAAAATCCCAGCACCTTGGCTCAGCAGGAATTTGGTGTCAAATCAAACCTGTTTGAGAACTCAGGGGGTGGGGTGGTATTTCTAAGCCCCAGCAAGAGCATTGCTGGCATAAGAGGCAATTGGAGAGGTTAAACTCGAGGAGTTCGATGCTCAGGGAGGTTTGGTGAAGTGTCCCTGATCATGGGTTTGGGTCTGGTGAGTGGCCTGGATTTTTTTGCCTGGGATGTGGTAACGTCACAGAAATGGGGTGAGTTGCCTTGGGCTTGTCTTCATCCTGTGCCAGGCAGGTTTAATCAGCCATGCTGGGGGTTTTGCCTGCTGTCCCAAGGAAATGAGCCTGATATGAGCATGTAATCTCCATCAGTCCAGATTCTTTTCCCCTTGTGAGACTTTGCACTGCCTGCAAAATACCTGTTGGTTCTGTGAGAGCCAAAGGCTGGGTGAGATGAGAGGTCCATGTACCATCCCACCAAGGGACCAGCTGTTGCTGCACCCTGGTGTGAGGCTCCAGACAGACAGGGAACACTGTGGGTGCTCCAGCAAAAGAAGATTTACTTAGGATTTGCTTTCTACTTTGGCATAAAGTGACCTGAGATGCACAGCCACAGAAAATCCCTGCCTCGACAAGTGCCACTGCTGACAGGAACATTTGGATTAAGTATTTATGTCTGCCTGGAAGGAGCCAGGCTGCTGAGGGCACACAAGCTCACCTGGACATCACAAGCCAGCCCAGGTTATTTGGTGTAAAGGGGAGCCCAGGACGATCCCAGCGATAATAAATCCACCCTGTGCAAATAGAAAATGAATGGCGGAAACACTGAGCAGCCCTGGGAGCTGTGGGAGCCTGGCTCAGCCACAGCCTCCACTGTCCCAGCCACAGGCAGCCCAAACAGGCTGAGGCTTGATAATCATCAGGATGGGTCTGTATGAGGAGTGGATTAAAGGCATCGTGCCACTGCTCTCCCACCTGATCTGCTTCCTCCTCCCCTGCCCCTTTTGATGTTTGCTTTCACGGTGATTTCTTACAATGTGAAATTCATCCTGGGTTTAATGGTTTGGGGATGATGTGGTTTTTCAGATGAACAGGACAAGGATGTAGAGCTCTGAAAGATGTCTCTGCTCTTTATCAGTGATTTCTTTCAAGTACAAAACGCTTTTTCTTTCCCTTTTTGTTCTGCAAAGGTGGATTCTTCTCCTGCTCTGTTTACTAATTAAAATTTAGTTGGTAAAGAATAAGCATATTGTCCCTGCCAGGGTTTGATCTATTGTTATTAGGGCTCTGCGTTGTTACAGATGAGATCAAAGAATTTAATTTATGATGGGTGGATAGGTCAAGTTCAGTCGTCTGAAGCGAGTGCAGGGCAGAAAGCACAGTCAGACAATGATGTCTTAAGCAGCAGCCCAGGCAATAAGTTCTTCCTTGTAACACAGCCCCACTTTCTCCAGTTTTGACTCAAGAAAGTCAAGCTGTCCTCTGGATATAAATACTTGAGGACAGCTGAATACAGTGTAAGAAGCCCCCTCTTAGTATGGTATCAACACCACCTGAGGAATCCATGGTTCAAGATAAAGGAAAAATCCTGGGGCCATGACTGTGTGCTTCAGCCATCCCAGTTCTCAGGTTTGCATTGTGTCTGAGTGCCTGCTGCAACTTCCTATGATATTTCTAATGTGATTTTTAAATATCCCTTGAGCTCACAGCAAGAATCTCTAATTAAGACCCAAAGTTGATGCTGCAAAGCCTTAGTCACACCCTAATAACAAAAGGGGAATGGGGTGGGGGGTGAACAAATTTATTGGGTCTGCTTATGGTCTCTAGCTGCAATATTTTCCTTGAACTGTGCTCAAAGAGGAATGGGTTGGATTATTTCCATTTCATCTTTATTTATTGCACATCAGTGTGTGCAGCGCTGTTATGAAACCAAGCAAGACACCCACCTCTCCCCTATGCCTATGGAAACCATGAGGACTGGCCTGAGATGAGTGACTGGGGAGCAGTTTCTGGGCTCTGGTTTTGGGACATGTCTGTGAATGCATGGCTCACATAGTTGGATATGTGGGGTGTGCTCTCCCTGTGTTCTGCCCAGCTGGAGCTGGAAGCTGTTTTGGGTGGGAACCACATCTCCCTGTGGCTGTCTGGAGAGTGCTCAGCACACCAGGGGCTGGTGGAAGAGGCAGGACAGCTCAGGGCTGTGGCTCTGCCTGGAATGGAGCAACAGGAGGTTCCCTGTCAGCTCCGTCCCTGGGCTTTGCCTCTCCGTGTTCATTTCTCTGTCCCACCAAGTGCTGTGGTTTCTCTGGGCCAGGCAAACTCCTGACAAGGCAGCAAAGCTGAAGCCTTTGTGTAAGAGCCAAATGCAAAATGTCACTGGTTTGAAACAACAAAATTCCTTTCCCTGACCTGCTTCATGGAATATGAGGAAACAATGTCAGGGCTCCATGGATGGGTTTCTATGGGTGAGCACCTCCCTGCCCTGCTGAGGTCACCTGCTCAAAGGCTCCATGTTTTCCCTGCTCAAGAAGTTTTGGGGTTTACAAAAGTCCCCATCTAAAGACCCCATGGTGCCTTTTCCCTCACAGGGTTTCTGCTCCAGGCCCTTGTGCCTTGGCTGCTGTTTCTTGTCCAGCTTGGTGGTAGTTTGAGTTTGTCATGTATCCTTTTTCTCTCTGTCCACTCCTGCTCCCAGGCTGCAGCCTCTATTCCTCAGTTGTACCTGGCATTGTGGCCACGATCAGGGAACTCATCTGGCCCTAAAAAAACCAGAACAGTGGAAGTTTCTCATAAATTGGTATGGGTTTGTTTGGTTATTTTGAAGTGAGGGCAGTTCCTCAGGCTGGCTCAGTGTGGTCACAAACAGAGCAGGGGATGCTCAGGGTGTACCTGGTACCTGCATCTCAGCTGAGCTCCCACCCACGCTCTGGGCTCAGGAGATTGGCCACAAACCCTGTGTGCTACAGAAACACTTTCCTCCAGGGGCTGGCCAGAGAAGTCAGAGGATTGGCAGTGGCATTTCAGCTATAGCAAGACAACTGAAATATATTCAGATCCTGGTAACACCATTGGATCATGATTTGCCTTTTTCAGTGGCTTTTTCTTCCTTTGACACTGAGAGGTCAAACTCTGTGAGGTGTAACTGCAGCTGCACAGCCCCACTCTGCTGCTTCGCTTCGGGAAAGGTTTGGTCAGGGCTCTCCTCCTGTTGTTTTCCATTTTCTCATTCATCCATTCCTTGACTGATATTCCACAGCTGTAACAGGGCAATATTGGAAGAGATGATGGCATTTTTCTCAGGGCATTTTTTAACCCAGTGAGAAGCTGTAAATATGTGATACCTCAGAGTGCCCTTGTAAATCTTGCAGCCCATGGGCTGGATCCGAGAAGCTCACACAGTCTGGATCAGCCTCAGGGGTGCTCACACACATCGTGTTGCTCATCCAAACCCAAACCCCAACACTCTTAAAATTTTCTCATTATGGCTCTGACTTCCAGTCAGCTTGGAAGCTTTAAAAGGGGAACTGGTGGGTGGTACAGTGTCTGTCTTAGTGTCTTCCTTGCATTTACTGCCTCTTCCTTTCTGGAATGAAAGCTTCAGTTTTATTTCTCATGACTTTACAATGCATCATCTTGGAAATCAATCTTCCCCTTCAATTTACTTAATAATGCTGTCAAAAGTCATCAGCTAGAAAGCATTTGGTGGCGAATGCAAGAAAACTTTTTAAATCTCTCCATGATGAGCGAAAGGGACAAAGAAAATCTTTTACAACTTAGTTTCTCTGTCTCAGTGAAATAAAAACAGCCCCCAGAGAGGCATTAGTAACTGTTGAGAACCAATATTTACATGTAGTAATTTATCTTCATGTTTATAGAAACCACAATTAAATATTTAAAAAAAAAAAAAATCTCCAGAAAATTATAATTAGAGATCTGTGGCCAAATTTTTTGGGGAGGGAGTTAAAAATTATTTTTCTAAAAAGGCTGTTTAATGTCTAGGGATTTGTGTTTGTTTCTGTTGACTAATCTATAGAGTAAACTGCCCAGGCCCCGAGGTGACTCACGGGCTGTGCAGATGGTGAGATTTGCTCTGGGCTCTCCACGTTCCTCCAGGAGGAGGAAGAGCTGGTTCCACCTCCTCATCCCCTGCTGCAAAGCCAGAGGGTGTGTGAAAACCCCTCCTGGAGACCCAGCTGCGGGAACCCTGGGTTTTCCAGGCAATTACATTTTTGGGAAGCTTGTGCTCTGACCCAATGTGAATGAAATGGGATTAGCTGGGGGCTTCTGGAGGCTGCCAAGGTGGGAGCCAAGGGAGGATGTGGCTGTGGGGGAGGGAGCAGCTCTTGGAGGACAAAGTAGGTTCTTCTCACCTCTCACTTAACTGTGCATTGCCCAGAAAGATGTGGAGGGGCTGGGGTGTGTCCAGGGCAGAAAACGGAGCTGGGGAAGGGTCTGGAGGGGCTGAGGGAGCTGGAAAGGGGCTCAGCCTGGAGAAAAGGAGGCTCAGGAGGCCCTTCTGGCTCTGCTCAACTCCCTGACAGGACGGGACAGCCGGGGGGATCGGGCTCTGCTCCCACGAAACAGCGACAGCACGAGAGGAAATGGCCTCAAGTTTCACCAGGGGAGGTTTGGTTTGGATATCAGGGAAATATTCTTCACCAGAAGAGTTATCCAGCATTGGAACAGGCTGTCCAGGGAAGTGGTGGAATCATCATCCCTGTAGGGATTTAAAAGTCATCTGGATGTGGCACTTGAGGACATGGGCTTTGGCCATGGTTGGACTCAATGACCTTAAAGAATTTTTCCAACCTTAAAATGTCTATGATCTTCTCCAACCTAAATTGTTCTCTGATTCTTGTGGGCTGGACAAGGGGAGCTGTGCTCTGTCTCAGTAATGAACTCTGACTGTCCAGGAAAGCATTTATTTTTGCAAAATTAAAAAGAGGGAGGGGTGGGGGAAATCAATGGATCTGTTTATAGCTGTGTAAAAAAGGCAGAAAAGTTAATGCTGCCATGTGTTTCTTCATTTTCCCAGAGCAAAAACATTTGCAGGATGGTAGTCCAGAGCACAGGTGGTAAGTGATCAATACCTTTATTTGCATTTTTATTAAGGAATGGCAGGACATGGAGGATGTGAATGGATAGAATCCCTGTAAACACATTATATTCATGTGTGGATGCTGTGGGCATTGTATTGCAAAGACTTCAGGAGTCCATCTCTGCAAGTCAGGTAAATATGATGGAGTTTATTTGTTTCAGTACACAAGCAGTTTTCAGAGCACTAGAGTGGACAAAAGCCATCAAAACTCCAGAGTTTTGTCCATTTTCCCCAAGCTACTAACAGAGCTGAACTTTTTTCTAGTCTAAATAGCAGAGTCCCCCCCTGCCATGTACAAGGTCAGCCCCCATCCAAATCCACGTTATGTCACACCCATGATATGCCACCTGAAAATCAGCTTGAGCAAATCTGTCTTGGTCTGGGTGAAGTGAAAAGCTTTGGGAAAAATCATTCCAAAATGCAAAGGATTTCCTGTGGTTTTTACTGACAATATCTGCCTTAAAATGGAGTGAGCTCTGCTGTGGGTCTCTATCTATTCCAGCTGCAGTGTTATGGCACGAGCATGGAGGCACAGTCCCAGGTGGAAGCACTGCAAGGAGTGAGAGCACAGGGGTGGCCTGGCAGTGGGCAATACCATGGAGAGAAGTGGTTGGGCCAGGGAAGGACCTGAATGTTTCAACTGCAAATATATTTAATGTTTCTGCTTCGAACAGAATTTCCTAGGATTTTCATTCATCAGTTTGCCTGGTTTTTAATGGGAATGAGGGTGGTTACCTGACTGTTCTGGACTCAGGCTGATGGAGGCACTGGGTGAAGATAATCACTGCTGTGGTTGAGGCTTCACCAATAATCTCTGCCTGGAGCTGAGTGAAGTTACAAACACTGCCTGGTTTTCTGATATGGGCAAATGCTTTATTTTCCCTCTGTTTTATGAATTTCCTTAATGTGTGCTGATGCTATATGTTATTAAAATCGATTACCTCCTTCACTTATTTCCTCTGCTCTGGACTCAATTACTTGCTTTCTTTTCTTTTCTTTTTTTCTTTTTTAAGTAGGTTGAAGCTGATATGACAGAAATAATATCCAATCTCTATTTCTTAAGATACAGGACCAGTCTATCAGGCTGTTGGCACAAAACAACAATTGTTTTATTGTTGGGGTAAGTAAATAAGAACAAGAAGTCTTAAGTATTGGCATATGTTGATACTTGGCCAAAAAGGTCTCTAAACAATACATTTTCTATTCATTCCAGAAACCTCATACTCTGTTATTTCTCATTTAATGCTGTTGGCAAATACCCATGTCACCATCTAATTTTGACTGTAGTTCAACTTTTTTAGTGCAAAGCTAATCCTCATTATAGCTGTAAACATGTGTTTCATTTGGCCTCATGCTCATGTGCTAAAGTGACAAAGGCAATCGAGGGTTTCTATCAGGAATGGAGATGTACAGGTAAGTGTTTTGTTCCATCTGCTTCATCTTTCACACAGTGAAAATCAGCCCAGTTGCTTAATAGGGAAGAATGTTTTTATAAGCCTCTCTGTATTCTCTGTTTCCTGCTCTGCATCTTTTTTCAGACAAGTGGGACAGACCAGGGAGAAAAAGAACAAGTGACTATGAATAATCACAAAAGCCATCAGGATCTGGTGTAGCAGCTCTGTGTGTGTCTCCTACAGCTTTATTTGCTTTTCAGAGACTGATAAATTTTAACTCTTATTATTCATAGAATGTTTTGGGTTGAAAGAGACCTCAAAGATTATCTTGTTCCAACTCCCTGTCACTGGAAAGGACACCTTCCACTAGGCCAAGTTGCCCCAAGCCTTGTCCAACCTTGGAAATTTCCAGGGATGGGGAAGCTACAGCTTCTCTGCCCAGCCTGGAGAGTGGCTTTTCAAATATGGTTATTTCAATGTGCCTCAGTTTACATGGAGAGTAACAAATTCGGTCCCATTGAGACCCTACTCAAAGTGACTCTGCTCTAAAATAAGGCCTCTTGTAAGGGGATCACAAAACAGCATCCCTGTAGTCAAAATTCACTCTCAGATCATTTTATTTAGTAGTTTCTAATGGCAAAATTCAACCTGACTTCCCTGACCCCAGCAGAGCACGTGACAAACTGTTTATCAAAATGATCTGACTCATGGAAGCCTGGCAGTGACTAAACTGAGGTCGAAGTGTTGTCACCAAACTTCTTAAAATGCAGCATCATAAAAACAGCAGAAAACCCTGAGCCATCAGACCTGAGTCAAATAGGACCAGACCTGGTTTGTTTATGGTTTCTGTCTTTAGGATAGAATAGGGTAGGGTGGAGTAGAATATTTTCAGTTGAATGGGACCTACAATCATCTACTCCAACTGCATCATCTAGGCCAACAATTCAAATTATTCTGCTGATGCTCCTGGTTGAAGTGTAGCTTTGTGTTGTCTCTTTCACTAAGTACTGCCAAGTCAAAGCTCAGTAGGAATAGGTCAAACAGAGGGAGGAGTTTGGGAGCACAAGGTGGAGGCAGAGTTTTTATTTATTCCTGGCTGTGGTCTGCAGTGGGATGGGTTCTGCTTGGTGGTGGCAAAGGGCTCCCAGCCTACAGCAGTAGTGCCCAAATAAATCTCCTGAAGGATTCCCAGTCAGACAGAGCCCATCTGCTTGGACTGGGGGAGTACCACAACTTCAGCAGCTGGCAGCTCCATCAGAGTTTGTCTGTGCTAAAAGAAATATACTTTGCTACAAGATATTTTTCTATATTCAAACACACACTTGAGCCACAAATGTTTCTCTGTGCTTGCCTACACCAACAAGTCACAAATTGTCCTCTTGTATTTAAATAGAGCCCAAATTCAATCCATACATTCCCAGTCATTATCACCCCATTATCCTTTCTCCTTTTTGCTATTTTTCTCACCAAGCAGCGGTAAACCCCGGGCCCTCTCTCAAACATGTGGTTGATATAAGAGGAGAGAAAAGTTATTTTCAAATATTAAAATGTTTTTAAATACTGTTTTATAGCAATCATGGTCATCTGCAAGAAATCAGTTTTCAAAGAAGCGTTTGATGGACTGACAATCATTTGAGCCCAGGATGAGATGAAATGGTCCAATTCAAGCTGGATTGGGACTCACTTTTCTGGAGAGCACATGAGTTTAGAAGAGATTGATGAAGCTGAATTTTGAAACTATCAATTTTGTGTTTGAAGCGTGTTGGGATCCAGGCTGGCTGTGAGGATCAGAGAGCTGGGAGTTGAAGAGGATGGAAGGAGGTGGCTCCCTCTGGAGAGTGGGCAGCACTGAGGAGGAATGATTAAATGGTATCAGAGAAGTCATCCCCTCTTTCACTGGACTTGTACTACTGCCACCCTATTTCTGGGACAGGGTGTCCTGTGAAGGGCCAGGAGCTGGACTCCATGATCCTTGTGGATCCCTTCCAACTCCAAAAGTTCTATAATTCTATGATTTTGGTGCATTTGTTATGCAGCATTTATTGTTCTCTAATGCACACAGGATGTTTGTTTCCTACGTGCTTCAATTTACACCTTTTGCTATGAACTGTGTTTTGTTTAATATATGTAAGGAACCTTCAATATTATGTTTCAATGTGTTAATATGGAAGAAAATCAAGAAAACTCTTTCTTGGGTGGAATTCATCAGGTCCCCAGCTGGGATGGTTGCATTTTCGGTTGCTGTGGCTCCCACAGTGGGAGAAACCTCCTAGATTTTCCATAATTTATACTGTTTATACTGAATATCCAGGCTCAGAAACAGAAATAACTTGGGGTTGTTAGGATTTTTCCGGTCTTATTTTCTTGAATACCAATAAGGAACAGCCAAGGCCTTGGTGATCAAGACCCAACAGTGGCGCTGCTTTAAAAATCATTCAGGCTTTTCAGGTGTCCAACTTCCAAACTACTTAGGGCACAAGGGGAAATGTAAACATTGTTCTGTTATTCAACCTACTACATAAGAGCATTGAGTTTGACAAGGCTCCAGGTACCCCCATGTCCCGTCCTGAGCGAGATCAGACGCTGATATCCCTCCCTGTGACATCCAATCTGGCAGGTTTGTTTTCACTCTAACAATTGGCCACTGTAAATGTTGGTTATGCTGCTTCGTGCCTGCCCTGCCAGAGCTGCTTCCAGGAGGGTTTCACTGCCTTTCTCAGCATTCAAGCTTGTAGAAGTTTTTTCTGAAATACAGTCAGGATGTATTTAAATACAAGTTCAGGTGTGTGCTGCATTTATTTAATCTGTGCAAGGAGAGAGGTGATTTCAGATATTCTTTTGAATTTTGTAAACTTTGTATCAACCCCTTTTTTTTTTTTTTCTTTTTTTTTTGTTCTTTTTTAAGTAGATATATATCATATTAAAAATTGTGAAACTTTTTGTTATGGAATTGGTCACATTGGATGAGTCTGTTTACAGGGCCCAAAGTTGGTGGCAGAGCATGAGATGAATTTCAGGTTATGCCACAGACAGATTTCACACTGGACAGAGGGTGAGAAATGGAGCTAATGAAGCTGGGAGTGCTCATTACAGGAACATGGTAGGGGAGAGGCTGATGAGTTCCCGGATTATTACTGAGAGCAAAACTCGGTGTCTTTGTTCTGCACTGATCTGCAGGGAAAGAAGAGTCGGAGCCATCCCCTCTGCCTCCAGTGAGCACAATCCATGTTTATACCCAGGAATGGCAAGGCCAGGTCTGGCAAATGCCAATGGTCTGCCTCTGCAACAGCATAACATTTGAAATTCTAATTTAAAGTATGAAATGTATATAAGAATTATAAGCAGTAGTAAATGTGCTCTGACCAGGCAGGAGAGAATTACTCCTGATCAGCTGGCAGAGCTGGATGTAGAGCAGGACCCTGGACTTCGGTCTAGTTTGAATTAAGCTGGATTTCTGTATTATATTATTTTTATAGTCTCTTCCCATCTGACAGAGATCTCTGCCTTCTTTGCTGTTTCATACAGTGTTCACAGCTCACTCCATTACCAGGGAACAGTTGTGCCATGATGGTTCAGGGCTCCCCAGACTGGGGGTCATGATGGTCCTGTCCAGTATCTGAGATGAGACAGCTCCTTCCCAAAATCCTCTTCTCTCTCTTGCTGCACGGAAAGACTTCTCTGCCAGTCCCAAAAACAGCAGGGAAGTGTTTCCATCTTGAACAGTTTGCTTCTCTTTATTTACCTTTGGCCTCTGGGTCAGGAAAGCTTAATAATTTCCTTTTTATTAATTTAATCCATAGTTCCTTGTAATTACCATAAATTAAGCCTGCTGGGGGGAAAAACACAGCCAATAAACCAGAGGAACTGCTGGCTTTATGTGGGTAACGTCAGTACCTAGAGGATTGTTTCCTGCAGGTCGGTCCCTTGGTTGTCGTGATTAACTTGAGATCAGCAGAGAGTTTCCCGTCCACCTTTTAAACGAGGCTCGGACATGCCAGGAATTCTGCTAATGCACAGGGCCCTGTTAAAGGCTTAATCTTGGTGTGAAATGAACTTATTCCTGCCCCTGTGCAGGTACTGAGTATTTCCCAAGGGATGTTTCTCTCTGGTTTGAATGAACTTGGAGACGCCAGTGTGTCCTTCCCGATGGCATTCACAGCAGTGAGGTGACAGCAGCACTTCAAACACCTTGGGGTTTGGAGTAGAGATGAAATTAGAGCTTTATTTTCCAAGAACAAAAGAAAATAGTAATCTGGATTCACAGGGGGAAATACATGGCATCTGGCAAAGACCCTTCTTTGGTCCTCCTTAGCAGCTCCTTTGGGATTGGGGCACTCAGAACATGGTGGAGAAAGTGGGAATTAAAACAAGGCCATGGGATGAGAGGCTGCCTCCAGGAGCCTACAGAGGCCCCACTAGTAAAGGGTTGCTGGTTTCCTCTTTGAACTGGGCTGAAGCCAGGCATTCCTGAGTGGCACCGGTCCTCCCAGAGCTGGAGAGGAAACATTCCCGTTTGTGAGCTGTGGAAGTGCATGCCTAAGCCAAAGGTTACCAGGCTGAGGTGATATTTTTGCATTCCTACAATGTCTTAGCTTTTTTAAATTAAATTCTTGCAACATGAGGATTTAATCCCTCCTGGTATATATGGCGTGCGTGTGTGTGCGTGTACGCGCGTGTGCATTTTTTTTTTCCTACAAAAATTTCATCAGGCAAGTTATTTTTTGTTTTGAAAGTTGGCTCAGCTACAGGGTCAGTAACTTTCCACCCAGAGCCTGTGGAAAGGTTTGGGGTTTGAGGCTGAATAGAGGGTCAAGTTTTAGGGTTGTGCTTGAGTCGAAACTGGATCTGGGGTTGAGAGCCACTAGGGATAAAATCTGTTGAATTGTTCTTGAATATTTTTTATTAAAAATAGTGGAAATAAGCAGTTTTCCTTTGCCCAAAAGCAGAGTTCTACCACATTGAAAATGGTCCTAAGAAAATTAGTGGTTTCCAGCATGGAATTGGGTTCGAAATCCAATCCCAGAAGGATAAGTTTGGAGTCACATACTCAAAATTAAGCTCCAGCAAAACAAAAAGCATTTTGAGTATAGTACTGTGAGGGTGGGGGAGGAACACAGGCTGTGCCCTGATCCTGCTAGCAAGGAGTTGGAAACTTCTTGGGACCAGAAAGGTGCTGTGGGACACCACAAAGAGCTGCAGGCAGAGCCTGGGCTCTGTGTCCTGGGCTCCAAGAGCAGATATTCCAGCTCAGAGTTACTTAAAGAAACTCAAAGCTTTTGCTTTGGAGCCTGGGCTGTGCCTCTGGTTGCTCTGAGCTCACACTCTCTGCCCTGCTTCTGTCCCCAGATGAAGGTGGTGGGTTTTTCCTGGGGAACAAAGAAGTTGTTAACTCAGGCTGTGGTCTGGTTCCTTTTCCATTCTGCTGAGCTGCTCTGCCAGCTTTGAAATAATCAGGCTGATTAAACCCACCTACACCAATGCCCTGGAGAAAATACCCACAGTTGCTTCTGCTAAGACAAGGATCCCCCTGCTCTGGGCATGCACAGGGGACAGCTCTGCACCTGGTCTGAGCCACGGTACAAAGATGAACCAGGACACTGAGACACAAGTGCCCAATTGCTCTGAGCCAGGACTCTGATTTTAAGCATTGACCTACTGAGATGCCCTTAAAACTCTGTCTTGATCATGCTGGAAAGTAACAACATTGCATTTCTGAGGAGTTTTTTCTCCACTGAACTGTTTAATACCATGGAAGTGCCCATGTGTGCTCTGTTAAACCCTGGACAAGGCTGTGTCCTGGATGAAGGTGTCTTGGAGCAGAGATGCTCAGATAAAATGGGGATCATGGTGTTCCATGGTTCCCTTCTGGTGTCTGCACAGCTGAGGACAGCTGGCACAGCCACCTCAGGTTTGCTCAGTGAGGGGAAGGGATGTCCTGAGCTCTCCTTTTCCCTTGGTTCAACAGAGCCAACACGATGGGAGAAAAGGCAGGTTCTGCTCAATGGAGATATCTCTGTTTCACCACTGCTTCCTCCCCTGGAAGAAAAATGATTCCTCCAGGTCTTGACATCTGCTGTTATTTAAAGGATCATCATCATCACCACTCCAGCCCTCCTGGGGCCTCAAGGTATATAAAACCTTATTCTTCCCAAATTTGTGATTGAAAACAGATATTACGTGATGGTGTCCCTTTAAATGCCATGTCAGTGGTGGGAAGCTTATTAATTAATGGTTCTGCAGGACAGAGGCTGGGGGTGACTGGGGAGGGCAGGTGGAAAATTTTAGGTAGATTTTAGCCCCCCTGGGGCAGATGGGTGATGACCACCTGT
The DNA here is from genome assembly GCF_030490865.1 of Poecile atricapillus. Lineage (NCBI taxonomy): Eukaryota > Metazoa > Chordata > Aves > Passeriformes > Paridae > Poecile > Poecile atricapillus. The sequence goes on along the minus strand of NC_081259.1, from coordinate 3,143,391 downwards.
GGACATCCTGCAGGAGGAATCTGCAGTGCTTGCAGCATTCTGCTGGTGCTGTTATTTGCATTATCCAGAGATTCCCTTGTGACATTTAGCAGTTTTTATTTGGGCTCTGGTGAAAGACTGAGACAGAGGAAGAATTTCTCAGGTTAGCAGACCCCTCTGCTACTTGTCACCCCCATTGTACACCCACGTGCACACCTCTGTAGCTGTGGAACCAAGGGAGCAATGGGAAACTGCACCTGGAAGTTTCTCAAAGGGTCCAAGCTGTGGAAAAAGCTCATAAAACACCTCCTTGAAGCCTGTCTCTTGTGGGAGGCTGTGTGTAACCTTCATCCTCACCCTCCATCAGGTGGCTTGGATGGGGGAGGCTGCAGCTACAGACACACTCTCACTGTAACAGATCCACACTGGAGGACCCAGCAGCTCTCACTGTGTATTTAGAGTTTGCAGGTTCAGTGGTGATGGTAATTACTGATTCACAGGGTGGGAAGGCCATGGCACAGGTGACCCAGAGATGCTGTAGCTTCCCCATCCTTGGAAGTGTTCAAGGCCAGCTTGGACAGGGCTTGGAGCAGCCTGGAGGTGTCCCTGCTCATGGCAAGGGGTGGAATGAGATGGGCTCTGGGGTCCTGTCCAACCCAAACCATTCTGGGATTCATCTAATTGTAAGTGCCTGAGAAGTGAAGTATTGTTCTGAAGGCAAAGAAAGGAGGCTGTGTGATCAGCCTGCTGTTTTGATTACCTCCTTTAGCAGTACTTATTGTTAATTAAAAACTGGATTGTTCAGCTCAGTGCAAGATCTGCCCCAGCCTCTCCCCATTCACCCTCCACGTCTTTGCACCCTCACACCCACAGAGCAAGTTTTAAGACTTTTATGATTGATGAGTTATGGTGCTTGAAGCTGGTTGGTTTGACACAGAGCCATGAGTTTTCACCCTTAGGGACATTGGGTTCCTTTCTCTTTCCACATCCAAAGTGTTTGTCTTGTGTGGGTTTGCCCTTGGGAAGCCAATTCCTTTGAAAGGCACCAGGAGTGGTTCTAAGTGAGGGATGTCCCACAATGGGACTGTGCTCTGATGTTCTATCACCTTTACCTCCCTCCACAGGCTCTCAGCAAAAAACCTTTCAATTGCCAGGGCAATAAGAGATGTCAGGGGTGATTAAAGATGTGGAAGCTGGTGCTCTATATCTCCATGCAGCCAAGTCCTTCAGATTTTCCTCACTCCCACTGGGACAGAATTTTCCAATATTGAGTACCAGTCTCCAGCACACCCTGAGCAAGAAGAGGGTGTTGAGCACTGGCTGGATTCAGTCACATCTCTCCAAGCTCCCTATTCCCATCCATCTGACCACATCCATCCCTGCAGTGCTGGGTGTCCTGTCCCTGGGCTGAGCTGGGAGCGTGTGGTCCTTGCACACTGCCTGGAGTATTGCTTACATATGGTATGTTTTCCATACAAAATGGGTTTTTAAGAAATAAGGGTTTTTAAAATGGACTAAAAAATTTTTACCGGGGCATCTGGTATTGGAAATATTTGAAAACGTTGAAATTTTTTCTCTCTTGGCAGTAAAAACAACCCAGCTTCTTTCCCACTGCAGTCCAAGAACTATTGAATATGTTTTAAAACAGATCGTTTGGGGGGTTTATATAACTTTTTATGGTTCTGAACAGAAGACACTTTTCTCTTTAGAACTGGTTCAGAATCCTAAATTATAGTTGTTGATTTCTTGGCTTATGGGGAGCTACGTGATTTACACCAGTTAAGAATATCAGAAAGCTTCAAGAAACCTTTGAAAGCGCAAACCAGAGGAAGATGAGCTTTTGTTTTCCTTCCCAGATATTCATATCCTTGTTGCAGACTATGCCTGGATTCACTCCATTGCTGTTGTGAACCGTGAGACTTTATCCCATCCCCATTCCCCAGGTAGCTGGAGTCAAGCACTGCAGGGAGAAACCTGAAGGTTCCCCGAGAAATTTGAAGGGATCTGAGGGAATCCAACCCCTGGGATGGGGTGAACCCAGATGCTGCAGCTGCTTCAAGCTTTTTCCAGTTATTTTTTCCTGAGAATGACTATTAAGGTCACAAGATCTGGGGGTTTTTGTGTGTGGTTTTCTGACCTGCTGAATCATTATATTTTTTATTATTTTTTTCTCATGCCCGTTGCACTCAGATGTAGTTTTGACAGAAGCTGAAAGAATCTGCCTGGGCTGGAGGGAGGAATTGGACCTGCATCTCTTGCATCTCAGCTGAGGGCCTTGGCAGCTGCATATGGTACAGATAGGAACAAAATGAAAGCTTTTTAAAAAACATATTAAAAAAAAGAAAAAAAGGATGGGGATAAGAATGGGAAAAATAATTTTAAAATATCAGCTTTTTATCCGCAATTGATCCCATGCCTGCATGCTGGAAAATCCTCTGTGTGTGACAGCTCCTTGTGCCCAGGTGGCAAAAAATCTTGGGAAATCCAAATACAGCTGAGATATTTGTACACACAAAACCAGATGGGTTTTCAGCTTATTGTGTGCCTAGACAAGTCCTGGTACTTGCCAGCACCAAGGTGGCAGGATGGGGCTGGGAATTCCCCCCAGAGACAGCTCGTGCCTGGCCGTGCTCATGGCCAGCACTGCAGTTGCCATGGCTGGGGTTTGCTGATCCATAAACCCATCTCCCCTCTGAGCCAGGGTGGGATGGCTCAGGGATCTAGAAATGACCAGAAATCCAGCCCTGTGCAAGGGAAGGAAGGGTGGTGCTGGTGGAGGATGCAGGGGTCCCAGCAGCCTTGGCACAGGCACAGCACCAAACCACATCCCTGGCCAGTCCTGCTCTGCAGTCTGGCCTCATGCCCAGGTTGTGAAAGCACTGTAAAAGCCAGATATGTTGTTTTGGCCTTAATGTTCATCCCATGGCATGAAAAAAAAAAAAAAAAAATCAGGACAAGCACAGAAGAGTAAAGTCCTGAGATATTTGGCTTAATTAGATTTGCTCAGCTGCTGCTGGGCTTGTCTCTGCCTGCTGCTGGTGTCAGGGTTTCTGTCACCCTCTCTGGCTTTGTATGTGCAATTCCACAGACATTACTCACACGTGGACTATTCAGTGACACTTTGGTCCAGTACAGCACAAGCTGGACACTTACAGATGTCCATCATTCACTCTGACAAAGCCTTCACTCCCCCCAGCCTTGGTAACCCATAGCTGGAGCACATCTCTGCAGAAGAGAAATTCACTCCTTGCTTTGAAGACAAAGTGCTGAGGCATCCGCTGCATTCCTTCCTGACGTGTTCCAGTGGTTGGCTGCCCTCATTCCAAACCAGATGTCTCCTCTCTGATTTGAATGCTGCTGACCTCAGATTCCTGCCATTGGACCTTCTGCCTGTTCCTGATGGAGGTGAGAAGCTCCAGGTTGTTGGATACCCAGGCTGCCACTGCTACCCAACGAAGCATCCGCTCTCAGGGTCAGAGAGATTAACAGCATCATAAAACACTTCAAATACCTATGCTTTGTCTCTTGGCTGTGATGGCCATTTAGTGGGAGCAAGGCTTTCATGTGCACAGCCTTGGTCTGGTTTTCCCATTGCTGACTTTTCTTTGAGCCACCTGCTTGGTAAAATGGTGGAGGTTTGACCTTTAATTTTCCTCCTCTTATGAAAAGATAAATCTGTTAGAATGTGTATTTTTTTTCCTCTCTGCCTTTTTTTGTTTAATATCATGCCATAAATATTCTGTAGTTTCATCTTGCCACAATGCTGGTTGAAGCTAAACTCATCCAGTTTTTGGCCGAGCAGTGGATGTTCTTCCCATAAAAAGTTCCTAGTGAGATGTGGGAAAGGAAAGGGACAGTCTGACTACCAGCCCTGGTGAAGCCAGTGGATGCATCCTCATGAACAAGAAACTTGAGATTTTCTTATCAATAGTGTAAAGGTCAGGCTTGGTTTTGTTTCTCAGCTGCATGTACAGAACAATGTCTCTTTTCTCTGCAGTGCTGTCCTTCCACCTCCTTCCCCTGTAAATTTTGCTCTCAATTTAATTTATTTGCAGCCCTACCTTTGGTAGGCAAGGCAGAAACACAGACAGAGCGTGAGATAGGTCTGATCCCATGAAATTCTGCAGCTTTTTCTTTCAGGATTGAATGCTGGGCTCTTCCAAATTGAGGGGGAACCTGGTCTCAGATAATTTTAAACAAGACTGGCACCTTCTGAGCACTTGAAAATTGTAGAACCACAGGATCACAGAATAGTTTGGGTTAGGAGGCACATTAGAGATCATCCAGTTCCAACTGCTCTGCCACAGGCAGGGTCACCTTCCACAAGACCAGGGTGTTCAAAGATTTAAAGGAAGCAAAGATGTGTCCATAGAGCCAATGGAAATATTTGTGCTCTCTCCCTCCCCGTAAGTACATCACAGTAACTCAGAGGAGTAGCACGTGCTCACTTACAGAAGATGTGCTATAGAAGAGTTATCACTCATCAGGGGAGATATGGGCTTAATGCAAAAAAGAGCCTGAGATGGCTCAGCACAGCCCATAGCTGAAACATGTTGTGATACCCCTGGGTAAAGATCAAACTGTAAAGGTCTTACCGACATCTGATTCTCCTCAGTTTTAGTTGGATCCAAATCTAGCAAAAGGGCATTTTTATGTCTGGTCACAGTCCAAAAAGATATAGCAAAATCACCTGGAGTTACAAATGTGTTGCAGAACCTGTCCCTAATCACATTAAGAGCTCTAAACTGTAAGGCTCGATTGTTTGCCAAATGAAATATTCTCCTCTGGTATTTGCAGAAAGGAATTACAGTCTGTGAGTCATGTTTTTCATTTGGTATTGAAGTACAGTTTCTATTTTACAGACCCAATCCTGAGCTTGGGGAAGGAGTCATTAAAAAGGCTTTGTTTTGTTGGGAAATAAGGACAAGGTGACAGGTCTCAGACAATGTATTCTGGGCTCTCAGTTTGCAGCTGGGCTCTCAAGCCCCTGAGGTTCCCAATGTCAGGTTTTCCTCTGCGGTTCTCAGAGAGGTGGTGGGGGCTGTTGGATTTGAGGTTGTGCTGAAATAAGCAGAAAGGCCAGATAATCCCAGGGCTCTGGTCTCCAGAGCTTCAGTGGCCGCCCCTAAGGTTGAGAAGCTCCCTGCAGAAATGTCTGGTGGCTCCCCAGTGACCACTGGACTCTAGCTCCAAGCTTGAAGAGCCTCTAGGCCTTCCTTTTGGCCCACTATGATATTAGCTGGCCACCAGCCATGGGCTCTGGGCTGGAGCTCACCTGTGGTTTGCACATGAGCTCCTGGTCTAGTGGAAGGTGTCCCTGCCCATGGCAGAGGGGTTGGAATGAGACGGTCTCTAGGGTCCCTTCCAATCCAAAACCATCCAGGGCCTCGATATCACCCAATAAACTGATACAGATTGGGTGACATGGAGCTCTTGCAGTGGGTAGGAGGTGGGGGACAGTGAAATCCAAGACAGGGAAACACTCAAAGCACCAGGTCGCTGCTGAGAGGAGAAGCAAGGCTGAGAGAGCTCCTGGCTCCCAGCTGTGGAGGATGAATATTGCACAGAATTTGTCAGTACCAGAGCTGTGGGAGCTGAGCCAGCTCCAGGGACAGTGGGAGATGCCCTTGGCTCACCCAGAGCTGCTGTTGGATGAACTGCCTGTCACACCACACTTAATCACACTGAAGGAGACTCACCCAGAGTCACCCTGTGTCCCACGGGAAGGACGTGGGAATGGGCTTTACACCACCTCATCTTTAAAGCTGGGAGCAGGAGGGGTGGGCAAGGCCCTGTAATCCCTTGGGAAGAGGGGAGCACATCCCCCTGGGCTGCCCAGAGGCCACAGCCTGCCCCCAGCCTGCCCCCTCCTCATCCTCAGGGAGGAAGGAAGCACAGGGCCAGGTCAGCAGTCATGCCTGGGGGATTTTGGCCTGACTTCTCACAATGTCTTAATATACCCCAGCTGGCAGCAATAATTGGAGAGTTATTAAATAACTGTCTGCAGTGACATACAATCTGCAGAGCACTGTACCAATTATTTTTCATTTGCTTCCCTCTATCTCAACGTGTCTCTATCTCCCCATCCTACCCTGCTGCCTTTCCCAGGAACAATTTACTGTAGTGAGTGGAGGGCAGCAAGATCTTCTCCAACAAAGAAACTACTTTATTTTCTGCCATGGTTAATGCCCCAGTTTAATGAGTCCTTCATATCATTCTCACCACCCTAAATTAAAGGGTAGCCTGTGCAATTAAACTGTTTAGCTTCCAGAATGCCCCTCACAGTTATCTGCAAAATGGGTTGAAATGCAGCTGCTTCTACTATTGCTCATACTAAAACTGGCGAAGGGAAAACCACTTTCATCTCTTTATTTTTAGCAGTGTGCCTTTACTTTCAATTAAACTAATTATTTGCACCATCTTGTTACTGATTGTTGTCTCATGAGATTTTCCCAACCAGGAAATATTTTATGCAATACATAGCTGCAGATGCTTAGATCTTCATGTTTGTGTCTTTTGGGAATGAGGAGAAAGCTGGGATTTGCTGTTCTTAGTCCAGTGTTTATCAGTATTAAACCAGAGTAAAGTTAGTTTGCAGTGGATTCACTCCAGAGTTAAGCTTTGTTAGATGGCACTTGTTCTTTTTTCCCTTTACTTTTTAGATCTGAATTTGTTCTTTTTCCTTTATTTTTTACATGTAGAAGTTTAATGAGGAAAAGCCAAATATCTTCTTTGCATCCAGAACCTGCTGCTGTATTCCCAAGGATCATAAAACAACCTGCTCTAAAAGCATCCTTGAGGATCTGTTGATTCTTTTCATCAGGAACTGCTTCATCCATCCCTGATATTTGCCCCACTCAAGATGAAAAGTGGCTGCTTTTTAAGGATTGGAAGGAGGTTTGTCACTGCTTGGGTTGGGAGCAGAGTGGGAAGCCCCCAAACTGTCAAACCATAAGGTTCTGCAGCAACCCAAGGAATTCTGCTTGGGATGTCTCTGCAGGGAAGTTTCTTCCCGCCTCAAACCTGTTGAGTTCCAATATTCATTTTAATGATCTCATTTTATAAATAATGGGAAGCAAAACAATGCATTCAATAGAAATGAGATTAGAAATAGGAGGGGAATGAATTACAAATGCAAGAGTCTGTATTTATTCCAAGGAAGATAAATCTCATTTTAAGTGGTCTCCAGTGCAACAGAGTCTTGCTAAGACTAAAACAAAGTAAATCTGGTTTTGTTGATAAATAAAAGTGTGAGGCAGTGGCAGGGAATGTTTTCTAACACTAGTTGGTTGTCATAGTATCCTGGGACTAATGATAACTAACTAATACCTGGGTTTTACTCTTGGCCTGGCCACTGTCTCTCTGCAGTAAATCATTTAACACCCTGTGCTGGAGTTAAGGCACAAGCTGGAAAATCCAACTCCAGTGTACAAATTACATCAAGGCATGACCCTCGGTAAAGCTGTCACTGTCAGGATTCTACCTCAGCAGGGTGAAGAAGTTTGGGGTGCATCATCAATTGGAAGGTAGAATTAGTGGGATTTCAGCAGCCCATGCACAAGTTGCTTCAGGTGTTGTGGGAAAGGCTGTTGGGAGGCCTTTTAATCTGGGGCTGGATCTGGCATGGTGATGCACCTCTTGTGTCATACAATGTAGACACAACACCAGCAGTGGCTTGAAAATTCTCCTTTTTTTTCTGTTCTGTGATTTGGTCAGATTTTCTGTTCACATGGGTAGCAGGCAGGAAAAAAAATGTTTGCTCTGCAGAACTCTCCATGAGTCCCTTCTTCATGTGGTCCTTGAGCTGCAGTGAGGAAGGGACCGTAGCAGGGATTGATAAGAGGGTCTGAAGTGTAAAGGCCAACTCAGCAGGGAGGTAACACCATCACTGTGTTCTCACCTAATTGGAAACACATTGTCCGTCCACACCTGGTGAGACTCAGAGGGAAACGCTGGCATGAGCTGCAGTGGGATGGATGGATGGATGGATGGATGGATGGATGGATGGATGGATGGATGGATGGATGGATGGATGGGGTGAGGTATCCCCAGAAAGAATGTACACCCCAGAGCTGGCACGTGCTGAGCCGGGGTACGCAGAGCTGCTCCAAACCACGCCACAATCAGCAGCCTCGTGGGCTGGAGCTGGAGAGTGGCCGACCCTCCTAGCCGGGAGCTAATGATTCCCTTCAGGATTGCATCATTAGATTCAAACTGAGTCATTATGAGGCGATTTGGGAAAACAAGTTGGAATTCATTACCAAGGAAACGCTCTGGAGCTGTTGCAAGAGCCTCCTGTCGGGTGCCGGGTGGGCGCGCAGAGGCACCACCTCGCTCCCGGGACCAAGCACTGCTCTGCCCTCGTGGCAGGAGCCAAGACCTATTCCCAGTGTAGGCTGGTGGGATTCTTCTCTTATTCCAACCACAGCTGCTTCCTGATCTGTTCTGCCACTGCTCTCCTTGTGACACCTGTCACAAGAATAAACAAGCCCCAGGGCAGGGGGAGACATTGAAATTGTGAAATTTGCACTCTTGCATTCCCGGGTGCAACCTCAGGAGCAGGCTCAGCCTCTGGCAGCAGTTCCAGCATCATCTCCCCTGGTGTCCAGCTGCTGGCAGCCCCTTTGCTCCAGCTGGATGGTTGGATGTTTGCCTGCCCTGCTCACTGCCTGTTGCTTCTGGTGCTTCTCCAGGTGGACACAGCTTTGCATGGCTCTGCCATCAGCAAAAGCATTTTCAGCAGGTGTAGTGGAGGGGCTGGAAAGGGACTACAAGCAAACAGCCAAACGATTTGTGGCAGGTTCTTGGAAACCAAACAAAACCACATGCTGGTGTCAGTGTTTGGGCTGCAACTTGTTCTGTGAAGCCACCACTGAGCCATGGGAGGATTTCTACCTGCAAAGGGCTGGATGAGGACAAGAATATCCTTGATGAAGGCAGAGAATGTGGTATGAAGGATGAGTAAAGGTTTGGGAGAGCAGTAAGAGAAAAGGAACTTGGGGAGCAATCCAAGGCTTGATTGTGGGTTGGCACTCAACACAGATGATCATCGATCAGCAGAGATCAATTACTCTGGAAGCTTAAGCACCTACCAGGAGCAATACTAACATCAGCTTGATGACTAAGGAAACAAGGACATGGATAGAGACCAGCATGGATGGATACAGGCCCCTTACTTGCCTCTGCAGAAAGCTGTTATCCCAAAGTTACTGATGGGAGAGGCCAAGCTGTGGCCACTGAGGGTGAACTGGGGTCTTTGTTAATATGTTTATAAAAATGTGAGGCCTGAGCATTTGCTGGGAAAGAGGATACTGTTGTATTTGAAAATAAAATAAGCAAATGTTTGCCTAGTGAGGGAGAAAAATGATTTCAGAAATAATATGGGATAATGGAGAAATTCCTCAAAAATCAAATATAGTGAGGACAGCAAAGCCCTGGTGAGGTGAGCAAGCTGGTGGGTGGCAAAAACAACTGAGGACAGACCTGCTGAGCATTTCCCATCAGTCATTTTCCAGGGAACTCCATGCCACAGCTGCTTGAAGAGATGATGGATGGCTGATCCCTGGTAAATCTCTGCCAGCTTTGCATGGCTCACCAGGAATGAGGAGGTTTAAAGGAACAGAGTGAGGTACAGAGTGAAGAGGATTTCAAACACAGTGCTCAGGGCACCACAGCCCTCATTACCAGTGCCCCATGTGGTGCTTACCGTAGGACTGGCAAGAGAAAAGGCTTAGAATGTCCTCACACCTGCTTGTGATGCCACAGCCTCACAGCACAGGTGACAAACTCACCAGACCTGGGGGACTGGGGTGGCAGTCCACCCTCTACACAGTGACTGCAGGCTTGGGACTGGCTCTGCTGGGTGACCCTTCCAACTTAGAGCCACAAAATCTGGTCAGTTTTGTAAATTAGAGGTTGCACCTTAAAGATTGGATTTTTTTCAAACTCCTACCAAAATGCAGCAGGTCCCTGTAGAGTCAGTTATTTGCCTGAGGGAGAAACTAGGTCAAAACTTGGTAAATTCGGATATAAAGGGTTTCCTATGCTTCCTCAGCAAACAATGTCTTACTGCACATAACTGCAACTAACTGTGCCCTCAGCCTTGTTCTGTCCGAGGTGATGCTTAAACTGTCAATAATCCTAAAGCTGCTGTCACAGTGCTGCTCAATGGGGTTGACAGATTATATCTCTAAAGTCCCTTTATTGGACCTTGTTCCCAGAAAAGCTTGCAAATTGCTCTGATCTTACCAGACAAAGGCGTTGCTCACTCTCGGAGTCCTTGGATATCCTACACAATAAGGTAGGAATTGGTGAGAATTACCTGAGATAAAATATCCCTTACAACATCAAAGTTCCTGATCTCTTAGCTGTCAGCTGCAGGTATGTGAAAGTCCTGACAGGCTGAAGATAGAAGGAAGAGATAAAGCAAAAGAAGAAGGGAGGGGGAATGGAGAAATTCTCTGCATGAAACGTTATATCATTGGATTTGGCACAAAGATGTCAGCTCAGGGGGTCTGTACGGCCAGCTGGGGTGTGAGCAGGGCACTGGGCTTTCACCTTCTGAGATGAATCAACAGCAGCTGATACCAGGACAGATCCTGATCCTTGGCACACCAGTGGATAGGGAGATGGACATCAATAGTCTTTGTGAGTCCCTTCTAATTCAGGATATTCTATGATAAATAAAGCAGGATAACAGAGATCAGGATAAATCATGATCATGCACCCCTCACATTTTCCCTATCCCTGTACACTCAGCTTTTGGTTATCTTTTGCCAGTAAAATGGGTGAAGTAGGTCAGTTAGCAGGGGGAATCACTGGTGTAACACAGGACATCATCCTTTTGCCATCTTTGCCCTGCACATTTTATAATAATTGCCTTCTCTGAGTTGTCACAGGAGCGTGGCAGGAGAGCTGGGGTCAGACTCCACCCGCTGCTGCCCAACCTGCACCACTCATCTCCCTGCAAAAGTCCAGCTCGTTGGCACCAAAGCCACAGGTAGGTCTGAAAAACAGATTTTCACAAAAACACAGTCTGAGTTGAGCTGAAACAAGATCTGGTTTGTTTGTCTAAAATCCTAGCCTTTCACAACACAGACTGGACAGGTCTTCCCTCTGCCCAGTGCTCCCACACACCTAATCCTCCCTAAAACTGTGTTTTAGAGCAGATCAAATACCTTTAGGTTCTTAGAAAGGACTGGTTTTGGCAAATGCACAAATACTTTTCTCAAATGACATAAATATTGTATGTGATTTGCTGCCTTGCCAAAATGCAAACACACACACATGCTCTCCTAACTAAGCAACATTCTTTAAAAGTTAAGATCATTGCTTAGAAAGAAATATAGAGCATTTTATAAATCCAAATTGATCACGCACTGTGTGTGTTGAAAGTATGTACAAAAAATGGAACCCCAAAACTCCATTAAACCACTTCTGAGACAATACATCACTGCACCTTTATATTGCACCAAGGGGTTTAACAACCCTTCTCCAGGAAAATATTTTACTAGGTAACAAAAAAAAAAGTTATTGAAAACATATATTTGATACTTTTGGCAATTCATTTTACTACTTGCATTTCCAATTCATTGGTATAGTTCATGAAAAAAAATATTTTCGCAGTTGGGTCATGTTATTATTTCTCTATTTTTTTTTTCTACTTGAAAGCCATGATACAATTTTTATTTTTTTTCTATGAAACAACAGAGACAAAAGCTGCTTGCCTGGTGATCCAGTGGATGTTTGAGGGTCTTCTGGAAGTGTAGAATACACACAAACATGCCTACAGGAAATTATGGCATCTTTCTGCCTTTCTGGATAACCAAGGTCATATCTGAACCAGCTAAAATGAAGCCAGGAAAGAACTAGTAGGTTGAATTTTCTAAGGAACAAAAAGAAGGTATAATCTACTAGGATATTAAAATATTTTTTTAAATTTGATGATATTGCTTCACATTATCTGAACTGTCCCTGTCACTGATTTGTGTGTGCCTCATCCTCTCCCTGCAGCACTGCTCTTCTCTTGGCTGGTGTGAATGTACCTCCTCAGGAGAAACCCTGGCTTGAACTTGACCTGCCCAGATTCCAGAAGAAGGCAGAGGAATCCCAGGAGAGGAGGAGAAAAGCATTTCCTAAATCAGACAAACAGCACATCTGCACTGCAAACTCAGCTTAGGCTCAGATTCCTTTCCATAGCTAGAGAGTGACTTTCCCCCCAAAGCTGCTGGTGCTTTAGATCATTTGATCCGGGCATCATGGCATTGTGGGCATGCTCCAGGCTTTTGCTTTCCCTTGGGCTGAAAACACACCCATTTTGAAAGAAACCTAAACCATAGGTGGGACCCTCCTGTGCCTGCTTGCCATCCATCCTCCCTTCTCCCTCCCCACCTGCCTCTTTCCTTCACATCTCTTCAGGAAGATTTTGGTGGAGATCTTCCATGCAAACACCTAGGTGGCACATATCCTTGGAAGCATTGGTGACCTGCAGAGCTGGACATCCACACAAGGATTTCTGCTTCATTAACCAAACTGCTCCTGGACTGTGTGTGTGCTCACTTCCTACACCGTGTGGGTAAGTCTGTAACCTTTGCTTTGAGAGAGATACTGTGATTAACCATGAGTACATTGTATCCTTGTTTGTCTGCAGAACAGTGATTTTCCATTTTAATTGCTTCCTGTATGACACATTTTGTTAGGTCCCAGCCTCCTGTCAACTCTTCTTCTCACTGCATTTGTTTCCTGATGTGTGTGTAATTACAACCATGAAAGTCCATCAGCAAAAGCACCATCAGTCTGAAAGATTAACGAATCTCACGCTTTCCCTCTCTCCTCCCCCCAAAATTAGAAAGCCCACTCTGTAGTTTCCAGCACACATCTATCATTACACACCCCTGGGTCTCAGGTAAATTAGCAACCTGATTCTTTTCCCTGCTGTCACTTAGAAGAAAAGGGCTTCTTATTTGCCATCCAAGGAAAAGTACAGTAAACCTAGAGCTAGATAAAAGGGAAGTAATCAAATATATTAAACTGTACTCAGCCAAATCCCATTATTTGTATAGATGTTAGCTGGTGCATTTGAAGAATTAGAGAAGCCTTGTCTTTTATATGAAATAGTACTGCTTGATTGAAAACTGCAATATCTGTTCATGTGCTTATTTAAAATGAGGAGTTCAGCTTTATGGTGAGATATATTTATGCATGAAAGGCAGATATTTTAAAAGGGGTTTCATGTCCTTGCTCTTCCACTAAGCATGTACCATTGGGGTGAGAACAGCATCCCTCTGTGTTTCTTTTAGAGATGGGAAATGCCTCATCAGTGGGGGACTGCTCCTTGGATTATCCTTCTCACTTCTACTTGAAAGATGTGGAGAAAATAGTTTGAGACAAGTCACCTCCTACACATCTGAGGGAATCAACTCCCTGGGGTGTGAGGAACAGCCTATGGGGTGTAGGGATAATGTAGGGGCAGGCTGAGCAGCTGTGGGGAGGGAACATACTGGGCATACCCCATGGACACTATAACTATGGTGAGGCTGTAGGAGAGCACAGAAAGCCTTCAGCTGGTGGTAGGAACCCAGGTTTTGAAAATACATGGACAACATGACAGCAGTGCTTGTGCAAGGGGTACTCCTTCCCTTGGCAGCTGGGTCTGTGGGGAAGGGGGAATGCGCCACCTCTAGACGGCTGCGGTCCGTGGTCACCAGACCTTCCCTTTTGGAAATCCCTCCAATGCCAAAACAGAGGACGCACATCTACTTGGAAAATATATCCAAATATACCCAAATCCACCTCCTCATCCTTATCCACAGGACCAAATTATCTTTGGGGTGTCCCTGTGCAAACAGTGCGAGTTTTGCTGTGAAAATGTTTGATTAAGGTGTTCCAACACAAGCATTGAAATTCAGGTCCATGGATTGAGGGCAAGCTTCCCCTGGACTGTGCTCATGCCAGCACACAGCTTTTCTCAGTTCAGTTTTGTGCTCAGAGGACACTGTTTTGTGTTCTATCCAGCCAGGTAAGTGACAGGGGCTCTTCAGAGAGCCCAGGTTCTTAAGGATGATGACCCAGCTCCCCACCATGACAATGAGTGTACCAAGATGAGGTATATTTTGATCCCAGATTCCAGTTTTACTTTGCTTGTATGAAACATCACAACTCAATGTTGTTTCAGTACTTTGGGGAGAAGAAGGAGGCAGACAAGAGTCCCCACAATGTTTTTTTGCATGCCTGAGTCAAATTACCCTCCCTTCTGCGGGGCTTCTTCTGAAGTAACAGATTGTACTGTAACCAAATATTGCCATCCAGGAAAGCCATTTTCCATCCAGCAAGGAGGCTTCTTCCTTCTCAGCAGCCACTGAAAAGAGCCTTTGTTCTCAGGCTGAACACCTGGAGGGTGTTATCAGCAGTGGCCTCTCCGGGCCAGCGTGCGGAGCAGCTGTGACAAGACCCAGTGGCTTTGGCGTCGGAGCGTCAGCAGCACCTGGCAGCTGCTGGCACCCAAAAAATGTCCTGTCTGGGCCATTGCATGGGCAACTTTGGGTGGTTCCCCTCTTCTGTGGGGACCAGGGTCTCTATTTTCTTTCTTTTCCCTTCCTAGAATGAAAGGCCTCACTCCACAGGGTCTCTGGATAACCTGAAGGACGCGACACCTCTGCAGGGAATGGAGCACAAGCCTTGGCATTACCTTTCTGGAGACACTGGTGATATGAGCTGTGAAAAGCTGGCACAGAGCACCAACACCCTGGGCACATGGTTTGACACTACACCTTGATGGGTAAAAGGTGGAAGTGTTGCCTGGCATGAGAGGTAGGACATTCAGCAGAGAAGGAGTTGCCTGATGTGACCAAGGACAAGATTGCACAGCAGCTGATATGACTCTGGGCACAGCTGTCTGTTCTCTCCATACAGTCAGCACCACTTCTGTCTGTGTCCACAAAAAGACAGACCCACAACTACACAGAAACTCAAGAAAACCCAACTCATTTGGGATTTTACAGGATCTGAAGAAAAATATGTGAGGAAAGATGGAGAGTCAAAAAGCAGAGGCTGTCAGTAGATCTGCCATAGAGTAAACTGGAGAGCTGCTGACGCTGGCTGAACCTGTGCTGGATCTTTGAGGGTTTTTTGGCCTCAGTGGGAATTGTATCTGCAACCTATGAGTCTAGCAGGTCTAGGCAAGTACAGACCTTTCTCAGTGTATTGATTTTCCCCTGAAGCCAAACTGTCCAGATCACCCCCGCCCCCAAAACCCCAACATAATTCTTATTTTCCTGACAACCCAGATAAAGTTTTGACTCCTACAAGGGATTTGACTCCTACTGGGAGATTTCAATGCCTTGTCACAAGATGCACAGCTCTGCAAAGTATCCATTCTGAAGCAGTTCTGCCAAATACCAAAGGAAAATTGCATAACATGAGAAGGAGAAAACCGCAGCTGAAGCTTCATCATCCACAGTGGCAGCTGAGCGTGGACGTCACGAGTTCTTCCATACCCAATGGCATCATTTCCATTTTCTTTGGACTGTAGTAGTGAAAGAATAAACATTTCAAAAGGTTCAAATGAGACTGTTGAGTGCCAGCACTGAGTCCCTGTGAGGTTGGGATAAACTGACAAAATAACATCCTGCAGAAGCTGTGCCTGGGACAAACCACCATTCCTGTGTTCATGTTCTGTGGTTTGTAGCACAGGGGCCACTTTAAACCTTGGTCTCTATCCAGACACCAGTACCAGCTCTCCCATGACTTTATGTTTGCATCTCTTTCTTCTTCATGAAGGGAAAATTTCCAGGTTTGTTCCTTTTAACTTTGTTCATGGTAGCACTCTTGACAGAAGGACTTAGTGCCTATTTAATGTCTTTGCAAGGAAAAGAGAGAAACTTCTCGGTTACATAAAAGTTTGTATCAAAATTCAAGAATCCGGATTAATTATAGAAGACTTGCCTTGTATCATTCAATTTGTTTGAATAGCTTTAAAGATTAAGCAGATCCAAGGCCTAACAGAACCAGAGCCAGTAAGACAATAGCTGAGATTTTCCTTTGAAACAAAATATACAGGTGGTTTCTGTGAGTTTCTGTGTCTATCTGCCCGGCTTTTTTATTTTTATGTCGTATCCAATATCACAGAACCTGGCAGTAGAAATCATATAGCAATTTGTGAAAGCTTGTTGCTGTTCTAGATATCATATAGTCTGTTCCACACCAGCAAAGACAAAACCAATGCCTTTACTCTTCGAGTTTTCATTCAAAAGGATAATGATCTCTGGTAACAAAATATTTGGCAGTAGCATTATTTAAAATGCACAGAGGAAATGTTTGTCCCTAAGTCAAGGGACTGTGGTCACACAGTCTCTATTCACTTGGTATTTACCAGGGAATGCCAAAGGCTAATCTGCAAAAAAGCCCAGGAACAGAGTTAAGTTTATCACACTCCATCCTTCACCCATCCCATTGTAAGGGAATTGAAAAATAGTAATTATTGAGTTTCTCTGTGGCCAGAGAACTTATAAACCGTGTTATACCCAGCAGGCTCTAATGGCTCCTTCGGTAAGTATCTAATTAAGTGGTTGGGGTGTTGGGTTTTTTCCTTCTTTCACAGCATACTTTTGTGTTTTAAAATCCCTTTGCATTAAACGACTTCTCGAGTTTTCCAAATTTCTCACACGCACAGAAGAGGGAAGTAAGAAAAAAAGCGGAGGGGAGATTTCGGTCGTGAGAACAGGAGGCAGAAACAAGGATTCACAAAGGCCAAAGGCAAATCGTCCCCAAAATCTCCATCTAAAACATTGAAAATCGCAGCAACGATTTGCCTGGGACCGTTGGCTGTCTAGAGGGGGAAATAAAGCCAGCCCGAGGGCAATGGCTGCGTTTGGGGGGGACAAGGCTGCTCCCCAAAGCCCAAAGCAGTTACAACACCTCGAGGGTGTTGGTTTGAAGGGTGCAAATCCGGGGTTTGGGCAGTTTTACCGACCCCGCTCGGCATCCCTCGCCCGCCGGTCCCCGCCACCGAGAAATCCCGCTCCACCCCGGGGCAGCGGAACGCGCCGAGCGGTGCCGGGCGAACGCACGATCGGGGCAGGGAGAAACTGTCCCGGGGTAGGAGGAGAGAGCCGAGCATCCGCCCCGCTCCCTCCTCAACTTCGGGAGGGATGCTCGGCTTCGCGGGGGCGGCGGGAGGTGAGAAAACTGCCGATCTCCGGCCCGGAGAGCCCTGCGAATGCTACCTGCTCCCGGGAAAGCGACTTGCCCCGGGAAAACTACGTGCTCCGGGAAAATGCCTCACAGCGAGCCACGGGGCCGGTCCCTGCCGCTGCCCACCGCGGTACCAGCGGACACCGCCTCCCCGCAGCCTCTCTGCTCCTCCGGGCACCACGGGGACGCTCCCGCCCTCTCGGCCGAGCTTAAATCGCCAATAGGTTGGATTTTTTAAACTGAGCCACGTCGAGGTGCCGGAGATGGGCTGGAAGGGGCCGAGTCCCCGGATCCCGGCTCGGCCCCGCATCCCGGCTCGGCTCCGCATCCTGGCTCGGTCCCGGGCGCACCTGCCCCGGGGCTGCGGGTCTCTCCGGGGCTGCTCCTCCCCTGCACCCCCGGTCACTCCGGCCCCTTCTCCCTCGTTAGGGAAGTGTTAGAAAGTTGCTGAAGTGCGAAATGAGCCTGCGAAACCTCGTTGTCCTCATTAAACTCTGACAAGGAGGGTGACAAGAAGCAGCGGAGGGGAAACAATGCGGCAGTGTTGGGGAGAGCCCCGCGCCGGGGCAGCCTTTGTGCCCGCACACAAAAGCTCTTGTTTGCATGTGTTAAAGTCCATTAAACCGCGGCAGCCCCAGGTGCAAACGCCAGCCCGGAGAGGCCGCGCCACCTTCCGCGCCCGCTGAGCGCCGCGGCCGCTCCGCGCTCGGCCCCGGCAGTGGCGGGCGGCGGGGCAGGGGCACGGCCCGGCGGGCTCTTAATGAGGGCCCGGGGCTGGCCCTTCATTAGCGGACATGGGTGGGTTTCGCTCTCTGTGCCCCCAGATTCGCCGGTCCCCCGCCTCGCCGTTAGTGGCAGCGACGGGACACAATGTCGCCTATTGTGCTGCCCAGCCCCTCACCCGAGGGGACACGGATGGGACCCCGCGCACAGCCCGGGGTCGTGGATGCTGACCCGGTGCCAAAGAGCCTGCTGGACAGGGGCCGTGGTTTGGCTTTTTCCCACTGCGGCTTGTGAAGGTGCTTTTGGAAACCCAAGCATCATCAAATCTTCACAGAAAGTGCTGCTAAGGTTAGGAGCAAACTGACCAGGCAACTCCTAGTTCAAACAGCAGAATTCAACCCAAAAGGTGGAAAAGAGAGGAATTATACAGAGAATAGACACAAAAAAAAGCCTTGCACGGGTCAAAGCCTACAAAAACAATCTCATCACAGTGTTACTCTTTCATATGACTGGCATGGCAATTTATCCAAGAAAAAGTATTTCCAGGTTCTGTTGCAACAAGTCCACATCACTTCATCCCCAGTGGTCTGCCAGGGATCTGCCCTGCAGCTATTTTAAATTGTGCTACTAATAACAATTCATTACAGTTGATAGAACTGGGAGACTTGCCTTTTATTTTGCAATTAGACATAAAGGCTCTGATCTGGCAAATGCTCTGCACTGTATGTGAGTAGCTCTTCTGAAGTCATCTGGGACTGTTCATGTGCTTAACATTAAGCCCGTGTGGGTTTGCAGGATCAAGGTCTGAGATGGGATCATCTCTAAGGATGTTTGTTTACCTGCTCTGTTCTGTATTTTCTAGATTCATGACAGCGCCCTGCAAAACCATTTCTCTGGGAAGAGCTGGTATGTCTCGAATCAGCTGGGCACAGCTCACAAGTACCATTCTGAAACTGAGTGATTCTTCCCGTAAACAAAAGTGGTTTGCAGGAGCTTGATTCAGGAAGACATGACAGCACTGGGGACGTTGCACTGCAAACTGTTCAGCTGTGTGAGCCTGTGTGTACTGAGGCGTTAATGCAGAACTGTTGGGCATTGGGCCCAGAACAGATGTGATGATGAGTGAGAGCAAAGAGACAGGGAGGAAGGAGCAGAAGAAGAAAGAACATTTTAGGCTTCTCAGTTCCTGCCTAGACAACCACTGCTTCCAAAACCTGGGCACTGTCCCCATTTGCCTCTTATCAGGAGAAAGTAGGAAGCAACATGATCTGTGGAGAAAATGAACATATTTGTTTTTTTCATTTGCCAATCATGCAAACAATAGCTGTTTGTAGGTAAATAATCCTAGGTCTGCATCGCCAGATCAATGCAGGGAGTGGTTCCCATCAGCTCTGCGGTGCCAGACACACTGAATGGTTTGTAAGGAAACAGGTCCTTGAACTTCTCCACGGCACAGACACTATCTTAGTAGGTTATCTCACACTTGCTTCTGTTCCTGTTCCCATTCTCCTCATCTTCCAATGATTGGCCTGGGAGGGAGAAGTGAAGACTAGAGGAAATAGACCTTCAAAAAAAGGCTTCAAAATGTTCATCTGTTTGTTATTTCCTTGCCACTTACTTTTCTAATTTACTTTTGGAGCCAGGCTAGCTAAAGGAAAGGCCAATCCTTGTGCACAGTCGCAGTTTAATACCTACGACATGCATGAAGAAAATTAATTTGACTGAGGATTTTGCTTCATGAAGTAATTACAGCACAAAGCATAAAAAGGCTGTGTTTTGTCTTGAGCCGCCAAAGTCCTGGTTTGCATCATGAGGTCATGTTTAGGATTACGAATGTTTGCACAAACAGCATCTTACAGTATCTCACATCGCCTCTCTCCACCTTTACTAACAGGACTTTTGGAGGTGGAGAGGAACAGGAAAAGAAACTGTTCTTCAGTCCCAGATGTGTTAAAATAGAAGCTTAAACCCACAGGGCACGAGAAGGGCAACACAATTATGGGAGGGTGCTGGGTTCATGGGGCTGCTCACAATCCAAAATATATCCCATGTCTACAACCCATCTCCACTACTCTCAGTAGAGAAGGGTTGTAGCAGGCACCAGCACAGACCAATTGAGGTTGGATTGATACAAAAAACCCCCATAAGACATAAACATAAAAACATAAAAACACATAAGACATACCATTTCCATGGTATCTTCAAGACAGGCTGATCTTTTTTATTTTGACCTTTTAAGGCACCTCTCTGGATTCAAATCCTTTTGAAATTGTATGTGAATACTTTGATAAACTGAGTAGAGCAAGTTTCAGTAAAAAATGGCAGATTTTTTCATTAATTTGGTGATATTTGCAATGTGTTTCACAACTGAAGGCAGCAGCTCAATTATCACTGTCTTGCAACCAGAATATATTTGGAAAAACAAAGCAAATCAAAATGTGCTGGCAAAGCACATCTCACTGCCTTCTTATGGCTGGTCCTTATCAATCAGTCACTTCAGCTACCAGGGAGCCCATAAAGTGCCCATCACACCACAGTTCAAAACAGTCCATTCTGCTACTACCCCATCTCACAGCAAATTGGGTCAAGACTGATGAAAAGTATGGATTTTAAGTTTCCTCAGAAGAATTAACTCAAACTCTAGAGGACTACCCATGGGAAATAATAGTTACAGGAATGGTAAACATACAAAGAACCAGAAAATTCACAGATTAAAGTCACTGGGAAGCAATGCACTCACCAGCACTTTCTGCCTTACCTGGGTGTTTAGGTGGGAGATCTTCAGATCCACCCTGTGCAATGACTGCTGGAGCTGAGCTCTGAATATCTGTCATCAAAGCACTCAGGCTGTGGGTGACTCACATCGGGAAACCGAAATTATGAAGACCCTTTTTTTATTCATCACTGTCTGCCTTCTTTCCTCACTGATAATACAGGGTCAGCATCTTCTCAAAATGACTGGAAAAGGAAACAGTGCATGTGAAACTCTCAGACACTGCTGTCATGAGCACCATGGAAAAACCATACGGAAATGAATAATTTTGTGCCCAAAGCACAGTTTGAATAACAGGCAGTAAAAAGCCCCTTCGCTGCACATTAAACAAGAGGAGAATAAATCATGAGGGGAGCTGCTCCCTCAGGAGCAGCAACCATTGCCAATGCAGAGTGAGGGGGATGCCTGTAGGAAAAGGGTGTGGATAACTCAATTACAGTTCATCTGGATGAGGAAAACCAGGCAAATTCTGGACACTCCAGGCTGCTGAATGCTGGAGCGTAGAGGCTCAGTAGCCTTTCAGAGTATATTGTTTCACACACGTATTTATGTTTGTGTGTGCATGGGCTTCGGGGTATATGGAGAATAAGTGGGATAAGCTTTGGCTTTGTGCCAGGTTGACTACTCTTCACAGCTACAGCACTGCTGGTCAGCTGGAAGCACAGGCTGAAGTCTAGAAGAAAAAAAAACTTTGAAATATCAACTGATCAGTTTGTAGAGTATCTGTCAATGGCTACAGCCTCACTGGCTGGGCAAACATAGCCCTCTAATGTGTGCTTCACTGCCAAATCTGTCTTCATCCATGGGACAGGATGCCAAAGGGGTCTAGAAACACCTTATTTCCAGGTAGTGTGTAGATGTCTTCACTGACCCTTTGTATCCCTGCACTCCTGGGCTGGAGCCAGGGCATAAGATACAGCAGAGTGTATTTGGAGGAGTTACCACCAGCAATATCCCATTCATTAAGGTTAAATAAGGTTGGGAAGTAAGAGAAATTAATTCCTACAGGGACACTTGGCAT
Organism: Poecile atricapillus; assembly: GCF_030490865.1. Taxonomy (NCBI): domain Eukaryota; kingdom Metazoa; phylum Chordata; class Aves; order Passeriformes; family Paridae; genus Poecile; species Poecile atricapillus. The sequence goes on along the minus strand of NC_081259.1, from coordinate 3,121,705 downwards.
CCCTAAGAGACAGGGAGACTGTTATATCATAGCAGGAACGTGTCCTAGGACTGCACTTGGCACAGACAGGCAGGACAGCACAGAGAGCTGTGCTCAGGTCTCACTCATGGTGGCAAATTTAAGAGTGCACATGTCCACAGTGCACAGTAGGAAGGTGATCTCTGTTCTGCTTGGCAGAGCAGAGCTGGTGTACTGACAGTGTAAAAACTCTCTGTGAGATACAGCTCTGCTGAGCAGCTCCAGGGAATGCACAGCCATTGCTGTCACTGCAGCAGGTTAAGGACACAATGCCAAGATCTCTGCAACAGCAGAACACAGCAGGGTGACTCAGTGGTGTAACCTCTCATCAATGGATGCTTTTCCTCGTGCCTGTGTTTCTGACACATTGATCCTGTTGCAAACCTAGGTAAAACCCATTTTTTCAGTCCCTCTATCCAAGTGGTGGCATGGCACTCCTGAGGCCCAGGAATGAATGTAAAACGTCTCACACTTGTTCTGATCAGGGCTCTGCTGATGCATTTAAAGCTTCTCCCACTCAGAAGTCTGGAGATGTACTTCCACCTCTGTGGATCTGGTAGATGCACAAAAGACACATCTGGTGACAAAAGACATATCTCTTCTGGGGCTGGTGGACTTCCTGCTTAAGCCAGGATTGAGTTTTCCCAACAAGGGACCAGTCAGTGTCCACAAAACTCTTTGACAGCAGAACATTCTGTTACTCTTCCTGTGACGTTATCAGAGGAAACACTGCACACAGTTATGTATATCCCTTAAAGTCTATTATTTCAGCTCATTCGTTTGTTGCTGATTCACTTTGTACAACCTTTTAAAAGTCTTACACATCCCCAAACCCTGTACATGGAATTTCTGCTTTAGATGTATCTCACACTACACCAACATTAACTCGAAGACGCAATAATTTTCCCAGGAGAGTCCTGTATAAAATCTTTCTCATCAGAGATAAGAGACAAGGTCATTCCTCATGAGACAGCCCACTGGAATGACTCTTTAGATACTGCTTGTTCTGGAACTTCTTATTCATCATTCTCCTCATCCTGATATTTTGTCCTCTAATTGCACAAGTACTTTCCACCTCCTCTGAGTGTTTCTGTGGGCAAGGTACGGACAGAAATGGATACACTCTTCACTGGGACTAGGAATACATTGGGATTTGGCTAAGAGATTTCTTCTAGTTTGTGTACATTTGTAGCTTTTGTGGGAAACAGCAACTGGACAGCTAAAACCAGACAGCTTAGAAATAAATATTTCTGCACCAATCACCATCAGATAGGTTTTCACCTGGGCAGAGGATCTCCAAAAACATTTTCAAAGCTGCAGGGAGTGGGAGATGATTCATCAAGGTACTTTCCCTTCTGAATCAGCACTAAATCTACGCCACTGTGATATCACGGGCTATCTGCCTTTGGAAGCTCTGAGTATTTTTAAATATTCTAACAGCAAAGTGCTGACTATTGCTGGGGATTACAGATTCTGCAGAACATTTTGGAAGATAACTTCTGGCATCTTGCCACTTGTTATATGGAAAATATGTTGTATTATCTTCCATGTGTGTGGGGGTGTGAGGGTGCTCCGAGTGTCCTGGCCCTCAGCCTGCAAAGACTTACACATATTTTATGCAGAATAAAGTTAAGCAATACATAATGAACTTGTTCAGGCTCAGAGCCTAGATCTGTCACTTAAGACATGTTCCATATCCTTCAGGACTTCTCGAAAGACAGCATCTTTCTCAGCACTCCAAGTATGCTACTGTGAGCACCATGCTGGAGTGGGACTCAAGTTATTATATGCTATTATCAGTGTAGGACTTTGCACTGGAAGGGCCTGGTCCTGCCCCAGTTGGCTGGAGTCCTTTGACTGGGATAGTCAGACTGGAATGGTGAAACTGGTCCCAGACTTCTGTACCCACACAGGAATGTGGAGAAGCTGCTGTCAGATGCACATCAGACATTTGATGTCATGTTCTTCTCTTATTATCAGTCCTCGAAAGATCTCCAGAGGCACTGAGTTAAGGATGAGGTGTAGCAGGTTGAGGTAAGGATGTCAGGGCACCAGGAATAGCAGAAAAAGACCCTTATTGCTGGGAGACAGTGGTTTTATTCCCTGCAAGGGTCCTCCCATGAATGACTTCTGGGTGGGTTTTGGTGGGACGCAGAAGCAGAAGGCAGCAGAGGGCACATCCTCCCATGCCTGCCCCAGTGTCACTCTTACAGGGAAGCCAGGGTGGCTGCTCTACTCCCCAAAGCCCATCTGGGCACATCCAGCTCCCCTCCCTCACTGCCCTCGGCTGCGGGGAGCCCTGAGGGAGCCCTGCGGGAGTCCTGTGGGGAGCAATGTCAGAGCCGTGTGTGGAGCTCTGAGGGAGCCCTGCAGGATTGCGGGGAACAGCACGGGGAGCCCTGAGGGAGCAATGTCCGAGCCCTTTAGGGAGCCCTGAGGGACTCCGTGGAAAGCCTGAAGGGAACCGTTTATGGCCTGAGGCGAATCCTGAGTAGACTCTCTTGCAACCCTGTGGAGAGCTCTTTGGAAGCCCTTTGGGATCCTGAGGGGAATCCTTTGGGATCCTGCGAGTCGCCCTTCGGGAGCCCTTTGTGACCCCTGTGGGGGCAGCGGGGCCGGAGCGCTGTGGGGGCCCCGAGGCGGCGCGCGGGCGCCCCCCCCGCCCCTGCGGCGCGCGCGGAGCCTCGGCGGGGCGGCGCCGCCCGTCACCTGCGGCCGCGCGAGGGGCCGGGGCGGGGCGCGGGGGGCGGGGCCGGCGCGCGAGGCGGGGGGCGGCGGCCAATGGGGGCGGGCGGGCGGCGCGCGCGGCGCTCTTAAGGCGGTGCGGGCGCTGTCAGCGGGCAGAAGGCGCGCGGGCTCGACGGCGGGGCGATGGCCGCCCTCAACGGTGCCGTGGAGAACGGGCAGCCCGACAAGAAAGTGCCCCCGCTGCCGCGGCCCCTGCGCAGCCTGGAGGTGAAGTACACCAAGGTGAGCCCGCCAGGCGTGGGGCGCTGGGCGGCGGGTGGGCTTCGCCGTGGTGTCGCCGATGCTCCGTGGAGTCAGGGTGGCGGTGAGGTGTTATATTTTTAATACAAAATTTCCACCCTCAGTGTTGTTTTTCTTAGCTTCATTTATTCCTTCTTCTATCTGAGATAGCAGGTTTATGGGGGTTTGAGGTTGAGCAAGCAGATGACAGTGGCATTTCTAATAGAGCAACACTTGCCGCAATCCCTGTTGCCCGAAATCTACCTTTTTCTTTTTAATAAAATAACTCCACCAAAACTGTTGCTTTCCCCAGGCGCCTGGGCTCCTCTCCCTGGCTGTGGCGCCTGACACCATCTTCCCCTCCCAACCTACCCGTGAACGCCTCCAGCTCCTCGCTGGCGCTCAGCAAAATCCGATTTGGATGGGGTGAGCCTGGGCAGGGCGAGGAGAGCTTTATCCCTCAGGAAACCTTTGCTGGGCTTGTGTTCAAGCGTCCTTGACCCACAGCTCCCCTGTGGGAAGGTGGCTCCGTGCCAGTGGTGGGTTTGGGTGGTGGCGAGCACAGGGCTGGTGTCCGGCAGGACTGGGCCTTGTGGAAAGGCTCTGCCGTGAGACTGGAGCCATCCTGCAGCTCCACAAGAGGAGCAGTGCTCGTGTCGGTGACTCTTCATCCCAACTCCATGGCCTCCCCACGGGATGTGCAGTCGGGCTCTGAACCCACACAAACCCTCACCTCCCTGCTCTCCATTGAGTTTATCTTTTAATAGTTGCCCCTGACCTTTTGGTATAAATGAAAAGCTCCTGAGCTTGATATCTCTGTCCCTCAGAGGTGGGGCTGGCTTGGAGCTGAGCAGGGCTGCAGAAATCCCTGCTCCCAGTGCAGCTGTAGCTCTGCGATTGCAGAGTCGCTTTTTGTTCCACAACAGCCTGACCCACTGCCTTGCGCGGTGGGGAAAGTGTCCCAGCTGGTTATGCTGCTGAGGACCCTTGGCTGCCATAATTTCAACTTTTTCCCTGGACTACAAGAGCTGGAGGGGCTGAATGAGTGTGTTGCTGTTGCATTTTTGTGTTAAGTATTAGGAAAAAACAAAATTTGAAGCTCATTCCCTTGAAGCGAGAAGGAGTGAACAGCGGTAGTTTATCCAGCGAGGTGTTGATTTGAATTAGGCATCCAAAGTATTGAAATAGATTAGCAATTAGGAGTAATCACTGGACTAGATTAATTTTTAACATCCGAAATTTATCTACTCTTTATTTGTCAGATAAACTCGTCATTTAGCAGCAAATTGGATCTGCAGCTGCTGATTGCGGAATGGCGTAATGCTGCACAAACAGCTCTTTCCTGCGTCCAAAATGGACACGGCCATTTGAGTTCTTCTTAAACATCCAAATGTTCTGGTTTTTGTTATTTTTATTGTTGTGAACACTTTTAAACACTCCTTAGGGATCTTATCCTGCAGCCGTGTATGTTTTAAAACACGCAGTTTGTGCTCCACAGTTTTGCCAGAGACTGTGAGCGCTAAAAGAGTCAAGGTAGTATCTTTAAAATAGAAACCAACGTAAACTAAAAGTGTGGGTTTGATGTTTGATCTGATGCTCCTGGTGCATTGGAGAAAATAATGAGCAGCAGTCAATTTTCATAAAGCTGTGAGGAGTTTTGTGCAAGCTCTGAGTTTCACCAGATGTTTACAGCTGACAGCATGCTTCCCTGTGCCTAGAGGAGGTTTTTATTTTTGGTTCTACCAGTTATGGGGCTGGGGGAGAGGCAAAGTTTTCCAACAAAGATCTTTCTTATTGAGCAGCTTAGTGCTTGTCATGGGTGTGTGATGGAAGTGATCTGTCCACAATTCCTTGTCTCAGATTTTGGCTATGAAGCATGAACTGCTGATATACTGTTTGATTTGATTTCAACTCTTGGCACCAAGGACTCGTGATATGTGGTGGTTTCCCAGAAATGTTGCCAGTGTATATGTTACATTTAAAACAGCCTGATCCTGTCACTCTTGTGTTTTATTACTTAGTAGGAACATCACTTTCTCACAGAATTAGTGTTGAATGCAAAGGAAAAATCAGTATCCCTTCCCAATGCTTAGTTTATAGTGAGTATATACCTGATATTGCAATTTTATGGTTCCTGTCAGATTTCTCACATTTATAATACAACTTTTCTTCATTTGGGAAATGAAGAAAAACAGAAGTTAAAATGTGTAAATGTTAAGATGTATAACGGAGGTAGTTTGCGAGCACTGGTGTGTTAAACTGCAGTCAATATTTCTAACATTGTATCTTTTCTTGTGACTTCTCTTGGCAACATTTTTTGTGAAGTTTTCTTTTTCTCAGCCTTTGTGAAACAGGTGGGTCCAGCAGTGCAGCTTCTACACCAATTGCTCTTTTGATGCTTTATGCAGAAATAGTAAGAAAAAGTCCTTTCAGGAAAGAAAACTATGACCCAAAGCAGTGGGAATTCCGAGTGTAAGAGATGCAACATTAATCTCCTGGTGGTGTGTAGAGACTCATAAACAAGATTGCAAATGTGGATGGCTTCCAAATAAAAGTACTAGCTTACAGCCACTAGCAGGCTACTAATAAAGATTACTTCATCTAATCTTATTTCAAGTATATTTATAAAATATAACACTGCCAAGTCAGATCACAGTGTGGATAAGATGCATGTTGAATCGATTAATTGTATATAGGTATTCATGTTCTGTTTATAGTGAGTAACAGCACTCCAGTATTTAATGCATTTTCAGTTACGCAATGCTGGGACTGTTTGTTCTTGCTCTGGAAATGCAATATTTTGAAACACTTAAATCTTGTCACAGATGACTCCAAGTGATGTGGGAGGCTTGATCTGGCCTGTGACAAGGCATGGTGAGGTATAACCGAGCCAGAACCCGCCTCCAGCGGACACTGCTGGAGAGGGGAGCAAGCTGTGGCGGTAGCCCAGGGCAGGGCACAAACAGCCAAGTAATAATTGTCCAGCAACATGTAACAAGGGGCTCCCTCTGCCTCAACCATACAAGTTTCTCCTGGTGTCTGCTTGCTGTTCCCATGGAGATGTATTTCAAAAACTGCCCATTTCTCACTGCCAAATCCCAGTGTTGTTCTGTGTGGGACCCTTGCTCTGCCTTCCTCTGGCTCAAAACTAGCTGGGTGCACAAAGTTTGTAGAAATAATTCTGTATTGCCAGCAGTGTCCCTGGGAGAGAGACTGAGTGCACTTGACTCTGCCATGGGTGGAAGTTGAAGAGCACCTGAACCCTTGAGGAGCACTTGTGGGTTTTTTTATCTGTATCAGTTTTTCTTTCTCCTGCCCATCCCACTCCCCTTGCTCTCTTTTCAGATATTTATTAACAATGAATGGCACGAGTCTACAAGTGGAAAGAAGTTCCCCACCTACAACCCTTCAACGCTGGAGAAAATTTGTGACATCGAGGAAGGAGATAAGGTAAGTGTTGTTGGACAAACTGTGCAAAAGACATTGCCTAGGGGATTTTTTTGTAGGGAAGCATACAGAGGAAAATCTGGCTTTTAACAACATCCATCTGGCCAGCCTGAGCTGGAGGTCTGGGACACTGGATGTGCTGCCCAAGAATTACATGGGTTGGGAGGCATCAATCCTGTCCAGAGGCACTTTCCCTGATAGGAACTGGCTGCTGAACACTGTCAGAGGAATGAGACTGAGCATCATTCTTGTGCCATAGACTGGAAGGAAGTAGCCAGCCTGAGGAAATAGCAATGATGGTGTGTGCACACCCCTGACAGGATTTGGGCCCTATGTTGGGGGTGGTTTATACTCCAGCTGCAGGGCAACCTGTTGAAGACACTGAACTGAAACTCACCCTTTTTTAAACACAAATAACCTGAGTACTTGGGGGAATTTAAGCTCAGTCATGTGAACACTGACCACTTGCTGCTGGAGATGTGGTGCTACTTTTCCAGCTGGTATTGTGGGTTCCGGTCTCCTGCACAAAAGGAGCAGTTCTCACTAAAACCAAAGTAGTATCTCAAGGGCTCTGGTAGTCCCTGGCTGCCCCTGGTGTGCTGTAGAGTAACACAAGATGTAACTGCTTGGATTTGGTAACAGTCTGAGGTGAAGAATAATCCCATGTGACACTTTTTTTGTCCAAAGCAGCTCATCATGTAGTATGGGCCAACTGGTCTGACCTATGGAAAAGAGCTGGGCCAACATCTGGCTTTGTGCAGGAAGTCATGAGAAGGTGATTCACAGCTGCTGTGCTGTGCCAGGGCTTTGGTAGCTCATTGCTGTGGGCAGTAAGTGATGGGCAGTGTGGCCATTTCTGCCTGCACTGAAGTCTTTTTCTTGGTATTCAAGCTTGTCCAGTGCATGTGAGGCAGCCTCCAAGACTTATTGCCACTGGGGATCTGTGCATCCATGGGGCAATTACACATCGAGGCAGAGCCAAACATTATGTGTAATTTCTTTATCCTGACTGGGTAGGACACAACTGTGTTTAATTGCAGTGGCATGTAAACAGTGGAATTGAAGCTGACTCTGATGCAACTGTATTTTGATAGGCAGAAACCATGACGTTGTTATTGTTCCCTGAGCTAAGTGTCTCCTCAAGCAGCTACAGATTATTACATGAGCAGTTTGTGCCTGCTTCAGAATGTTGGCTAAAGAAAATTGTTATACACAACTAACAGGCTGGTTTTGCCTACTTGATATTTGTCCCTGTCAGCTTCTAGCTTGCAGGGGATGACTGTAAACTTTTCCAGTCAGTGGAGCTCTCTCCCCCTGAATACCCACCATAGGTGACTGATTTCTTAGTAGAAATTGCAGCCAAAATGTAAGCTAGCTGTGCTTTGGGTGCTAAAAGCCTCTTCTCTACATTATACCTTTTAAAACATTATTTTGCTCTAACTAGGTTTTTCCAAGAAACTGAGTGGGGATTAGACCTGGATCTGGATTAATTAAAAAGAGTCATGGGTGACAACCATCCCCAACTAGCTGTTTGCCTTTTGGTGACACTTGACTATGTCCTACTCTCTTCTGGCAAACTAAGGTCCCTGAGGCTTCCCTTGCTCTGGTTCATCCCCTTCTGGGGCTGTAACTCCAGTCTGCTGGTGTCACCATAGGAAGCTGTGAGTTATGTTTGGTGTCCCCATGTGCCTCTGTACTTGCTGTGCTGTCCAGTGCCACTGCAGGGGTGGTGGTTACTGCTACTGGCTCTGGCTTCAGCTGTGCTCTGCCAATGTTTGGCTCTGCCTTCATTGCAGGCTGGGAGCAGAGCTCCCCTTCCTAAGCCCTGAACAGAAACCTGCCCCTCCCTGGCCATGCAGAGTGTTTTGCTTAGGCTGCACGTGAGGGGTGGAAATTTGGCAGCCGATATCTCAGTGATGACAGTTTAGTCTGGTGCTGAAAGTTGGCCAATGCTTAAGCCTAGAAGCAAAGGTTTTGTTATCTGTTCTTTAGTTACAGAATTGTCCTTGATGGGACAGTTGAGGGATAAAGAAAAGGCTGTGTGGAAAACGAAGCCCTGAAAATAAAATGGTGGATGTTTCCACTGCATGCTGGATACCTTGCAAATAAAAGCTTAGTGTCCAACTGTTTGCCAGGTTGATAATGGAAAAGGAGAAACTCTGGTGCTGTCCTTAACACTTGGAGACAGGCTTTTTTCCTTCTAGCAGCTTGCTGACATCCATCAAGGGCAGGGGAAAAGTGCTACTTCCTCAAAGGAGTGCCCAGCTCAGTTGCCACAGAGCATGGGCAGCAGGTCCACAGCTGTGACTGTCAAGTCTCTGTCATGATCATTTCTAAACAGTTCACTCTTGTGTGGATCTTTGAAGGGTTGTGAGAGGGATTTCTTCACAGTCAACCTGTCCCCTTCAGATTATAGTAGCAGGCTGAGGTAAGACCACAGCCGACTTGCAACACCCTCAGTAATGATTTTGGACATTTCAGGCTGTTAGGATGCTGTTTGTAGGTGTTTTGAATTTGAGTTTGGAACTTTAAAGCAATTCAATGTGTGGACTGTTTGCAGGGGAGCAGATCAGGGAACCTCTTCTAACTGAAAAACTTGTGCCCTATGTCAGAAGAGTTCCTTTCCAAAGATGTGCATAGGGGAGGCTTTTTGAAGAAGTCAGTAGGTGAATTGAAGAAAGAGGGTCTCCAGTGGGTGTGCTCCATTCCTGGCACATCTCCTCACTGGAGCACTCTGGGGCACCCTGAGACTGAAGAAGAGCAAGGCATTTTTGCAGGTGTTTTCCCCACTCACACAGCCAGTGGGGTGATTGTCTTCACTGTGCTCTGCAGCCTGCTGCTGGGACAGGAGAGAGGAAAAGAGGATGGGAAAGAAAAAAGGAGCAGCAATGAGCAGGACTTGAGGTAGAGGAGGAAGATGGACGGGGCAACTTAGAACAAAGAACAGTGTTCAGTTTGTTCAGGGGGGAAGGTATGTGATTGTGTAACTGGGGGTTGTATCATAACTCAAACATCCCAGGTGGATATGAAGGTTTGCAGGCATTTCTCAACACTGTAAAGACTTTGCAATCTTAATATTCTTAGTGGAGCTTTTTATGTAATGCTCAGTAAATCTGTTATAGGTCCAAGTGGAGCACCAGGATGCATGGATCTCCACCTCCTGTGGTTTTGTGCACCACAGGGTGTTCCTGGCACCTTGACAGTTCAGAGTCACTTTGTCACGCCTTGTGCCTACCTATTGCAACATGCCTGCAATGAACATGCCATTCAGACTCCCCTAATGCCTAGTCATAACAGGATGGATTAAGAATGGCATTTCAGCCTTCCTGAAGAATTTCCTTGTTTTTGCTGGTCTCTCAGGCCTATTGAGGCTGTGCAGAAAGGCTCTCAGGATATCACTTGGTTGTGCTACCCCGAGGGTGTTTAGGGAAAGCCTGTTTTCCTGTGTGACAGTGACTGCAGGCTCTGAGCCACTATTTGTACCCAGAATGTCTGAGAAAGATGGCTGTCTTTACTTTTGTCTCTACAGGAGAGCCTGTTGCAGCAGGGCTCCCATTTGCAGGATTCCCAAATGCTCCCGTTTTTAGAGACTGGGGAAGATCTGGGCATGCACTGAAGTCCTCTGCCCATGCAGTTATCTCACTCTTGTTTTGAGTGCCAGGGTAGAGGGAAGACCCTCACTACCAAGGGCATTGTGCCACTGCAGACCCAGTTCCCTGTACATCAGTGCTCCCAGCCTGGTTGCAGAACTAATTAATTGCTGCTAAGGAAATACTTGTTCAAACCTGGCACACTTATGTTCCTTTTCCTGCTCTGTCACATAAAATATTGCCTTTTTTCAGCTTAAGTCTTCATTCCAGCAGGCAGGATGAGGGATACAGAAGAGGCTGGTGGTGCCTTCTGGCTCTTGTGATGCGCCAGGCTGAATCCAGATCAACTCCAGCAGAGTGAGCCATTGAAAGGCCTGTTGTGCCCATAGGTGATGGGCCCCAGGCAGGACCTGCCTGTGTGCTCAGTGGCTCTGGACACCTCTGCATCACCAGCATCCTGTGCCGTGAGCCATACTGTGACAGCACAAGTTTCCTCCAATGGCTTCCCATCAGTGCTCTTCCAAAAGGATGGATTTCTTTTCCTGACAGAATAGGTCAGACTGTTTCAAAGCTGTATGGTTTCTTTGTAAAGAAATGGAGCCAAATTTAATGTAAAGTGCCATTGTATTGGGTGGTAACTTGCAGGTTTGACCATGAACTTTTTAAGAATGCAATGTGTCTCCCTACAACATTTTTTTCTTGAGCACCACACACCCCCCACCATGAGGAGGGTGTGGCCAGATCTTGTTGGATCAGTACAGAGGCTTATTTCCTAACTGTAGCCAGCCAAGACTTGAGAAAAGGTATCGATGAGAGCAACTGGTGAAGTGCTGGGAGGAGTGATCAAAGTCTGACACCCTCCCTCCTTTCCCACCCTTTCAAGCCATATATTGCAGTGAGGTGCAAGTTCTCCATCAGCTGAAGTGACACTTGGTCTGTGCCAGACCTTACATACAGCAGGAGTCTGTCCAAAGCTTTATCAATGCTTGGGGTACAGCCTTGGCCTTGTGGTTGTTGGTGGCAGTGTTCCCATAGATTCTGTTGGATTGGGAGCCCTTGGCTTCACTTTTTTAATCAATGTATCTGAGGTGAAGAGAGGAGTCCAGGGCATACTGTGGCCAGAGCAAATGCATGAAGCTCTGAGGGTGATGGTGTGGGAAGACAGGGAAATTTGTTCCCCATTTGGTTAGTAACTTTGTTAAATGGAGGTGGATTTGGTCCAGAAGATGGTAAAGCTGTTGGGAGGTGAAGGGAGAATAGCACTAAGTGTGTGCAGGGAAATCTCTTTGTCATAGCACTGAGCAGTAAAACCTTTCCCATCTGGTAGAAATGTTCTGGGAATTTGTTCTAGGATCTAAGGGTGATTTTTAGTGTGTTAACTGCCTTGGCATGGGCTCTAGGGGAACTAGATGGTGGGATCTGAGCTGTAATTACTTCCCTGGGTAAAATCTTGATCTCATGGGGGATTTTCCTGCCCATACTTGTTTAGAGGAGGCTAATTCATGTAGGTCAGTGGACTGTCATGATTCTTCATCCTCCCCCAGTGTCACATCCTGTATTGGCAGGAACATGATTCTGGATTATTTTATAAACAAGTCAGTTACATTAAATTACCCTTGAAAGACCCAATTGGTATTCAGACCTCAAGGTTGTTTATGAGCCCAGGCCAAACCTAAAACATATTCCCGGCTTGAATTCAAATGCAGGAGTGAAATGAAAGTGGTTTTGTTGGACAACTTGGGTTTGGCCACCACAGCATCAACTTGGAAGCAGCCTGGGGGGGGGTGGTTCTGTGCCATTGTCCAGCTCCTTCCTTGTAACCTGAGGTTTTCTTGTGTTTGTGTTGTGTAGCCTGATGTGGATAATGCAGTGGAGGCAGCGAAGGCAGCATTCCAGAGGGGCTCTCCATGGAGACAGATGGATGCCCCAAGCAGAGGAAGACTCCTGCACAAACTGGCTGATCTCCTCGAGCGGGACAGAGTCATCCTGGCAGTGAGTACTGGGGGCAGTGATAAGCCAGCAACAGTTGGCTCATAACCCTGCTCCATCCCTCTGGTGTATCTCCATTCATGAAGGGCAAGAGTCCATACAGGAGTCATGGCTTTGTTCCTCTTTCTGCAGGATATTAGAGGTCTTAGAAGGCTCAGCTCTTTTACATAGTTGCCTTTTGTGGAACTTTAGCTAGTTATTGAAGTGATTAAATATATTAATACTTAAATTTTCAAAGCAGTATTTGTTGTTTTGCTTTAACAATCATTGATGTTTATAGCTGTCTCCCAGCTCTTATTAAAAAAAACCAAACACACCAAAACAACCAAATCACACCAAACCACCACAGCTGACTCATTCTTTATTACAAAAATGCAGGTGGCTTTGATTCTGTGCAAATTCCTTCCCTTAAAATGCGGGGCTGGAAAGAGCATCTTTCTCTTGCTGGATATCATCCAAAGTTTAAAATGTGTGTAAGTGGGAACTGCTTCTTTCCCTATTGAACATACTGGCTCAGGAAAACTTCTCTATAACTGTGAAGCTGTATTAACTTGGACTTTTGCACTGGAGAACTATTGCTAATGATTCCATGATCCTGTCCTGGAGGAGTCCTGCTGGTGCAGAACAAAGGGATAAGAACCTGAGCTAAAATGTGCTCAGCTGGTAGAAGCCTTTGGACTCTACAGGCCTTGTACATCTTTCCAAGTGACACCCACAGATCCTCAGCTTGGGGCTGCTGTCCCTCCACACCTAAGCTCTTGGGTCTGAGCACCTCTCCAGTTCAGTGCTGCACTTTTATCTTCAGGGAAAGGCATTGATGACATTCCATGCTGTTAGATGTGCAGGTAACTGAGCCAGTGTCCTGCTGAGGTCAGTGGGAACTGACACCCATGGGATGTGCTCAGAGCCTATATCTGTGTGATTATTTTGAGCTGGGCCTCTTTCCCCAACACAGTGTCTCTCAACCACATGACTGCTTTCAGTTTCAGCAGGGCAAAACCAAAACATTCAGTTCTGAAGACAGTTCTGGGCACCAAATAAGAGGGAGGAGAAAAAAATATATATATGTGTGAATAAACCCTATTAATTTTTTCTCACTTTTTGATGTGACTGGAGCACCCTCCTTTTCCTTTAACCAGAACAAACTTCAAGCTTTCTGCTGTCCTTCTGGTCTGGAAGGGCTTGTTTGGCATTGCTGTTTGCACTGCAGAAAACCAGCCCTGGCTGCCTTGGCTGTGTGCTAAGCAATGACTTATAAAAATCAGTTGTTTTAGCAGACATTCAGTGGATAACAATCCTCACCATTCCAAGGGGAATGTCTGTTTGAGTGCTGTTTGGACCCTAATGTCTGTGGAGGGTGACAGCGTATGACTTCATGTGTAAACAAAGATGTTTCAATCTACCAAGGGATAGTATTTCCTTTATGGATGTGCTGGCCATTTGCACCAATATTCCGTTTAATGACCTGAGCAGAGAACAAAGCATTCCCTGAGCTAATGTCCAGAACAGTGTGAAGGACACAGGCTCAGCCTGGACTTTGTTTAGAGCTGATCAGCACCAGTGCAGCAACTTCTGCCTTTCCCTGGGCTCAGCATAGATATGAGCCCAAAGGTTACTTTACCAGAACTCTGTAAAAAGTATGTTTATCATTGGGCAAAAGAGGCTTTTCAGAGGTCTGGTTTAGGCTTATGGAGTAGAGATATTAGATTATTTTTTTCTAATTGAAGGAAAGTAGCTCTGCCTGATTTTGGTGACACCATCTGGACTCCAGAACATCTGTGTTGGAAGGTCAGTTAGGATGAAGTCATGATGCTCACATTGTTTCTGACCAGTGCCCCAGACCCCAGCCTTGTATCCCACCCACACTCACCTTCTGGAGGCTTCTGGAAGGTGCTCTTTCAGCACAGCCCCTGAATAAAGCAACTCCTGTACACATCAGAGTTACTGTCTGCTTTCCCTTATTATTTATTATTTGTATTAATAAGCTCATTCTCTAAATATAAGAGGAGGGAAAAACATTCCATGTCTTCAGAACAAGGCAGAATAAAGCTGAGAAGAGGGTTTTTTAAGAGAGAGAAAACCCAAAATGTTGACTTGTCTGACAGTGCATGCAACTTGTTTTTTTTTTTTCAGACTCTAGAAACCATGGACACAGGAAAACCTTTTCTGCAGGCTTATTTCATTGACCTGGAAGGCTGTATAAAGACACTCCGGTATTATGCTGGATGGGCTGATAAAATTCAGGGCAGAACTATTCCAGTGGGTGAGTACCTTCAGACCCAGTTTTGGGATCCCAACCCAGAGCTGGGTTGGGATCAGGCTTGAGGTGGAGGGAGCTCAATGGAAAGGCTAGCTTCTGAAAACCTGCAAAAATAGCCTGCACTTCCTTTCTATCTCAGGATGCATTTTAAGCAGATGTTTCAATATTGAAACTAATAGGAGAATTTGGTTAATGCCTGGATAGATCTCTGGAAAATGTGTGGGCCTGTATGGTGCTTTTTTAACAGAGAAACTTTTGGTCAGAGCAGTCACAGAGACAGAACACTTTGGCCCAGGTATAGAAGTTCAAATATAGTTTTGGGGAGATCAAGTTAAGAAAATGGATGTCCTTGTGGCACAATGGGCAATACAATGTATTTTCAAATTTGGCCCTTTTTATCCTGCATGTGGGTGATCACTGAGGCTGTGTGAAGGACAGATACTGTAGACAGAAATTAGTCACCAGAGGAAGGACTCTGGAGGGCTGAGCTCGTTCAGTCTGTGCAGACAGCAAAGGGAGCCATGTCAGTCCTATAAACTGGGATTTGTCACCCTCATTCAGAGTGGTGTAAAGCTTCACTTGTCTGGACACTGCTTGTTTGTCCTGATTTGAAATCACTTAGAAAAAGCATCATTAGAAATGTTCTTGCTCTTGTCACATCTTCCCAATGAAACTAGGTGTTCAGCAAGAATGAATTTGAAAGGCAAATGTTCTTCCTGCTTTCTCTTTGAAAGGGTAACAGCAGTATTTTAAGGTGAAGTATTACTTTAATTCCAGAGTTTCATCTTTTTGTCATTTCTTTCCAGGAGCACAATTCCTGTTATACTGAACAGGATTCCTGTATAAAATGGGTCTCTCTCAGGGAGACAAGTGCTTTGTGTTCTTCAGTAGGGCACAATCTGAATGAAATTTGTTTGCTCTTCAGTGTGATAAAGTTATCCTCCCCTCAGCCTCAACACAGGGAATTTGCAGAGGGAACTGAACCCTGGTTTTAAAAGGTTCCTGTGTGACTGTGAGTGGTGTCTGAGTTTCAAGACCTGTAGTCAGATCTTCATCTGCCTGGGATGTTCCAAAGACAGGAGTCAGGTTGAACAGACACTGTGTTCTCTAACATGGGCTCAGTTCTGTCCCCAACCTTAGTGTGCAGTTGTCTCACACACTTTTTGCAAAAGTGAGGATTTTGACTATTTTGTCCTCTTTTACTCTCTTGTCTTGCAGATGAAAATTTTGTCTGTTTCACCCGGCACGAGCCGATGGGTGTCTGTGGAGCCATAACTCCAGTAAGTGACAGTGCTGGTGTCCTGCATATCCCATAGAACTGGAAATTCCATGTGCACTCCATCCTACCCTGCAGCCATTTGCTGCCTGCTTAAGCACAGCTGTTCTGCAGGGAACTCCCATCTCAGTGGCCTGATGTAGTTTTGTGTTTTACCCCCATGCCAATTGCTCTTGGCAACAGAAATGCTCTGCAGTGGAAGGGTGGGTCTCCTAATCAGATGCTCTGTTGCTCTCTGAGGCTGACACCAGTCATCAGAGACCAGTCAGAGCTCTGACTCTCACACTGCTGGGACAGCCATCTCATCATTAGGAGTGCTGGCTTTTTGCTGCCTCGTGCTGATGCATAGTTTTGAGTTTTAAATCATATCCATGATCAATTAATTACGTCTGGCTGTTCTCTGAGCTTTCTGGGATTAAATCTCACTGAATAGTTTTCTTTTCCTTGAGGTCTCATTCTCTGCTGAGAGGACAGTGTGGCTAGCTCTTGGAATGCCTCCAGTGTTAGCATGTGTTGCTTGCTTTGTTTCAACAGACAGCCAGGAAGACTTTACAGCTCATGGGAGACAGATTTTGTTCCTGTCTGGTTGTAAAATGCTTTGAATGTGATATTCTACAATTTGTGAGGCAAATGGTGCTGTGTCAAGATTCTCTGTTTGAATACAGCACCAAGTCTGCCAGAGCTTAAGAAGTGTTTGGACAATGCTCTCAAACCTGTGGTAGGAGTCTTGGTGCTGTCCTGTGTAGGTCCAGGAGTTGGAATTGGATGATCCCAGTGGATCCCTTCCATCCAGGATGTTCTATGTTTATATGGTTCTTGGATCAATAAGAGTTCATGGAGGATTTTGACTTTTGAGATAAGGTTAAAGACTGAAATAAATACATGTGGGACACTGAATTTGCTGGACCCTGGGAATACCAGGTTTGGACCAGATCCAAAGGTGTCTGGGGCAATTCTGCTTTTTCCTTCAGCAGGACTGAATTTATAACCCAGATGATACGACATGGATGGTCTCTTTGGCAGTATCAGGGTGAGGCAAAGTGGGAGGTTATCAAACATTTGTCTTGATGACTTCACAGCTTTTCTGGCTGAGCAAGCAATGTGACTGCTGGTGGGCAGAATTTATGACTTAAGATCAAAATCTCAGGTTCCTCACTCTGATCACCAGTTAAAAGGTATTTCCCTGTCACTCTCAGCCACCTTTGGCACTCAGAAGTGCTTTGGAAATTATCCCTTTAAAAGCCTACATGCAGGATGCTTTGGAAGGCCACTCTAGGGGACATAGTGGGACTTGTAAGACCTCTAGACCAGCAGTAAATACAACAAAGTATAGAACCAAATTTGACTTAAGTTCAACTTAAGACTTAACTTGTGTTTGTATAAAGAATGATTGGGGTCAACAAAACCACATCTGTCTTCAGTTTACTCAGAACAGATCTTCACTTTTTTCCCCAGTTTGATCTTGATAACACCTCCAGCCTGTGGGCTGTGTACTTGATAGAAAAAGATTCTGTCACTGTTCTGGGTATGATTTCCTAGAGCAATTAACAGTCCTCCTTTTTTCCTATGGCTTGACTATATTTAAAACAATGTCCTGAGCAAGAGAAGTTCTTAGGAATTTTAGCATATGGCTGATTTTTATCCCAAGGTGATATCATGAGGCAGCCCTGGAGTCCTTTACTGTTACTTTCACCAGTCACTCTGAAGCAGAAAGCTCCTAATGGGGCTATTTCATGCTCTGAAACTGTAGAAAAGTAGTGTAGGTGTAAATGGCTCAAGCTGCACAGTCAGACCTCCAAGAAAACTTAGGAGAAAAAGACAAATGGGCAAATTATGGGATGTGGCCATTGCAGATCACTGAAATGGAACAGGTCTGGGAAAAAGGGTGAAGTAAATTGAAGAATAACACTTGAGACTAAATTCTGCTTTGTCTCAGAGTTAGAATAGAACTCATGGCTCAAAAGCTACACTGCTAATTTATTTGTAAGTGTGAATTTGTGGATTCCTGACATACTTGGCTGCTTTGTTGATAGCTGAAGGCCCTTGGCTTGAGTCTTGACAAGAAGTCCCCTTGCTGTTGGCCTGCTTCCATCATCCCTGAAGCAGCATTAATTATTTTTAATGAAGAAATCCTTTCTGCTGCCAAATGACCTTTCTGAGATTCAGTGTGAGCTAGATTTTCCACTTCTTACTTAGATTCCAAGATCCCCAAATACACATGACCACGAAAGAGATTAGCACAGAGAAAACTGATGTGGACTGGCTCCTAATTCCAAATTAGAAAACTAATTGGAAAGGAACAATTTACAGTATGAAAGGAGTAGAAGGCCTCCCCTAGATTTCCATGACTGAACAACTCACTGCACTTTCCTAGTTATAAAACCAGAACTGAATGATATTATATAACTCAGAGCTACACAGCCAGTGCTTAACAGAGAAAAATTAGGTTTTCTTCAATGAGTAGTTGCATTCTGTAATTCCCCACATACAGATGCTGTACAGAAGTGATGCATCAGAAAACTGTCTCCAACACGGTTTCTGTGGAGAGCCAAAATCCTACACAAAATGTGATCAAACTCCTTTAAAGAATGAGGTCACATAATGCAGAGGGTTGTCCAACTTACAGGATTAGTGTGAGGACTGCCAGCAATATCAGGGATCTCAGGGGGAAATCAAGGAAGTTATATTCCTTAGTCCAAGCAAACACAGTATTATAAACAGACTCTTCTCTTTGTGGCTTTCCTCCCAGTTCCTTTCTTTCCTGAGCTGGGAAAAGGCTGTGTGGAAGTGAGTAGGTGACTGTGCCAGGCTGATCTGACCAGTGACTTGTGTTCTTGCAGTGGAACTTCCCCCTGCTGATGCTGGTTTGGAAGATGGCACCAGCTCTGTGCTGTGGAAACACTCTGGTCATTAAACCAGCTGAACAAACTCCGCTCACGTCGCTCTACATTGGCTCTCTGATCAAGGAGGTGAGGAAATCTGAACAGCCCCTCGAGGTTCTGTTCTCTTAAGGTCATAAGCAAGGCTGTATTTTGAATTGGTTCTCCAGATTTTTTAGGTTTTAAAGAGTCTGAGCATAACAAACAGACTTCCAGCTTTAATAGCCTCACAAAGGAGAGTGAGAACAGCCTCTGTCTTCAGTCTTTTTTTACAAAGGCCTTTGTGACTGGCTGGGAGGTGGTAAACATTACAAAACCTGTGCATTTTTCTCTTTTCTCAGGAAGCTGCAGAGAGAAAAAATGATGCTTTTCTTCCCCCACCTTGTCTTCCCCTCTCCCAAATGAGGGCAAGACAACAGCTCAGTTTTATTAGACAATGAGACAAAAAAGTGTGATTAGAGAGCAGTGTTATGTTTGTTGTTTTAAGTGGGATAATTCAACCAAGACAGAGTGCCCTGGGAAACAATTCCTTGTCATTTCTGTGGTTCATAGAACAATTTAGTTATGTCTGGCCTGTAAAGTCAACTGAAATAAAGGCAAGATGATAGGTTGGGATTTTTAAATGCTGGTTTAGGGCTTGTCAGTTAGGATCTTGTGTGCCAACAGATCTGTTAATTTTACAGAGAGGGTGGGAGGTGCACAGAACCTTCCAGCACTGTTCAGTACATCAGCTTCCTATAGCTATGGATGTGACTGACTGAGGAAAACTAAAGGAGTAATAGATGGACTTTTGCCTCTCAGCTGGAAGTCTGTTTGTTATGCTCAGTCAAATGATGATTTTGTTCTTTCTTGGCTTAGCCTGGGAGAAAATGGAAAGATATGTTGGTAATTGACACTTAGGGTTCTTCCATCAGGAAAGGAAGTGGAAAAATAATACCAGTTAAGTCTCCTACAGTTACTTGGCTTAATGAGATTACACAAGATGAGTGAGTGAGCACAAGGTGCAGTTGTCATGACTTCTAGTAAGCCCTGCCACACCACTGCTTTTTTAGACTCTGATATGCAGCTCCCCAAACACAGGCCTGGCATTCCCCCCAAAAGAACACCATTCAGTTCTGGTAAAATTATTTCTTTTCAGCTGAAATTCTAAGCTTGCTGTTTCTCACAGTTGTCTTTAAAGGCAGAAGTGCAATTAGAGCAGAATAACTCTATTTGAAGATGCTCCTTTCTCCACCCAAAATTAACTGAATTCTTTGCGGTTTTTCAGAAAAAATGAGGTAAAGTTTTTTGATTTTCATCTTTAAAAGGATATAGAAGATGTTACCACACGCACAAATCTATGTGTTACATTCAATGAAATAATTTCTGGCCAACCAAAATATTTTGGCTTTCATTTTTGCTGAAAAACTGAAAAAACTTCTTGGCTCAGAGTGTTCTGAACCAGTTTTTTGCTTCCTTGTGGCTTTGCTGCTGACTCTAAACACCATTTCTTGCACAGTTTGACACGCAGTATTTGCTTGAAAACTCATTAGCCAAGATGCAAACTCCATTAAATGCACTTTTGTCATTGTCACATCCATAGAAGAAATGAGACTGCCCTTCCAATTAAAGAAAAGAAAAAATGGGGGAAAAAAGTCTTATGAGGATAATTTTTTTGCAAGACAGTACATGAGCAATTGCTTCATTTTTTCTCTATTAAAAAGAAATGGCATTTATTGAGATTTTGTATTAGAGTCATAGGAAATGAAGCAAATGGTTATATTCTGCAATTTCATCATCAGGAATTGCAGGGAAAACAACCTTGTGCTATTGGTAGTAGGGGAAGGCTAGCTTAGAAGAGCAATAATTCTTCAAACTCTTGTTTCAGGAAGTAAAACCAAACCAGTCAGTCCCTCAGTTCTCCTTGCACTAGAATTTCACCTGAAGTTTTGCCATTTGTCTGTTTTGGCAAAATTAGTAGTTGGCTAATCTATGTTGTAAATGTGGTGGAAACTTGCATAAGTCTTGTTACCATCTGCTTTTGTACTCCTGTTTTATTAGCCCCATCATCTAGTGAGGTTTTACTGACTTCTTAATCCCCCTGGTCCCTGAAGAACCACAAATGTCAACCTTTGTTCAAAACAAACTTTCATTCATTTACCCCTTGGCTGCAGCTGCACTGCAGTAGCTGGAGGCCAAGTTTGGCCGAAAGACTCACTCTCTTTTGACTTGAAACTGGGACTTCTCCAAGAATTCTTACTGAAACTTGGCATTTCCTAAGCATGGCTGTTAGCTTCACCCACATCTACTCCAGCTGGTAGCATGCAGCCATTTTACTGGAAAGTCTGGAAAACAGGGATGTGTCTGGTAAGAGCTCAGAGGACTATAGTACAACTAATCCAGGCTTCCTGAGAAATGAGCTGTGCTCTCAAATTCTCTACAGAGCTGGTTTTAATCTCTGTTTCAGGTGGGTTTCCCTCCAGGTGTGGTGAACATCGTGCCAGGCTATGGCCCCACAGCTGGAGCTGCAATTTCTACCCATGACAGCATTGATAAAATTGCTTTTACTGGATCAACCAAGGTAGGTGATGGATTTCTCCAAGATGTCTGCTGTTTTCTCTTTGCATTCTCTTGTAAACTGTCATCCATACAAGACTAGACCTATGAAAGGTCAGTGATTTCTGTATAACCAACTCTTCTTCCATCACATTCCATGTGACAGGGTTTCTCAGAAGTGTTTGGTGTCTGTCTAATTCAGATCCTTGTGCTTGTAATAATCCCAAATCTCTGAAAGCTGGGTTTTGCCAAACCACCACATTTCTGTAAGAACTTAGGTGCTCTGACATAAGGCGAGGCAGTCTACAGGGCAGGCTGGCAGTGACTTAATATCATGTCATTGACCCGATGGAGCTTCTGGGCATGTTTGCCTGCCAGTCCTGCCCTGCAACTGGAAAACATGTCAGTCAGAGCCCTGAACAATTCTTTCTTGGCTTTAGTTACCTCTGAGGAGCTAGGACTTAAATAAAAGCATGGCTTCATGCCCAAAGGCCTTCTTTGCTGACGTGGAGGGGATTAACATTTGAGCTTCATTCTGAGACCTGCACAGTAAAGCACCTTCTATTTAGTTTTTTTTTTCCTGTAAATAGATGTGTCTGGCTTGTTTATGAGAAGGGTGACCACAAGAACCCTGCACTATCAATCACCTACAGCCATCCTCTTCCATGCCTACATAGGAAAAGTGTATATGGCTTGGCCAAGACCATGGAATTGAGCACAGCTGAGACATACAAACAAATCTGACTGCAGTAATCACTGCTGAAAATTCTCAAACAAAAGCTTGCTTAGAAAAGTGAACACTTTTCCACTGACTGCTTTAGATGTTTCTTGCAGTAGATCTGCACCTCCAGAATGCAGGCAGCGTCCAAAGAATGGAAATGCTTATAACCAGTGGGGGCAGCTGAAGGAAATTCAGTCTCTTACTTCTTTGAGGAACACTATTCTTGCTGAGCATTTGCTGGATTCATCCATTCTTATGTCTGCCCTCGTAATTGCAGAGTGTGATGTGAATGTATAATGATGACAAATTACCTTGATAGGTGTTCTAGGTCGGGAAAGGTAACTCCAAACACTCAAAAGCTGCAGCGTTTACCAACACTACCATCTAGTGGCTTTGTGTACATCCTGTGCTTATCCCATAGGAAAAGGTGTGCTAAGCCTCTGTTTCTGTACAGGGATCATGGGAACAAACAGAACACAGAATAAGGTATAAGTTCACAGCGAGCTTTTATTTTCTTGATAGCTGGTCTAATCTTGGAGTTTACTTAGTTACATGCTTCTCTCCAAATCCTAGATCAGAAACTTTTAGCCCACATGAGACATTAGCTGTGTGAAAACAATAGAGCTTATAGACTCATCCAGCCCACATGGATCTGTTTGGGTTTTTAATGAAAAAGGAGTATCCAGTGGATTAGTGGCAGAAGGAAAATCTCAGCTGCTGGAGCCTGTAGGCAAAAAACTCCTGTAGACACTGCTTGTCTCCTAATCCATGGGTGTGCAGGAAACACCAAGGGAGACAGATCCTTTCCTAATGCATGTGTAATTTAGAAGTGTTTTCTTCCCCCTCCACCCATCTGTGAGTTCAGCTGCATCTTTGCAGCATTTTGCAGCACAGTGCTACTGTTTCTGAGCCAGGAAGTGAAGTTAATTCAAAATATATTTTGACTTCATTATTAAACCCCAGCTTAGGCTCAGTGCCAGCTTGGAATTACTGATCCTCCAAAAACTCCGTGAGAATTTTCCCATATAGATCTCTTCTCTTAGGTTTATTAACTTGCTTCTCTTTGGCCAGCCAGCCTGCAGTAATGCCTCTTGCAAAGCTAGGATGCATCACTTATTTCTGCTGTCTCTAGACCTAAGCTCTGAGTGACTAGAGGTGATCTCTCTTAAGTTCAGGAGTCATGCTCGAGTAACAAAGGCAAACCATGAGAAATGCAGACCTGTGATTGCCAGCCAGGCTTTCCTTCCTCACAGTTCCACTCCAGGGCAAAAGTAGTTTTAGTCAGAAATAAAGGTAAGATTTCCATGTGCAAAGGTAAGATACAAGAAAACAGCTGTAATATGAGCAAATTCAAATATTACATCACTCTTAAGAAATTAACCTGCCCTAACAACTAAAGGTCCCTCCCAAATAGTTTTAATTCATACTGTTTCTAACAAAATTAGATTACTGAATTCTGAAAGCAGAGTAAATCCTTCCCTTCAGGATACAGGTGTAGCTCTCTCACACAGCCTGTTCTTTCAGACTTGCCTAAACCAATTCTTAATTCTGGGGCTGGTTTTGACCCAACACATCACAGCAGTAGGAAACTCAAACCATTTCAGGCTGCTCTCCCTGACCTCTACCTGCTTCAGTTGCCACCCAGGCTCTTCCACCCTTGTTGGAATCACACTCAAGATTTTTAGGGGAACAACTCATCTCCTCTTTATCTCACTGATACAGGTTGGAAAACTGATCAAAGAAGCTGCTTCTAAGAGCAACCTCAAAAGGGTGACGTTAGAGCTGGGAGGGAAAAACCCCTGCATTGTGTGTGCAGATGCAGACTGTGAGTATGGGCTGCTGGGTGTGTTTGCTCTAAGAGGATTGAGGGTGCTGGGGTTTGTGTGTCTCTGCTGTCCTCTGGCAGCTCACAGGGCTAGTGTTTCAACCCCAAAGGCTGGAGGAAGCATCTGTCCAAGGGCAGGATATAGTTCTGCATTCCTGAAGCTCTTCCCCAGCATGGGCATCATTCCCAGGGCCCATGTTGCCTTCCCTGGGGATGGCTGGAGTTGTAGTTAAATCTTGCACTTGTGTGTTTGCTGTTTGTGGGCTTTCTCTTTGGCTGGCAGTTCTGCAGAGCCTGAGCCAAGCACTGAGGAAAAGAGTTTTCTGCAAAGCAGCCCTTCTGCAGGAATTCTTGTGACAGGGGAATTTTGTAGGACCTGATCTAATCCAGCCTTCACCTCTATCCTGGTGGTCTGCAGGGCTCATTTTGTGTGTTTCATTGCAATTTTGTTACATCACTCAGACCTCTGAGTGATGTGACCTCTGACCACCAAAATGGTTGGAAAATCCTATTTGGCTTCAGGAAAATCTTTTCCAGTCCTGCACAGCACAGGCTGAAAATCAGAGGTATTTGTGCCAGCTGCTAATAGTGAACATTGCAAGGAGCTGGCATGCTGCTTTCTGAACAGTCACAAATGAAACTTGTCTTTAAGAACCAGTGCATGGTATTGAGAATTCCCACAGCAAGGAAAACTGGTCACTGCCTTCAGTGAGTCCTTGTGAGGAATGTATCAGGAACTATGGCCAAGTAGACCTCAAGACAAGAGACGGGAAAGGAGATGGATACAATAAAAGATCTGGTTTGGGGGCACTGGGGCCCTGTGAGTGCCTTCTATGGGTGTGGACCATGGTCAGCATTTTTTAAGGAGGTTTTCCAAAGAGAAAGGAAAACAAGAAGTCTGGAAACCCTGGAATGCTGGAACTGTTCATGTGGTAACACTTTTCCCTCCTGGGTCATCTTGCAGTGGACTTGGCAGTGGAATGTGCCCACCAAGGCGTGTTCTTCAACCAGGGGCAGTGCTGCACGGCTGCCTCCCGCGTCTTCGTGGAGGAGCAGATCTACCCTGAGTTTGTCAAGCGCAGCGTGGAGTTTGCCAAGAAGAGACTGGTTGGAGACCCCTTTGATGCCAGAACTGAACAAGGGCCCCAGGTAACTGTGTGTCTGAGAGCAGTTGTTGTTTGGTTTTTGGTTGTGGTTTTGTTTAATTTTCCTTGTGTAAATATTATCCTTACGGATGCGGTCCCAGCAGAAGTGCCGAGGGGTGAGTAATGTATCGTGGCTTTATTTTTTCTCTCTATTTTAAATATCAATTAATCACAACTGTTGAAATGTTATGTTGTAATTTTTTAAAAAAACACAAATGTATTTAATTGTGTTCTTATCCAGCTTTATGGAAGGGCCTGTCTCCCTGGTACAGTAACACAAAGCATGTTGCAGTGAGCCATAGCTCTGTGCTGAAGAGTGCAGCTAAATGGCTATTCAGCTCCTTTGGCTGTGTGGGTGATGACAAGTAGTTAGAGCCCAGAGACTCCTGAGTCCTCACTTTCCCTCTCCTCCTCTGCTGCCTTTCTGATCCTTTGGAGAAGTTTCAGCTGAATTAGGAGGAAGAAACATGCCAAACTGCTGTCAGAACCAGCCTCCTCAATACTTCCAGAGCCTACCTCTTAGTTTTTCCTTTTGAGGCAATCTGAGTTGTGCTGGAGAGCTCTGGGGGAAGATGATCCTTAGGTCAGATCTTCTAACAGGCCCACTGCTTGGTACCAAAAATAAAGCAAGGCTCCCAGAAACCTATAGCCAAGGCCTCTTTTTCTCAGTGCTGCACTGTGGGTTTATCTTCCTTGATGCTGTCTGTGTAGGATCCCTCAGAGAAGGGGTGGCTCTGAGGACATCTGCCTCTCCTTATCTGGATCTGAATCTGCACATGATTGATGTGTGGCAAAACCTCATTTCTTGCCCTCATGCATGGGGAATAAGATGATGTACATCCCCTCCTCATGCTGAGGCTGCATCTAGCCCTGTAACTTGCCTAGGGATTTCAAACTGCTCAGGACTCTTAGGAAAAGAATCCCATGCTGAGACTTGCTCCAGCAGAGATGAGCTAACCCTCAAACACTGATTTCATGAGAACAGCTCCTGAATCTATTCAGCTGTGAGTTTTAAAGGGTAAAACACCCTGCAGTGATTGGAGCATGTTGAACTGGGCTTGTTTAGTGCTTGTTTAGTGTTCATCAGTATTCTTAGCTCTTGCCAGGCTGTCAGAGCACTTCCAGGATGCACCATAGCCCAGCTCCATCCTCTGGGATCACTGATGTGGCTTAAGGCAGACCCTTTGCATACATTAATTACCCCCTGTAATTAAGGCCAACAGCAAGTTGGAATAGCACTGTCTGGTCAGATTTTAACTGTGGCCCATCTGTCCTTTTTTCCTGCTCTGGCTTACCTGTTGTAGGAGAGAGAGCACACCCACACACACCTGAACTTGTGTATGCAGCTGTCAAAGCCAGGATGGGAAGGTGTTGAGGGAGTGGGAGGAAACTGTAAATCCCAAAACTTTTATGTGGTTGCCAGTTCAAAGGAACAACCTCTTCCTCTGCAGTTTGGTTCCTCACTCTCTGGAGCCTATGTTGTGGGCACATACAGAAACTTAAGCAGAGGAGAGAAATGATGCAGTGTCACAAGGACTTAAAAATACCTCCGAAAGTAGCAAAAATTTGTGCCTGTCCACAAGTTACTCTTCAAATGTGGAGCTTCCAGATAATTTCTTCCTCCCTGTTCCTGAAGTAACATGCTTGGCTGTGAAGTTTATTTCATCTTGAACTGAGGGGTAAGACAAGAATTACCAGGAAAAATAATTTGTCTTCTTAATCTCTCCTCATCAGATATTTTGGACCCAGCCTGTTGCTTTCATTCTCCTTTGGTGTGAGTCAGGGTGAGCATATACAACAGCATTACAACAGTGATCCCCATTGTGAGATGGTCACTGGCTTAGAAGCCAACAGGGGGAAGGGGTTGAAGCCAACCTTCAGGCTGACAGTGGTTGTAGCTCATGATCTCTCTGGTCCTGCATCAGCTGTAGGTGATAACCCTGTTCCACAGGAACTTGAAGTTGACATAAGCTAGTCCTGGAAAAGTGGTCCCATGTGCAGTTGTTTGTTCCTACATTGCTGGGAACTGGCTGATTCAGGTCTAATCCAGCCTTTTTGGAAGTGAGGAAGAAAAGTTTTACACCGGGCAGTCCCCTGATGTGGATCACTGTTCACTGGCATGGATGCTCATGGCATGGCAGAGGGGAAAAGACTGTGTCAGCTGCAGTATTGGGTTATGCTGATATAAACTGTACTGCTGTGATTAAAATTAGGTCAACTTTAAACAGCATTAAATTTAGACAGAAATGAAGCATGCTTCTGATGAGACTTCTCCAAAACTCACATGTGTCTGGCAGTGCTGACTGGCTGGAATTCAAAGGACACCACAAGAAACCTGAGGGGTGATCAGGACTGTTTGAGCAGAGTGCCAACCTCAAATGCAGACCAAGGGCAGTTTTGAACTTTGAATTCCTGGGAGCTGTATCACAGGAAGCAATAAAATAAATCTGCACAGATGGCAAACTGGTTAACAGTGCATTATACAGCTGTGAACAGCAAACTGCATTAGATGAGACTGACATCCTGGGGCACTAGAACAGGGATTAGATTAGAACAAGACTAGAGTAGTTTTGTTATTTTAGAACTCTAAATACTGGAATTTGTGGACTGCAAGACCTAGTCTACAGAAATAAAACTAGCACTAATTGTGGCACTTGTTAGCCAGTAATTATTCAGCCCAAAACTTATAATTTGATTTATAAGATGGTGAATATTTTCCTTATACTGTAGACATGCACTTTAGGCTTAAAGTGTGAAAATTAAACATTTAAGTAGAAAGGGTTGTGTCCAACAGCCTGTTGGACCCAGTTGTGGTCTATTTTGTAGGATTACAAGTACTAGGTTTACACATGGGAAAAATTCTCCTTGTGGTCTTGACTGAAATGAAGCAAGAGATGAAGATTTGGGGGTTCCCAGATTTTCAGTATTGCAGTGATCCTTAGAAGCTCCCTTCTCTATTGAATTAGATGAACAAATAGTAGAATTTGCTTTACCAGATCATGTGTTTTTAATAGAATTCAATGCTTGAACCATAAATAATAGTGGAGTAGGGGACAGAATTTAAACAAGCCTTGCAAGCTCTAGTTACAATGACAAACAGTTCCACCCTTGCATGTCATTTTTACAAATGTTTTCTTTCCCCAGTGTCTTTTCATCTAACTGTAGTTTGCCTTGCAACAAGTTACAGCTGTATAAATATCCTTGTTTTGTTTTCTGTGATGTGAAGTGGATGGACTGGATTGGTCTGGATCACAGACATGCCAGCATGGAAAGCACTTGCAGATATTTTCAAATTATTTACACTTGGCAACTAAGCAACCAGACAAATAGACAATGTGTATGACACCTGCCAAACTTAGTGTGACACTGTATCCTCCAGGAGGGCACACATTTCCTTGGGCAGTAGCATGAATTGTGTCTTTGGGTAGCACCTTAACACATGAGAGAACACAAGCACTTAAAACATGCTGCCCACAGTGCGTGTGCTACACACACATCTGTTTGCCTGGAGATGTGCTGGGCTCTGTTTCCACTGTGTACCAGAAGTACCCCAAGGACACCCTCCTGCAGCTTTGATATTTGTCTAAAAGCATGAAAACTTGGATTGTGTGTGGCCAGGATTAACTAGGGACAGGATATAGTCTGTAATCTGGAGGAGTCAAGTGTGGAACACTCTGTGTAAACAGTCCCAACTGGCAACTGGCCCTGCTGAAATAAAACCAGATGCCTAGGGAGGGGGATTGAGCCAGAATAAGCATCTGGAGATACCTGGCAATCAGAATAACTCCCCAGGCTTCCAGGACACCTTGTACCAGTGGGTGGAGTCTTTTCTTTAATCACCTCAATAAATTTTTTGAGCTTTTCGTTGAGTTTTTATTTTTAAAAACATCTCTGCAACTTTTTTACCATCTCCAGCATGCTGTCATGAGGAGTTTCCTCTCTTAATTCCACATCATGTCAAGAGCCAGGTGTGTTTGTTTGAAACCTGCAGTTCTGCAGCCCACTGCTGTGCACGTGGAGCATGGAAGAAGGATCAGCAGTGGTTGGAAGTGCTGTGGGCTTCTGTACCTCTTGCCAGCACAGGACACACTCTGCTTGTGGAGTACATGATGTGTCCTTTAAGTCCTGGTGCAGCTGTGCAGCTTCAGGGTCCTGTCACTGGACTGGCCTTTCTCCACCCCTACAGAAATCTCTTGTTAAAGGCTGACAGCAACACTCACTATTTGAGATTGCTCCGTATTTAGGAGGAGGAGGTAGTTAAAAGTGAAGATATGGCTCCCAGTGCAGAGAAGAAAAATGCAGGACTATACCAGTCTCTAAGAACTGTGAAAAATGATTCTGATTTTAAAAAACAAGGCTTTGCTGCAGCAGTTGTTGTGAAGTCACCCCCACCAACTGGGCCTATATTTGAGGCTGTTCATGTAGTTTGCACTGTGGAAGGAGATGGAGGCAGAGCTCTCTGGGTTCTTCCAGCTGGGGACAGAGAGCTGTAGGTGAAGCTGCACACTGCAGCAAAATTGATTTAATAACTCTTTTTTCCAGGGCCTCCCTCTCCTGTACTGATTCTGTTGCTGGTCAGATCCCTTATGAGCTTTCTAGTCCATCTCAGGCTGTTCTCATACTGCTACTGAGATAAACCAATGCTTGGAAAAGGCCAGCAAATCCCAGAGCTCGAGTGAGGGGAGCTGTGGGAGCAGATATCCAGGACAGGGAGGAATGAAAAGTGGGGAGAACCCTCCATGTGGCAGCCAACTATTAGATTGGATGAAACTGTCACGTGTCACCTCACCTTCTGTTTTCTGTGGCTCAGAGCTATGCCCATGTCCTGTCTTTCTCCCTGTTCATTGCCTGGCTGCCACATCCTAAACTGAGCTGTAAACTGACCCAGTTTGACAGTGCCCTGCAAACATGCCTCTGGGCCACATTCCATGACTCCTTCTGGAACCATGATAATAAAGGTGTTGCTGTTTGTTTCTTTTCCTTTTGTGTCTGACAGATTGACCAAAAACAGTTTGATAAAATCCTGGAGCTGATAGAAAGTGGGAAGAAAGAAGGGGCTAAACTGGAGTGTGGAGGTCTTGCCATTGAAGACAGAGGCCTGTTTATAAAACCCACAGTGTTTTCAGAGGTCACTGACAACATGAGAATTGCCAAAGAAGAGGTATAGTACAATTGCCTAGAAAAATGCTGCTTCAGAATCAGAGATCGTGGTGAGGGAGGGGGTTCTGTCTGAATCCTTAATTTTAAATATAAATAACTGATTAAAAATAACTGATGCTATGGAGGATGAAGCAATTATTTACCAGTAATTGCCAGTGACAATGGACAGTGTAATGTGTGTTCTTGCTCTACTGCTTTGTACAGAAGGGGTTGCTTTACTGCAGAAAGGTGGGAAAAGAATTCTGGGACCTGATGCTGGTAGTGAGCAAAGCAGGAGCCACTGAAGTTCTCTGAAGCAGACTTAGCATCTGAAACAATCCCAGATTCCATTCTCATGGCAAAATCCCCTGAGACTGACTATTTCTTTCCTATATGAAAACATGGTAAAAGCCAGCAAAGTGCAGATCTAATACTCTGGCTTTCATTATTTATATGCAGAAATGTTGAACAAGCTGCATGTGATTAGATCCTGTGATATTCCTTTGAAATAGAACTTAATCTACTTTTCATCATGTTCCCTAATGGAAAATAAGTAGTTGCCAAAGTCTAACTGGCATTTGTAGTTTATAGTTTAGCCTAGTGCTTTTTATGGGCCTGCTTGCTGTTCACTCCTGGCACGATGTTTAAATGTCTCAGATCTGCCATAGAATCTCTAAGGAACCTGGGAAAGATATCAGTCAGGGCATGAGTTACATGCTAAAAATAGAGAGAAAAAGAGCTGAAAAATCCCATGACAGACCTTTTCTTAATGAACTGACTCCAAATCCCAAGCCATGATTCACAAAGCTTATCCAGTTCCATTCATTGGCAGTTTTGTTGCAAATGCATGTTCATCCTTTGCCTGGGATTGAGGCTCCATGTAAGAGCCTGGATATCCCAAAACAAAGACATGTAGAAACCCTTGTATGAGCTTAAAAGTGGCCCAGATGAATCTGTATCTCACATTCAATGGGCTTTGTTGTGCTGTGAGAGCCTGCAGACCAAGAAAGGGCTCCACCTTTGATACTGTACCCGATGAGACTCTATCCCAAAATTTGGGAAGCCGTCTGTATTACTGTTGCCTCTGCTGACAACCTGGGAAGCCAAGTTTGTGGTCAAACACAGATGTAGCTAATGCACTGCATGCAAATAAAATGCATACAGTGACAAAAACAGGGTTAATACCAAGGAAGAAAACTTGCAGTCCTTGAAATAAATTAATTGTTACTTGAGTACGCTCAGCTTCAGAGTTCAAAAGGAGAGTTGTAAATGGAGTGAGGATGAATCATTTGTAACTTGTCCAGATCTAACTCTGCTCATTTTGATTGCTACAGATGATCCATTACTTGTTGGATCTTAACATTTATTAACTACTACAGCACATCACAATGCTTCCTTTGAAGTTTAATTAGTAGTTTTTAAGATGCTCTATCAATGACCCCTAGAACGCTAAGATATAAGATTCTAAATATATTATACAAACAGAGCATCTGATTCTGATTACTTCAAAATTACCATGATTAGTAGATGCTTTCCTGCACTAAAGTTTAATTGATATGTGCAGATTTTTGGGCCAGTTCAGCCAATTATGAAGTTCAAGAGTATAGAAGAAGTGATAAGAAGAGCCAACAGCACCGAGTACGGACTCACAGCCACGGTGTTCACCAAGAACCTGGACAGAGCCTTAACCCTGGCTTCAGCTCTGCAGTCAGGAACAGTCTGGTGAGCAGGCTGGGAACAGACAGTGGCCTGGGGCTTTGTTTCCTGGGAGGGGAGAGGGATTTAGGACTTGCAATCATGTTAGTAAGATAATAAGGTTGCTCATAAGGTTGTGGACTCCACTCCTGTATGTGCTGTTCATTTAAGAGTTGAACTTCATGATCCTTGTGGGTCCCCCCAGCTCAGAATATCTGTGATTCTCTAAAAGCTGGAGGTAAGATGTATTAGTAGCCTGCCTAGTTCTTGATGTTCTGCTCAGAAGCAACATCCATTCCTCAAAATAAAGTGGTGAGGCCCAGACAGCATGTTGAGAACTAGATTGTTTTTTCCTTCAGTCTAGGTATTTCTTTGTTGGGGTTGTAGTAAGTATGACAACAAAGGGTGCCTTCCAAAACCCTGTATGTAGGAAAAAGCAATTCTCGTGACCTTTAGCCAGCACCAGATGGGATTTTGCTGCACAAACTAGTATGGACAGTAGATGGCAACACACCACTGTCACAAAGAAAAGCAGCTTTTTTTTTTGCAAACAAAATTTCTTATATTAGAATGGTTTTGAAGATGGAATCCTGATTTTTTTTCCCACTCAAGACAGGAAGTTGATCTTGTGTCTGATCCTGATGCAAAGGATTAATTTCAAGAGTTGGCACCAAAATAATCAGCCTCAAATATTTACATAAAAATGGGATGTTGGGCTTTGAAGGAAACATGTACTGAACACACATGGAGATGCACACCTACAGCAAAAGCCATACCTGTGCTGTATGACCTTCACTCATTTGATCTTACTGAGATGCTGGGGAAGTGTCTGCATCAGCTTTTTCTACCAACTATCTATAGAAATGGGCCCAGTGCTTTTATTTTACTGTGACACAGTTGTCTGATACAGTCCAAATGTTTTCTCTACCTGGAAGGGGATGCTAGGGCCTCATTGTGAGTGTTTAGACAGCTTTCTGAGTAAACATGTTCATTTCAGAATGTGCTTAATAAATTAGGGAATAGCTTGGATTATTTATTTAAATCATGACTCTGAATATGACATAAATTCTAGCTCAAGCATGAATGCCTTTGCCATTAGAGGACATGAAGTGAGATGTAGGTCAGACTGAGAACTACTCAGATGTTTTCTGTTTCTGCAGCAAAAGAAGATTTTATTGCAAAAATCTGATTACTCAAGTGACTGAATTGTATGAAAGAGAAAATGGGGAGATTTCAGCCTTTTATTGTATTGTTGCTGTTGTCATCATCTTGCTTTTCCTTGGTATTGAATTGTCTTTTTAAAATTGATGTTTTTATTATAGGATCAACTGTCACAATGCGCTCTATGCTCAGGCTCCTTTTGGTGGCTTTAAAATGTCAGGCAATGGCAGAGAACTGTAAGTTTTGCTCAATATTTTGTTTCTGTGTGGGTGGTGAATGCAATAACATTTGTGACTGTGAAAACACTGTTGAATTTGCTTTTAAAGTTTAAGCAGGCTTGCAGTATGCTCCATAGGGAGGTGCTAAGCCAGTAGAGCGTGGATGTAAAGCACTCCTTTAGGAGCACCTTCATCTGCTTTATAAGCTTTTAATAGCTCCAGGTCAGTCAAGTCCACTTGGAAGCACTTTTCCATACTAGTTAGATTTTTAAATGAAGGGAGAAGTAAGGCACCATGGCTGGGGACACTGGTGTCCACCCCAAAGCTGCTCCATCTTTCCATGGTAGTGTCTGTGTCTCTCTTGGCTGCTGTATCATTGCTCCTTGTTCAAGTGGGAAGGAATGATCTCCCAAATCATTTTACATCCCCCCCTTCCAAGGTTGCTGCTAAATTACAGAAGAACCCTCTGTCCCTCTTCCCCAGCCTGGTCCGTTACACTGGGACTCCCACACACTTCTGCTCTTAGTAGTTACTAAAGCTGAAATTTTTAAGCCAAGGTCACCCCATGAGTTAGACACAGAGCTGAGACATCGTCTTAAATCTTAATTCTTGTATAGGAGACAGGTTTTCTTAGACCATTCAGCAGACTTCTCAGAGGAATCTAACAGACCTTTTCTTTCACAAGCCAGATTTAATCCCAGAAACCATTTCCAGTAACTGTTCTGGTACATCTGCTGCTCTGAGACATTCAGGTGCCTCATTTGCTAAGCACAGCAAATAAATGAATCCTCAGATGGGACATAGATATGTATTGAGACCTTATGGTTTGCTTTGCCTGACTGCCTGGCTAATTAAAGGATGTCAGAAGTTTCTCATGGGAAAGGCATGGGAACAGAGCCAGGTACCACCAACCAGGACATAATGCAGTGGTGGGCTCTCTCATCAGTATGCATTTCTAGAGCTACTGTGCCCTCCTGATGATATGGTATCTTGTAGATAGACGCTTTCTTTTGGTGAAAAAAGTAACTTTAATTGCTGTCTAATCAACAATAACTGTGTGTACATGGCTGTCTCTTATAT
The DNA here is from genome assembly GCF_030490865.1 of Poecile atricapillus. Classification (NCBI taxonomy): domain Eukaryota; kingdom Metazoa; phylum Chordata; class Aves; order Passeriformes; family Paridae; genus Poecile; species Poecile atricapillus. Next base: position 3,087,760 of record NC_081259.1, on the reverse strand, counting down.
GGCTTCTCACAGCAGCACTCAGTTTGCACTAAGCAGAGTCAAAAGTGTCATCTTGTGGGTAACAGTGACCAAAGCATTCTGTGTTTCTTTCACAACAGGATGTAATTTTATGTACGTATGTCCATGTACTTGGTGGTTATTAGAAGTGGTGGGACAAGTGGATAGCTGGTGTAAATTGTTCAGATCTGGTTTTAATGACCTGATGTCAAAAATGCACGTGTACAACTCTCTCAGGGAAATACACATTAACAGTCAACAACTGTTTGTCCCTTTCCTCCTCTTTTCTTTTGCAGTGGGGAATATGCTTTGGCAGAATACACCGAAGTGAAAACAGTCACCATTAAACTCTCCCAGAAGAGTCCATGAAAACAGGAGGCCTAAAATGCTGACACTCTGAATGTGACACATGGGGGACGTGTTCAGAGCAAGGGGGAGGGGAGGGGTGGGAAGGAAAATGGAAACACCTGTCTTTATTCCTCTAGAAACACTGAATCTACTGGACTCCATTTTGCTGACTGGCTCTTCAAAAACTGATTCACTGACCCTACTGGCAGTACACACTTGTACTCTACAAGTCCCTGGCTGTACATCTGCCTGCTCCCTGTGACTCAGATGCTGGTCAGTCACAGTGTTGGCAGGACATCTGCTTCCAAACTGTACCCCTGAAGGATGTGGACATCACTGGCATGTTAGAGAGACTGCTGGTACCACCAAAGGTACTGGCAAATACCTTCAGAGGCACTTGGGTTTCCCTTGGCAGAGATGGACTCGAGTGGTAAGGGTTAGAACAACTTGACTGGAGTTGGTGGAGTTTGTGTGAAGATTGCAGCTGGAGTTTGGAATGGGAGTGCAAGCTTTCATGGAAGGATCTGTAAGGAAGTTCTCTTTGAAAGAGCTATCATGGTCTCTCTAAAGATATGTGCATTCTCCATCCTGGTGATATTCTAGCCCTGAATGAGATTTGTGGGAGTTTCCTAGAGGACTCCTTTGGGGCCAGTATGTCACCCAACAGAGCCAGACTTTCAAGTGTCCTTGGAACCTGATGTTTGGGTGTGCACACACTACACATGCTGCAAATGCAAGTTCCTGACTTGCTGACCCTTCTGGCTCCCAGTGAGTCCCAGTTGTATCTCAAACCTTCACTACAGCACTTTTCTCAAGAGGATTTTGCACTGCACTTACCGTGGTGACATCGAGTTGGATGCTGAGCATGTAGCATGGTAGATATCCCACAGAAAACACCCCATACCAGTCCTGATCTGGGGGAGGGAGCAGAAGAGCTGCAGGAAACTATCCTACACTCTCTTTCTCTGCAACTTTCAGGCTTTTTGAACATCTCTTTGCTTTTTGAGCCAAGACTATTACTATGAGAGTAAAACTTACAAGCTCTTCACACTGCTTCTTTATCCTATATGAATGTAGCTTAAAATACATTCCTGGAAGTGCAGTGTGAGAAGGCAGGGGCTCCCAAGCACACCTTGAGTGCTAAAGAGGAGGGTGTACAAGCCAGTTACCATGGAATAAGCTGTGGCTGGACTTCAGTCTGTCAGCAGCTTCTCAGCCATTGTCCCTGTGTGTGCTGTCATCTCGTGGCCAGCACAGAGTAGCTGATCCTTCCCTGAGAAAACTGCCTTGGGTTGTCCCTTGCTCACAGCTGTCCATGGAGTGGCTGTCACATGTTCATGTCTTATCACCTCCTGCAGTAACTTCTTTGCATGCCCAGACATTATTAGGAGATTAATTATTATGAGATTAATGACAAGCCACAGGTTATCTTCAGTTCCTGGGTTCACTGCTTTCCCTCCTCCTCTTCCCCTGACTCTGCTGGAGAACCCTGACAAAGGCACAGCCATGTCTGCAGGAGCTGTGAGTGTGCAGGAGTTAGTGGTGACAGCTTGTTAGGAAGTTCAGTGATCCCTCTGGGATTGTCCTCTGAGAACAAACCCAGCCGAGTTCCTTATGGCTTATCAGCAGATCTCCAGGGAGCACTGATAAGGATTGCTGCTCCAGATGTCAGAGCTTGAAGCAGAAATGCAGGTCTAACCTCTCTTCTCTGCTGCAAGCCAGGATTTACCCAGTACCTTCCTTTGCTCACAGATAGGCTCAGACAGCAACAAATTCTGTTGCATGAGTGGAGCTTTTTTTGGAGGAGGAAGGAAGGTGGGTGGCGATAAGTAAGGAAAGAAGTTTGCATGACCCTAAACTTCCTTATTAGTTGGTGAATGTTGAAATTGCACTTCAGCATCACTTCACTTCTGACATGACATACCTCCAACAGTATAAGCAGGAGCCTGTCCTCCCACAGGGTGTGAGGCAGGTAAATCTCCCCAGCCAGTGATGAAAATGTCCTCCCTTCCCCATGAAAGGCTAAATGGGATCATTGTAAATAAGCTTCTATTTTTGTAAGACACTTAAGAGTGCAAACATCTTCTCAGACAAACATTTTACTCTTGCCCCCCTGAGGGTTTCCTTGGGCTGCAGCCAGACAACAGGGAGGTGAGGCAAACAGTAAAAGGCTGGCTATTTTGATATATCTGTATTTTCGATAAACAGTGGTGAAAACTGAAATAATCTGAAATTCTTTAAATCTTACTCCTCTGGCTTTATATATATGATATATATTTCACTATTTTCCCCTTATCAAGTTTTTAAAAAGTCAATGTATCTCTTATTGTATAAATCAGGGTTTGACTCTACACACTGAATTTTCTAAGTTATATAACACTAGACACTAACTTTAAAATAACCCCTTAGAGGGTATATATATTCCTCCATTGCACAGTAAGGCTTTCATATGAGTACTAGTTGTTTTTTTAAAAGAAAAGAACTATATTTATAAATTAGGATACAGTTAATCTAATGTATTTTTATAGCTAAAGGTACATGAAAATGTTATGTTTAAACCTCATGTATATATTTAGACTATGGATATCTTTTTTTGTAATAGTTCTTGTTCTTAATAAATGTTTAACTTTGTGAAACAGTTGTATCTGAGGAGTTAGTAGCTCAGTGGGGAACTGAGGGAATCTGCACAAATTATTGCAATTTGGGAAGAATTAGCCAATTTTAAGAGTAAAGTGCTAAGTGTGGTCAGTGTTCTGCACATAAAAGCTTGAGTTGTGCCATTTAGTGTAAGCAGAGGGAGGAGGGCAGAGCTGCAGCTGGCAGGGGCAAGCACAAAGTTGGATGGATCCTCTTTTCCTTCTGAGGTGAGCCTCAAAATGAAATGTTTCAAGACACCGTGGCTTCTGCAGCCAGATGGGGCTTCCTGCCTTGCTCTGAGACACATCCACCACCAGCGTGGCCCTGCTAAATGTATTCCCAGCCCAGTTTTATTTCTCATCAGATAGATACAGAGCAAGAACTTTCCATTGTCTTTTAACTCTCTTCCCATTGATGTGTGAGAAATTCTTATCAGCTCCTTACACAGGCCAAACCAAACTCCTTGAATTTTCCACTCGCTGACAGCATCACTCAGGAGCTTTCAGACTCCAGAAAAGGGATGGCTGGAGATACAAAGGCATTACTGTGAGTGACATAATCAATGGAGACATAGGGAAGAGTGGGATGAGATTTGGGGAGGGAAAATTTAGCTTGAATATGTGGATAAATTATTGCCAGAGGAAATTAGAGGCTTTATCATAATAAAGGTAAAAGAGTTATTTTAGGGTGTTTTCAAATATTGTGCTAAAAATGGTGTGAGAAAGGTCTGGGTAAGAGCTGGACTGTGAGGAATAAAAGGGAGAGCAGGCCAGGTAAGAAGTGGAAAGGTGCTGAAAACAGGTAACACTGCTTTTTAGGCGTGTTAAAAGTCAGAAAACAATAGTATTGGTATGTTCTTGCTCTCTACCTATGGATGCAGATTGATGGGAACATGAACGCAGGGAAAAGCACCGGTGAGCACCTATCTGTGTCTCCACAATCATCCAAAGAACCCCCAAGCAGCTCTCAGGCTGCCACAGCCATTCTGTGAATGCACATCCACCCTCAAGTGACCATCAGTGACCCATTGCTAGGTACTGGCCAGGGTAAAAGAGATCCTCTGTGTTTAATTTACAGAACGACTACGAACAGCAAAGCAAAAGGCACGCAGAAATGGGTTTTTTCTTAGTTAGTCTGACGGGTGGGACAAATGGGGCAATCGCTGGCTTGTCCGAGGCTCCTGGAGAGGAATGGGTCAGTCTGGGGAAGGGCTGCGCACACCAACATCTGACTCCTTCCGAAGAGAGGGGGCAACCTCGCTCTGCTCTTCCAACGAGGACCAAACTCGCCGCGATCGGGGGGGGAAGAAGCAACTTTCAAAGTCCGAGCTGTGCTGGCGCTGCCGCGGTAAGGCCGGGCCGTGCCGGGACGATGGGCAGCGCTGCGGGACGCGTCCTGCTCCAGCCACAGCCACTCCCAGGCTGGCTTTTCCTAAAAAAACTCAAATCCTCGGAGCCTAAGGGGCTGCCCGGGTGCGGGCGGGTGTGTGGGTCGGGTCTGGGGAAGGAGCTCCATCCTCCGCCTCCGGGCCAGCCCTTCCCACAGGGGCAGGCTAGAGGCCGGCCCGGGGGACTCGCCCTTGGCCGCGGCGCTGGGCCGGGGGCCGCAGGAGGAGCCGCTGTCCCGCTCCCTTGGCTGCCGAGCTCCCTCCGCCTCCCGGGCCGCCGAGCGAGGCGTGCGGGCGGCGCCGGACGAGGAGGAGGAGGAGGAGGAGGAGGAGGTGGAGGAGGAGGTGGCGGCGGCAGCGCCGGGAGCGCCGGCCTGGGACGCAGGAGGTACCGTGGCTTTGCTGCCAGAGCAGTCGGTGTGGGGGGCTGCCGGGGCGTTTCAGGTGGAAAGGAGGGGGAAAACGCGTTTGTTTTTAAAGAAAATGAAAGTCCGGAGGGAACTTTGTGGGCGCAGCGCGGCCGCCCCGCCCGGCGGGGACGGAGAGCAGCGGGACTCGCTCTGAGGGGACGCCCCACCCCGGCAGCTGGAAAGCGTCTGGAAAAGCTTGCGAGACCCCCCAAAACGGGCTGTAGCGCCTGTTTGTGTCCCCCCAGCCGGCAGCCGAGGTGTGGGAGAAGGGCATGGCTGGGTGCTCGCTGCTCACCCGGGGAGGAAGGATGGGCTGGGCTTCGGCCCCAGGCTCGCCCTCACCCCCGCCCTGACATCGGGCAGCAGAACCCCTGAGCCTCTCAGATCCTCTGGTGATACCCAGCCCCAGGTGGGATTGGCAGACACAACAGGTGGTTTGGGTAAAGCACTGAATTTTAGCAGGGGGTTTTTATGAATTAGGAAGAGATTTTGGGCAAACCACGATGTTTCAGGGGGCATGGCTCGATGCGCAGGGTAAGGCTGGGCGGGCTGGTGAAGTGGTTCAGGTATGGGCAGTAGCAGGTGTCAGGACTGGGAATGTGAGAAATAACACATCTACACGTGTTCACATGTATTCTGCGTGGTCCGAGTCCTTCCAAACAAGATTCTGCAGAGCACATTGGCTTCCTAAATCAAATCCACACGTGGTGTTTGCACATGTTACAGTTGTGTGCACCTTGCTTAAGGTAAAGCTCTGTAGGGATTTTTTAATTATATACAAAAAGGTCCTGAAATACATAAATCCTGTTTACGTGGGCACTGTGTGGCAGTAATACACATGGCTACAGCATTCAGTTACTTGTGGTTAAAGGGAACTGATTACAAGAACCACACCACTGTTTTTCCTTAAAGTTATTTTTTCCTCTCACTTTATATGAGGAAAGTTTCAGCCTGGGGAATAGGCTTAGTAGAGAGCTAAAAATCAGGAGTGGAATGGTTTTCAAGCCTCAGGGGTTCATGCTAACCCCCATTCAGTGTTTCTTGTACAATTGCTGTGGATGCACGTGGTTTGTCCCCATCTCAGAGCAAGGAAGTGCCTCAGAAACCTTCATCTGCTGCAGAGCTGGTGGGTCAGAGTGTGCATGGGGAAGTGTTTACTCCCCCTGGAGCTGTTTAGTGCATGGAGGACATGGGGCAGGCAGCTCCTGGAAGCATCACATCCCCTCTATTGTCAGAGTTAACATCCTGGACAGCTCTGGGGAGATGTGAGAGCTTCCCTGACACCTCTGCCTGGAGTGTCCCACCCATGGCATGGAGGGGTCTGTGGTCCCAATGCAGCAACTCCCCTTGCCAGTGTAGGCAAGGGAAGCTGAGACCAGGAGAGAAGCTGAGTCTGGTGGGGCCCAGCATGTTGCAGGGCAGAATTCAGTCCTCCACCAACAGCTCAATTCACCAGTTTGTGGGCTTGGATCTGGGATTAGGGATCATCTCCATCTCAGCCTCCTGCAGCACCCAGTGTCCAGACTGGGGCACAGGGGTGTGGATTTTGGCTCTTGCTGCCAGGCACTGCAAAGTCAGGATCAGCTGAAGCTGAGTGCACCTAGAATTCAAATATTTGCCTAGAAACAACTGAAATAAGATGCAGTGATTTTTAGTGTTGGTGGGTTGTTGAAACCCAGTGTAAGGAGGGAGGAGCAGAAGGCTTCCTGGATAGTGGTGATGGATCAGCATATTTCTGTATTTTCCTTGGCCTTTGATCCCAGTTCAGGAAGCCAGCTCAGCTCAGGGAGAGTCAGGGAAGATCTCAGGCCTTGCTGGCTGGAGTGGGAGGTGGGTTACTAGCTTTGCTGAGCTAGAGCCTCAAATCAAAACTTCATCATCACACAGCAGACATGAGAAGAACCAGTAAGAGTCAGTTGAGGGGCATCATGTTATGTCTGAGAGGTGTTTACTGATTGAAAGTGAAAGCAGAAAATGAAGGGGCTCTTATGCTGGTTGGACAAACACAGCAAATCCTCCAGGAGTTTGAACCTCTGTATGAAGAGGTTAAAGGGTGGCTGTGCAGCTGTGAAAAGGGAAGGAGTTGGAAATGCCTTAGGAGAACTGAGCTGTGCAATTTTCTGCTGCCTGTTCTACCAGGCAGTTCACAAGAAGCCAACCTTTAATAACTCCTAAGGGCCTGGTTTGCCTCCCTGAATGAAGAAGCCTGATGCTTCCAGGGTGGGAGAGTTCTCAAAAAGGACTGGGCAGAGGGGACAGGAGCTGGTGTGTTTCCTACAGAGGATTATCTCAGTAACCACATCAGTATTTTTCAGTTTCTCACAGTCTTACGAGAGCCGTGGTTGTCTTTGTGGATGGGAGAGGTTTTGAGGTTGCATTTAGGATTTTTCCAGCTGCACTGCAGGGTTTCAATGGTCTGCCTTTACACCAGCTTGTGGGGAAACTGAAACTGCAGCTGTGACCCCTGCCCACCCCCATGTCCTCTGCCCAAAGACTGAGTAGCTTTGGTGGTGAAAAATTAGGAACATTATCTTTCTGTAGTGCAGAAATTGTTAGTCCCCTCTGTTAATTCATGTTATGCTCTTAACAAAGCTATTATGAAAATAATTGTGTTTATAGGATGATAAGTATATTTCTGCATTGTGACATTTGGACGACTGTGTTAACAGTGAAGAGGAATGAACATCTCCCCGTTTCTACAGTAGAGCAATTAATTTGTTTTGTTGTTTATTTTTAAACAGAGTAAATGATGTTTCTTCAGGATGGAGCTCGCTAGCAGCCTCTGCTCCTGCGTTCATGTGATGGGGATTGTCCAGCTTTGACAACACTGCTCAGTCTGAAGTGCTGTGGAAAGTTTGTCTGTGGGACCTTCACAACTGAGACCCAGAATGTACTGGTGTGTGGGAACGGAGGAATCCGCTGTTTGCAGGGAGAGCAACATGGATCCACAAAATGGTAAATAGGAGCATTTGTTTCTTTCCTGTTCAGACTGGGAGCAAGAGGCTCTGAGAGAACTCAGTAGCCAGCTGCCACCAGGCTTTGATGAAGTTTAAAAAATGGGAAAGTTTTTTGAGCCCTAATCTTTGAAAATTTACAGTCTTGAACAAGGAATTTTACTTCCAGGGAGAATGGTGTTGGACTATGGAGGTGGTAAGAATAGCATTCCCCTGAGGATGGATGTTCTCCAAAGGCCTACGGAATTAGTCAATATATGTATCATGTCTCACCAGCTCCTAAATATGTTTTACAAGATCTGTGCTTTTTCAGTGTGTGAATGCAAATATGTTCCAGTCACTGATGCAATGGGTATTCAGGGTATGAAAGCTGCTAAAATCAGAGCGTCCCTTCTCAGCCTGAACAGATATTAACCTGCTCCAGTTTTACCCTCAGCTCTAATTCAGTGGCTTGCAGTGATTTCATGTTGGGCTAGATTAGAAGGTTTGTGTTTATGTAATAAAGAAATTCCCCTTTTGGAAGGGACATATGCTTCAGGTTGCTTCCTGTGAATTTTCCTTTTTTTTTTTTCCTGAGCAGGCAAATTATTTTTGGATGGCTTCTCTCACTGCAACCCTCAGCTCCCAGGCACTGCTGCCTTTCTCTGAGTCAAATCCCAGTTATGTTTCTGCAGCAAGAAATAGCCTCCTGTTCTTGTGTAACGGTGTTCCCCCCTTGCAGCAAGTGCTTCATTAGGAGGCAGCATCTGCGTTTGAAGTGTGGGAAGAAGGTGTGTTTGACGCTTTGTAGTGAGTAAGCAGGCTCCAGCAGAAGCTAATGTTTTTGCAGCCTTATTTTGGATTTTATCAGCAACTATGAAGCAAAACCTGATAGTTAATTCAGAGGCCTCCTTGTCTTGTTTGAAGACGTTTCTCACCAGCGTCACAGGGAGCTCTGGGAACTCTTTCCTTTCTCCGTACGTATTCTGCTTGTTCTGTGATAGCGATTTTTCTGCTTGCTTTTGGTAATTGGCATTGTACCTTTCTGTAACACTTGGTTATTGAATATTCTTAAAATCCTTAAATTCTCTCTTCTGCATTTCTCTCTGGAAGAAATTATCTCTACTTGAATACTAAGCTATAAACCATGAGAAGAATTTTAATCTGCTCTAATGGTCCGCAACTGTTCAGAATTGCTAAATTTTTGTTCTGCAGTAAGTGATCTGACAAGTTTTCTCACTGTTTAAAGATACAGTAAATAAATTATTGTAGGAGTGAATAATGAAGTGAAAAGTGGAGTAGTTATATTTTCTACATTTTGAGTTCAGTTTTTTTTTCTGAGAACTTTATTACATATTGCTATTATGTAATTACATTCAGTTGAACTGGTTAGCTGGAAGCATGCAAATCTCAGTGGTAGACTCTTCTATATGGATATATCTGGGTTATATTAAAATAGTCTTGGAAAACTAGGAAAGGGATCCTAGTAAAGCTTAAGATCCTTGTACAAGGCATCAGTACTGCCTTGGTGGATTTGCTCTTTTAAGGGTATTGTACATGCTTAAACTCATTGTTTCAGGATTGTTTGGGTCCTGCCAAGAATGACTGTCATTAGCTAACCGGTCCACTCCCTAAGTTAGCTGTCCTTGTTCTGGGCTCGGATCGCATTCCAGGGGCTGAAGCAGGAGCACGGTGACTCACTCAGCCTCCACATGCGAGCCCATTGTTTACAATGTGGATTCAGCCTCCTGCTCCCATTCAGCGGGAGCTGCTGGGGAGGGGAGCGAGATCCCGGATCATTTCTTTAATGCCGACGATCTCATTAATGCTCAGAGCTTGGAGTCTTTTTTATTTTTTCGGGCAGGAGGGACCGGCATGTGGCTGTGAGGGGTTTAAGCAGAGCACGGGGGTGCCGGGAGCTCCGGGATGGGTCAGTTGGATCAGCAGGGCTGGAGGCACCTTCCAGCAGGTCCCTGTGCACATTCACTATCTGAAGCTTTAGGATTTTTTAGGAGTTTTTTTTGTTTTTTCCTGGCAGCTATAAACCCCTGGCCAATTGCATGTGGAGAAAAGGTTCATGGCATCCTTATTAGTTAAAAAATGTAAGATGGGGCGCAGGGGCTCACCTTGCTCAGGTGTCTCCTCTGCTGTTCCTCCCCGTTGCCAGTGATCTTCCTGTATCCCAGCAGGATGCCAGGTTTCCCTGTATCCCAGCAGGATGCCAGGTTTCCCTGTATCCCAGCAGAATGCCAGGTTTCCCTGTATCCCAGCAGAATGCCAACTTTCCCCAGGAGTGGGTGAGCTGTGTGTCAGAGCTGGACCCTCTCTGCCCTCCGGGGATGGTGCTGGGCTGGACTTGGTGGTGCTGACCAAGCCTTCGGAGGGGATTTCTCACTGGGGCACAGATTGAGGCTCCCCTGTGGGTGCACTCAGCATCTCCCTTGCCTCCTCAAACCCTGCTTCCCCTCTCTTGGATTTGTTCATCTTGTCCTAATTAAAAGAAACTGAGCAGGGATATGGGGGTGGCTGCAGTCTCTCATGAAGTACAGGGTTTGGGTTTTTTTTTAAACTTGGTTAAAGAGCTCTGCATAATATAGAGGAGGTGACGTGATGTAAATTTTGTAGGAGGTACAGTGGAAGCCCAAAGGCATCACTTTATGAATGTGTAGAAAAACTTAAAGAATCATCACCTTTCTATGGGCTGATTGATTTCTTTGAATCTTACAAAATTTCACAGCTAGGATTAAATTCTTGCGTGGTTTTCTTGGAGACAGTTCCTCAGAGGTGTAGTAGAACAATTATTGTTTTCTGAAGCAAAAGGGCACCTCTGTTAAAAAGCTTATCTCCTTCTTACTGTGAATTTTATTTGAAGTCACAGAGCATTCATATGCCACTGGTGTGTGTCTCAGAGGTGGGACTGGATTATCCTTCGAACATGCCAGAGGGTGTCTCTTCTCTCCTGCTAAATCTAGAAATGAGCACTGAAGAGGGGTGTTATGGTGGAAGGTGTCAAACATTACATAATTAGGGACAACAATGCCAAGGAGAGCTTCCTAAAACTTTTTGGTAGCTTTGCAGATATTAACTAACTGCACCTTCACAACTTCTTTGAGGCAAATCAGTTGTAACTTGGTGACTTTCCACTGTCCAGGGAAGCACAAATGGACATGGACAATGTGCCTGGAAAAGGGACCTAAATACTACATGAGGGACCAAACAAGTAACCACAACATATGACTTGTCATTTGGAGTGGACCAGAGGCCCCTAAAGCTGTGCTTGGCGGGTGCTGTGGTGACCCTGCAGCTCACAGGGCATTCTATTTTATCAGAAAGAAGCTGCCCACAATAGCAGTGACCTTTGCAACCCCGGCTGGGCCATGGCTCAGCTCAGATCTGACTCACAGGGAAAGCTGCTGCCTGCCCTGCTGCTTCCTGAAACCTCAGAAAGGCTCTGGTGTGAGTAAGGGCTGGACTGGAGAAATCAAAGGCTCGTTTAACAAGAGGGACTACTCAGGAGCAAGTGCAATTTTGTAGGGAAAGTTTCACAGCAGTTTGAGTGGTGGCAGTTCAAGGCTGGCCAAGAGCAAACGGAGCAGTTTGTCCTCCTGGGACACACTTTGTGCCTCCAGCTTTGCCCCTGGTTGGCATCAGGGCAGGACATGTGCAGAGGTGGACTTGATGGTCCTGACGGGTCCCTTCCAACTCAGCCTGTTCTCTGATTCTATGATTTCCTCGCAGTTCTGCACTTTGTTACCTTAAATGTGAAGGGCAGGAACTTGCCGAGTGAATAACTTTGTTTAAAAATCTTTCCTGCTGAAGAGAGGAGGAAAGGAAAATCAGCACCACTGATACCAGTTTGTTCCTCATGAAATCACCACATAAACCTTAAAACCTTCCCATCAGCTGTGTGGGGACAGGAGCAGCAGCAGGGCCTTGGGGCACATTGTGCTGTATAACACGGGAAAATTACTCACAGCCTCTGTCCTGCTTTTTCCTTCCACACATCATCCTGTAGTAACATTACCCTGAGTGTTTTATGGCAGTGTGGGGTGAGAAGGACCAGGAGAGGATCTGGGAGGTGAACTGAGCACACAGAGCCCTGGAGAGCTGTAAAGTGTGTCAGTCGTGTGAAGTTCTCCATAATCAGACTAAATCAGCCTTGAAGGTTTTCTGGTTTTCTTCCTGCTTGTTAAGCTGTGAGTAAATTCGAGTCCAAACAGCAAACTGAAAGAGTTCCTATGAGCTAAAAAAGCAGAAAATAGAACAGGTTTTGTATGTGAGTCAGTCTTACTGCAGAGTGCCCTGCAGAAGGAGAAGTAGGAAATGCTCAGCAGGAATAGGAAGTGCACCAGTAAGGCAGTAATAGGCTTGTATTTTTAAATATTTAAATAAACTCTTCATACAGAAGTGGTGCAATCTCACAAGGGGCCAAGGGCTCCTGCGGAGGGCTAAACATGCCTGTGGTTAAACCTGCCCTCCTGTGCAGAGCTGGGTGTTACAACATCTCTCCAAACACAACCTGCATTTCAAAAAGAGGCAAGGAATGCTGAGGCATTTACAATTTTCCTGACAAAAACCATCAAAACCAGCCTGCTCTTGAACTTGAGGGCTGTATCAAGGAGGGCAGAGCCGCTGGGAGAGCCAGTGGTGCAGCAAAGACCTTGGGAAGTTAATTGAGCAGAGAGTGTGACCTGAGAGCCAGTTTGATTTACAGGCAGCAGTAAAACATTGATCTTTATCTGAGCTGCATCTGGAATTATTTGCTGCTTTACAGCTTTATTTTTACACCTTGATGTTAAAATATATTTGTGGTGTATTGCATTGAAATGTAACATATGACAACTCTATCAAGAAGCCTGGAAAAAAACAGGGATAAGATGCTAAGATAGTAAAGAAGATCCTTTGCACTTTGAACTTGTACACAGGGAATTCTTTACAATGTTCCTGAGGTGTGATTTATGAGGGAGCTTTCAGGTGAGGGTTGATTCTGGGGTCATGGAACTGCTGTCCTCTGTTTCAGTGGGAAAAAAAGCAATTGATAGTGTTCACACTAACTCAGCCTTTACCGGGCCTGTAATTGATGCATTGTTTTGACAGAGATGTTGCAGGTGATTTTATACTTGCATTAAGAAAATGAATTATGGGGTTTTATCCTCCCCAGAGCCTATGGGGGCCTTACCCAAAACCCATTAAATTCTTTGCACTGATGTAATGGGATCTTCAGGGATCCTTACAGCATTAAGTCTGTGGTTTGTTTGTTTTTCACTGTTATGATCAATAATGGGGCTGCCAGGGCTGTGCTTGCAGAAGGCAGCGAGTTGGGAGGAACTGTTTGCAGATGAGGGGAGAGGGGATGAATTTTATACCAGTCAACTCCCAATCTGCTATATAGAATCATAGAATCATGGAATTTTTAAGGCTGGAAAAGACCTGTAAGGTCACTGAGCCCAACTGTTCCCCCAGCACTGCCAAGCCCACCATTAGACAGTGTCCCCACGTGCCACATCCACACAGCTTTTAAACCCCCCCAGGGATGGTGACTCAACCATGAAGTCTGTCTCTTAATAGGTTCTGTTTCAGATATTACATCAAGTCAGGCTGATATTTAATTCCTTCCCTTAATCCAAGTCTGTGTGCTCATTAGTGGGTCAGCAATTGCTTATTTGCATGATTATGTATCACCACAGCAGCAGCTCTTTTATGTAAGCTGCTGATATTTTCACAACAGAAGTGTCTCCATGTTTTTTAATTTGTGCCTTGCCCTCACTTTAGAGGAGCTATTTTAAAAGTCTTTAAGTTTCAGGAAAGGCTCTCACCCTTCCAAAAGCCCTTCTGCAGTTGGAGGGACTCTGGGAGTCATCAGTTCATGTTGCTGGCAGGACTTGGGGTCTGGCATGGAGATGCACAGTGGGAAACCTGGGGGAGATCCTCTCTGTTCTGGCTCTCCCTCTCCAGCTGGAGAGGGCAGCAGATCCTGGGTGAGCTTCAGGAACTTCTCATCTGCAAAGAGAAGTCCCATTAGTGTCACCCAGGGGTGAGGGAAAGGGTCAGTCTGCCACAGGAAGAGTGATGGGAAGGACTAGGGACCTGGGGCTGGGAGCTGGAGGAGCAGCTTTATTTCCTCTCTAATAATCAATATGTGACTCCCAGGAATAAAGATTGGCATTTCAGAATCTGCTGGGGAAAACTCAATCCCAGGCTGTCCCCAGCTCCTCTCTGTGCATAGCTGAAAATCATGGAAAAATAACGAACCAAAGCAGTGACTCAAACAAGAAGTCTGGATAAATTTAGCACAAATATTCTTGGTATGTTTGTGGTCACTGTGGAAATTGCATCACTTCTTGTTTTAATGATCAAAATATTGCTTGGAAAACTGGCATGGCTACCCAAGAAGAGCTCAAAATGAAATCCCTTAAAAGCAAGTATGTCTTTGGAATTGCTTCACCTGCAGTTAATTTGTTTTGGGAGTTGTTTGTTTTATTCCTGTTGTGGTTAAGGAGTTTTTGGACTGGAGGTTATTGCTGCTTAATTGAAAAGCCACAAGGTTTAGAGCTGATACACTCTGCAGCATGATTATCTCCTTCATATAAAAGTTCTGTCTGGAGAGTAGGATTCAAAAAGAGTGCTGGTAATTGCTGAAGACAAGACCTCCTCCAGAATCTGCCTGCACGTCTTTCTGTCTTTCACATTAAAGAGCCTTTGAAAATGCTTTTATTTTTGCATCAAATAGGAACATTTTAATTTTTTTTTTTTTTTTTTTTTCACAAGAGTAATGGACAGGATCCCTCTTCAGATCTCATACCTAGCTTGAAAACAAATGCTTGGCTCCTTAAGTGAGCTTGTCATCCTGGTCATAATTCTCCCATGTTTTGCACCTTGGACCTTTCACACAGTGGAAGGATGGGAATAAAAGCTGCCAAATCAAAGCCATTTGCATGGATAGGACCAGGTTCTTGGATGCAATGGATCAGAGTTTGTCAAAGGTTGGTGGGAAGGGGATGAACTGTGCCCTGCCTTATTTTACTGTCTCTGCCTTGGAGCAGACATGTAAAAATGCTGTGAGCTGCAGTGGGGTCACAACATGGACATAGGAGCCTCCCAGGCAGAGTCCTGGGTGCTGATATTCCCAGGCACCAGGAAGACAAAATACCTCCCTGCAGAAGCAGGCATTTCTGCCACTTGTAGGTTTTGTCACAAGTAGGGGAGGGTTTTATGGGGTTTTTTTGTAGCCCCATTTAAGCTTTGGTGGCTGTCTGAGCAACAGCAGAGGATTTCCCATCAGGTTTCTCTTCTGCTCCAGACACAGTTGTTAGGGTGATCCTCCCTCTGGGACAGTCAGTCCTGAAAACCAGGATCTTCTCTGACTTTTGTGGAAGAAGAGTCAGAAGTGGGAAGTGCTCACATTGAGTTCAGTAGAAGCTGGAGTGGAGCCTCATTTTCTTCACTGTTTTGTGTGGATTTTTTGTTTTCTTTTCCAGACTAACCTATCCGTCCCTTTACCCTGGTGCTCTTCCCAGCTCTGCACTTCCTTTGGCTCTGCTGTTGCCAAATTGTTGCTTCAAGTCTCTTCATGCCAACCATGTCCAATATCTTGATTGAATTTTCTTTTCCTCTGCATGCAACACTTTTACTTAAACTGATGCAGAGTGGTTGTCTTAGTGATAAATCAGAAGTGAGGGTAGCAAGGAGTATTTTATTAGTCAAGCAGGCACAGTAAAGAAGCTCATTGAACTGTGTCTAACATGTACTAAGCTTGGATTTTGCTGTGTGGGATGTTTGCCCACTCAAATTTCTTGAAAGGCTTCTTCCTTTAGATGTGTCTCCTGCATCTATCAGGTTTTTTTAATAAAAAGTATTCTCTCATTCTCCAAACTTTATTCAAAGTAGCTGGAAGGAATGTGTGGGTCAGTGTCCTCGTGTCAGAGACAGATTTTGGCTGCTTTTTTGCTCTTATTTTTGACCAGCAGTGCTATTGCAGTGCTGTAAATGGGTTTTCTATTGAGGAGAGTGTTTACATGTGTTATTAAAGGGAAACACAAGCTTAGGAGCTGCTTTTCCCAACTCAGAGAAGGTGTGGGATTGCTGGATGTGTCTTTGGGGGAGCTGGTAGAAGATTTGTGTTGACAAGAGACCTGAGCAGAGACCTTGGGCTCATCTTCCTCTCACTCACACACAGCAAATCCCTCCTGAGCCCTCCACACGTAGCCTCTCACAACTGGGGCTAAAACTATTTGTTTCTTTCTAAAGCAAGATTTAAATATGTGTCTAAGCAGCTGAAGTGAGCTGGCCATGAGGGGGTGCTTCCCCAATGTGAATAATTAATATTTTAATTTTTTTAGAAGAAGAAGAATTTTGAGCAAATTATTTTTCTGAAAAATTGAAAACATTGGTGTGTGGGATTTTTTCCCTTCTGATGAAAGCATGAATGTAAGGGAAAAGGAAAAAGTTCAGAAGAAAGTTAGCCATGAAATTTTATTTTCTGGAGTTTCAAATGAAATCCAGTCTTGGTTTGGTTTCATGGCTATAATATTTGATTCAGTTGGACAGGAATGGTCTCACTGGAGACGCCTTTCATCATTTAACAATCCTCCCTTTCCAGCCATGCCTGGAAACGAATGCAAACTAAAACCAAAAGTGTTATTGTACTTCTGCATACTTAATGTATATCTTCCAATTTAAAATTTGGAAAGCAAGAGTGGCATAGCTGGCTTTGCCTGCAGAAGCACATTTCTGAATGATTCAAGCTGTAGGATGGGAACCAAATCACTGAGGCCAAAAGACAAAAATAGAAACTTTCACTCCAGAGCTGAGTCATTCGTATTTTCAATACAGCAACTCTCTGGCCATTTGGAGCTCTCAATAGCTTCTCTTTGGGGGTAGAAGTTAACAGCATCACTGTTCTCTCTGGGCTTTGCTGATCCTTTGCCCCCCAAAGAAGGCGTTACTGGAGGGATGGGAGGTATTCCCACCTTCTGAGAGAGGCAGTCTTTGCCCTGTGCTCACTAGAGGACATCCCTGCTCCATTCCTTCCCTGCCCAGAGGGAATCACAGTCCTGCTCCTCTCCCGCCAGGTACAGCCCAGAGCTGTGGAAGTGGAGCTGCACTTCACAACCAACCAGTGGGGACCACCCTATCCTCCTGCAGAGGAGAGGCATGTCCCAATCCCTTGTTCCTTTTCCATGGCTAGCTGCAGGTATCATTAGTGACCCTGGATCTGTTTTGCACTTTCCAGCGTGGTTTGTGCTGTGCCATGATGGGTCTGTTCTGACAATCACATTCCAGTGTAATTCTTTGTGCTCTCTCTGACCCCATTGCCTTGCAGTGCCTTAGTGCAGCCTCTTTTGTACTTCAGCAAAGAATAGCCATCTCCGTTTTGTTTTAATTTCTTGGACAATACAAGCAATTCCCAGAGTCCCAGGGATCTGGGAAGTGCACACACAAATGCAGGAGATCTGGCAGTGCTGGTGCTGCCCACTGATACTGCTGAGTCCCAGTGTTACCAGGATTTGAGGCTTTTCTGTTCCCTCTTCCCTCATTATCCTGGATGATGAAGAAATGATTGTGTAAGTGTGGAGCTAAAGCCTTTGGAGCCGTCTGTTTCTCATAATTCCATTCTGGAGCCCAGTGAAAAGGCAGGAATCCAGAGCATTTTTCCACCCGGGACTTAATATTTTCCTTTCAGGCTTGCATTAGCAAATGGTGTTTTTTTCCTTGCAGGTTAAAAGTGTTATAAATAGAAAATTTCCAATGATTCCTGGTGATAATTGTTCACTTGACACAACTGTACCTAAAACTGTCAGTGTGCCCTGGGTGCTTGCTGGAAGATGTTCAATGCAGATCAGCACGATGCATGTGTGGTGCTGGCATGTAAACAACTTCAAAATGCTTCCAGAATCTGCAATAATAATGAAAAAGATCCCTTCAGAGCTGGATTTTTGCCTTTGGAGCATTCCTCTATGTTTCATATCTGGTTTCTTTTGGGGTTTTAAATCACCTTTTGGGGCAGTGAGCATTGATTTTGAGTTCTGTTGTAGATGTGGGTGGCTTTTGTGCTCAATACATCATCTTTTCCAGTGCCTTTGGCAGGCAGAGCTTAGTGCAGAGCCACTCCTTTAATTAGCTGAAATAATGGATGTTTGGGTGAAATGGAACCACAGGAAATAGGCAGAAAAAGTGCTGTCCTGAGAAGCTGGCACATCTCACTTGTTGTAGGAAATATTAATTAGGGTCAGAGGAGCCATGACCCAGTTCTGGCACTGACTCTCCAGTGGGGATTTGGAACTTCCCAGATAACCCATCTTGTTCTCAGTGTCTTCTCACAGGGGGATTTATTGGTGGTTCTGACCATTTTTGAATCCTGACAGGAACATTTTAAAGCAGAATTGGTTAAGCCACATGTATTTCACCTAAATCTGAGAAAAGGTGAAGTAGATCATTGGCTTCTTGCTGCAGGATGGTTTTGAGGCAGCTTCTGGCAATGTGGGCAGGTGGGGGTCGCAAGGGATCTTGGTCTGTGGCTTTATCTTCTAAGAAATTCATTAATGAAATGAATGAACAAAATATTTTAACTTTTTTTTTATTTAAAAAAAAGGAAACCTTGAAGTGTCAGCTAATTAGAGAAGGAACACAAAAAATATCTTTGCTTCATAAAGCATTTTTACCCACTTGGGCTGACTGAAAAATTCATTTATTTATTTTTTATTGAAGAACCCAGAGCTTTGGATTTTCTTCCTTGGGTTTGGGATCAGATTTTTCAGTATCTCAAAAATTTCCAGAGGACTGATAATTTTTTCTTACTCACCTAAATGGAAAGTGCAATGTAGGGCAGATCCATCATCCTTTGAAATCACTGGAGGCTTCCTGTTGGCTGCTGCTCAGTTTGTTAGCCTGAAGTTTTCCAAAGCAGCACAAGATTTGTGAGTCTGTTTCAGAGACTCAGAAATAACATGGCTTTCCATTAATTTTGCAAACCAGCTAGGCAGAGCTTTTATGGAGTAGTATTGAAAAATGTTCAGTGACACTGGTGAGTTTTGGAGTGTTTGGAGGTGCTGGCTTTAAATATTCAGCACATCTTCATCCTCATCCCTGTCCCATTTTTTATCTGTGCTGTGGCAGTGCTCAGAAGTCAAAATGGCAAAAGATTAAGCTGGTGAAGGTTAGCTGTAGCCATCTGGTGCTGTTGAGGAATTAAAGTCTGAGCTCAGCCTGGAGAGGCGGCCTCCCTGCCCACCCCCATCCCCACGTCCTCTGCACCAGAGGCTTGGATTTCGCTGTAATGGGACATGGAGATGAAAATATCTGTCAAGGCTAAACTGTGGTAGTTAATTCAGACAAAGGAGCAGCCAGCCAGCCATTCCATCCAGTGGCCACTGCAGGAGCTGCTGGTGCTGGAGCAGAGGTGGGTGGTTATCAGTCCCAGGAATTAACAGCTGAATTGGGCATCGATGGGTGGGATGCTGTGCTAAAGCATCAGCTTGATTTGCTCCCGTCTTCTGGAAATACCTGCACACATTATGACAAGGTCAGTAGCAGTTTTCAAGTTGTATTATTCTTGTAATTCTGTTTTTGGAAGGGGTTAGCTTCCTGATTTATCCTGGGTAAAGCATCTCATTTATATCTTTCTCTGCTAAATAAAAACATCCTACCTAGTTGCCGAAGAACTGCTGGTTATCGAAGGGCCAAATGTAGAATTTACAAACTCTTGTGAGTTTATGTGTCAGAGATGCAGTGATTTGGGCTATAAATACAATAATCATCTGTGCATTGTGCTGCTTTGTTATGCAGCTGTTTGCTGATTCACAGCACTGACCTGCAAACCCTCCCCTTTTACTAATGGCATACTGTCAATTTAGAAATTTTACAGGTTTTTTTTTTTCTGTAGTAATAAGGCCTGTGACAGGGGCTAACTACACATGACCCTAAAATTCTCATGGTACTCTTTATTACTGAAAAGGCTTATTTTTATTTTGTTTCTCTGAGCTGGGTCAGCAGTGTGTTGTACTTTAAAAGTGATACCTTGTGCCTTTTCAATGGCAATAAAAGAACTCTGCTTTTTTACTGATAACCTCTGGTTTCATTGGGATATTTTCTAAAAGAAAATGAGTCTTGCCCTTAGCTTTTATAAAGGGTTGTTAGGGCAAAGCCAAACTTAAAAGGTATTTCCAAAGTATAAATCATTGAAATCAAGAGAGAAATAATTGCAAAGTTAGTTGTTTTTGTACAAGCTGTTAAGTGGTGTGAGGAATAGATGATGGATGCATTTTCAGTGTCAGCAGATGCCTCCCCTTTTCCCCTCACAAACAGCCCCAGGTTTGCTTACAGCTTTTTTAGTAGAAAGCAAGAAAAGAGAAGAAGCTGTGGATCTGTGGAGAGATTAAACAAATATGATGCAGAGATGCAGAGGCTGCATATTAGGGAGTAAATTCCACAGCTTTATTTTCATAGATATTCAAAGGTGCTAAAGAACACACTGTAGTTCAAATAGGCTTCATTTCTCTGCTTTTTGGTGCTGCTTTGGGGCAGTACTCTCAGAGGAACCTGTGTCAGCACAGGAACTGCCCAGATCTGTGGGCAATAAAGCAGAAACTAAAGGAGATAACAATGGGTGTGCAAAGCTTCTGGAATTTCTTGAATAGTACAGGAATATCCCAGAAGTCCTGCTAAGATATCCTCCCTTGCTGTGCTGGTTTGCACACAGCAATGTGCATAGTGCAGTAGCACAGACCCTGTTGTGCAAAGTGCAGGAGCTGGTTCCTAAATCCATAAAACCTAAGAATTAAAAGCACTTTGCTACATCCAGGCTCAAATGCTGAGTGTGTTGCACAATCAAGTCCAAAACCAGAGGTTCAGTGTTACTGAGCTCCAGTATTGCTCTCCTATCACATTGCTCAAGGCTGGCTGTGAGTGAGTGACTGACAGGAAAGCCATTAAAGCAAGGAGTAGGAGACATGTAAGGTTAAAAGCAGAGCAGAATTTCTTTGGATTTCAGCCCAGATTTCTGCTAAAAATGGCTGTTGCATGTATTGGCAAAATTTTATTCCCAGCCTACATGAATGCCACTGCTGATGATAGGTCAGTCCTGCATCTTGAGGAAATAAAAGTCTTTAGTCAGTAAAATGAAGTTTTCATCATTTATTTCCCACCCCCCCTCCACTGTTGAGTAAAAATCAGGTTTATAGAACATGCTGGTTCTTAATTTGCCCTAGTATTTCAGAAGCCAATATATCATTTACTAAGTCACCAGGCAGTCTTCTATGAACTAGGTAATTTTGTTGGTGAGGTGCTTAGCTTTGCCTTGGATGGTGTTTGTGTTTTTTGGGAATTTGGGAATGGATAGCCATTCCTCTCATTTAACCTCTGAAAGCTCTGCTTAAACCTGACAGCACCTTGTGAGTACAGCTGTTGGTTGAGGGCAAACATTTTTATCTGCATCTCACCAGTTTTGCTCTTTTCAGGCTTTCAGTTTATCGTCACTACTTTTTGCTGGAGACCTTTGGCAGGTTCTTCCCTCAGGCCTTAGGCAGAAGGTCAATTTACTCCGCAGAATGGAATCACAGAAAGAGGTCTTGGTGTAAGAAATTTGAAAGATGGGTAGCATTATCTTGCTGCCAAGAATATTTATTATAAAAATACTGGTTTCAAACAGTAGAATTACTCAAATTTCTTACACTCAATGCAGAAACCTTCAAGTAGAAACCTTTATTAAATTCTACTTGATGAACATTCAAGTGTTCAAAAATGAGCAGTTTTGATTAGATCAATAAAAATTTGCCCAAAACAAGACTAAAATTGAGTTTGGCGACTAAAATGAATATACTGAAGACTCTTCTGGGAATAAACTCTATGGAGCCAGCTGTGACTTTCCAGTTCCTGGAGATCCCAGAATTCTGCACCTAACAGATGGCCAGCCCATGTTCTTCCAGTGCTGGTGGAACCAGGGGTTGTAACTGAGCCATTGCACTACAAAAGACTTCAGAAATTGGGGGTGGGAAAAAATGTAAGGGGAAGCCCAACACATTGGCTGAGTTGTTTTGTGAAGTAGTCATTTGGCAAAACACAGAAGTGGTGTTGGGATTAGGGTCAAGCAGGCAGAGTTCCTCCTTCCCTCAGTTACAACCCTGTGACCCTTCTTGTGCTGGTTTGAGTGGGGCATCTCCAGCAGGAGAGGTGGAAAAGGCTCCTTTAGGGGGAGTTCTGTGTGTGGGAGGTTGGCTGGAGACCTCTCTGCTCCAGGGAACGTGACTCCAGGATCTGACGAATCTCTGACCATGAGATTCTTGTACCTCCACCCTCCCAGGCCATGATTTAAAATCTAAGAGAGATGGGAAAGGCTGTGCTTTTGCATCTGGAATGGCTGCAGATGTGGGCCTTGAGTGATAGTCCCCAAAATCAGGATTGAGGCTGGAACTGAGTAAAATTTGTCCCTCCTTTCTGCAATTTGTAGGAAGCAAATTGAAGTTGCTCTGCTCTGACAGCCTTGGTTTGCTGGGCTCCTTGAGCAGGAAGCTGAGGAGCTTTCCAGCTGTTTTGTATCTCCGATGTGAGGCATTTTTTCCTCCAGGGGGAATTCCAGAGCTTCTCTCTAGGTTCAGGATTTCATCACAGGGTGCCAAATGGGGAGGCTGCTTGTTCCAGTAACTGCAATGTTTGCTTGGATTTGTACTATTTGAATTTCCTTAGTCCAGTTCTGAGTTGTTTTGACTGGAGAACTACTTTCCTTCAAGGTTCTCCCTTCTATCATCCTTTAAACATACTTGCCTAAGAATATTTTTTCCCCTATCTTTGGTGTCCATGAAAATGAAATCATATGTAATATTCTTAGTGATCCCTTATAGATGTGTGGTCTGCTTTAAAAGAGTGAACCAAATGCAGGAAGAATTTCTTTCCCAGTGTAGTTCCTAAAATTACAGAATTACAAAAGCACTACACCCATTAATGTGAACTCTGAGATCCTCTTTGTTGTGCTGTAATTTAATCCCACTATCATGGGCCTTGATTTCTTCTCCTTGTCCTTCACACATTCTGCATCATCCAGGAAAGGTTATTGGTGAGGGCACACTTTTAATGGCACGAACCTCTGGAGCCATCTCCAATGTCTGAGTGATTTGAGCTTCGATAAATAATTGATGAGAAGTCTTAGTCAGAATCTACTGACTGCATTATTCAAAGATATTTACTGACAGTTATAGATTGCTCCAAATTTACTTCTCTTTCCAGACTGCATTAAACTAGGCCCTGCATGACATATGTGTTATTTTAAAAAAATAAATCCTTGTTAGTACATGGGAAGAACTGTGGGTTTAAGTGCTTTATTTAACCAGTTACAAATAAGCAATATTAATTCATGATGTTTTAGCAGGAAAAGGCATTTTGTTTTCAAGTGGAAAATGCTTTTTTCCTCTGTCTTGCTTGTTGTTCAGGAGTGGACCTGAAAACATCTTGTATTTCAGTGACTTTAACACAGCTTTCCCTGTCCTGGTAGTTGGGGAATGGTTGGGTTTGAGACTTCCTGCCTGTCTCATTAGCCACCCACCAAAGCATCTTCTCTAATGGCTTCATCTTTTAGTCTCTGACACTTGAAAGCTTTTGGCTCCCAACACCATTTAGGAAAAGAAAGTCTGGTCTAGGACGTTCTCCAGAATTAATTAAAGTGACACTGGGCATCTTGCAAAATCTCCTTTTACCTTTTTTTTTTCAGAGTAAAAATTTCCAATTTCTTTTATTTCACACTCTTAGAGGTGCCCAAAATTCTGATTGAAAATGTTGAAGGACAATGGGATTTTATCAGGCTGTTGTCAGGAGTGAAGTGTGACTAAAGCAAGGCCAGTAATACCAGATTTGCCTTTCAGATTCCTGGCTTTGTCAGAATTCCTGCAGGTGCCAGTCCCATGCAATTCCTTCTCTTCCCTGGTTCCTCAGCAGGAGGAGGAGTGTGCCAGGCAGATGAAGGGTTCATGTGTCCATGTGTGTGAGCTTCCTCACCTTCCTTTGGAAACCACCTCAGGGAGCCATTGGGGAACTCGCTGTCCCTCTCAGTTTCATGTCCCTGTTGGGAAGGGCTTTAACATTTTATCACTTTCTTTTATCAGGCTCTTTACTTTTTAATTGCATGCAGTAAATATTCCTCTGAAAATCACCAACTTCTTTTATTCCCAGGATTCACAGGCATTGCAGCTGTGCATGAGTAGTGAGCAGGTACTTGTCCCTGACTTCTCTTCCCTGTTTTTCCTGCAGGAACTGTGGACATGGGTGGCAAACAGTCCACAAGTGGCGACGTCTCCGTCATCCAGACCCCTGTGACAGAAAGCATCCAGGATGCCTACAAAGCTGGGGACACCAGCAAAGCCCAAGAGTTGATTAGGTTGTCCTGTGAGGAGACTGCACTGCAAGTGGAAAAGGTTGGGTTGGGTTATACTGCTCTCTTAGATTTCATTGGCAAAGACTGGCCAAAATTTCAAGATGCTGCAGTCTTCTGTAATTTTTTCACAGAGAATCCATTCAGTTGTGTGGGTCCCAGACATGGCTGGTTGTGTGGGGCTCTGCAGAAACATGCTCAGGGACACAGTTTGCCCTTGGAAACACAGATCAGGAAGATGAGACAGACCTCAGGGAGCAGTGTCTGTAGGAACAGGAGGCTGTGTGAGGAGGGGTGCTGCTGCTGTGGTCACCAAAACAGGGAAATGCATTTTTCCCCGTAAAAAGGAAGCAGTTTATAGACTTAGCAAAAAATGTATTCCCCCACCAGTGCAAAGATAGTGGCCCCCTGGGAAGATTCTGCTGCCTGTGTGTGGAATTTTACCACAAACTGTGCTAGCTTCTGCGCTGCTCTGCCTTCAGAGCCCTCCTTTTGAGCCTGCTCTTTGCACAGAGCTGATGGGAGTGTTTTGGGAGGGTCCCTGCATGTCAAGGGCAGTCATATTGGCCATCTCCAAAACAGGTAATACTGCATTTTGCAGCTGAGCTGTGCAAATGTTTTTTTTGTTGGTCCATGAAAAACAGGTTTATACTCACCGTTCTGTGCCTCAGGCACTTATGTGAAAAACCATACAAAAAACTACAATACAAACCACAACAAATTAATATAATAAATTTATCAACAATGATTACAATGCCCACTAGTGTTTGTGACATTCCCAATTAACCATGGCGACAGTGGACATGGCGTGGGCACAAACAAACCCATACAGCTCTAGAAGTGCTCTTTCTCTGCCTGCTGCCCTGAACAGAGAGTTTATTCTGCTGTGTTTCCTTCACCAGTGTCAGCTTTTAGGCATTGCAGCAGCATATGGAGATCTGCAGGCGGTGAGGTACCTGCTGAAGGAAGCGTTGGTGGTGTTACCAACAGAGCCCAACGATGACAATGCAGCGGTGGTGGCTGCGTATTTTGGGCACAAGGACATCGTGAAAGAGCTGCTGGATTCTCTGCGTGGTAAGCCCTGGGCTGACCCTGCCTCTCCTCAAGTTTTTAAGGAGCTCCAAGCAGACATTTGGGGTTTTTTCACGTTCTTTGGAAGGGGAGGGGTTTAGTCATGGGAAAGTGTGTGGAGGGATCAGATCTCTGCTGTGCTTGAAGAAAACTTCCCCCCTGGGGAAGAGAAACACATACATAAAAATATTCCATGTTTGCAGACTGGAAGTGGAGGAAGATGCCATTGAGACAGTTCATTCCTGTCAGGCCTCACAGCTGGGTAACATCCCAGACCTACAGTGAAGTTAGGGGATTTTCAGGATGCAGCAGCATCCCACTGCTGATCCAGCAATATCAGTGGGGCTGGCAGTGAGTGGTCTGTCTGGTCAGGGACACTTTGGGTACACAGCTGACACCCACTTTGTTCTCTGCTTGACATTTTGTTTTGACGTTCAGGGGAATTCCTTCTTTAGAATAATTGCTATGTTTTACTTAAGTTTTATTATAGTAATTATTTTGGAGCAGGACATTTTTTGACTCAGACAAGATTCCTGAGGCAGCAGTGGGGGCGAGGGGCAGAGCACAGCTCTGACTCAGGACCAGGAGCTGTGTTTGGGTCCCTGTTGCTCTCTCAATCTGTGAGCTTGGCAGCTGCTTCTCCCTGGGGCTTTCCATGCATTTGAGGTCCAGAGGTCCTGCAGAACATCTAGGGCTCATCCTTGACCTCAGACACTGCAGTAACACAAGAGCTAAGCTGGCTTCTGCAATATTTAACCTGAATATAGCTCTAGCTCCTCATGGGGACTAAATAGTTGCCAGTGGCCTCACTGAGAACGGGAATAACCTGTTGGGAAACCTGCTTATTTGGTGTCCTGTCAGAGCACTGGTAAGCAAAATAAATGTTCCAGTTTGGGGGATGCAATTAAATGTAATATTTCCTTCAGCCAGAAAGGAAGCTGAGTAACCTAGTTGCAAAAATTAAATTATATTAATATAATACACTGAGTAATGAAAAGTGACTTAAGTAGTTTCTGGAAATTTAGTTTACAAGTGACCAAATTCCCTCCAACTCTTGCTTCGGGGGGGTCAGAGGAGGAGCTCTCTACAAACAACAGCTTTCAGAAATTTTCATGCAGGACCTTCCAACTGTTTTCTTGGGAAGTTAAACAGAAACCAATCACAGGGCTTAGGTATAAATTGCATAAATTTTCAATTTGGCTGTTACACTGCAGTGATTCTCCCTGGAACAGTGAGAACTACTTGTGGCTTACAGCTTAAGTGGAGCCCATTTTTTGCAGCAGGAGGGTGAGGGATTTAGTGGAGTTGTTAAGAATTCAAAGAGCAATGTAATTTCCACATGGATAAGCTGTAAAAAAGCCTTGACATGTTAAACTTGGGCTTGTGGATGTTCCTGTAAGTGTTTCAGGGAGGATATGAATTTGTAAAGTATATGGAGATAGTACAGGGAATCAGGGGAGATTTGGGGACTGCTTATTGTTAGCAAAAATAATTCTGTCTTGGGCATTTAATTGCATGCCCAGAATTAGGCACACCTAGAGGAAAGTGGTATTCTACAGAGAAACATTATTTCTGGGGAAAAAAAAGCAGTTTGAGAATGACTAAAACATCAGCAAATTCATGTAGAAATCAGAACATGATGTTTTAGTTTTTAGCCTTAAATGACATCTGTCTGACTTTACTATGAATTAATAGTAAAGAGTTGACCTGAAATGAAATATTTAAAGGGGAAATGAAAGTTTTTGTGGGAGACTTCAGATTGCAGCAAAAACAAGCTAAAACAATTCCCTTTTTGTTGACTGAAGCATTTATTTTTGTTTTATTCATCCAATAACATGAGAACTCATCTGCCTTTCCCCATTCATTGTATCCTCTCTCATGAGCTTGGAGGATGTAGCCAATCTTGGGTGTTTGGATCTAATGGCTGTTTGGATCTGGATGCAAAGCCAGTCCTGATCATCCCTCTTTGGGGTCAGATGTTTATTTATCTGCTGGTGTTTTAGCAGAACTGTTGCTCCCTTATGATTGCTTAAGTCAGGGACAGACAAAATATTTCACCCGTTAGCTGGGTGGGTAAAGAACAGTTAAGCAAAGCTGAAAACTTTGTGCCTGATCATCTTAGGACCCTTCTCTGACACTTTTGCAATGTAACCTGTTCCTTTTGTCCTCAGGAGCTTCACCCTGTCCCAAACCCCATTTCACAGCCATTATCTGTGGGTATTCCTCACACATCCCAGCCCAGTGGCACCAACTAAGTCACATTTGGTATGTTTTTGGCAGGTCCTAATACTTGCCAGCAGCTCCTGAACTGGATGCTGGCCATAGCCTGCCAGCAGGGCCATTTGGACATTGTCAAGCTCCTGATCCGTGCATACAGTGCTGACCCAGAGAGCTGTGCAGTCAGGAAGAACGAATTCCCTGTCCTCATCCGCCTGCCCCTCTACGCTGCTATAAAGGCAGGTGTGTATTTGCACGCTTCCACATTTTACCTCTTTTCTTCCAGGTCTTTCAAAGAGTGGGCTGAGCTGTTTGCACACAGGATGGTATCCATGGCCTGTCTGGAGATGGATTTCCAACAGCATGAATTAAAGTAAAATTGGCTCTGAATCTTTTGACTCAGCCAGATTGGATTCAGGGCTTTGTGAAGTTAGATTACTGTAAATACTGAGAAGTTGAACTCTCCTCTATAAACTCCTAGGGAAAAGACCCTTAAAAACCAGAATCCCTGCAAGTGAAAGCATTATTGTTATGGACACTCTGGCACACATGCTTGATTTGGGCTGAATAATTTACACTTCAAAGCACAGCTGTGTGTATAGTTTAATAAGATGGGAAAAAAAGAGAAAAAAGGAAGAGCTTGGGCCAGCACTTTTACACAGTGTCTTTGCTGTCTCAGTTTGACCAAACTGAGTCCTGCTACTGGAGGAAACAGCCTTTACACAGTTCAGTTTCCTTTTTGAACACCCCCCCAGTTTTTTTCAGAAGTGGTTATTTCCCAGGATTTCTGTTCAGCTCCTTGCTGGTTTATTTACATGAGGTGAAGGGAGCAAACAATCTGCTTTTCTCCAAAGGGAATGAAGATGTAGCTGTGTTTTTGTTGCGGAATGGAGCTTTCTTTTGTTCCTACATCCTGATGGACAGTCCTGAATCCAGCAAACACCTTCTGAGGAAGTATTTCATTGAGACAGCCCCACTACCAGGTAGTGCTCCAGCAAAAACAGTAAGTAACCATTTATCTGCCTGAGGAGATGTTGTTTTAAAGGGGTATCATGTTAATAATTGATAATTGCCTTTGCATGCTGTGTGGCTGCTGATTCTTCTCCTTAACTAAGAGCTTTGTGGTTTGCTGCCCTTTTAGAAAGCCGTGCAAGTGGCTTTGATGCTGATTTACAGGGTGTAAAACATCAAGGCTTTGAATGGCCTCACTGTGCAAGACACAGCAACAGCTTCTGTGGGGCGTTTTAAACACCAACCAGGGGGTGCTGGGGAGAGGAAGCACCAGCTTTGGGCTCAAAGCCTTCCAGAGACAAAGCTGGGCTGCTTCTAGCACAGATTTCCTCTGTGCCCCCAGGCTCATCACTTCCTTTAGGTTTCTGTTGTGCCCCCTGGTTGCAGAGTGATGCCACAAGCTCTGTGGTGTCCCTGAGTGTTGGTGTGGCACAGAGCTGAGCATGGGAACCCTTCTGTGTCAGACAGTTTAGGTAAAAATGGACTTGGGTGGCTTTTTGTTAACAGGGAGCATAAGCAAAGCAGTGATCTGCTGAGTATCTTCTCTACTTCAAATCCTCAGCAGTAAAAAAGTGTCTCCCACTGATATTGTTACTACTTTGTAGGGAAGCACACAGTATTTTGTATTATTTATACTGTTCTCCAGCAATTTATTACCAGGCATTTTTAATTTTTCCCCCTCAACATGTACTTTAACTCACACTGAATAGGAGCATCAGATCCCTGAACTTTCAATGCTTACAGTTTTCATCAGGTCACAAAAATTTTGCAGTGAAAAGATGTCCCTAATCAATCCAGTTGAGTACCTGTCTGCTCAGCTTGTAGCATTGCAGGCTGTTGGTTCTGCTTTGGTGTTAAGTAAAAATAAGGAGAGAGGTTTTAGTAGCTTTAGAAACTTCTCCATTCTCGGCTTTTTTTCTGCCAGAATCCTCCCACTGGGTTCCTGTTGATTCCCTGAGTGTTAGACCACATAAGTAAGCCTGACTTCTTCAGGTTCAATCAGTAGATTTAGAGCCCTCCTTGTACTACTCTTAAGTTTGTTGATGGATAAACAAAAGGAATCTGAATTCTAGATGTGGATAAGAGTTGATAAAATATCTTTCAGAAGAAAGAAAGAAATCCAAATGGATAATTCAGCTTGAATAAACTAGGAATAAATGTTTGAATCACAGGGAAGAGGTCTGTTTTCCATGTGAATTTGCTGGCAATATTTAACTTAGCTGCTGTAAAAATGACTCAGCTTTTCTGTTGTCACACCCTGAGTGAAGAAGAGAGCAGTCTTCAAACATCAGCTAATTGCCAGAAGGGCCTGGTTTAAAAAGAAAGAAAAAGAAAAAATAACAGGGATAAAACACAGAAACTTGACCTTGATTCTCCTAGTAGCTGTTTATTTTTAATATGTTTGCTTATTTAATGCTTTCTCTTTGAATTCATTTTGGCAGACTGGGACAGATTTGGGAGGATCTGTCCTAGTTTGTCTGCAGAGCTCAGATCTTTGGGAAGTGACACTCACACACCCTGATAACTTGTTTTAAAATTGTGGCAGCTGCAGACAAGCTGCCTCAGTGCTTTCCTCTTGTCTCAGAGGGTTCGTCCTGAGATGGATTTTGCACTGGGAGGAAGCAAAACCGTTCTGTGTGGAGGTTGGGATGTGTGTGGCAGCCAGCTGGATGTCAGAAAGTTCTCCCCATGCACAGGGAGGGAAAATCAATCACTGGTCATTTCAGAGGAAGCCCAGAACTTCAAAAAGCTTTGTCCTTTCTGTGCTATCTCTGAGTGGAAACACTTGAGCACAGCTGAGCTCCAATCGATTTCACAGTAGTGAGTGCAGAGCTATGCATAGAATGTGCCTGAGAGCTGGTTTTGGCTGCCACACCTTCCAGGCAGCCCTTGCACCAGCAGAGCTGCCCTGTTTCAGGCAAGAGGAGTTACATCTCATTTTTCTGATGTCTGTTTCTCCTTTTCTTGTTCTTTCCTGGCATAAATTTATACCCACACCAAACCACAGTTTTGCTAAGGAGAGGAAGTGGTCCATTTTTACAGGAACAGGTAATGAATGCCAGAGAGCCTTTGCAGTGAAATGGCCAGGCACAGATTCCAAACTTCAATAGACACAGTCAGCAGGGAGATAAATGTAACTTTCCAGTGTGTACAGTGTGAGATATATTTAAATTTTCCATACAGGCCAGAGAAGAGTTTTGTCTGCTGTATTTTCCCTAGGAAATATTTTACCAATAATTTTAAATTCAAGCATACAAATGTATGTGTGTGTGTGGGATCCTCCTCTCATTTCTTTATCCTGGTAATCTCACTTACATCACCATCAGCACAGAGCTCTGCAGCAGTCCCACACAATATTCAGAGCAGAGTTGTTGATGGAGGGAGCAGATCCCTGTCCTCAGATTATCCCATCTACAGCAGGAACAAGGTTCTGATGGAGCACGTCACGTCATTTAGGAGAAATGCACAACAGCCTTTCTTAATCACCTTACCAGACAGCCTCGGATTTAAGTAAATATTTTTCATATTTATAGTTGATCCTTTGCCCAAGAGCAGCAGGGTTTCTTGCTCCTGCACAATTTCCAGTCCTTTGCCCTAGTGCATCCCCTGTAGTAGAAGATTTCAATTTAATCTTCAGGGCTTGTATTGAGAAATTCTTCCCTTGGCAAGAGAGAGGAGTCTACAGAGGTTTTCTTTGGCCTTCTGAAGAGCAGAGAGGAGTCTACAGTCAGCCCTGAGCTAACATCCTCTGAACTCTGTTGCTGGTTCAGCACCAGTCCCAAACAGAGAAGGGTTGGGCTGAGCCCTGAGCTCTGCAAGTTTGGCATCACAGACCTTTGGCATCAAAGAAACAGCTTTTCTGGGAAAACAGTGGAGATGATAAACTATGAGTTGGGGTGTAAATCCCCTCTCTTTGTGGCACTGCTCTCAGGATTTCTTTCACTTAATTAACATTCTCACTGCAGAGTCCTGAGCCAACTAAACCCCTATGGTAACTCCACTGATACCAGGTTCCTGGTACCAGTTGAATTTGCTCCAATCTCTTTAAGTCAGATAGGGGGGTTTGGCTGGTCCTCCAGTTTGCAGAGACACTGTCTCTGGCCAGTGGACAAGGACTCTGGATCCTTGTCTCTGGGTGGGAAGGAGGGAGCTGATTGCTGGGATTCAAAAAGCTGCCTTGGATGCAGGACACCAACCTGCGGCACTGATAGCAGGTGCTGGATTTCACAACCTTGCCTGTGGTTTGAGAAGTCGTTATCTGCGTTCTACAGGTGTCTCCTAATCACATTAAATGCCCTGAGGCCATGCCTCTGCATTTTTGAGGGAAATGATATGCAGACATCTAAATGCAAAACAGAGATGTGTTATCAGTCTGCAAAGAGGAGGAGCACAGACTCAAGGTCCTGCTTGCACCCCCTAAGAGAAGGCTGTAAGGTTGTACTACTGCATTGGATGGTGTACTCAAGGACAAGTACTTTTTTCCTAAGCCAAGGGGTTTGTGGTACATGTTACAGGTGAGACAAGAGTTCAGAAAACTGCATACTGAATTTTAAACAAGAGTTCCTAAGCAGGAAGCTGTTAAATATGCAGACTTGAGAAATCTAGCAGTAAAGCAGGGTGTGTTTGGTGTGAGAGTGAAAGCTTTGCAGTGCAGCTCTCATAGGGTGCTGTGCACTTTGCAGTAGCAGTGGAGACTCTGCTTAATTTGATTTCTTGTTGCTGCTGGCTTGCTGTCTTTTACAGGGGTTGCCTTGTGGCATGGCAGTGGATGTAGCTTTAAACAAACAGCTGGAGCTCTCTGCCTTGGTTTCCCCAGTGGCACAATGGGCATAATATTTCCATTCATATTTTCAGGGCTGTCCTGAGGCATCACGAGTGAAGGTTTGAAAAGCACAGTCTCTACACTAAGTACAACTAGTGTCAATATCTAAAAAATGCAACTCTTTGTACTTACTCTTTGTTCCATTCTCCCAAACATTTGAACTGTCTGATCTACATGACCAGTTCTGAGTCTCAAATAAGCATTTGAGACAGGCCTTTGTTTCCCTTTTCTTTCTGTCCCTTCCCCAAATACATTAATTTTAATTCTAAATTTGAGGTTAAAAATCCAAAGAGCTAAATACTGGGCATTGGAAAGCAAATTAAACTTGCTGTCAGGTTCTTGCTGCCTCCTGGTGGAGAATTAACAATCATTGCATTGAGGCTGGTTTGGGGATGAGTTATATCAAAAATAACAAGTTTATGGAAACGTTTAGGGAATATAATTTTTAAAATGTGCATTTCAGGATTTGCAATGTGCATTCAAGGATTGCAATGCAGTGAGGTGATCTTGAAAATGAAGTCTTGAGTTTTTTCCTTTCATTGATGACCACTGTGTGTTCACACTTCCGTCTGTCCGAGCTGGACCCTGAATAATAAAGACTGGTGAAGAAGTCCAGGTCCCCTGCTTGAGCTTGCTCATGATCTTTGGAGTGAAATCATTGAGCAGATACGGCAAGGACTGCTGATATCCAGGCATGATTTCATCTCTGAGTCAGTTTAATTCCTAGAAGCAGATTGGAAAGTGAGCAAAATGTTTATGGCTGGCCTGTGCTCTGCTCTGCCAGATTCCCAGTGGTGGAGCACAGGCTGAGAACAACTGGGGTTTCACTAATGTGGTTTTCTCTTCTCTCTTTGACACATGCAGGCTTTATGTGTGAACTGGTCAAACCTCAAACTGCCCTGGGTGGATCTAGACTGGCTGATCGATATCTCCTGCCAGATAACTGAGCTTGATCTCTCTGCCAACTGCCTGGTGTCCCTCCCCTCCGTGATCCCATGGGGGCTGATAAACCTGCGGAAGCTCAGCCTGGCTGACAATCAGTTGACAGAGTTACCCAGTGTGCAGTCCTCTGATGAGATCATTTGTACAAGGTGTGTGCTCAGAGCTGAGCCTGCAGGGAGAGCAGCCTCAAACTGGGCTTGAGGGAGGCTGTGTAAGGGGAGAGCACATTGCAGGAGCTTCTTGGTCTGTTTTCTGTCTGCTGCAAGGTTTAGCTTAGGATTTGCCCCTCTGCATTCTCAGTTTGCTGTCAGGACAGTTGTGGGGATTTTATTCCTGCTTTGTCTTATGTTGCCTCTGCTTTTTCTCTGGTGAGCCCCATTCCTCTAATTTGGATCAGGGTGACATTTACTGCCTGATACCAGTGATTTGATCTGCTGTCTGTCCAGACCACCTCTCTCTGCTCCCTGGAGGGGTTAATTTTCTGATTAGGGTTTCATGCTTTGCCTTGTGAGGCACATTTCAGCTGCTTTCATTCAGAACTGAAGCTGTCCTGGTAAAGCAGATGTCTGTGGCAACAGGAGGCTTTGCAAGTGTTTTACTGATGCCTGACTGAGATTGTTCTGTACTCACAGGTTACTTGAGGTCGACGTATCCAGCAACAGGCTCTCCACTCTCCCTACTGGATTCCTACATCTTAAAAACCTTAAAAAACTCATCGCTTCCAAAAATTATATGGAGAAGTTATTTGACGAGGAAAACAGTACGTACAGTCCAGTGTTTGGCTTGCATTTTGAGACTGAGCTGTAGGGAAGAACCCAAAAATGTTAAAATAATGGCTTAAATGGCTTAAAAGCTCTCATGCTTATACCAAGGCCACAATGTTTCATGTTTTCCAGCAACTAATTGGATTGGTTTAAGGAAGTTGCAGGAGTTTGACGTCTCTGACAACAGGTTGGTGGAACTTCCAACGGTTTTTCTATACTGCTTCAAGTCCCTAAACATACTGAATGTTTCCAGAAATCAGCTGAAAGTGTTTCCAGATCCCTGGGCCTGCCCCCTGGTAAGTTGAACTGCTCTGACAAAGTCACAGGCTGAAAAAGCTGTTAAAACAATGCAAAAAAAAAAAATTTACTGTGATGCTTAAAAAGCTGTCAAATGCTTAAAAGGCTGTTCTGTAGGAGTGCCCCTGCCAAATTTGGTTTATGGGTTTCAGATCCAGTCTTTCTGAGGTTCCACCCTGTTCTCACCATGTTGGTGGCATTGGTGGAAAGCATTTAGAAGCATGTCTTACATGGATGTATTAATTTTCTCTGTAGTTCCTCTGAGCAGAAGTATTGTTGGGATCATTTTACTGAATACCCAACTTTCACCACAGGTGACTTTGCCCAAACCCATGGCAAACTAGGACATTTGTATCCACACCCATCACTGTGACTTTACTCCTTATTTTCACAGGGACAGCAGGGGAACAGTATCCTTTGGGGAAGTGTTTATCTGTGGTTGAAAGACAAATGGGTGATTTTCAAAATAATTTTTGGAATACTTTTTGCCCACCAAGAAATTTCACCAGCAGTTGAGTGCATCTCCATAGCAAGCCCTATGTGCCTGCATGCCCAATAATTTATCAAGATATCTAAAGAGGCCATCTAGAATTAATTTATTAAAGCTTTTGACATGTGACAGCTGATCTACCACGTTATTTAAAGGCATGATTGCTACTCTGTAAGTGTGGGGCTTTTTGTGTTTTCCAGAAATGTTGTAAAGCATCTAGAAATGCACTGGAATTCCTACCTGATGCATTGACTGTGTTCTGGAAAAATCACCTGAGAGAGGTGGATTTTTCTGAGAATTCACTGAAAGAAGTTCCAACAGGACTCTTCCAGCTTGAAGTAAGTGTCATTTCTTCATAGTTCTCACATTATTTTTCCTGATACTGACTCAGACCTCAGACTGGCTGCCTGGTTGAGGTAGGAGCCCACATGCTCCTATTGCATTTGCACAGAGCCCCTGAGCTTGTCACCCCCTGAATCACCACATTCAGGCCCTCATCCAGTGAGATATATCTAGTTTCTGACACAGGTCTTGTGAGAACTCTCTGGATGTTTGTGGTTTGCAGAATTTGGGAGTGCAGTTTGGAAGACAAGCCCTACATTGTAGCTCCAAGCTCCAGCCATTGAAATATTGATGTACTCATGTACACTCACAAATAGTTGTGCTTTTTCTTGAAAAATGTGTTGTGTAATTAGGAATTAGGCTTTCTGTGCTGAAAATAGCATGTTTTTGTATACCCTAAACATTCTATTCTGCTTGGGACCTCTATAATCTTAAAGGCTGTAGATTAAATGATTCTTTTCTGTGGACACCAAAGATCCATGGGTTTATGTCAGAATTCTTCAGAATTTCTGCTTTCACACGGTGTTGTTGATAAACCAAGCAGAACTTGGGGTTTCCTCCAAGCTTCCCTGCAAGATTGTGAAAATCAGGGTTGTGGAGAGAGAAACACAGGCCCAGAAGTGCCATGCTTTTCCCTGCTGGCCTCTGTGGGAAGGATGCAGAAGTGATGGTTCATATCCATGTCCAGTCCTGATCTCAGGATCTGCTGCAAAGATCTGCTGTAACAAGAGGGTTGAATTCCCTCAACTCTTTCCAGCTTTCCCTGCACATTTGGCTTCGCTCTCTGGTGGCTGTTTCTTTCCAGTTGGCTTTTCCCCTGAAATGAAACAAATCCTATGGACTATTGTCTCCAAAACTTGGTTTTTCTGACTGCATTGAGAACCATCCCAGGGGGTGGGAGCCACCATGGCAGATATTAAACACTAGATGGTGCTTCCAGGGCACAATTCTTGGGTGCTGATGCTCAGAGGGTGCTGAGGGGTGCAAAGACACCCGTACAGGAGAGACTTCAGTGCAATCAATCTTTGCTAATGTTTTCAAAGTTAGTAAGCCTTGGCTGCCCTAAACAGTGTCTTTTCTTATCCATATCTCTTCAGCATTTTATTCATAAAAGAAATAAATATCAAGTATTTTCAGTGCCCTGAGGGCCAGAGTGTGGTGAGCAAATAGAAGTTAAAACCCCATGCCAGGAGGTGCCCTGGCTTGGGCTACTCCTTAGCTGTAGAGTTTGTGTGGGTGAACAAGGCTGTGCTCATGCTCCAGGCCTCTTCAGAAGGAGATGTGGAAGGGGGGGAGAAATGGGAAGTGAAGTGTTCCTACAGAAAACTTATTATTTTTATGTAGAACAGCAGTGAACTGTATTCTCCCTGGGAAAAGCAGACAGGAGTTCTGTGACTTGAAAGCATGTCATGGGACAGTCATTTGTCACTGTAGCTGCAGTGTAGTTTATCACTGGCCTTTGCATGGTTTGCAGATGAATCTCAAGACTGGGACTAGCTCAGTCCTTAATACCATATGTGCTCCAGAAATGTGGTGCTAAGAGAAACAGAAATCTCCTCAGCTTTCTTGGCTGCTGCCTTCTAAAGGAACCAACCAAGCCATGTCTTAGTTCTCTAGGCTGGTTTGCTTCTCCCTAGTTTGCTTCTCCTGCAGACGCCTGACCCCCTCTGAGTGGAATAATTCAGGTAAGACTCTGGTCAACTTTTCCACATCATGACCTGACCAAGACACCTTAACCTGGATGCTGCAGATTCACTCAGGTGTCATCTCACACCCTTCTGCATGCTGTGGCAGCGCTTTTGGAGGTGTTTGTCTGCCACTGCCATTGTGTCCCTTTTGGAGGCCCCCATTCTCACACTGAAAGGCAGTAAAAACGGAGAAATTAGAGAGAAGAGGCAATTTAAAAGGACTAGAGATCTCCAGAGTTTGTCATGAAGAACCACAGCCGGCTGACAATCACTAATTTTCCACCCATGCACAGATCCACTGGAGAGAAGCTCTTCAGGCTCTCAGCACCCGGGGGAGTGGCCTTGGTCAGTGTCTGGGGGGACACAGACACAGTGACTGAGAAAGAACACCCCAGTTAGACCCCACAGAACACAGATTGTGCTAATTCTGGGACATGCAGCCTCCCTCTCCTCCCACCCCTGCCCAGGGGGAGAAGTCTGAGGCATTGTACTTGCTCAGCCCCATGCTGACACTTGGAGAGAGCCCCACACCCGGAGCCAAGGGCGGGCTGAGCCCTCCTTCCAGGGGAATTGGAAAAGGCAATTTGTAAAGCATTCTAAAAGCATAGGCTGTCAGGATTCAGTTTTCAATTTTCCCTTTCCTTCAGTGGCTCACTGTGTCTGCAGTTTTGTATTCCCTTCACCTTCCCCAAATCCCAGCAAAGCCCAATCCTGCCCCTCTCCATCACTAGAGGGAGCATTTTGCACAATAATTCCCATTCCAGCCACTGCTGGTTGTCCATCGCTTATGTCACATGGACACCTCATATTTTTCCAATCTAAAAAAAGGGGAGGAGGGCCAACAAACTGGCTTAGTGAGACACTGTTAATTCTGCTCGATGAAAAGGGGCATAAACCTTTTATATTAACGTGGAGCACATAAAACATTTAACACACTTGACGCTGACATCTCTGCTGGTAAAACATGATTTCCGTGGGGTATAATTCATTAATATTGCTGTATTTCTGGCAGGAGATAATTCAGCTGACATTCTGCTTTATCTCAGTTTTTCATGGTAGGGGGACTTGCTGGATAAACCTGGTTGGAAACTCTACAGACAACAGTTTTTCAGTGGAAAATTGGATTTTCAGCCAAATGAAAATGATCGTTTGAGCCTCAGCATTATTAAGGGCAGATGGAAGAGCATAAACTTCACAAATCTGAATGGGAACTGCAATTTTTTTTTGTATTTCAGTTAAATTCAAAGGAGATCTTATGTTTAGCTTGGTATTTCCAGCTGAGTCCTGTCTGTGTGGTGTTAACTGTATGGTATCAATCAGCTTCATTTGTTTTGAAAATTCATGTCTCTGCTGAGAGGAGGAAAAATAGGAGCTGTGTAACTTGTATAAATCTTGGAAAGTGACTATAAATCCTTTCCATTTTAATAGAGATGACTTTAAAAAGCAGTCAGAACTTTTCCCTGTGTGAAGTGGTTCATGTTTTGCAGCTGGATTTTGTGCAGGTACCTCAGGTGTAAGCCCACTCTGACACCAGCTTGTACAGACACACACATTTATTACATATATATGTAATCCATACGTGGCATCCTGTGTTGGTAAATCAGACTGTTCTTTTCCATTTGGAAAGGTTTCCTCACTAAAAAGTGAGATGTCCTCTTGCATGGGCTGTTTCCAAGTGCATCTGTCAGCAAGTGGAGCAATAATCTCCCTGGAGTGAGTGGTGCTGCTCCGTGCAGAACTTGCTGGGGACAGGGAGGAAATGTTTGCATGCTGGGCAGCACGGACAGGATGTTCTGATGAATAAGATGTACTTTCTTCGCATTTCTGTTACTTAATAGCCATGCTTAAAAAGCTCTTTCTGTGTGTTTGGTGCTCTCTAACTCCAGGCTATTCCTCTCCTAGGCTTTGGTGTCCCTGAAGCTGCTGGGAAATCAGTTAGTTACGTTGCCTTCTCAGGATAAGTGGAATTGCAAACAACTTAAGTCGCTGGATCTTTCAAAAAACCAGCTTGGGAAGTAAGTGTTTCTTTCAAGTTTTGGCTAAGAAAACAAAAGCTGAAGAAATAACAGCAAACCCAATCCCTCGTGTAACACAAAGAGTGTCAGGAGAATTAATTACCTGCTTAGAAGGCATTGATACCCACATAGCATGTCCCCAAGTATATTGTGTGTCTGTGGCAGTGATGAATTATCCTTGGCTGATTCTTTGGGCATTTAGAGCACTGTATCATTTATTAAGTGGATAGATTATTGATAATGGCAGTTTAATTTCTGAGCATGTAGGAATTTCTTCAGCCCAGTGTGTGGTTCATCACTACAAATACAAGTTTGTGGAGAGCATATCTTAACCATAAACCATCTGGCTGGACTGCAGTTATTAGTTAGTGTGGGAGTATTGTTTTGGAAAAAATGAAAAGTCTTTGTTTTTTAAATGGAAGTGTAACCAGCTGCAAGTTCATAGAGATTTCCAACCTAAAGGATTTTGTGATTCTAATACTGATGTTAAAAAGACAGTCCAATAAGAGTGATGTTCATCTGTTTAGAAATTCCAATAGGGATGTTTAACATAGAGAGTCAAAGGTCCTTTATCATCTCCAAAATTGCACTGAATTGTGTCATGCTGATATCTTCTCATTTGGGTGCCTGTCCAACACAGTTTTTGGAGTCCTTAGGAGTTTCTCTGTCAGTTGCAAAAGACAAATTACCACTTTTTGAATGTCCCAGTGCATTTCCAGAGTCATGATGGTGGGTCATCTTGTTTGAGAGTCTTTGGGGAGGGCAGGCAGAGGCAGCAGGTCGGTTCTCCAGCGCTTCTGGTGAAACTCCTTCAATTTGCTGTTTGACAACCACTTAACCCTGACACCCATAAAGCTGGGGGTCAAGTGCTCCTGCCCTGGGAGCTGGGAGCTGCCTTGAGGAGCTCTGTTGATTTGCCAGGAGAAAACCACTGGGCTGACAAGTGTTGGTGGAGTCTGACTGCACAGCGGGTTCCAATCCCACCTCTCCAGAGCAGGTGGGATCCTGTGAGAGATGTGAGCGGGGTCAGGCTCTTCCCCGTGTATCTCAGCACCTTTCCAAGATATTTTCCCCACAAGTCCCTGTTTTGTTTGGCCCACAGGAGCGATGAGGGATTTAAAACGAAGAGGATCCCCTTTTTCACCACGAAGAACAGGGTGCGTGGTGGCCCCGAGGCAGGTAAGGCACAGCGAGTGCTGGCAATGCCAGGTGAGCTGGGAAA
This sequence comes from Poecile atricapillus, assembly GCF_030490865.1. Classification (NCBI taxonomy): domain Eukaryota; kingdom Metazoa; phylum Chordata; class Aves; order Passeriformes; family Paridae; genus Poecile; species Poecile atricapillus. Next base: position 3,047,812 of record NC_081259.1, on the reverse strand, counting down.
CAGCAGGAATCTGCAGTTTGGCTGGAGGGAAAGCAGGGTAAATTCCTCTGCAATTTAAAGTGCAACTGCATTTCATTAAGAGGAAATATGTTCAGATAAAATGTCTCTAAAGAAGTGATGCAGCTGGTTGGTACCACCAACAAAGATGGTGTGAAATGTGTTTCTTTTGCTCTTTCATGAAGATCATGCCTTTTAGCCAAAGTACTAAGTGGTATGTTGAAGTGAAATTAACCCATAATTTCCCCTGTGATTCTTAAAATTGTTTATGTCCCTGACTTTGTAAATGGCACATCTTTCCCTGCCTGTGATTTGCACCCTCAGTTTGGGGCAGAGCTGATGAAATGCATGTGAAATCCCAGAGAGAACAAAGGGATATCTGAAGATATTGCACTGCTTCCTGCTCTCTGTGGGATTCATCTGCATTTCTTTTGTTTGTTGTTTTATTTTAAAGCACTTGGGGAGTTTTCTCATTCTGGCTGCCTGCAGAATGCCTGGCTCTAAACATTCCTTGCCAGTCACAGAGTGGGATAAGAGCCGGCGTCGTCCTGACGCACATCCGAGCAGCCTTCAACTGCTCGTGGGAGGAAGAGGCCCTTCTGCAGCAATCCTTCCCTCAGTTCCCCTGAAAATGGTGCCTGAGGTGAAATTGCTAAATGTACCATGTACAGCCCTAGCTGTAGGTTAGGGCTGGAGATCTTCACCTCCAGTTGGCTGCTCTGAGAGGCAGAGGCTCTACCTGGACCTCCGGGCAAGGCAGATCCTGCCTTGTTTTCCTGTCTGCGGAAGCAAAGGCTGCTGTGCTGAGTAAGGTGTGTGTGCCCCCTGAGGGGGAGAAGAAATTTGTCTGTGCTGCTTCCCAAGCAGCAAATGGAAATAGAAATGCTGTGGCATTGTTGGAATACGGAGGAACTGGAAAAGGAGTCTGAACGTTGTGAATCTGTGGAGTCTGACATATCCTCAGAGCCTCGCTGTAAAGTGCGACAGCAGCATTTCCCAAAGGGGAGAGAAGGGAAGGAGCAGCAGGCAAAGGCAGCTAAAACCAGCTCTAAAAGGCAATTGCCACCCTAATGGAAATCTCTACATGCTGCAAACCCAGCATAACCCCCTGCAGAAAGCAGGAGATGATGGGTTCTGCATCAGTAACATTTGAACAGCAGTGGCACATCACACCCTGCTGCAACCTGGAGCTGCCTCAGGTGGCCCCAGGCAGCAGCAGGGCACAGAGGAGCCCACCTGGCTGGTGCCATGGGTGAGCAGCCACAGAGACAGAGCAAAGCCAGCTCATCCTTTTCTCTCTGTTCCTCTGCCAAGTATAGCTTGGTGAGAAGAGAGGATGTGGCCAAGAATTTAAACATCAAGAGAAAACAGAAGCTGGAGTACATCAACTGCTTGCAGAAGTCTCCTAGTGAGGTGGGGGTGGACAGGTTTTCATATGATTTACCAACAAAGCTGTTTACTTAAGTCTAGATTATTTAAAGAGAATAATTTATGGATGCTCACTATACTTGATTGATAAGTCTCAGAATAACTTCTTGCACATGCATGTGTGCTGTTGGTAGCGTTTATTCATCCAAAAATACATTTTCAAGATGGGATTTGTTTTAATTTTTCTACAGTTCTTTAAAAGAAAATTTGAGCTGAAGCCAGAGAAATCATAAATAACTCATGAATAAATAATTACAATTCATAAACACCTCGAGCTTGCTTCCAATATAGTACACTTCTTTCCACCTGGGACTCTTTGGTGAATTCAGAGTATTGCTGCTATTTTAGGAGTTTGCTCCTACGTGTCCAAGAGGGACTAAATCTGTCTGTGCCTAGGTACCTACTGAAGAGCAACAATGCAAAGTTTAAGTCCAGTGATGAGCCAGAAAGGAAAGTGAGTTGCATCCATGAATAAGCCTGCTGTTCTCCTAAAATAATCCCAAGGATGATTTTATAATTTGAAAACTCAAAGGCGGATTGTGATACTTCCCACACCAGACAGTCCTGTCATGTATATGAAACACCCCTGCAGACAGTGGGACTCTATCTTTCTCCTTTTCTGATCGCAGATCAGGCTGGAAGTGTTGTTAATATTAGAACTGAGGAGTTTTCTCCTGAGAAAACCTCTTCCATTTTCTTTTCCCCCTCTTTTTGGCTAAGTCTAATTACAGTTCCTCACGTCTTCTCTGTAAAGGAAGAAGGTCTTGGTGGAAGTGTCTCGTCCCTCAGGAATGGAAAGTCTTGCATCTCAGGGAGTTGCTGACCATGGAGGCAGCAGATGGTGCTGGTTGTACTTTCCTAATCAGACCCCAAACCTGCCTGATTTTCCTTCATTTCAGGATGCCCTTTGGTAGATAAATGTGACACCCTCAGTACAGCAACACAATCCATGTCAGCTTTTTCTGCCACTATCCCAGGAGCCATTTCTGGAGTGAAATGATGCTTTTTGGAACTTGCAGAGCTTCCCTTTGTTTGAACCTCTCCAGGAGCAGCAACTCAGCCATGCAGTTGATGCTCTTACTGCTTGGATTGTTCCCAAAATACACAAGATACTCCTGGGGCATGGAAAAGTTCCCTGAGTCCTTCTATCTAAAACACAGCAGAGGAGCAAACACCAGCATGTTTTAGAGACAGCATAGGTCAGTCTGTCAGCTGCAGTTTGGGTTTTCTGTTGTTCTGTTGTTACTGATTTTGATCCACCATAAATTACTGTGGGATGCAATGTGGGGGCCTGAACATAAATTTTGACTGGTTTCTGGCTTTTCTCAGGTAATACAGAAAAAAAAAAACACATTGAGAGCCAGCTGTGCCCTGGGTGTGCCCTTTCAGGGCCATGTTAAGAGCCAGTTGTGCCCATGGGTTGCTCTCTCAGTGCCAGCTTTTAGGCTGCAATAGGGGCAGTTCACAAGATATTACCATGTATTCAGCAGCAGGAGATAAGGTGCCACTCCTCCCCTGAGCTGTTTTGGCAGGCTTGGAGTTCCTCCCTCAGCACCCCATAAATCCTGGACACTGTCACCTTCCAACACACTGTGACTTTAGGATGCTGAGATGTGAACATTGATTTCTGATTGTCACTGAAGGTTATTTGCTTTTCTGCTCTTGTTTGGTGGTGGCCCTTGCCAGTGGACATGACCTCATGTCCTGCACACAAAGTTCAGGTGAAGCTCTTGGTTCAGAGCCTTGATGTCTGTTTTGTTGTTTGTTTTTTTAAAGGTGCAGTTTGTTTCCTGTCTCGTTCCAGGTCCTTTTTTGGAGTTCCCAGCATTTCTGAGCGATTCTCTGGAGGTTCTTTATCTGAACGACAATCAGCTGGACTCTGTCCCACAGTCCGTTTGCCTCCTGAAAGGTTTAACAGAGCTTTATTTAGGAAAGTAAGTCCATGTCCTGGCAAAGCTTTGCAGTGTTATTTCCGTGTTGTTTTAGTGACCAGTCTTCTGTGGAGCCCCACCCCAGATGTCCAGTGGTTTTGAAGTCAGAAAGCTGGAAATAGTCAGCCCCTTGTTAGAGCTGTGCCCATGGTTTGCTTTAGATAAGGAGGAGGCTGGTCTTTTGATTAGGGAAGATGATCTAATGCTTTGAACACAGGCCTGGGAATCTAATGTGCCTCTAGTTCATTCTGACTTTTTGCTGTCAGTTTCTGTAGTGTTACATTCAATAACTCATCATTTTTGCCTTTATTTCCTCAACTATCCAGCAAAGATGATTACATTTGTCTGCCTCAGAGGATAAATTGAGGTTATACATCACTTTTAGGATGGAAATTGCTATTAAAGTGCTGAGTAGTCTTATTAAAATGTTAATGGAAGATTTCTACAAGGATAGAATAGCGTAATCTGAGAGTCCGTGAGAGCAGCTACTTACACACAAAGCCTGGTTGTTGGTAGATTTATTTGTTTTTGTACAGTAACCCTGGTATCCGAGAGCTTCCTCCAGAACTTGGACAGCTGGCTAATCTCTGGCAGCTGGATATCGAGGAACTAAATATCAGTAACGTTCCTGCAGAGATCAGAAAAGAGGGTAAGGCTGATGCTGTGTATTCTTTATTAAATTGACTCAACATGCAATAAAATCTTTTCTTTTTAATGGTTAAGAACAGGAATGCCTGAGCCCTTGTTGGGGTTAACTGGAATTGCACAGGGAAACCTCCTACTCATAGTTACAAATTTGATAATCAGTGCTAAGGTCTGGCTGTAATGATCAATTTAAGACAGATCACAATTCAAAATGATGACTGATAAATCAGTATTTCATTTGCAGTATGCATAAATTCTGTAGCTTGCTTCCTGAATGTGGATATTTTAGGATATTTAGATGGTCTCTCTAAAGACTCAAGTGTTTAGGATCAGCAGTCACAGTCCCATTGAAGTGAGCTGCTAGGTTTTTGGATCAATTACAATGCTGTCTTCTTTTTTATTATTTTTTTTGGGCATTTTAATCAGAAAATCCAGTGGGAACAAAGTTATTAGGAATTAATCCTGCTCCAGCAATATACTGTTGAAGCCTCAATCTAACTTTAACTGGAAACACAAAAGTAGAGGGAAAAACTGAGTATTTTCCAATACTAAATTAGTATTTTATGTTTCCTTTCAGCTTCTGAAGCGTAGGAGCCCCAGCATTTGTTTCTCCTTACAGTGCTCCATTGTGGAGCCTCCGAGCAGTGACCTTTTCCTGGGGTCTCTGTCTCAGGTTTGTCCGCTGGAGGTTTCTTTGTTTGTTCTCAGCCCACAGCGAGCCTGCAGGGGAAGCATGAATGCAGCTGAAGTGTGCAGCAGTGGGGTGTGTGCTGTCCCCAGGAGTGTTTGTGGCCGCGGTCCCCAGCCCCTTCTCTCCCGCACAGGCCCCAAGACGGTGCTGGCGTATTTACGAGCGCAGCTGCGGCGGGCAGAGAAGTGCAAGCTGATGAAGATGATCGTCATCGGCCCCCCCCGGCAGGGCAAGTCCACGCTGGTGGAGATCCTGCAGACAGGGAAGGTGCCCCAGATGATGCACAGCGATGCCACCATCCGCACAACAAAGTGGGAGCTGCCCAAGCCCGTGGGGCACAAGGCAAAGGTGAAAAGCGGTCGGAGATCTGCAGGCCCGGTGGGATGTGGGAGCCCTGCAGGGTCCATTGGGGCTGGAATTGTCCTTTGACGAAGAGCAGTTTCCATTACCTCATGAGTGACGTGGTTTTAGAGCCACTGCAATTCTGTTTCATTTCTGGTTGGTACCAGAGGGCAGTTCTGTTTTCCTGACTAACTGTATTCTAAAGAGAGCTGTGTGAAACTGGCTCTCCCATCTTGAGTGGACACTAATTATGAGAGAGTGCTTTAAATCAGCTTCTCTGCAGCAGATTGTCCTTCCATTTGGGACATTGGTACCTAAAGCTGGACTTCCTTGATATCAGAACTGTCCTAGGTGGGGAATGTAGGTGGAAGTTGTGATCCAGGGATGTCTAAGGCATATCTTAAACACCCAGATCTCAGATGGCTCATTCATGGAGTGTGTCATATTGAACTCATTTGGAGAGCGCTGATTTAATCTAAGCATTTGTAGGTGGCCCTGTCCACTGCCTGCAGAGTAGCCCATGGATTAGAGGATGCAGAATTGGTGCTGAGGTCTTGTCAGAGGTGAAGGGGTGCAAACACATCGCTCCCCTTTCCCAGATGAGAGCTCTGACCACCAGACTGTTTTGGAAAGGGGAAAGGAGCCTGCTGAGTTCAGCTGTTCCACAGCAAAGAGTGCCAGGCCAGAGACAGAAAGAAAAGAGCAGCACAGGCTGACTCCTTGAAGGGTAGACTTTGGTGGGAAAAGGGATTTGTGCATTTTGTGTTGAAGAGCAATTGAATAAAATAAAAGTGTAGACAGCACCAGAGAGCTGGAGTGGGATCAAGACACTGAACGGGCTTTTATCCCTATCTCTGAGTCTGTCTGTCCACACACACACTCACAGCTGAAGGTCTTTTGGATGAACAAAGCAGTCCTTGTGCTGGTTAGGGCTTGGCTTCAACAATATGGAAGTTCTTCCAGCTGTTTTTGGGAGACTTCACACGGATTGCGCAGAATCAGAGCCCTGCTGGATACTGAGCTCCTGGCTGAACTCTCATAGGGTAACTTCCACGTGGGATCAGTCAGTCCCTGGCCCCAGCCCCCTAAACAGGGCCCACTGGGTGTTATGTGATACTCTGAGGATGGTGGTTGGAGGAAGTTTTGGTTTTGTGTTCAGTCTCAGGGTTTTTGACTCTCCAGGGCCAAGAGATTTAGGGACAGAGCTTCCCAGGTGTGCAGGTACTTCCTGCTGCAACTGGGAGCCTGAATGCCATTGAAGCAGAGACCCATGGTCCCTCCTGGTGCTTGTCATGGGGCTGCACAGAGAAATGGATGCAGGAATACTGGGAAGAGAGCCAGAGCTGGAGAGGCCTCCATTTAAGCAGTCCCCCAGAAATCAGCGAGTCTGATTCACAGCAACTGTGATTCTGGCCCATCTCTGGCGTGGCACAGACGTCAGAAGCCTGGGAGCAACGTGTAGGAGGTGTTTATGGAAGGCCTGAGAAGCTTCCCATCTCCTGAGCATCTCCCTTCTGCTTGGCTCAGCTCAGTCTGAGCTCAGTGGAAGTGATTTCAGCAGGGGTTTCCTGTTCCCCACAGCAGTGGCAGATAAGCAGCTTCAATGGTCTTGTCGAGTGTGGCACAGGCAAGGATGGAACAGTTTCTATTACAGATGCAGTGAAATGCAGGGCTCAGAATGAGACCCTTGTTTGTACTGGAGAATCCACAGCATTAACTGGAGTTTTACCAGCATCAAGGGCACCTCTATCATTTTAGCAGCAAGTAATTAGTCTTGATTTCCTGTGGGGAAGTGGTAGCCATGCTTAACAATTGCTTGTTGATTTATCTTTCCTGGAGGCACAATTAGGACATTGAACCCCTTCTTGTGTCATACATTATGCAGGCGTAGGTTTATACTTCAGCTATTATCTCCCAGTGATTTACTGCCACGGTTTGATTTGAACACTTCTCTTTGTCTAAGTAGGTTGATTCAGTGGAGTTCAATGTCTGGGATATCGGAGGCCCAGCGAGCATGTCTACAGTCAATCAGTGTTTCTTCACAGACAAAGCATTGTACATAGTGGTCTGGAACTTGGCACTGGGGGAAGAAGCTGTGGCAAACTTACAGTTCTGGCTGCTGAACATTGAGGTAAGAAGTCACTGGTGGGCTCTGGGATATCTATTTATCAAGTAGCAGCTCAGCAGGCAGATATGTGATATTGCAGATTCTTTTTGCTCTGCTTTTAAAAGCTCCCCAAGCTATGAATTTTGCACAGCATTTGGAATTCATTTTCCATTACGCTGTAGGCGTATCGCTATATTTAATGGTTTAAATTTATCATTTGCTTTGTTCTCCCTCACACACAGCAGAGAACGAAACAAAAGCTGATTTATAAACCCTTGCTAAGTAAGGCTGAACGTACTTATTTTGGAATTAGTGTTTGACCACACTGTGCTCCAAGGGGGATTTGAAGCATTTTCTTTCTTGTGTGGGTTAGACACACGTTAGTCTTGAGGTAATATTTTTAACACTTTAGATTCAGGTAAGCTAGAGTATTTCCAAAACAGCTCTCATTTAGACTCAGAGCTGCAGTGAATTCATTGCTGTGGATTGATTTTTGTAACACCATGTTCATAAGTGTTTGTAGCTCTTTATGATTTGATAATTATTTTAACATTAAATGCACAAAAAGGGATGCCTCTCAAAAAACAAACATCTTGTAATTATCAAAATATTAATGGTCAGCAGCAATCAAAAACCCAAACTAGGTGACAAAGCTGAAAGAAAAATTATTATATTTCAAAAATGTATGATGAGTCCTTAATACATCCCAGCAAGCACATAGAAACATCAGGAAAAATGCAGAGAAATACGATCATGATGGTTAAAAGGAGGGAAAAATGAAGAGGGCTGTATGTAGACATGGTGGGGAAAGAGGAAAACCACAACAGTCTTTGTTCATGATCCTTTACAACAGAGAAAACAAGTGAAATTGTGGCTTTGAAGCAAACAGTGGGAAGTATCTTAAACACACTGGATGGCTAACTTGTGGAATTTACTGGAAACACAGTGTGCTGGGAGTACCAGAAATTGGAAAGACAAACTGGTGAATGAAAACTCTATCAAGTGTTGTTAATTCTGAGATACTCCCTTGTGCTGAGGAAGTCAGTGAGCTGCAGGCTGCTGAGGACTGGGAGATCACACTGGGGAACATCTCTCCACCCTACCCTGTGTCTGTGCTCTCTGTGAGCTCCAGGCAGCAGCACACTGGGCCAGGGGGCCCTTTGGTGTGGCTTGGTGCAGCCACCACTCCTGGGCTTGTTTGGTGTCACTCAGATTGGGAGATTTCAGTGGGCATCATAGGAGGGAAATGGATTGCCTGCAAAGAAGGAAATCTTTCTGCCTCTGAATATTCTTCTGTGGTCTAAGTCATTTGGATGGGCAAATGATCCCTGCTTAAGCCTGTGCAATCCCATTGTGTTTGGCAGCATTTTCCCTGAGATCTGGATACATTCCAGGGTTGTAAAACAGTTATGGAAGGGTTGGAAGAAACCACAAGATCACCTAATCCATTTCCTAGCTCTGATTCAGGATTAAGTAGATTGAGACTTTTCTAGAAGTTTATCTCATCTCTCCATGTACCTCCAGTGAAAAAGTTTGTGTGACTTCCACAGGTATCTATTCCACACCGTAACTAGCCTTTTTCAGGATGTCACATCTTCTGGCTGCAGGTTAAGTTAACTTTTTCTGGGCAGACATGGTTCCCTTCATTTCACTAACTCACAGCAACTCCCTTTATGTTAAACCCTGATGTCAAAACCCAAAGTGACAGTTTCCTGCTCTGCAGTAGTAGTACATGATTAAGCCATGCTCTGCAGAACTTCTGTAATACCAAGATCACTTGTAGCTGTTGTCAAGCTGCCACGACAGGTTGCCTTTATTTTATAAATATATTTTATTAATGTGTGTGACTCCCTCCTCTTAAATATTATACTTTTCACCTCTCCTCAATGATGTAATCTGGATGAGATCACTGTCAGTGTTTTCTCTTGCAGGCCAAGGCTCCGAACTCAGTGGTGTTGGTGGTAGGAACACACCTTGATTTGATTGAAACAAAATTCCGTGTGGAGAGGATAGCAACCCTGAGGGCATATGTCCTGGCTCTGTGTCGGTCTCCCTCTGGATCCAGAGCAACTGGCTTCCCAGATATCACCTTCAAGCACCTGCAGTAAGTACTTGTGCCTTTGTGAAGTTCAGTCACTCACACTTTATTTTATGACACTTTTAACAATTTTGAGATACTTCATCTCCTTGGCAACGGAACCAATTTAGAGACTCGTCAGCATTGCATTTCATCTATTTTTGACTGAGATAATGTATTATAATGAGAGAGAAGGTCAGTGTTGCTCAGGGGGGCTGATGATGAGTCTGAGAGCTGGAAGCTCCAAAGTCATGACCTTGACCAGCCTGTTTACTGCTCCCCCTTCACTCAGGTTTCTCACTCTTTAATGGTGACACATTAGTCACAAGGGGAGAAGGTGCAGATTGCCTAATTAATGCTGTGAGAGCGTGACTGTCACAGGGTGGGTGCCAGGGGCTTTGCTGAGGGGAGGCTGTGGGTGGTACCTGACGTGGGAACACGGTGGCTCACACGTCAGCTGGGCAAGGAAGGGTCAGTCCCCTGAGCCCCTGGCAGTCCAAACCTGTGCCATCCATCTCCAGGTGTCACAACAGAGGGCTGGGGCTGCCTGGGAGATGAATGTCACTCAGGCCATGCAGTCTGACACTGCTCCAAGAGAATGCCCTTGGGAAGAGGAGGCTCCTCCAGCTGGGAATGAAGTGTGTCTATGAGCCAGGGGGTGAACATGGATGCAGCAGGCTGGCACCAGACAACGTGAAAATGCCTCTGCCTGGGGCAAGAGCAGGTGGCAGCTGGCAAGTGAGGAAGGGCACTGTGATGTCCCCAGCACTTCCCATCTGCTGCCTGGCAAAGGCATCAGCCGACCTCCCACACACTGCTCTGCAGGCACTGTCAGGCATCCCAGGCTGTGTCAGGCATGCCAGCCAGCTCTTCCCCATTAGAAGGAGCACCAGGGACCCACTGGGAGGCTCAAGGTTTTCTCCTTCACCCTGAGAAGGAGAAAACTTGCCTCTTTTCCCATCACCTCAGAGCATCACAATACCTTCTTTCTCAAGGGGACTTTCTTTCACCCTGACATGTTCATTCTGAACATTTCTCTTCACTTTCCTTTCCCCTTGCATTTCTTCCCAGCCTGATTTCATACCTCCTTCCTCCTGTGCCTCTCCACACCCCATCATCCACATATCATGAAATATGCCTGGTATTAAGCTCTGGGGCTGGAGGAGTGTGAGGAGTGTGAAATCCTTGTGTGGGTGACCCTGGTTCTTCCATCAGTGGTCAGGGTCATCCAGCATCCCAGTGAGTTGCATACTTCCCAGTGCCAAAGAGGGCTGAGGGTTACGATAAAGCATATTTCATTAGAGAAGGATTTTCTGTCTGCCATGGGAACATGTGTAGGATCAGTTAGAAAGACCCTTTGTTGGGGAAAGTGGAATAGAAATGTTCTTATCCAGCCCACGGAAAGATTAAAAGTAGTAGGAGTTGAAGAGAGCAGGTTTTTAGTTGTTAAAGAGATAATGAAGGCCAGCTTTTAGGATCTAAGCATCAATTCCCAGATTGCAGGATCTAGCTGATCAAGGACCGGAATGAGGGTGGGAAAAGGTGTCTGGTAGTCATCATCCTGCCTCTTTGATCTGGGGTAGGGAGGACTGGACTAATCTCCAGAGGCTGCTGGGGCACAGAATTTTCCTCCTTCCTGCAGCCCTTTCCAGGATGTGTGTGGCTCTGGAGGGACAGGGGCATGACTTTGGTCAGGCTGCCAGGGAAGTCCCCAGACATCACAGTGCACAGGGACAGCAATGCAGCGAGTGGAGCAGGCAGAGCAGAGGTTGGACTAAAACAGATGTGGCCTAATACATCTTTTCCAGGCGACTCTGTGTTTTCTCCAAAGTATTCTAAAAATACTGACAGCCTTCCTCACATTCAGCTGACACAGGAAATTTAAAGTCAGTGATAAGAGAAAGTGAGCCTGGAAAGGAAGCTGGTGTGCTGATAAGGTTTGATAACCTTCCCCCTTTCATGACTTTTGCAGTGAGCTCTCGTGTAAGACTCTGGAAGGCCTCGAGGGACTGCGGCAGCTGATTTTTCATGTCACTTGCAACATGAAGGATGTTGGCAGCTCAATTTGCTCCCAGAAACTTGCAGGGAGATTGGTGAGAACTGGGTTGTCTTGGTGATCCTTACCAAAGCAGGGCGTTTGGGGGGCTTGGAGATGAGCTTTAGGAGTTATTGCTGGAGTAAGGAGTTGATGCAGGAGCCATGTGAATATTTAAAATGGCAATCTGGCTTTGGGAAAAGACAGCACTGAAAGATCCCTGTGAAAGGAAGATGGCAGCCAATTCATCCCTTGCTGGCTTATACTGATCCTGCTGGTTTTCTCACGTGGCTTGCAGATACCAAGGAGTTACCTCAGCCTTCAAGAAGCTGTCCTTGCAGAACAGCGTAGAAGAAGTCAAAATGATGATGTGCAATATTTAACAGACAGACAAATAGAGCTGATGATCGAGCAAACACCTGGAAATGACATCAAAGACTATGAAGACTTGCAAACTGGTAGGTCAGAGCAGACCGGTAATTTCTTGGAAATTAATATGTATGTCCTATTGAAATATTCCACAAACAGTAAATACAAATTACACCAGTGCAGAGGTCAGTTTGGAAATTGGGAAGATATAAAATTAGTAGTGGGACTTTGGGGACAGTACCAGGAAGTTTCTGAGGTGGTCTGAGGTTGCTGATTTCATTCTTTTTCTTTTTTTTTAACAAGCTGTGTCTCATTTCTAATCTGTGTAGAGTGAGGGTTGCCATAGTTTCAAGTCTGGCTTCTTTGTAGGGCCCCAATCTTGTGATCTTTACGGAGGCCTTGCTCTGCAGGAGGCAGGGAGAGCCCTTCCCTGTGAAGGATGGCAGGAGGAGGGTGAAGGGGAGGTGTCATGGGGACAGAAATACTGGCTGTGAAGAAGTGAGATGTGGGTTTTACAAGTGGAGTGTCAGATAGCAGCACTCCTCAGATAGATGTTACTCTCTTGGCTTGGCTGTGTGCTGGCTGTATCTGGAATGCATAAAACTGCACAAACTGTCTCCCAGTATTACTCTTCTGCACCGTGGTTTCCTAATGCTGGTCTGTTGCTAATCCCCAATTCTTTACTTTTTTTGCAGCCATTAATTTTCTCATAGAAACAGGGACACTGCTGCACTTCCCAGACACGAGCCACGGCCTGAGGAACCTCTACTTCCTTGACCCCGTCTGGCTCTCGGAGTGTCTACAGAGGATTTTCAACATCAAGAGCTCCAAGTCTGTAGCTAAGAATGGAGTCATCAGAGCAGAGGACCTCAGGATGCTGCTAGTTGGGACAGGTTTCACTGAGCAGACTGAAGAGCAGTACTTCCAGTTCTTGGCCAAGTTTGAAATCGCTCTGCCTGTGGCCAATAACAGGTATGTTGATAATTAGAGAGGTTTAGTCAGGCTGGAGAAAAATGGCCATTTAGTCAGTGGATATTAACAGGCTTTGCCACTGTAAGTGGTTGTCTTGACAGGGTTCTTGTGTTGAGAAAATATCTGAGAGCATTCAGCAGTGTCATGGAAGGCACCCATCCCTTTGGGCCGTATTTCCTGGACTGAGCATCCCCTGGGCCAAACCAGCCCGTGTGAAATCTTTCCCAGAGCAATCTTTGTCCACTGGATGCATTGAGGCTGGTGACAGGCTCAGCCACCAGCCCGGAGGGGCAGTGACACCGCTGGGGATGTGGCCATGAGCAGGTGGAAGCTGTAAGGGCTCAGCCGGCGCAGCTGCAGCCGGGAGAGGATGTGAGGCCACGGCTGCCAGGCCTGAAATATAGATGGGCTGGAGTTATCTGTTTCCAGTGAAAGATCCTCACTTCAGTGCAGCAGAAAACTTTGGGTAATCAATAATTGTGTCAGCCCTGAAAGTAGCAGCATTTTATTCCGCGTGAAGTCAGAAAAGCGTAGCTGCAGCAGCAACGTGATTTACTTGATTTTTAACCTCCATAGGTGTTGATCAATAGTTTTCCTAGAAATGGTCTAAGAAACCTCATTCTCTTTAAATGTTAATGAGTCCTCCTCCCCTCTGCCCCCCAATCCCTTTTCCTCTGGGCAGAGTTCCCTGCGATTTTTCTCTCTCCCATCTGCTTGGCGACAGCCTGTTGTTGGGCTAGCGGTGAGACCAGAGCTGTATTGCACTTTTGATGTGGCATTTGCATTTCACTTCCTTGCCCTTGCAGGACAGCGCGGCTGCATCGCCCTGAGCCTCTCGGGAGCTCTGAATGCCAGCACAAGTGCAGCATTCTCTGTGCTGTCATTATGCCTGTCACTTATCCAGTCCCGGATGCCAACAAATTTTCTCAGGCTTAACACAGATAAAGCAGCAATGTTTCTGCTCAGTCCAAAATGCCTTTTGGACTCCTTGTCACTATCTGCCATTTTTCACCAAGGCAATTACATTGTCTGTGCCTCGGGAACAAGGAAACTGCTTTTTCATGGCCTGCCCAATGTTTTTCTCAAAGATCCAAGCCACATTAGCAGAATATTCTTCCCACTGACGGGCTGTAGCTATAGCAGGTTGGATTAATTTAATGTACTAGCCAGACACAGAGCAGTTATTTGTTGCTGTGCTGCTGCAATTATTGTCTAGATTGCCAGATAGGGTTTCTGTGCAGTCAGTAGAGAAAGCAGCTGCCAGTTTCTGTTCTGAAAGGGTGGATGGGGGCATGTTTCACATATTTTCAAAATTTGCATTGGCTGTTGTTCAAGAGCGTCAAATCACCATCTGTGTTATAATCCACTAGATAGTGTGGCCCAGAAGGGCCTCACTGGCCCTTCTTACACTCCTAGACCTTTTCTTGGATGTGCTGGGGAAAATTTATTGGCTGCCGGATGATGCATCCACTACTTTTATAGAGCGAGAAGTTTTAGTTTGTTGCACTCCACTTTTCCGCCTAAGGTGCATATAACTTAGCTGTGTCCTGCTTTTTAAAATACAGTTAAAAGCGTGACCATTCTTATTCAATTTATAATTGAAACTTTTGCCAGTTTTACATTCCAGAGATGTTTCATGGAACAGATAATTTGATCATGTAATATGTTATCACGTGGGACATATGCAGAGAGCTGTTGTCTAATGATGGCTGTTTTTTCTGAGCCGATATTTCAGATTTTACAGAATGCTGCAGCTGCTAGAGAGAAAACATGAGAGGCTTTAAAGCAGTGGATTCTGACCCAGAATTAGTTCTGGTTCTGTTTAGTCCTTGCCAGTGTTATTTTGGTCAGGTCTCTTGGCCTTGTGCCTTGTTGCTGTCATTGTGCCCGTCAACGATGAGCCCCAGGTGCCAACACATTTTCTCAGGCTCAACACTGATAAAACAGCAGTGTGTCTGCTTATAAGCAAATAACATTTTAGATTATACAGGCATCCTGGGATGTGTTTGGTACAGAAGAGTATCACTGACAAGAGATTTACTGGCAAGTATTGAAAGCCATAAGCTGATAGTGTTCAAAACAGTTGCAGTGTTCCAGGATATTTAACCTCTCAAATATGAAAGATCAGGACAAATGAATATTCTGAGCTTACTGGGAGATCTGAAAATAATTTGAAAATGTTGTGGTCCCCTACACCAGCATAACTCCATTACTGCTGACTGGTCAGGCACAGATAACATCAAGTCTCCTTCACACTTGGGCAAAATACCTAATAATCTGATTTTAGAGGAATCTGAGCTAGATAAGTGTCTCTGCTAGCAACAGCCTGGCAAAGTAAGCTCTTGTTTTAGGGGCTTGGCAGGGATGTGGCTGGGATCCACCAGCTGCAGGATGGAGCAGCAGGAGTCCCTGTCACGCTGACCCATAAGGTGCTCTCATTCTGGGGCTGGGTTGAGGCAGTGCAGCCCAGTCCCTGCAGCCTGGAACTCCTTTCCCCCCTTCTGGGCTTACAGAACCTGAGCTGCTGGAGGTTGTTTTTGCACTGATCTCCTGTTCCACAGCTGTAATTCCCTGCTTACTACCAGGGCAGAGTAGTACCAAAAAAATGAGTCCCGACATCACAGCTGTTCTAATGACTCTAATATTTTAATGCATTTAATTTGTGAGTACACAAATGCTCATTACATCAATTTTAGCCCTTTCCAATAGCCCTGGCTGAATTATGTAATGTCTGTTTTGCCTCTGCTTGCTTCCATAGTGTAAATTAATTTCTCCATGTATTGCTGCAGCGCTTCAGTCTAAAAGCTTTTTTATATGCAGTAGGCTGTGCCATTAAAAATCTCTTTGGAGACTGAATTGCCCTATTATCTGGTAACAATGTACTCACTGTTAAAAGCTGTAGCTAAAATCTGAGCTGTTGAACTTGATGTGTTTCAGCTACCTCCTCCCTCATCTGCTTCCTACCAAGCCGGCGTTAGATATCCACGGGCTCTGCCACCAGACCACAAACACGGTCCAGAGGGTCTTCAAGATGAGTTTTGTCCCCGTTGGCTTTTGGCAAAGGTTCATAGCCCGAATGTTAATTAGCCTGGCAGAGATGGACCTCCAGGTAGGTTACTGTGTCTGTCTGCAAACAAAAGCAGACAGCTGAAATGGTTCAGTGTAAGTGGGATGTCTCTTCACATCCTGCTCGCTTCTGTCACAGACCTCAGTAACATTATTTGAGTAAACAGGGAGAGACGAGGCTCTGCACTGAAAATTGGATTCTGTTTTTACAGTAGGTGTCATGGAGAACAATAAATTGGCACTGAGGGAGAAAACCCAAGTTCTCCACAGCCTCTTTATAACGTGATCCCCTGGAAGGTCTCAGTTCCTCCAGCATCTTCCAATTACAAGTAATTGGAGTTCTGCCTGCGGCTCTTGTCCATGACCATTCCACCAGGCCAGACTCCCTCACAGCTTTGCCAGAGGAGATCTGGAATAGCTCCAGCAAAGCCAGATATCTGAATCTCTATGGGTTTAAATGGGAAGAAAATTACAGAACTGTTGCCTTCATGAGGCACCTGATTAGTGCAGGTGCTGTGAATGACATTAAAATAGTGTTTGCAGGGTTCTGAGAGATGAGTGAATTTTGATGCTGTGGCAGACGTGTTTGCAGCAGTTTCTATCTGAAACTGTAATAAGTATCTGCAAAATATTTATAGTGCTGCTCTGGTATCTTCTTAGCAGCTCTCCATTAAACCGTGGTCTGTCAGTGATGTACAGAACATGGAAAACTTGATACCTGTTTTTGCAAGGTCCTCTGTGTTCCAGGCTCCTCAAACCATGTAATAACTTTACCTCTTTTAATGGGCTGTCTTGGCAACCCCTTGCTTACATCCTCCTGGGCACTACATAATCCTAGAGCACCTTTCCTAGGGGCTTCATCCAGTCCTCATGAAGGGAGTGGAAAGGATGCCAGGCGTCAGACCTGTCTGCATGCAAATAAATGTTGGAACAGTGAGTTCAGTGGAGTCCTGCAGATTAACTTTTAAACAGAAATACATTTTGCTCTAAGTGCTGGTTTGAAGTGTCTTGGAGAAGAGCCATCTTCCTCCCACTAAAACAGGTGGAAAAGTTAACTCTCTGCATTGAGGGAAGACTTCATCATTCACTAGAACATTTAGTACTTTCGGTTTATAGGACTTCTGCGGATGCAGAATAAATACGGCAAATGTCACAGTTATAGAATTAATTTTGTGCACTAATATGAAATTGTTCTTTTTTGAATGGCACGAAGAAGATTTCCAGTGTGGAAAAATAAATTTTACCACGTGTATTTCCTTTCCATTGCAAAATTTTATATGAGCACAAGTCACTTTTTACGGGAAAAGGTACAACAGCACCTGTGAAAGCCAAAAAAAGAAATCACTTTCTTGCTAGATTACAACATTCTTATGAGAAACTGCAGCAGTTTAACAATTTTCATGCTTTTCTGCTTGTTTCAGCTCTTTGAAAACAAGAAGAACACCAAGACAAGAAACAAAAAGGTGACCATCTACAGCTTCACAGGCACCCAAAGGAACCGCTGCAGCACATTCCGAGTCAAAAGGACTCACACTGTTTACTGGCAGGAAGGTCTGTTCGTTACCTTTGATGGAGGCTATCTTAGGTAATTTGTGTTCATAATGCAGCATGTGTGACAGGGGACTAATAGAGTGTATGAAACACATCAGCTGAATGGAGATGAATGGGCCTGACCCAGACTATGTGCTCACTCATCAGGAGAAGAGGAGGCTCTTCTAATGGACATAACTCATCTGGTAACAACTGCTGACAAAAATGATGAATAACTGATTATTTGGCAGGTCTGAATGTATCAACCTTATCTGTTATTGCAGCCACAAATTGAAAGAGGCCTGAGAACAGAAAGTGAAATTCAGAGTGGGGCTCTGGCAGCTTAAAATCGTGCATTTTCACATGCAAAGATTTCCTTACCTCAATGAGTTTTCCACTAAATCCTAAAACTTCACCATTGCGTGGCAGTAATCCAGGTCAATGGAGGTGCTTCTGTGCAGCAGGGACTGTGGGCAAGTGCCTCAACCTGGCCAAGGCAGAATGTCTGCTGGCTGCAAGCCTGGGGAAAACCTCCTGTCCATGTTTTACGAATGCAGACATTTAAGGCTTTTGCTCCTTCACTCCCTGGCAAGACAGGGAGGAACCATTGGTGCTGTTGCATGGTTGGAGGCCAGAAGGAAACAGTGAACTTCCCAAGTTTCCAAGCTCAGTAGAGACCTGAGCCCAGACACAGCAAACCACAGGCTGGAATACTGAATTCTGGACCATGGTAGTGGTCATGCTGTCACCTCCCCATGTATTTCTGTGAGTTACACTTCAATAGGAATTGTGCAAAAATGATGTTCGTAAACTTTTCCTAATGGTTTCTGGAAATACCATTATTATTCCACTGGAATTTTATTACTTATTTTTCAACTCCCAACCTTCCATCATTCTGTATAGGGCATTTCTGTCAAAACTCTCCATAATACTCAATTTGCTTAGGCCACAGTTTTCCCTGGGCCTGACCAGCACTTACCCTTTGTGAGGAACTGGCATTTCTGTGCAAGAATTCTCTTCTGAAAGTCATTTTCAGAACAGACCCAGTTGAGTATCACCCTCCAAGCTAGATTGCTTTGTGATTCCATGACTCATGAACTGTGTGTTATTATGTAACTTGGGTTTCCTGCCAGAAAGAAAGTTTGTTGACACTGATATTCAGAAAAGCTTCACAGGTCTGTCTTTTGGCTTTCTCACACAGCGTCGAGTCTTCTGATGTGAACTGGAAAAAGAAAAAAAGTGGTGGAATTAAAATAATTTCCCAGTCAGAAGTGAGAGACTTTTCAGCCATGGCATTCATCACGGATCATGTCAACTCTTTGATAGATCAGTGGTTCCCTGGTAAGAGAACAACTGTAATTTTCTGTGCAGTGTTACGTCTTTTCAACAGAGGGTTCTTTGACAGTGATGTCCAGGTGCACAATTGAAGGTGTGTTAATTGAAGACCCCTCAGGTTCTGACGGTCTCAAGCCAATAACATTTGATAAAAGCTAATAAACCTGCAGACAGATCAAGATTAGTTGCCAACACTGGTCTAGACATTGTGTCTTCCAATCTGTCAGAGCAGCACAGGTGAAACATTACAGGTCAAACAGGACCTGTTCAAGAGACTCCATCCAATGCTCATAGCAGGGGCAGGATTTGGCCCAGACTGCTTGGTGCTGTCCCTTAAATACATTTGGGCATCAGCTGGGGCGAGGATTTTCCCATCATTTCCAACTTTCTGTGAGTTAAAAAATCCTGATGTGAGAGGCATGAGTGAATATGGTACCAAGGACTCCATGCCAAGGTAACTTCCTTGACTCCTGCAGCTGCTTTTCCTGTGCTCAGCACAGATCCTGCTGTTACCCAGCAGGCTGTTTGCAACCCCAATACACTTTGTTTGAAACCAAAACAAAAATCTGAAGTGCTCTTTGTTGTCCTACCCTGGTCTAGAAAGCAGAGCCAAAGTCTTTTAATTGGAGGCTCTGTGGAGGAAACAGTGGTGCACTCTCACATACTCACGTTCTACATGTTCTGAAGATGAAAGAACATTTGCCTTTGGATTAAAATAATGCTGAAGTTAATCAGTGAAGCTTGAGAAGAGCCACGACTTCAAAGGCTGTGTTCACCCTGACTAATTGTGGGCATTTATCAAAGCCTGTCACCACAAAATCTCCCTGTAGTTATGGGAAAAGTGTGAACCTCTCAAAAGCTTAATCATGGTAGAATCCACATTTCCCCTGGAGGGGCTGAACATGCAGCCCATGAGGGAGCCCACAGGACCTGTGTTGGAGCCTGCTCCCAACCCCATTCCCACCTCAAGCCATCTGGCAGTTTGCAGTCTGGGAGGAGACAGAGACACTCAGCAGGTAGAAGGGTCTCTCCAATGCTTTATTCACATCTAATATTTGCTGGTCCTGAGTACATTTGCCTTACAAGCCTGTGCATTACCTGTGACCAGAGCAGGTGAAAGTTGGGTTATAGCCACAGTCCTGTCTCCCCAGCACTGTCCCTGTACACTTTGCAGAGCTGTTTTCTATTGCAGTCAATACCCTGCAGCAAACTGCTGCTGTGTGAACAGGACCCTTTCCAGCCAGCAGATCCAGGTCGTGCTGCAGACACTGGAATGCTCTTGGAGCTGTTGTTCCTTCTCAGCGGTGTGAACGATGTTGTTTCCTGTTTGTTTGCTCTCTTTGAAGCCCTGACAGCCACGGAGAGTGATGGCACGTTGCTGATGGAGCAGTATGTGCCCTGCCACATCTGTGGTGCTGCCAGGCCAGAGCAGGGTGAGGGCGGTGAGAGGGCGGAGGATGTGCAGTACTTCAACATGGAGGATTGTGTCCTGACTGCCATCGAACTGGACTACATCACGTGTCCTAACCACCCTGACATCCCCGTGTCTCTCCAAGAGCTGGTCCCAGAGCTTTTCATGACTGATTTTCCTGCCAGGTAACGCATGACAGCCTTTGCTTGGGTTTCAGTGCACCTGTGTGATTTGGTTGGGCCCTTTTCCTAAGCTGCCACTGCTAGAGGGACATGCTGACCACAGAAACAAATCCATCTGCTCTCAATCCGT
Organism: Poecile atricapillus; assembly: GCF_030490865.1. NCBI lineage: Eukaryota > Metazoa > Chordata > Aves > Passeriformes > Paridae > Poecile > Poecile atricapillus. Next base: position 3,027,564 of record NC_081259.1, on the reverse strand, counting down.
GCTCTGGCAGTTCATCCTGAACTGCACCCCTGGTGTTCAGCAGCTTGCTTAGACAATAGCTGTGTGCTGACCGAGTCATCACACCAGGGGTCCTTTGAGATCACTGTGGTGCAGTGTGAAAGTCCCTTTTTAAAGCCACAGCTGTCCTGCATTGCCCAGAACTCTGGCCAGTACTTTCTGTGTTTGGAGCCCTTCTGGGATACCCACAAAAGGAGATTTTTCATGTGGCAAAACAAAAAGGAAGTGCTGCTGCATCACAAGATTGGCACTGAAATGGCCTTAATTTTGTAAGGGCTTGTAGGTGAGTGAGTTTATGGACACCACAGGACTCACACTGAGCTGGGGCTCCTTGTCTGAGGGCTGCTGGATGTGTTTGGTGTGTGGCAGCCCTGAACAGCTGAAGGAGCTCTTCCCTACCCATTGCAGCACTGCCAAATCTTTAAGCTGCTTAACTGCATTCCCAGATGGGCTCAGTCTTACACCCCTTATTACTCAGTGTGCAGAGTAGGAGACCTGAGAGCAGGCAGGACAGGAGAGCAATGTCCCCTTTGGCTCCTGCTTTCTCAGACCTTTGAGTGCCCAGTGCAGAATCACGAGACCTCTAGACCAGACTGTCCTGTTGGCTGCCCTCAGAGCTCTCTGTGCTCTCACTGGCCTCTGTTGCTTTGTTGGGGTCATTTTTCTGGCCAAACACCCCATCACCTTGTCACACCAGCCTCCTCACTCTGTTATCTCCTGCAGATTTATTTGGCGGGTGCGAGGCGAGTGGAGATGTTTGAAGTGTGAACAGCTGTAAAAGTAGTCTCTGGGAGAGTGGGGAAATGATGAATTGCAGCCTGGGAACACTAAGCTGATTTGAATAATCAGGTTTCAGAGTGTGGGGCTGTTCATAAACATCCTGTCCTGCCTCGGTGGAAAAATGAGGAACAGGAGGTAAATGAAGCAATAAAAAAAAAAATCTTTAATATAGATAAATAGTGCAAGAATCAGTACCTGTGTCATCTGCTTGGAAAAAGGAGCTTATGTGCTTTCCAGATCTGTTTGATTCTTGTGGGATAAATTAGTCAAAAGCCTTTTGTGCTTCTCTGCTCAAATCACTTTTTTCTTTCAGAAATCTGTTGTACAACGTGAGCCAGCATGGAGTGCACTGAAATGACCAAGGTAGTTTAGGTGACCCAGTCCTCTTGGTAGATAAGGCAATTTGTGAAAATTAGGCATTTGTGAAAATGGAAATCACATAAAAAACGTGAATTTACAATGTCTTTGAAACTTTAATTAAAAACCCCCAATTTCTGTTTGGCAGACTGTTCCTGGAAAATAGCAAACTGGAATGCAGTGAAAATGAAAACAACGTTCTTGGCCAGGGTGGAAGTGGAACTGTTATATATCGGGCACGATACCAAGGAAAACCAGTGGCTGTGAAGAGATTTCAGATTAAAAAATGCAAAGGTTCTCCCACTTCAGCTGCAGGTACAGTGCATAGATTTGGTGTCAGGAATCTGGGAATCTGCAGTCTGGGATCCCAAGACCAAAGAGTTTGCAAAGTGCTGACGGCACCTGATTAAACAAAGCATGGAAATAGATGGGTTTCAATGGAGGAGGAGGATGCATCTGAGAGTTCTTCGTGAGCACTTCTAGTGATGAAGGTCACTGGCACTGCAGGAGAGGCTTCTCTCCTGCAGATCAGAGGTTGGATTTATAGGGTGCCAAGGCAGAACCCTTGATTGGGATGGGAGGTGAGATTTCAACTCCTGTTCCCATGCTATTTGGCCATGAGAAGTGTGAGTTTGCTTGGGTTTGCACTGAGGTCTCCACCTCTGAAGTAGTATCTTACCCCCTCTGTGCCAGCAGCTGGAGAAATCAAACTGGGAATCCTTCTGAGCCCACCAGCTTCTCCAGGCAGGGATGGGCTCTCCTGTGGAGCCCAGGTTTCCAGCAGAGCCTCAGTCCATGGACAGAGGAAAGGGAAAAGTGCCTCACATTCCTCATTTTTGTCAGGGGAGGATGTGGTGAATCCCTGAGCTGTGGAGGAGGCCAGCTGCTGTCCCAATGACAAATAACCTTTGGGAAGAGCCGACCTGCCCGAGCAGCCTGTGCTGGGCTGTGGCAGCAGGACCATTACTGTGATGGGTCTCTCTTCTGGCAGGGAAGCTGGGAAACTGTAGGAACTGGGAAACTGTGCAGCAAAGGGTCTGGAGCGTGCCATCTACACAGAGTCCCTGCTGGGAGAAGCACAGCACGAGTTTTCCAAAGTCATACAGGGGATATGTGAGAACAGCATGTGCCAGACACACCTGAGCCTGCTGTTTAAGGACCAAGGGAGCTCTCGCTTCCTGAGGCACCAGATATATCCTGCTTACAGCCAGTGTCTCTTAGTGGCTCATGCATCAGCATAAGGATTCAACTTAAAGCCTCACTGTTGACATAATCCCACCAGCTGCCTTGCTCTTGCAGCCCTTGCTCAGTGATCACCTCCCAAGGAGTTTGTGACTCGTTTCCTGAGCTGGGCAGTGACAAGGGGGTTGTGTGTCTTGGCAGATACCATGCTGAAGCACCTGCGGGCCATGGATGCCATGAAGAACTTCTCGGAGTTCCGTCAGGAAGCCAGCATGCTGCACTCCCTGCAGCACCCCTGCATCGTGTCCCTCATCGGCATCAGCATCCACCCGCTCTGCTTCGCCCTGGAGCTGGCCCCGCTGGGCAGCCTCACCACCGTCCTGTCTGAGAACTCCAAAGGTAACACCAGCCTCTCCCTCCACTCTTCCCCCAGTGACAAATGGTCAGCAGTGTTTAAATTACTCCTTGATTTGCTGGAGGGGATTTTCTTTTTTCCAGACTGAGGGAAGTGGGAGGGATGGAATTGTTCTTATATTGTGCTTTTGGGAACCTAGTAAAAATTGATGCTCAGGATTCTCAAAACTACATTGGAGACCTGGATTTTCAATTTCTCTGAAAATTAATATGGAGTGCATCTGTCTTCAGTGCTGCATGGATGGTGCTGTGTTTTTCCCCCTGCAGATGGATGTCTGGTACTCTAAATTATCTCATAATTATCTGTATTGCTGTCATTGTCAAATGAACAACACTAATTCCAAGATAAGTTGGGGCCATCTGACCCTCTTGGCACCTTGGCTTCGTGTCAACTTTCAGTCAAACACTAATTTCCACCAGAAGATTTAGCAGCCTAGAAGTGAAAGGGTTTAAAAAAAGAAACTAATAGGACTGTCAGACACATATAGTAACATAAACAGTGTCATTTCAAATGGTGGCATTGAGTGACGCTTCAAAATGTTGTCAGTTATTGCTCTGGAGTTAAAAAGGAGAGAGGGGGAAGAAGAAGCAGTTATGGCAATTACAGGAGCTGGAGACGAGCTGTTCCTTTGTGCCAGGGTCCTCCTTTGTGCCGCTGGGACACATGCTGACACACAAAATAGCCTACCAGATCGCCACAGGCCTGGCCTACCTGCACAAGAAGAACATCATCTTCTGTGACCTCAAGTCAGACAACATTTTGGTGTGGTCCCTGGACGTCAGGGAGCACATCAACATCAAGCTCTCCGACTACGGCATCTCCCGGCAGTCGTTCCACGAGGGCGCGCTGGGCGTGGAGGGCACTCCGGGCTACCAGGCCCCCGAGATCCGGCCCCGCATCGTCTACGACGAGAAGGTGACTGGGGAGAGGCTGTGAGGCAGCCCTGTGATGGCAGCGGGGGGCTGGCACCATCCCATGGCTCAATTCCCTTATCCATGCGTGGGGGTGGCGCTGGCTTTCCCACTGTGGTCTTCCCTGCTCTCCTCTCCACCCATCAATGGAGCCTTGCCCTGATTTTCCCCGTTTCTGGCTCTAGGTGGACATGTTCTCCTATGGGATGGTCCTGTACGAGCTGCTGTCTGGGCAGCGGCCTGTGCTGGGACACCACCAGCTCCAAATCGCAAAGAAACTGTCCAAAGGGATCCGTCCTGTCCTCGGGCAGCCCGAGGAGGTGCAGCTCTACAGGATGCAGGCACTCATGATGGAGTGTTGGGACACTAAGCCAGAAAAGGTACGAGACCACGCTCCTGTTCTCTGACCTGGCTGCCCTATTCGTGCAGGAGGGCTGAGCTTGCTCCTCGTGCGGCTCAGCTGCTCCATTGCCCGTTTACCCCTCCTGCTGATTTGGCCCAAAACTTCTGTTGACTTAAATGAGAGTTTTATGAATGAAATGATGACAGATCTGTGGTCTTAGACATCTGTGGTGACTTGAAGGTCCCTTGATGTCGATGGCAGTTAGGCTGCTGATTTCACCAGGGCAGGACATTACCCATAATTTCTAGAAACAGCTCCAGTGTCGTGCTGTGAGTGCAACTACGAAGAGTTCAAAATCCCCAAGATTATAAAAGGAAGTGTGAGGAAGAAAAAGCTTCAAAGTGCAAGAAAAGGATTATGCTGCATTATATTCTTCATTAATTTCAATTGGTGTTTTAGAGCTGCTGTCCTTCAAACAAAGGTCAGCCTGACTCTCAAATATCTACACACTGTGATGCAATGGGTGAGCTTCCAAAATCCGTAAACCTGAAGAAATGAATCAGTAAAATGTGTAAGAGAATGACAGACCAAGCTCCAAGCTTTAATAAATAATCACAGAATCTGAAAATGGTTTGGGTTGGAAGGAACCTTAAATATAATCCAGTTCCAGGGACACCCAGCCTGTGCTGGTGCTTGGGATTGCTCTGATCCAGGGGCAGGACCTTGTGCTTGGCCTTGCTGAACCTCCTGTTTATTATGGTTCTCCTATTTCATCTTGTGTGACGTGTCTTTCTCTTTTCCTTCCCCGTCAGCGTCCCCTGGCCATCTCCGTGGTTGGGCAGATGAAAGATCCAACCTTTGCCACGTTTATGTACCTGCTGCCCTGTGGGAAGCAATCTTCCTTCTTCTGCTCCCCGGGGCAGGAGTACACGGTGGTGTTCTGGGATGGGAAGGAGGACACCAGGTGAGAAGGCTCACATTAGCAATTTCTTTTTCTTCTTTTTAAGTAAAAAATCCTTCAGCATCTTCTCTTCTGGCTCTGGGAGGGAGGTAAAGAAGGTGAAAGTGAACTTGGATGAACGCCAAAAATACGGTGAACACTGTTTTCCCAAACTCTTTTAATTGGGAACAGTGGTTGCTTTATAAAGGATATTTAATGAGCTTAACTCTGCTTCAGTTAATATGAGGAGAAGATTAGGGCAGTGTAATGATTCACACACACAGGATGAAGCATTTGCACATGAGAACAGACGTGTTCTGCCTTTCCTAATGAGGCCATTTAACACTAAACCTTTCCTAATTGAGGCTGCAGTTCTGTCTCTCTTCTGCAAAGCAATTAAGCACATGCTTAAATCCTATTGCAATCATCGGGAGTTAACCACATGCCTGGAGCTGTGTGTGCATCCAAGTGTGCACTGCCAGTAAAATGTGCTCTGGACTGAAGGCATGTGCTTAAAATGTTATTAAATTGTGACTGAGATGATGGCATTTCGCTCAGCCACATGTGACCTGCGGCTAGTTAGGTTCATTTTTATGGATGCTGCTGATTTTTATAGCCTCAGTCTTATTTGGAAACATTCACAAACTGATCTGAATTTTATATTAATGTGTTCATTATTTGTAACCATTAAGCTAATGGGGAAAAGCACGAGATTTGTTGCTGAACTATTTGCTTTGCCATTTGTGGTCCCTGGTCAGTTGTTCAGTGCAGGCAGTGTAACTTTTCCTGCTGAACTGGTGAAGCACATGGCACTCCCAGATGTATTTTGAATACATGGATGATGTCCAAATATTCACAGCAATATATCTCAGTGAATCTGCTTCCTGACTGGACAATCCACTTGCTGGAGACCGCTGAATAACTAGTTACTCACATGTGACAGATTTCAGGATGTGTAATTGCTTGTGCCACAGTTGGTAAAACATCTGGGACTCGCAGATGTGCTTGTGAATATCCAGTTATTGTTCAAACATCCAAACCCAATAAACTTCCCCAAACAAACAAAATCCTTTTAGCTACAAAAACCTATTAATTAGTCATATTTATAAATAGTTTTATTAGGTTACAGATCTTTGCTCTGTAGAATCATGCTCCTCTATTTATGTACTGGAATAATAATGAAGCCAGATAATAGCTAGGCAGTGAACTTGGAGAGCAGATATTCCCTTGAGAACCTAATGGGCAAGATGGGCTGAGACTTCCGAGCTATTAATTACTGCTGTTCAGCTGGAGCTGTTTGTCTCACAGCTCAGTTACAGGAACAGACCACATATGTCCTCCTAACCCTGTGCAAAGTCAGAGGACAGAGTGTAAATCTTCAGAAGAAGAAGCAGAACAGAAGCAATTGCACATCTGCCCCTGAGGAAGAGCTGTGACACATCTTTCTTTTCCTTTCCAGTGAGGGATTTACAGTTTGGAGGGGTGTAGATCCTTGCAGCATCATCCACATCTGGGCAGATGTGTTGTGGCTTGGCCACAAGTGCCCCAAGTCCCTCGGCCCCATGCAGGAGGAATGTTGGCTGTATGAAATTGTTGCTTGCTCCTTTTAGGAACTACACGGTGGTGAACCTGGAGAAAGGAGTCATGGAAGTGCAGAGGATGAGCTGCCCAGGAATGAAGCTGTGCTGCCAACTCAAATTTCAGAATGCCCTGTGGGCAGCCACGGAGGTGAGCATTGCCTGTGCCCCCCTCGAGAGGGGCCTCGTTAGGGGAGACACAAACGAAGAGAAAGAGCCTGTTAAATTAGTAAAGCCAAAAGTGTGCGAGACAAAGGGCATCTCAGATGAGCAGCGTGACTTTGCATCTGCTGTCTCCAGGTGTTTTGTTTCTACCTGACACACAGATCCAGACTGTGCCTCCCAGAGCTCAGAGTGATCGTGGGAACCTCGGCTTTCCGAGGGGAAACTCTGGGTTGGAGCAATCTGTACCCAGGGGTTCATCTGGGAAATGTCCTTATCTGTGGGTGATAAAGGGAGGCAGGGACAGAAAACATGCATTTAAGGGTGGAGTTTTGAAAAAGGCCCGAGGGAATTGAATGTTGGTGGGAAATGGGTACCCAAGTTTTGTGTTTGCTGTGGAAAATTGCAGCTAAAAAGATAAGAGCCAGAGAGCGTGGCTGATTTATTCCCCAGAACCCCTGCCCACCCATCAGAAAAGGGCTGTTAAGTGTAAGCCAGTTCTGACACAATCATTTCACACAAAACAAAGGAAAAACAGACAAAAAAATTAAATGTACCTGAAGGTCAGTGGTTTAGAGTGGGGGAAAAAAAGGCCACGCTCTCTGAGTAAATAATTTGTGTTGGCTATTTCACTCTGCCCTGGCATGGAGGCTGTGAGTATAGAAATTTTTTTCTCCCCATAAGAAAATAAGATATTTTGACTTTTTCTGTTCTCAAATAGAGGTAAAACTCCAATTGTTGCTGGTTCTCAAACTGTGTGCTTTTAGTGAATCTAGTAGATTTAGGAGGTGTGGGGCAGGTGCAATTCCACATAAAATGTAATGTCCCTTGAATGGACAGATTAATGCAAAATAACATACAACCTGCTTCAGTTGTTTGGGATTTTTGCATTCAGGGTTGTCAGATGCTGCCTTTGGATGTGGTGATAAAACCCCTGCACTGGTGATTTTTGGTGACTTTTAGATAATGCATATATTGTCCACTGCCTATTCTGGGTAATGCAACACCCGCTTTCTACACACACGCCAAAGGCTCTCCATGGAGAACAGAAATTCACGCTTTGGATATCAATAAATACAAATGAAATCCAGTTTTGCAACCAATTAGCTCTTGCTCAGATATCAAGATACGAAAAGCAGGGAGGTGTATTGCGTTTATAGAACTTTATGTGCTCTTTCACAGGACCAGAAGATCTCTGTGTATGGATTGCAGGGCATGTGTCCCCTAAAGACTCCACTGAAGGGTTTAGACACTCCTGCCACTGTGAGCTGCTTCCTAGTGATGCCTCTTGTCAAAAGGGTAAGGAACAACCCAAAGGAAAAGGGGCACAAGTGAGACTGCTGCTGAGCCAAGCTGCCACACTCAGCTGGTGCTGAAGGACTTTGGAATGGCCAGGAACATTTTGGTACTGCAAGGAGAAGGTTTCCAGGTCTTTCTGCCCTGCCAGAGGACAGAGGGGTGGGCAAGAACCTGAGTCAGGGCATCGAAGCTGGCACTTCCAAGCCTGCTGGGAAAATAGTCAAAACAGATCAAATTCCTCGGCAAGGAAGTTTTCCAGCTGTGTTTCCACTTCACTGGAACACAAGGTTTAGGTTGATCAAGCAAAGTAGAGAAGACATGAAGCAATAATTAGAATAGAGATTTGTTAAGTGCTAATGCAGGAGGTGGGTACATGTGGCCTCTTGTACCCACTGTTTTCCTGGGCTGTGTGCTGTCATTTGTGTGCACAGTCATCCTTAAATGTTATCTAGGCTCAGCCACACTCCTGCTTTGATTTTGAATGAGAACACTTAGATAATACAGCTGTTTTGGGGAATGCTCTTATGGGTAACACGAATAATTACTCTTATGGGCAATAAAACAAGTTATATGTTATCTGCCTAGCCCTGGAATTGCCAGCATCCCGTTTCTGGCAGGAGAAATCTGACCTGAGTGCCTATTGCGGGCAAGTCTTGGGAGATGTATAAAAACTGTTTTCGAGCTAAATTACCTCCGGTTTGCTTACAGCCACCTCAAGTGAAAACATACAATTATGTTCCAACATTACTGGTAGCTGTGTAGCCTTTGCAAATGCCAGCAGACTGGGATGTGTCTGAGAGCTCAGCACGGGGCAGCTCTCGGAGCTGCTGGTTTATACCAGGCCTGTCCTGAGCCATTGTCCATTTCTGGCTCGTCTGCTGGGATTGCTGCTTGGACTGGATCTGAGGCAGATGGTTTGTGTAAGGTGTTCTGCTGCGCTTCCAAACATGGTGTAAGAAGCACTAAAGTAGGGCATCGATGGCACATCGTTGGCACAGGGCTGGATTTCTCTGCATCTGTTGGCTTTCCTTGGCTCCCAGACCTGCAGCGTTTGTCAGCTGTGGAGTTTCATTTCTGATGTGTAGGGCAAATTTCTTTTTCATGCTGCCTGAGGTTCCATCCAGGACAGTCGAAGGAGTCTTTTGCTTTCAGCTTTTCCACTGTCACACAGCTTGCAAAGCCATTCCTCAGGGGTTACAAGTGGCTTTATGTCTCCTGGTTTCTATTTCCAGTTTGTGGCTTGCCTAGAAAATGTCATAAATAATGCCAGGCTCTACAATAGCAATATTGAGTCTAGACACCTCCCTTCCTCCCCCGACCCTACCCAACCTTCCAGAAATCCACCTCCCTTCAGCTCACTCCTTCTTAGTTTATTGGACTTACTTTTTCCTCTCTCCTTTCTATGAATGAGTTTGGCAGTGAAATGGCCAGAGCAGCAGTCTGGGGATGTGCAGACCAGGCTGGCAAGAAATAAACCAGCCAGTTCTTCCAAAAGACCTATGTGGAAAGCTTACACTTGTCACACTCACTGCCTGGCCAGCAAGCTCTATCAGAGTTATCACAGTCATTGCTGACCAGTGGAGAAGAGAATTGCATTTCCCTGGGAAGAAAGCCTTTAGCTGGTGAGATGTGAGGTAACTTTTAGTCAGAGAATTGCCGAGGGATGTTGCTGGGAAGGGGAATTCTTTACGACTGCCTTGGGAAGGCTGATCCAAAAGAAATAGTTTCCAAAACTTGGTTTCTCATCCAAAGGAAGCATCATGGAAATTTGAAAGCAAGCGAGAGGGGCCCAGAATCTGAAACTCACCCGCCAAGGAAAAGTCTTGTACAATTTAAGCTTTTTGTTGCATGCTTTTTGTCACCAGGATGATTCTTTTGGTAAACAACACAATTTCCAGAAGAAAAAAAGAAAACAAATTAGCAAATGAACAGGTTAAAAAGGGCAAACTAAGACACATTCTGCCTTGGTTTGTAACTTTCTTACAAAGAGATGTGGAGGGAGAGAAAAACGTGAATGGGTGCAAATCTTTGGCCTCGCACAGAAACCTGGAACACATGGAAACAAAAGCTGCATTTAAAGGCTGCAGCCAGCACTGCCAGACCCTGTGGGGATGAGAGGAGGAGGTGACCAGGCCCTGGTGTGGCATTTTTTGCCATTTCTCCTGACGTGCTGGCAGCAGGACAGGACGTCTGGAGCCGGCTCATCCCTGCACATCGCAGCCCGGCACGGCCCCGCTCGGGGCCTTCCTCCTGGCACGGTGGGGCTGCTGGCAGCACAGGGCCTTCAAATGCAGTTTTGTTGCTGGGTGTTTTTGTTGGCTCTTCGTGGAGCCCAAATGTTGAAAATGAATTCTGAGAAAGTTACTTAAGGTTTCTGGAGGCTGCAGCCCTGCCTGCCTTTGGAATACCCTGGAATACCCTGATCAGGGGAGTTTTGCCTCACAGGCACTGGATGAAATCTGGCAAGTCAATGGCACCTGTGGGGAGGTGGTTTTTGACATGGTCTTCTGGAGAATTGGTCACTCCCTCACCTCAGTCATGTGAGGGATGGCAGGGTGAGGGCATTTCTCAGCACTTGAATTCCTACTCCTTGTTTCTTATCTCTCTGAGAGATAACAGTGGCTGGACAGAAACAGGTCCTGATAGCCAAGACAGAGAGGAATAAATGCCCCAATGGAAAAAGTATCTTCCAAATTTGCTTCCACTGTTTTTCCATCCCAGACAAGCCAGGATTTGGCACTGGCATTACTGGTAACACCAGGAGGGGTTCCCTGACCCACCTCTGCCTGGTTATGGTGCTCACTGCTCAGTGCCAACAAAATTTGGCCTGTGGAACCCAAAAGGGAATAGGGATTCTATCCTGTAGTAGCTGACACTAATCAAGGAATTCAAAATAATTTTTTGTGAAGACTGTGCTTGGATAATTCCGCGTTATCAAATCAAATGAGACAAAATTATAATTTCTGAAGATTTTAATTGTGTCCTGTGTCATGCTGGGAGCAGTTCAAGTTGACATGCCCACATTACAGTTAATATCTGATGTTCCCATCTCAATTTAATTTTTCCATTTCTAGTAAGAAATGCCTCTTGTGTGGGGTTCTTCAGACTGAAAAAGTTGGACCATTTTTTACCAGAGAAATGTGGGCTGTTCTGCTTTGTTTTATTCAGTTTTAAATGATTGAACTCCCTTCCAAAGGAAAAGTAACCCAAAACCCAGCTTGTGCAAAGCATTGTGCCATGATCCAACCTACTGATGCAACTCCTTGGCAAAGCCACTTCCAGGAGCCTTTGCACCAGATCCACATGGCAGCAGGGACATGGCACTGAGCACTGCAGGTCGTTGGGATTTCTTTTAATTAGTGGTTAGAGAATTGGGACTGGACTGAGTTAGTCCAAGCCCCATTTCACAACTTTCCACTTGCTTTCCTAGTTTTTCCCATTACAGTAAAATTCTGCTGTGATTTGGATTAGTCATAGGGGCTCAGTGCTCTCGTGGTTTTACTCATACTTGGTGTGCAGAGAGTGTCTCTTTGTCCAGGACTCTCAATGAGCCTTGCAAGCAGAGCTCTCAATTAAATAACACTTACCCTGCACTACCTGCCCCTCAATAGCTGGGGCAAGTCAAGATACTGATTTTAATGTGGGTTTACAGCCTGGGAACTATTTTCCAGGCTTGGCAGAATTGAGATCCCTGGAAGGGCACAGGGATGCCTTAATTTAATTTTTGCATTCCCAGCAAAGAGTGACTCTGAGTCCTCAGCCCATCTCACTGGCACCCTGGGCATGCCAAAGGGTTTTCCACTGTGGAGAACCTTAAGAGGGGTGAGGTTGTGTCAGCTCTGTGGTGCTCTGTCTGGTTCTGTTTGGTTTGCTGTGCTTAGTCCAGGCAGCAAAAAAGTCCTGGGTAAAATGGTCTTTTTTTAGAATTTATTGCTCCACAGGGAGGAAACAGAAAGGCCTTTGAGGTAAGTATTGTTTTATCTGCTTCACAGATGGGGGAGTTTCTGGTGGAGACCCAAGGTCATGGGAAGTTTTTTTTCCCAAGAGATCAATTTCCCAGTCTGTTTAACAGCATTTTTCCCCACTGGGATGAGCTGGAGGAGTTGCTGAGCCGTGGCCTTCCCAGCAGCTCCTGCCGCTGGGACACAAGGGATGCATGGCCACGGAGCTGGAGCTGCATCCAGCACATCTGTACATTTAGGGACAGGCTTCTACCAACCTGCAGAATTGTTTGTGGCACTTGGCAGGTGCTTTGCTGAGCTGCTGCTGCTTCTGTGCCCTCAGCTGGGATGTCTGAGCTGCCAGGGATCCCAGACTCTGAGCACATCCCTGGGAGGAGCAGTGCTCTCAGAGCAGCAGACTCTGGATGTGGAGCAATCACTGGATGCTCTTGTTTGTGAGAATATTGTCTCTCTCTTTCCATTTTTACCGCATTTCTTCCATTGTTCTCCTACCTACATTGATAGCAGTAGCTTTACTCCTTTTTTGGAAGTGAGCCGGGTTTCTACAGCTGGATTCCTTAGGATCATGATGGCTGTCTCTGAACATACTCCAGCTTGAATTTGTTAACCTTCAGGGCAGGCTGCCAGGTCTGCCCTTGCCAGTAAAGAGAGAGGTAATACTGGGTGAAAGGAGTGTGGCTGTGCAGCAGCTTCTAGGGAGTGACTTTGTTTTATGCTGCTGTTATCACTGTTTTGGGGTAAGTTACTGGTGTTCTTGCAGAATGTGAGAAGCAGGCAGAGTGTCTGGGATTGAAAGCTCTTCTGTTATAGAGAAGTAAAGAAATAGGAAAAAATTCTTTTCTGTGAGGGTGGTAAGGTCCTGGCACAGAGAGGTTGTGGACTCCCTATCCCTGGAGGTGTTCAAGGGCAACCTGGTCTAGTGGAAGGTGTCCCTGCCCATGGCAGAGGGATGGAATGAGATGATCATTTAGGTTCTTTCCAACCCAACCATTCTATAATTCCGTGAAGTTTTTCTCTGTTTCTTGCAGAACTCATATGTGGTGCTGGCTGGCTTGTCAGATGGACTCGTAGCCGTGTTTTCAGTGTCCCAGGGCCTGCCAGGGGACAACTGCTCCTACCTGTGCTCCCACACAGCAAACAGGTCCAAATTCAACATCTCCGACGACGACCCGCGGCAGAACCCGTACCCAGTGAGGGCCATGGAGGTCACCAACAGCGGGGCCGAGGTGTGGTACAGCAACGGCCCCGGCATCCTCATCATCGACTGCGCCTCCATGGAGATCAGCAGGAGGCTGGAGCCCTTCAGCCCGCCCTCCCTCATCACATCCATCGCCTGCAACTCCGAGTGCCATGGGGAGGAGGTGGTCTGGTGTCTGGACGATAAAAGCAACTTCCTGGTGATGTACCACGCCACCAGCTACCAGCTCTGTGCACGCTACTTCTGCGGGGACTGCAGCCCCCTCAGAGACATGTTCACCATCCAGCAGCCCTCGGCTGCCATCCCAGCCACAGCCCCCATCAGCCACAGGGCGATGGAGAGTGACCCTCCGGGGGACATGAGCATCGTGTACAGCCCGGACGTGGGCACCCAGATCCTGAACCACCAGGACTCGCTCACAGATTACTGCTCTGTGTCTTCCTACTCCTCCTCGCCTCCCAACGCGGTAACCCGCTGCCCCTCCAGCCTGCCCAGCTCGCCCATGAGCTCTTCCAGTGCACCCTTCTCCACAGATTTTGGGGAGTCTGAGAAATTCCACGAGCTGAAGGCTTCCCTGGATCACGATGCTTCACCTGCGGGTGACAACACGGAGCATCTCCAAGCAGTCAAGATTCTTCCCGTAAAAGACCTCATCTGGATCCCCAGGTAAGTGGGTCACTTACCCAAGCAACTTAGTCAAAATCCCTCCTGGCTGAACATGAGATTAACTCAGGCTAATTCAGCAGCTTTTGCATTCCCAGTATGATTCACCTGGCCAGAAAGTCAAGTTACCATTAAGAAATTCTGTTCCCAGTATAGTGGAACATGGATTTTCTACGCCTTTTGAAAGTACGTGGTGTTGAGCAGAAGGCCACGTGGAAGGCCTTGCTGGGCTGGTTTCAGCAGAATGAGAAGGGGGTGGTCAGACTCCAAGCTGTGTTTCCCCAGCTACTGAGGAAACAAAGAGCAGCAGGCAGCCTCCTTGCTTGGACACAGCCCTGGCAAGTCCTGCTGCCTCCTGTGGAGCTGATGGGAACCTCTGGGAAGCTGATTTTGCTTGTCACAGGATCTCTCGCAGTGATCATCATCACTGGATTCAGGATGCCCCCGTGGCATCACAGTGCCCCCTCCCCTGCAAGACATCCTGTGGCTGCAGGTGGGCATGGAGCAGAGGATGCATATCCAGCATGGATCTTCCTCAGCTGACAGCATCCCCAGTGCTGAAGATGTAACATCTCCCTCATTTCTCTTCTAGGAGAGGAGGGGACATCATCGTTATCGGGCTGGAGAAGGAATCAGGCACCCAGCGGGGCAGAGTGATCGCAGTGCTGAAGGCAGGGGAGCTGGCTCCCTGCGGGTGAGGCTGACTGGGGTCACCAGTCTCCAGGAGCACAAGGGAGCTGGGGGGCAGAGGGAGGCTCTGCAGGCTCTCAGGGCTCTTGGGAGCTTCCTTTTTGCTTCCAGCAGCCTCTGAGGAGGTCCCAGTGAGAGGACACAGAGTTGCTGGTTGCACATCAAGGCGTGTACACTCTCTTGCAGCGGGGCAGCGCTGTGACTGCACCCTGGTCAGCAAAATCCACAGAGACTGAACACCCCATAATGACAGACAGCACTGTGCACAATGTAATGGAGCTGGCCTGATCCTGCCTGGTGCTGGCTCCCTTTGCTCTGAGGGCACTTGGCAGAAGGTCAGAGCAGCTTGGCAGACTCAGGCCCCGCGCTCAGAACAAGAGGTGTATTTATGCAGAGCACGGTGCTTGTCTGTGGCTGCATTCACGTGGGTCAGGTTGATGTTCTGGCTCTAAATGAGCACCTTTGTGCTGTGGGCAGTGACAGGCCGGGGGACGGCTCCTGCAGCACAGGGGAGAGCAGTTATATACGTTAATTTAAAATGTTTCATACAGCGCAGGAGAGTCCAAGGGAATAAATAGCTGCTGGAGAGGTGGGGGTGTTCCCGCTGATCATTTAAATACCGGTCTGGGATTGTACTATTTATGTCCAAACAAATGCAGGTTAAGCAGTGCTAAGGATTATAAATGATGGTTTATTACCACCAGGCAAACACAACAGGAGATCAAAGGCTCCTGCCAGTCCCTCTACTCTAAACTCAATGTCTTTATCAGTTAACTGGGAGGAGAGAATTCTCTTTATTGGTCACAGGTACTCTCAGGTTGGTTTGCTTAACCCAAACTGAGTGTGGAGTTCAGGCAAAGTGATGCCACATCTCACACCTGTCCTGCCCTGCTGCCTGACTGGAGCAGGCACCATGGCCATTGACCCTCCCTGTTTGAACAGCAGGATAAAGAGCAGAAGGGGAGGAAAGGGAAGGGGCTGCTCTAACATCAGAGCAGAGAGGGAAGGAAAGGGAGGGGGCTTCGTAGGGGCAGTTTGTGATAAAAACCAGCTGCCAAGGACAGTTCTGTGGCCAGTGCTCCCAGCTGGACACCTTTCTGGGGAAACAGTGTGGGGCCAGCCTTCCCCATCTGCTATGGGAGTGGTACAAGGAGCCCAGTGAGGGCTGGACTCCTGTTCCTTGGATCCCGCAAGGGAAAAGTGTCACTGTCTGCTCAGCCACCTCCCTCTGAGGTACCTGCAGGGCCAGCTTCAGCAGAGAGCACGAAGGGAAGCACATACAACACAAACCACACAGATCCCTGAGTGCTGCCACCGCTGTGCCTGCTGCTCTGGGCTCGGGGCTCAGACCCTGAGCCAACACAGGCAGGCTCCATCCTGCTTCCATGCTTTATTCCAGGCTGTGGAAGCTCTCGGCAGCCTGTCAGCTGTGTTATGATGGAGCTGTTCTGAAAATGCCCAGCTGGCAGCAGGAACAAGAGTCTGTGGATTTAGCAAATCAGAAGATTAGCAGCAACTTCAAATACCACGTCAGACTTAAGCCCCCACCTGCATGTTTAGGCACCTGAATCCCTTTAAAAACCTTTTCCCATGTCACTGAGCAGCTTGGTTTTGATGTGACACAGTTTCTGATCCCTCTCTTTGTTACATTCTCCTTGCTGAAGGATTTGCAGCTTATAAAAAGCTTGTGTAGCTGGAAGGGAAGCTCATGAGGCAGTGCTGCGCTCACAGAGCTGCTCTTCCCCGTAATGCCCTTCCCTGGAATGCCCTTCCCTGTAATATCCTTCCCTGGAATGCCCTTCCCTGTAATGTCCTTCCCTGAAATGCTCTTTCCTGTAATGTCCTTCCCTGGAATGCCCTTCCCTGGAATGCTCTTCCCTGTAATGCCCTTCCCTGCTCTCTCCTCCCTTCCCCAGGATGCTGGTGGATGCGGCTCTCGTAGCGAAGGACACGGTTGTGTGCTGCTTTGAGAACGAACACATGGAGCGGTGCCTGGCTGTCTGGAGGGGCTGGAGTGCCAGAGACTTTGACATTTTCTACCAGGCCTATGAAGAGCTGGGAAGGCTCGAGACCTGCATGCGCAAGAGAAGGTAGTGCCCGTGGTGCTGGGATCCCAAACTCTGAGGGAGACGGGAGCGTCCTGGACTCGGAGACACAGCCCAGACCAGGGATGATGGGGGGGAGTGTGTGTCTGGTTTGCTGCTAGTGAGCACTGTGGGGTTCCCAGAGCCCCATCAGGGCTTTTGGGGAATGAAGAAGCTGGTGTGAGCAGGGCTGGGACAGGCCTGGGAGCTGGGCTCAGCTCCCCTGCCCCGTCACACGCTCCCCTGGGCAGTGCAAAGGCAGAGGTGGCTGCAGTTCTGCTCATTCCCCGATTTCCAGTTTGTTCTTCCCCGTTTTGAATTCCTTCCTCACCTTCAGCATGCCCTGGCTGCTGCTGCTGCTGTTGTTGTGTGTGTGTCAGCCAGGAGAGCTCTGTGGGCTCTTCCCTGGGAGCCTGAGCACGTTTCAATCCCGGCTGCCTGCTGGCTGGCAGCACTGTGGGCTGATTCACCCTGTTCCAGGAGGAATGCATCTGCTGGAAACCCTGCACAGTGGGGCTGCTTCCCACCTCCCTGCAACTCCATTAGGGGCTACTTCAGGCGTAGTCCCTGTGTAGAGACACCCTGGTGTAGGAACCAGCAAGAAGCCGTGGCTGGCCACTGCATTACTGGTTCCTAAAAGCTGTAGTGGTGCAGCATTCCTGAGAGAGAGCCCAAAACAACCTGCCAGGAATGCTGCACCAGGAGTCAGTGAGCTGGTTCATGGCACTGCTGCCATGGCAATGGAGCTGATGGAAAGCAAAGCCACTGGGTGTGACAGGTATTCCTGGTGGAAGAGAAGGGAGCCCCCTGACCAGGAAGGTTTATAAGCTGTCTCTGCTCCACTCCTCTTTCTCTTGGGAAATGCACTCTGGAGCAGCAGGAACACAATAAGCTCAGTTTGCCTGTGTATCTGTGCAGCTTCCGCCCACCACAGCTTGTATTTAATCTTCATTAGTGGCCTGGGATGCTGTATTGGCTCTGAATCCAATTGCACTTAATTATCCCAAGCATGTACAGCAGTGTAAAAAGTGTCCCCAGCTAAGCACCCTGTGTAAAGATGTACAGTTTGAATTTTGAACCTTTCCTTTTTTTTTTTAATCCCAAGAATCTTGTGTGAGCATCGGCAAGGCTGGCCAAGGCCGAACGGGCAGGTTAACCCTCTGGTTCACATTTCTGTTGCAGGCTGCTAAAATATCCTTCTTCAGAAACAGAATGTATCTTAAAATAAACTGATTCCTCCCCAGGGTGACACTGCATTGGTGGTTTTTATTGGAAATCCAACTGGCACTGGGTGTTTGGGGTTTGCAGCGTGATTCAAGTGCTTGTTGTGATGAGCACAGCTGGAATCAGGGCTATGAGTACAGACTGTCTCTGTACCTGGCCTTGCCTGTGACTGTCACCCTGTGCCTCTCCAGCAGCTCATAAAGTAGGTATGGCAGCACCAAAATTTCCCTCCCTTGCCAGGCCATGCTCTCTGCCTGTTGTCTCAGGGCTGGGATGAGGTTTCACGGTCACCTTCTCCAGCTGCCAGACTCCTTTGACTTGAAGGAACTCTTCCCTGATACCTGAAGCCCCACCAGGAGCTGTAAAGGGGCTCATTCTTTCATTCAGCCTTGCAGCTTTCCTTTGAGGAAGCACCCTGTGGAATAACCACAGCAGTTCCTTATTGTCCCTCTTGCCCTGAACACCTTGGGTGCTGTGCTGCTTCCAAAGCCAGTGTGGGCTCCCCAGTGCCCATGGGGGAAGCTGGAGCATCTCCCAAACCTTTGGTGGGCCCTGGCCAAGGCCTGGACACAGAAGGGCCTTTGTTCTACTGGACATCATGTTCTGGGGCTGTTACTGCACAACACCCTTCCCAACACACTGAGACGTCCCTGCTCCCTGCCAGGTGGCTCAGGGTGGTCAGCTGGGGAGGGAAGAGAAGGGGGTGGCACCTGGGTTTCACAGGAGCTGTGAGAGATCCTGCACTGGTGGGTGTGTGTCCCAAAACCTCCTGGGAGCAGGGGGTTGGTTCCCAAAAGCAGATGAGAGCCTGAGTGTTGCTACCCTGGAATAAGAACAAAATCCCCCCCCTTCAGCAGACCTGAAACCCCATTAGCACAAGGCTCCATTAAGTGAGCACTGCATGTGCTGCAGGAATTACTCCCCAGGGGCAGAAATAAACAGACATTAAAAGCAAAATTAAAACAACTCCCACCAGTTCAAACAGTTGGAGATTTCACCGCTCCTTTCCATCTCTCCCACCAGCAAAGCCTGTTCTCCTGATGGCAGGTACAGGTGAGGGGCATTAGGCATCCTGGGGAAAGGGACTGGGTCACAGCCAAAGGCAGGAAAAGCCCCCAGAGCCTGGGAACAGGGGCAGCATGAGCCCAGGAGTGGGTCTGGGGGAGCTGCACCTATCACAGTCTTCACTCTTTTATTTCAGCTGATAAAAATAAACCCAAGCAGGGCCCTGGTGCAGGGTTATTCCTGCAGCTGACTGAGGAGACGCAAGAAAACAGGTTTGGGTTTGTTTTGTCAAGGCCAGGTTTCCCCCAGGCCAGCCTGGGAGCAGCAGGAGCACACGGAAGGGGCTCATGCTGGGAGGGAAGCGGATGCTCCTGGAGTGGATTAACCCCCAGCAGCAGCAGCAGGAGGACAGCGGGTGCCAGGGCTGTTAATTACTCATCAAGAAAGCAAAGAGAGATGAACAGGACCTGCCTGGGATTAACTGAGCCCAAAAGCCCCCCCAGCTTCACTCTCTCACTCAGCTGCTTCCTGAGAGCAGAGCCACACACGTCCCTGGGCTTCTCCCTACAGTGCTCAGTGCTCCTTTACCTGCTTTGAAAGGATTCAATTCCCAGCTGGATACCGATTCCTATTCCTGGTTTGGGCTGTTCCTTTGCTGGCATCAGTGCAGAATCAGGCCCTGGGATGAAGAACAGCTGTGCCCAATACCAGCATCCCAGTTTGGGGCATGGCCTGAATATTTCTGGGGGGCAGAGGCATCATGTAGGGGCAAACCACTGGTTGCATCCCATATCCAAGATCCCATATCCTGATGCTCACTCTGGGCATTTTTTGGGGCCCCAGCACTGTGGATGCACAGTCTGGGGTTGTCCAAACCCAACCTACCTGCTCCGTGTGCAGAAGAACAGGGAATGTTACAGCTCATTCTGCTAGGAAAGGAAAGGAGGGCTGCTCATTGCACACAGTGGCCTGGACAGTGGGCAGGAATTGTTGTAATTTGATATATTAGAGCAAAACCCCACTTCTTGTGCAGGTGAACACTGCCACACCAGCTGGATGCTCCCCATCCCACACAGCACTGAGGGCTCTCAGCTTCAGCATAAGGAAAAATGAGGTGATTTCTAAAGGAGGTGGGGAAAGGGGCAGAGCTGGCTGCTTTGTATTCTGCTACCGAAAGGACAGAGGAAATTAGTTTTCTTTAAGCAAGCTTTAAAAGGACAGGAAATATCGTGGCTATTTCAGGCTGCCGGCCTGTCCTCGGCTTACCCCGGCCAGCGGCGCTGGGATGGGAGCTGGGTCGGCCTTCAGTGGCTCAACCCAGGTGGAGAAGGGTAAGGATGGGCTGGGGATGGAGATGGGCATGAGGAGGGAGCTTGTGATGAAGATTAGGGTGAGCATGGGGCCAGGGATGGAGTTTGGGGTGGGGGTGAAAATGAGGAGAAGGCTGGGACCAGGAATGGGCTTGGGGATAAGAATGGTGCCAGGGATTGGGCTGGGGCTGAGCTCACCTGGGACAGGTGCTCAGCACTGGGGGAATCAGTGCCAAGTGCTGCTGGCAGTGGGCAGAAGGACAGAGCCCATCCCCAACCCATGAGTGGAAAATCCACAGCGGTTCAGGTTTCCCAGAGCCATCGTGGTCCTACCCCAGCACTCAGAACCAATGCTGGCACAGCAAACAGCTTTTATCTGCCCCATATCCCAGCCTGCTTGCACTGGGAGATATCGTGGAACCACTTTAAACTGAGCCCCTCTGAGAGCCCTATAGCTAAAATGTCAGTAAAACACAAAGGTGGTGTTACTCTTTTGTCTTCTTTTTCTACAAGGTGGAGCAGGATCCTGGCAAAGTCCTCTTGGCACCCCCAGCCAAATGGGGGACCCCCAATTTCCAAGAGACTCCAGCCCAGCCTGATGGAAATGTTGGAGTCGATTCAGGTCAATTAAAGTTGAGGTTTTTATTGAATTGAAGTGTGGAAGTAAGCACAGCCAGTCCAGTATTTGGGCTGGTATTTTTTTTTTTATGTTAATTTAATTTTTTTCACCCCTCTCATAAAAGTGATTTAGAAGTTAGTAGGGATTCCTGGGCTGGAGGAGTCCTGGGAGATGGTTCTGGAGCTTGGAAAGGAGATGGACATGTTTCTTACACCTGGGAAAGTGGCAGCAGTAGTTCGGACGTGAGAAATAAAAGTGTTTCTGGCAGCAGCAGCCAGGTAAAATGCAGGAAAATAGCTGGAAAATTCCTCATGGTATGCACTGCCTTGGCTGGGGAGCCCAGGTTGTCTCCAGGACTGCCTAAGCCTGGGAAGGAGGTGGATTTTGAGCTCCAGCTGGGATCAAACCCCTGAATTTGCTCAGGTCAGCACAATAACTCACATTGGCAGAGTCCACTGGCTACAAAAACATTAATTAAAACAGGTCCCACATGGGCAGTGCCCCACCAGCCCAGGGATCAGCAAGGCCAGAGCCGAGGAGGAGCCTGGTGGGGCCTGGACCTTCTCTGCATTTTTAATGCCTCTGAATGATTTTCTTTCCAAAAAGCTCCCGATTGCGGCTGGCTGTGCAAGCCGAGTATTTTTAGCAAGTATTCATGCAAAACGGCTCAGGATAATAATTTGCAATGTAAAGTTAGAGGCTTCCACAAAAACTCAGAGTAAGCAGATTTGGGTCAGCGGGACTTTGTGCTGATTTTGCTGAAAGGAACCAGCCAGCCAGGTCCAGGGGAGCTACATGGGGCTGGTCACTGAGTTTTCTGGGTTAATAAACCCCCACTGTGCCCACAGGACCAAAACTTGAAATCCTTCCATGGACTGTGATCTGCAAAGTTACAGATAAATATTTCACATGTAAATAGTCACATCCAGCATGAGAGTCACCAGGAGTACTCACTGCTGGACTCACATTTCTTCCCCATCTCCCTTTGCCTCTTGTTGCCATCACTGATCCATGAGCAGGAGGGAAAAGCTTTTAGGAAACAGCGTTAATAAACCCAGCTCCTCAGCCAGGGGTGAGCAGAGAAGGTGAAGGGTGCCCAGGGGCTCCAAAGCTCTGTGTGGGTGGGAGTTTTATTACTGTGAGGACACTCACAGCCAATGCAGCATCCAACCCAGGTTACCTGCACCAGAATAACGAGGGAAAGAAGTGTCTCACATTTTTAATTTAATAAAGAAGAGAAACATCTCTACAGATAGGACAAGACTGGGCACCACATCCTTCGTTTTCAGCATGACACCATCTCATTTTCTCACACCTCTGTGGCCCAGAAGAAAACCCTCCCATGATTTCCCGCTTCCTCAGCGTGAAGGGAACTTCTGTCGGAAGCAAACAACTGGAGTAAATTGAGGATGAAATGTTCCAGCCCCAGAAGGAATTTTTGTCAAGGCTGGGTCAGCACCTACCAGCTGATGATTTCCACCTCTGTCCAGTTCCTTACACCTGGGGCAGCAAATGCTGCTTATTTTAGTGTAAAATGGGGTTTATGTGTTTAGACTTTGTCATAAAGGGTTAAAATTAAAATTTAACTTTAAAATGGGTTATTTTTAAGCTGCAAGTCCATAAAATATGTGAACAATTGCAATGTGAGGCCTGACAGGCTGCCTGCAAGCTTGGTAAAAAACTCACTTTTAACAGAGATTCGGTAACAGAATTAGAACTGCAGCAACAGAGAAAAAAACCCCAATACCAGATGGGTGCTGTTCACTAAATGGCTTTTTCCAGTTACATACATTCTGCTTTTACCAGCTGTTATGGGCTAAAAAAAGTCCATAATCATAAATGTTAATAAATACAGTACAAGTACAGGGCTTTTTTTCCTCCTGTTTTACTGCCATTCTTTGGGATTCATATTCTTTAAGCTCTTTTCTGCACCACAAATACAAACTGCCTTTTTTTTTTCCTTTCCCTTGTGTGAAGAAACACCTCTGCAATCCCCAAGATTCTTGCTTTGGGACTTAATTTTGTCCTCACACCAATACTGAACAACTCCTAGAGTTATTAAATAATAAGTGTTCAACCCACTTAATAATTATTTGTACTGTGTTTTGAACACACAGAACATCAGGGCACCATGCAGCCTTGTCACTGCGTGTGAGATGCACACTTAAGGGTATTCTCAGGCAGCAGAAGTACTTTGAACATTTTCATGAGGAAAAAGTCAAAACCAGGGAATGGCACAGCTCATCAGCACCTGAACCTGATGAATGGGTTTGTTCTCCCTTCCCTCAGCGCCAACTGAGCTCATCCCAGGCCAAAACACAACACAGAGGTCAAAACCCTTTGGAAGACAGAGATCCTTTTACCCAGACTTATTCCCAAAGTGTGTTACTCTGTGCTGGGTGGAACGATACGGACTGACAACGTGAGCAGCTCCAATTGCAAATAAAAAAATCTTTATTGCATCTTAGAAGCAAGTCTTAAAAAAGAAAAAAAAAAGAAAAAAAAAAAAGAAATAAAGAAAGGAAAAAAAAAAGAGAGAGAAGGAAAAATTTTCCATGCACCTACATCCTCGGGACTGTCACCAGAAAAGGATGAACATTGTAAGACACAGACTCTATGCTAGTTGCAGTTCATACTCCACACACGTGTAAACAATGTTATTTCTTCTACTGGAATAGCAGTTGCTCCATAATATCCCTTCAAACATGGTAACAACCACTTAAGCCTTGGATTTTCTCCATTTGTTCACTTGCCTCCACTTCCCAAAGAGTAGAAGTGGAACTGAGGGCAATGAGATGAAATGGGGCTGGAGGATACGATAGAAAAATATATTGTTCGCTGGTTTTTATTTTTTGTTTCTGCTGAGCAGGATATTTACAGGTACATAGGTCCCAAGAGATCATCTGCTTCAATGACAATGTCCAGTCACTGTCCAAGTCTCAGTGTACAGGGTTCCCTATCTGGCTTTAAGGCACTTTATTTTGTGTATTTTCTCTTACCTTGCTAGGTGTTTACTCACAGGGATCACATTTCCCTTGTATTCAGCCTCCTCATCCCCAGTTCCTCTTAGAATACCAAAAAAATTCCTAAACTCACTGAAGTCATTCCAAAAATGTTAAATTTGGGAGGGGAGGATAAAAAAAAAAAAAGATTCATGAAAAAATATTTTAGAAAGTAATCTTTGGAGAACATTTACTGTAAGTATGATGTACACTACCTTATCAGTGAGAAGATGCAATACATTCCTAATATATATATATATATTTACACACACATATATATATATATAAAATATTAAAATGACTAACAGATATTCAAGGAAAGGTCAAGAACCTAAAACAATGGATATTAAATAAATTAATGGTCTAGCAGATACAGGGGGAAAAAAAAATCCCAAACCAAAACTAATAATCCAATGTAATAATTGTTCCCATTAACATCACGTGAGCGATTGAATGAAACGGATGCGATCGGGCGCGGGACACTCGGTGCAGAGGAGTTTTCCAGGCTCTCCTCAGGGATCTTGGATTGTTCATTGTGTGCTGTCCTTTGGCTGCCAGAGATTCCCATTCCCCAGCCCCTTCCCCTCGCTCCTCAGGCATTTCCTGGTCGCATCGCTCAGCCCTGGGAGGCGGCTGAGGACAAAACACAGAACCCACCATGGATTCCCCAAACATTCCGTCCGTCTGTGGACCAAATACCAAACACAACAATTTCTACAAGGACTAATCACGGCTTGTGCTTACTTCCTTCCCTTGCCTGCCCATAAGTGGAAGTATATTTTTAAACTGAAATAATCAGCTGTTAGGGAAAAAAAAAAACCAAACAAACCCTCCTGCGATTACCACCCCCTTCTCATCGCCACAGCGACTTGGATTTTCTAATGCAATTTGAAAATTAATGGCTAATCCTGAACCAAAGGAGCAGAATCTTTGCACGGTAGCAGTCACAACAAAAACATTTAGACACAGCGTTTTGTCACTTGGCTTTGCACGCTCAGGTCCACATTTACAGAATCCCAGCCATGAAGACGGCAACGGAAACGGTAGGAAATAATCTTTTGTTCATAAGGAAATTCTAATTCAAGTCAGATTTCCGCTGATCAGATAACTCTTAAACAATTTTTTTTTTTTTTTTTGTTTGAAGGCAAATATTGATCACAGTTTTGTTCAAAACCAAAAACACAACAACAAAAAAACCCAAGGGCCTTGTTCTTCTCAAAACGAGCGCTTTTTAAGAAAACAACGATGATTTCTAAAATATATCCTGTGTGGTCTTTTAAAAGTGAATTATCAAAAAACATTTTCCCAAAAATAAATTAGATAATTAAAAAAAAAGTCTTTTCCAGCATAGCTGGACATTAGGCTGTCCTCACTGAGCCATTAGTATTGCTGCTTTTCCCAAAATTTGGGTCGTTTTTTTCAAACCATATTTCAGCCAGCTGTTGTGTGGACCCATAAGTTGAAGCTTTGGACCCCAAGCACATTTTATATTGTTTTGGATCAAGATTAGGGTCACAAAAAACAGGGTGATGCACATGGACTACTCCAATTTCTTGGCTTCTGAAAGTTTTTAAGCCAGCTTGAATGACTTTGTTAAACAGATCTACGTCTTCAAGGCCCCAACCTTGGATGGAGACATCAAAGCCACCCGCTCGAAGAAGGTCACCTTTGTAAATACAGGTGATACCAAAGCCATAGTTCCTCCAGAAACCTGTTTTCTGAGTGAAGGCGAAATGATTGTCACTAGGAACCTTTCCACTATAAACAATCTTTGGATCATACTGGCTAAAAATGATGGGAAAATATACTTGCTGACCCAAAACTGTATTGGCTCTACACCGCTGGAGGAATTCTGTGGTAAACACTAAGTCAACATCACAGAAGAAAAGTAAAGACTCGTTCTGGAACTGAGAAGATCCGACTTCCAGAGCCAGTGCCCTTGAGAACTCCCCCGACACCGGCAGAACCTGCATGTCAGCCTTGGGGTATTTGGAGCGGTAATCTCTCATCAGCTCGATCTGCTTCGCTTTGTCAGGGTTGGAGTTGGAATTGAAAAGCAGAACAACCAGCTTGACGTTCTGGTTTGGAATGAGGCACGTCTTTTCAAAATTCCCCATGAACCTTGCAAACATGTCAAACCGTCCAGAGAGAGGGATCAGGATGTTGATCTTCTTGTCTTTGAGCTCCTTCCTTTCTGCTTTGGACCTGCTGAGCTGGAAAGGGACAAACATCTTCAGCGAGTTGGAGAGGAAGGACAAGGACCCAGAATCCTGGTTGATTTTGCTGGCCAGCTCTTTGGCGTCCATCTCTTCGTGCTCCATGAACTGGATCTTGCTGAAGGTCTGCTGCAGGTACGCGTGCCTCCTCACGGGGACCGTCATCTTCTTCCCCTTGTGCTTCTTGTAGAGAAGCAGCAGGTCCAGCACGTACTCTGCTCCGTACATGGGGTTCACCCTGCGGTATCCATACTGAATTTCCTTGAAATCGATGATTCTCCCCCGCGTCTTGGCGTTGGCGTTGATCATTTCCATGACCTGCATAACGATGTCATCCAACGCCTCGCGCTGGGACGAGTCCATCCCTCTCCGAGGTGGCTGCCCGTCGGCACCGGAATACAAATATTTTCCTGTAAGGAACTCCCACTCCAGTATCTCCTCCCGGTGGCGGGGCTGGAACCGCATGAAGGAGGGCGGCATCCCCAGCTGCAGGTCCTCCTTGTGGATTTCGGTGTTGCTGTACTTGCTCATGAGCACGATCTCGCGGTGCAGCTGCACGGTGCGGTGGCGCAGCTCGGCGATCTTGCGGCTCAGCATGTAGCTGTGCAGCCTGTACTGGTACGGGGGGTTCTTGTTGGGGTGCAGCGTTATGGCTCGGTGGATTTTGCTGTTCCTCAGGTCTCGGATGTAGCCTTTCTTGTTCTTCTCGTAATTCTCGTAGAACAGCTGCTGCATCTAGAAAAGAGAGAGAGAGGAGAAGTCAGAGTCTCGGCAGTGCTGACCCTGTGAAAGTTTGCCCACGCAACCCCGCTGGGACAGAATTCCCCCTCGCTCACAAGGCCAGAAGGTTTTCTGAATAAGCTGTCCTTGGGTTTAGCCACAGGTTGTAGCAATACCAGCTGCTATTCAAGGAAATTAAGAGGATTATTCATTGTAAACTGGTGAAAGAAACATCTATCATGGATTTGGGATTACTACAGCCCATTCTAGAGATATCACCGGCGGCCAAACAATTCTGCAGTAAGTCGATTGTAAGCTCATTTCTTCACAACAACACACCATCACCAGGAAAACAACACCGTGAAGTGTTCACTACAAAACTCTCATTATTCATCTCCCATTGTTTTAATATTAATAATAAAGAAGAAGAAAAAGGGATGCCATGTACATACTAAGCAAATCTGACACCTTTTCCATTATATCCAAATGTCATTTAGGCATTAAAAATCCAGGTTTAGGCATTAAAAATACAGGCTGCTGAATGTTTTAGTCAAGATGCCAAATATGTTACCTCAAGTGCTGCAGTGCAAAGCTACAGCTGTCATTTTAGTGGACAGTAAAGTGTACCTGAGATTCCTAGAGTTCCAGAGGTCAGATAATATAGGATGCATGTGTACACCAGAATAAAAACATCCTTAAAGTGGCATTTGCTATTTCAAAACAAGAAGATTGTGAGTTGAGATTAGATTCTCAAGTCTTAGGAAAGCAGACAAACCAGCTTTACAGTTCAGAGTAGCTCAGGCAGTAGCTGATACCATGAAAGACAAACCAGGATGATAATGTGGAAAACAAACTGACAAAAAAACCTTGAGGCCATAGGTATACACCAGCTTAGATAATGGAAATTTAAAAAGACCACGGGCAGATTCTCTGTCACAGCACAAACATCATCAACCTGCCAGAGCTGACGCAGCACCTTCATTCAATAAGGGATCCAATCTCTGTTACTGGCAGTGGAATCTGCCACGGGAAACACAGGATTAAAGCTTGTGGAAAAGGGCTGTACAGGTCAGCAAAGAGCCAAACTCAAAAAGAAGAACCAGGGAGAATGTCTCAAATATAATGGTAATCAAACAGAGCACTAAGAAGAAAATCACCAGCACAGAAACCTTCCTTTTACCAGCTGCTCAGAGCCAGCACAAGTCCTGTTTTATTAGGCTTTTGGTTGCATTTTTCCCATTATTGTGGACAGACACTGAATCTCAGGGATAAACTTACACCTGGATTTAATTGCTGCTATCTTAATAAGCTGGCTGTGTGCATGCTGAAAGCTGACATTCGGCGTATCGCTGCCGACAGCACGGAGCGAGCTGAACCTACTGGGAGCACGGATTTTAATCTGAGCAAATGTAAATCACTGCAAAGGAGGGAGGGAGGGATTTCAGCCAGACTGAGAAAGAAAGGACATTTATTTCGTGGGTCACCAGCAGTCCCCAACCCCCTTCTCCTTCAAGTTCACCTTCTTCCCGCTCTCCCCAAGTGATCCCTGCTGCGTGCACGCTGTCTGGGAGCAATCCAGGCCAGAGGATGGATGGATCTGCACAGCAATGCGGCCAAAGGAGAACATCTTGGCCATGGCCCCTTGGCAGGCCTCAGATGAGCTGCCTGTCGAGATGTATAATATCCCTTTAGAAGTCATGCAAGATTTAAAAGAGCGCTACGGGCAGAGGTTAGCTGGTCTAATCCCACGTCCAGCAGAGTTATCCAAACTGAATGAACCTCTTGCTTTCCCAAGAAACACGATTTTTCCACTCACCCAAAAGACTGTTCTTCATTTGTATCCCTGTATTGTTTCCTCTAGTAATGACACTTTATTTTTTGGGTCACTTTGAACCTCACTGTTGCTGTGAAGGGCTCTAGGAGACCTTAAATCACACCTACTTAGGGTCAGTCCTGTGAGCACCATTTATTGCAGTGGAGAGCTCCCACGGGAAGAACAGGATCAGCCCAACACTGCAGGACCCACTCATTTTACTGACAACACTGATCCATCCTCTAACACTACACATATGTAGAACTAGAAGTAAATGCATATGGTAACCAATTTCACTGACATTTTAACAACTATAGGCAGAGGCTTTTCCAGGAGTACTGTGACATCAGATAAAAATTCTTAAATCACATCATTAGGCTGCCATTATTTAAAGGAAAATTGACATTAGGATTTAATTTCAAGTCTTGCTTTGAATTTATAAGACAACAAAATCAAGATCACGCAGCCTGAATGCATTTACTCCAAAATTGCTACCCAGGGCATTCTGAAAAGGAAACCATGAGAAGCAGAAGGGCTTTCAGATTACACAACAAAGTTTTAATAGAATACTGATGGGTAGGAAAATGTTATGAAAGTTCCCAATGGAAGTACAGATAGGAACTCCTAGCAAATGGCACAAATTAAAATTAAGCATATTTTAAAGCTCTGGCTTGCCACTCAGGAGTAACCTCTTAGACTGGTTACCTTCTAATACTCCTTCCTGCCCCTTCCCAAAACTAGCTGGCTTCAAAAACTGAAAATAAAACATATCTCAGTAAGACTTTACAGAGGCTTCAACACAAAGCAATTTACAACTGAAACATCTATTAACAGCCACCTTGCTCCAGCCAGAAAGGTGACAACTACCAGAGCCCTGCGCTCCGGCCAACCCTGCAGAGCAGCTAATGAGAAGCACCACAGTAGCCAGGCTTTTCTATAATCCTATTTTTCAGGAGAATGCCGTGCAAGGCTGGCACATTCAATGTTTTTCCCATGAAGTCTCCCCCTCTCCTCCTGCAGTGTCCCCCCTGTCCCCTGGCACTGCTGGCACAGGATCCGCAGCTCCGATCCCCTCGGGGAGCCAGGGCACAACCCCAGGCCACAGGAAACACCAAGAGGGGCACTGCAAGGGTTAATCAGCTGCCAACAGAGAGTACAAGGAGTCACAAACTGTTTTTTCACAGTGACACCAAGTGCTGTGCACCAAGTCCAAGTGGCCAGTGGCCAAGGGAGCAGTTTAACCCTTCTCCTGCCGAGACACTTGATGCAGTGCCACAGCAGGGCTGTGGGGCCCGAGGGCTTTGCCCCAGAAACCAGCCCCACGTGGATTGTGTTTGCTCACCCACACCTACAAACCTGAAGGAAATGAGCAGCTCCCTCCATGCCCTTTGACAGCTCCACCAACACTGATCTGCTCAAATCATTAAGGCTCCCCAGCATTGGGTTCAATCACTAACCAGAGCAATGCCCAACTACCACAAATCACTGCTAAGATAATTTCTTACCATATTTGGGTCTAAACCACTATGTTAAATATCACCAATTAGCCCACACTGGCTTCTGACTCCATGTGACACTGGAAAGCCATAAGGAAGACACAAAATCATAATTAACTCTTGTGTACATCATCAATAGGTGGGTGGAAGAAGGCCACAGAGAAAGGAATACCTGTGATTTGCTCCTCCCAGTCACTAAAGACACGAGTGGGGAGTGACACAAGCCCAGGACGTGCCAATCTCCCCGTGCCTGTTACCAGAGCCTTGAGAGCTGAACTCTTGCAAACTCTTCTTCTAGTGAAACAGGTTTCTCTATGATTTTTTTTTTTTTAAAAAGAACCTTTCATGGATATTAATTTTGCAATGATTATATTCTAAGCATGCTTTATTCTAGTGCAGAGCACTGAGAGCATAGGGATACAAAGAAGAGCTACTCTTTATTGACCACTATTTACTCTAGACCTGTTGAAGCCTTAAAAACCCTAATGTTCCTCAAACCATTAGAGACTGAATGTTTAAACTGTGGTACAGCTGTTGTGGGCACTGCTGGCTCACATCCAAAAGACCAACTGAAAGGAGAGAGTGTTACGTTCTTCGTTTTAAATGAAGAAGTCTTTTGCAGGCCAAAAAAAAGTGTACTGGAGAAAATGGACTTTAAAAATAAGACCAGTTTATGCAGAAACTGGCCCGTAGCCACGGATTAGCCCCTGAGGGCTTTCTCTCACAGCTCCAGATTGTGCTACCAGAGCACAGACACAGCCCCACAAGTCTCACGAAAAGCAATCATGGATAAGACATGCTGTATGGCAGGTTTCAAAATGCCCAAGGTGGGCTTTAAATACAAAGCCCAGCTAATTAAAAGCCCGAATGATGGTTAATGTCACCTAGCTCAGAGCACCTCTGTCAGGAGATAAGGATGTGGGTCCCAGTGTGGAGCTGTTCTCCTACAGGAGCAATGCAGGTGCTGGGACAGCCCCTACCCTGCCCCACAGCTCTGCAGCCAAACCCAGGCAGGATCCTCATGTCCATCTCCTCCTTCCAAGGATGTGCCACAGCTGGTGCAAGGGGGCAGCTCCTGTTGGCTGGCTGAAGTGAAGTTAAAGTCCTTCTGCTCCCACGTCCCAAGGAACTGCATGAAATAATTGTAGCTGCACTAGAACAATTTTGCCACTTTGCAAGCACAAACAGATCTCCAGTTTTCTGGCTTATACATCACCAATACAGTTCAATTGATGAAAAAATTTGCCAAGGGAAAGGAGCAGTGGAGCTTTGTTTACTGCTGACTTGCCTCTGCTGGAGGGGAAGACTGTAGGAACCTCCTGGATACAACTCTTGTGTCTTCAGGGTTCTTTCTGTTTAAACCCTGGTGCTTTATATCCCACAGCTTAACACTGCCATGACTGAAGCCACTCATCAGAGTTATTATGGTGGAGACAAACATGGGGAAGCAATGGATAAACACTCATTTCCAGTGAACTTGGCCACTTGTTCATGGCTTTAACGTCCCCAGTTGCCACTACAGGAAAGGATGCAGGAAACGCCACTCGGCACTGGGAGATCAGACTTCCCTCTCAGCTGGCAAGTGAAGCCCTGAGCTCTGGAGCACGATTAAGTGATGTGATTCTTCAGACAAGTTACTTCTCACACCAATTTCATCAGGTACCACTGGTCCACGTTTGCTTTGTTTCATAAAGAGAAGCAAGAAAATCATCCTGAGCAGTCAGTACTCAAAATTTCCACGGCTGGGGTAGCAGAGGCAGATCCAGCTGTGACCTCTGGGTGAAGTAAGACCAGACATGCTCTGAAGCAAGAAGTTTATTCTGTACAAGACAAATGCCTCTTCTTATATGATCCTAAATGAAACAGTGCTGGTCTGACTCGAGAGCCTTGCAGTGCCTCCTGCACCGCTCTCCTCCCCAAAGTGTTCCAGAAAGGAAGCCAAGAACTAAGGCAAGTTTCAAGCACAGCAAACTCAAGGTCATTGAATTCCCAAGGAATCTGTGAATTAGGAGAGTTACTGCTGGAGCTCAAGCTTTTGTGAACCATACCAAGTAGCTGTTTAATTAAACAACTGTTTTTCTCCCAATCCTTTCTTGTTTAAGCAAGTAGAAGAGCTTAAAAATTACTTATTCATTTACAGTTTCTCAAACCAAGTAGCCTTTAAAGTATTTCCAGCTTGGCAAAGGAAAGAAGAAAACCTGCAAAAATGAATGGGTCTTCAAAACTGGCATCGAGTACCTCACCTCTGACCCTGAGCTCGACGATCTCATTACCCAAAACCTACACGTGGGAGCAGTCCAAGGCACTTGGGAACAGAGATCCTCCAGCTAGGAAGCAGAGAACTTCCCTCCTCCTGGCCCTGCACTAAACTGAGCTTCATCCTCCTGGTCTAAATGAGGACACAGAAACCAGATAAAACAGAACGTGCCAGTTTAGGATATTTAGATTTAACTGTGTAAACCTTAGGAGAGCTGGATGTGATTGCGAGGTTTTCATCCAAAAGGTTCTGGTTTGACAGAAACAAAAACAAAATACCACTAAACATTAACAAATGTTCTACACTACAGCTATTAAAGAAGCAGAACATCGTAGGTGCAAATGACTAATTGTCATTGGGATTGCCTGAGAAAGTGTAATCAAAAGTTGTTTCTAGCATAATTTCCAAATTACGAGTCCTGGTGCAAACTGCTGCTCTTCACAAGGCTCGCCCTTGCTCAAGTTAAGGCTCTGACCCATGGGGCAAATGATTCAGCTCTCCCTCTCCAGCCTCTGTCCCAGATCCAAACAAAACCAGGGATACAGTGACTCGCTGCTGATTGCTCATTTAAAGGCCAGACTCAGGGATGATGCCAAATTACTTGCCCACTGAATCTACTGCGTCTCAGCATTTCTTTTCCTTGTTGTCAGCTCCACACTTTTACCCCACAGTACAGACAGAGCACAAGAAAACTTGTTTTTCATTATGAATTTCGACAGGCCCATGAAAACCAGAGCCACAGCCTTGGAAGTCTGTATCTGCTCTTTCTCATGCAAAGCGTTAAGATTCCAGAGGAGCAGCACATGACCCTTGGAGGGGAGTTTCTTGGACATGATGAGCAGAAAGCTTCTGACACCCTGGCCAATATTTTTTGGATGCTAAAAACAGAGTTAGGGGGATGCAGTTTCCTCTGAACACAGACTACAGAAGAGAAGACCTCTTCTGGGCTGCTGTGTGATTTTCCACCATGTGTTTTCAAGAAGCAGTAATGTAATCATTTAGAAATACTTTTGTTCATGGAATTCAAAGATTCCTATTTGGGAGCTATTTTCCACGTCCAGTGGTTTTGTAGGAGTTGTGAGCCATGATGGATGAAGAGCCTTTTTGGTCCACTTGGCAAGGCCACCAAAAGATGCTGCTTAAAGGGGAGTGGAGAAGAAACCCTCTGCTTGGAGAAATTTCAGCTGCAGCCCAGGCAGCCACCCACCATCTCAGCATCAGTCCAACACTGAAATCCAAGCTGGAGCAGCACAGCCTCTCTGCCAGATTGGATGGGGACAGCAGTGATCCTGTATCACACACCACCCCAGGTCTCCAGACCTCTGCCAACACCAGATGCTGCAAGAAGCCCGGGGGAAGCTCCAGTGGGTCTGTCTGCAGGATCCCTCCCCGTCAGTCCTGCCCACTTTCTGTGCTGCAGGACAGCTCAGGAACCTCCACCCCTGAGCAGGCACAGAGAGACAATGTCTCCCTCTATGTCCCCATCTAACAGCACTGAAGGACAGGGCCGAGGCAGTCACATCAGCACAAAGCTCTGAATCTCTCTTGAGTCTTCACAGGAGATTACTGTGAATTTAATTAGGCAAAGATTCAGCCTCACAGTAGCTGCAGTTCTTCCCTGCATGTAAAAAGGTGGGGGTGTATTTAAAAAAAACAGATTAATTTACAAGACACTCGTCACTTCTAGCTTAAGCAGAACCATTTTGGATGAGGAGGGCCACAGCCCCTTTTTCATGGCAACAGACCATGCCTGCTGTTTCTGATCCCTTGAGAAGATTTATGTGAGGAATACACCTTTTGGAAAGGGGCAAGAAGGGAGCTGGGAATGCTGAATTAAATCCCCAAGACAAAGCCAACTGCCCCACTGCCTGTGTCAAAGCTGCAGCCCCTGAGAGCTGCAGTGCCAGAACAACCTCAAAGTGAGAGAGCATCTTCCATAACTTCATTTATAAATCCATCTGCATTATGTTTTCTTAACAACTGATGGTGAAAGCACTTCTCTGCCAGCCACATCAGTATCAGCTGATGAAAAATGACAGAAAACTGGGAATATATAACATTTCTAATTCCTCTGCTGGTGAATCCTCCTCCCAGATGCCACAACAGCCATGGGTGCTGCTGCATTGTGCCTCTGCCAGGCAAGCAGCTGGAAGAAGGAATGTTGTTCAGGAGGAACTCTTGAAACCTTAGCCCCTTCCAAACTGCTGATGGCCTATCCCTAGGAGATGGCAGCTGCACACCACTTCAAGCTGCTGGGGTTACCTGAAACACAGAACCAGCCAGCATTCAAGCAACACTCTGAGAGGGCTCACTCTGTCCACTTGGTCCTGCTGGACCTGCTCGTGTCTCACCGGCCTCACCTGGTTTGCAAGAGAACAAAGAACAAGCTGATGGTGAATCACTGTGTTAACTGCATGGCACAGCCATCTCTCCTCCAGGCCTGGATTTCAACCAGTGCTCCAACATGGTTCTCTCTAGCTGCTTTTTCCAGGGTCATGCTGAGATATCCGTGGTTGGCCGCTGCTGAAGGCTGGTCTGCTCCGAGCTGGCAGCACGAGGCAGTGCTGGGTTTCCTGCTCAGGTCTGCTGTCAGCAGTAATCACAGTCACAGAAATCACAGAATATTCCAAGTTGGAAGGGACCCAGAGGTATTACTGAGTCCAACTCTTAAGTGAATGGCCCATACTGGGATGAAACCCACAACCTTGGTGTTATTTTCACCATGCTCAACCAGCTGAGCTCATCCCAGTACACCCTTCCATGGCATCCAGCAATGAAGCAGGAACTCAAGCTGGATTTAAAAGAATATCTCCTTTTACTCCTGTTGGTAGAAAACCAGACCAAGCTATGGAGTTCTTTAGAGAGCTCCCACAGAACAGACACAATATTTGTGACACAGGCAGCGGGTTTCACTCCTCTTTCACCCGCCTGCCAGCTCAGAGCGGTTCTTCATCTTCAATCTGGTTTTTCAGCCAGAGCCACCATTTCTGGAGCTGGTTTGAAGATTGCCTACAAGGGCCTGGACTCAATCACCAGCTTGTTTCACATGGGGAGCAGCACAGGGTGACGGCTTCCAGGGCTCACCCAAGCTGCACAGCATTGTTCTCAAGTGTCTATATGAAACGCGTGCACTCTTTTTTTTATTTCTTCTCCCCCCCCCCCCCAAGAATTGTTTAGCAATTGCTCAGAGGAGGGGAGGAAAATAAAGTCACAAACCCTTGTTTCATGTGGAGAAGCCACATGTTTCAGTCAGCTCACGAGGATCCACAGCTGAGCCCTGCCTGGGGATAGCAGAGCTGTGGAAGGCTGTGATGGTAATGAGCACCGTGCAGTAACGCTGCTGCTGCAGACAGAATTTCCACAGCGAGATGATGATTGCACAAGGGTTTTTCTAGTGCTTGTACCATTACCACGCACGACTTAAAGCCTTCCTGCTCTTCTATGCTGAGTGTAAAAACAAAATCTGCCCTTTGTCTCATCACTGGAAAACATATGTATATCATCCAGCCTAGACGTGGCACTGCCAAAACCATTCCATGACAAGGGCTCTGCCTCAAACAGTCCTGCCATCCAAAATAAGTGAAACACACAGCAGTTTGGTTATAAGAGACAGCTCTTTGATCAAGAAGGGATCAGCAGGCAAGGTTTGCCCATTCAGAGGGCTGATAAATGTCTCAAGAATTTGCCTTTCATGCCCTGTAACCCAAAAGCACC
This sequence comes from Poecile atricapillus, assembly GCF_030490865.1. Classification (NCBI taxonomy): domain Eukaryota; kingdom Metazoa; phylum Chordata; class Aves; order Passeriformes; family Paridae; genus Poecile; species Poecile atricapillus. Next base: position 2,991,607 of record NC_081259.1, on the reverse strand, counting down.
ATAAATTGTGCATTAATAGCTCTAACTACAAAGGTCACCTGTTTTTATTACTTGCTTTGCTGAAGCACAAGGGATAATATATTTAAAATAAGTCACTTTTTAGGAGAGAGCAGTGATTTACTAATTATTGATTTGGATAGGGTTGGCAGGGTGGGTGCAGATTCAACACCCTGGAAAGAAAAATGGTGAAAGAAGTGATAAGGGATGAGAGAAGGGTAAAGGTTATGAAAGAAGGGAAAAACACTGTTGCACATGCACAGGTCTGGGACCAACCTCTGCAGTTTCACATATGCACAGAACAAGAAGGAAGGCAACATCTTTCTAAGCAGCCCCAGTTTTTATTGTCCTCCTGTCAGTGGAACAACTTTCTCATTATTAAAACGAGCTGTCAGGCAGACTGGCATTTCCCTCCTCGCCGTGTCCAAGTTAGCCCGTTCGTTCAAATATGGTTAAAGATTTCACACAGTGTTGCTGGCTAACTGTATATGGTCTGAGGTTTTCTGGAAGTTTGCTGTCTGGCACAGCTTGGACAAGGAACAAGCAGCGTTACTCTGCAGCACTCTGTAACCAAGTGCCTCTTGCATTACACACGGTCTGTCAGAGCCAGGGGTGCACCTCCACGTGGGTGTTTAAGCCTTGCTGATGTTCACCATCCATCATCCAGCTCTGACAAAAAGAATATTCAACTGCTCCCTTTGTAATGCTCCAAATTAAAACAGGAGATGCAGATGCCGATAAATGCAATTATGCAGAATGTAAATGCATTAGAAATGGAAAGGAAAATTAACACTGTCTCAAATACTCCCCAGCTTGGGGAAGGTTTGCTGATCACACAACACAAGTGAACTCTCTTTTGAGAGAGTTTTTTGAGTATTTCTAGGGTCTTCTTTGCTTCCAATCTGGAGCACACTTTGTTCTGCTGGCTGCAACCAAGCTGCCACGGGTGCAGTTTTGGTAGAGCAGACCTGGCTCCAAAACTTGTGCCCATTGCCCTCAGCCATCATGGCTCGGTCCCTCCATCCCTCCAGCTGCCAGCCTGCAGCCTAAGAACCTCAGCTCACACCCAGCTGCTGCTTCCTCTCCCTCTCCCTCGGCTGCTGCAGCCTTTCTAGATTTGGAAACCAGGCAGCTTGGAGGAATTTACCATTTTCATTAGTGGCTTTCCCATACTCCACTGACATTTTCCCACTCATTTGGGAGACAGAGGCAAGGGGAGATCTCCTGGGTGGGTTTGCCTGTTGGGTCAAGGTCCTGCTGCTTCAAGCAACCTCATGTGTGCTCAACAGAGAAAGGCAGGGAGGAAGGAAAAGCCATTGCTGAGAATGCAGAAGGAGCTTTAGCCAACAGATGGAGAAGGCCAGTGGAGTTTGCAGCTTCCTTCAGCAGGAACAGCAATGCCTTGTCTTGTTATGACCCATTTTTAGTTGCTGATCGAGGACGTTTTGGGGATTTGATTCATGAATAGCAAATTAGACTTGTGCTGGCTTTGCCAAAAAGCCTTCTCCATGCTGCAGGAAGCCTGGGCTGCTTTGAAGCAGCTCCTGAACCAAGACAATTTACAGCCTGACAGCTTAAAGCTGCATTGAAGAGGGCCCTGGTGTCCTCGGGGTGTTATAAATCACCGCGGTTCAGAGCAGGGAGGGCAGGGTGCATGGATGGGGACTGTGTTCTTCTGCTGTCCCACCAAGGCACGGCCACGAGGGAGCCAGAGCCCTTCAATGGGGCTTTCAGAGGGACACACAGGACTACTTTCTGCTGCCCTTTCCTCAGTACTCTTCCGAGATATACCTGTATCATCTGAGCTGCAGGTTGTTCCCGAGTTCAGTGCGGTTTTGAGCTGAGTTAATCCAGGCTCTGATGTGCACCCCGTGAGCAAAGAGATGTTCCCAACTCCCAGCCAAAGCAGGCCTGGAAACCTGTCTTGAGGGCAAGCTGCTGGGAACAGGCTCAGCTGGTGGCAGAGGGATCCATGGCTGACTCAGTCCTGGGGGCTGCACCTTGTGTCACAAAGCAAAGTGGGCACTGACACATTATTTGAGTCTTGAAATAGCAGCACTGTTCAACACAGCTCATCTGGCAGGGCACCCCAGAGCTCTGGGTGGGAGGACAGGTCTCACTCTGCTCCAGGACATCTGTCAGGGATGTCCTCCATAGCCACAACCTGATCTGGGATGCCCAATCCAGCAATACTTTTCTCTAAAGCCTACAGAAAGAGCTCTGTGTGTAGGAGTTTCACCCTCATTTCATGGCTGTTTTGCCCATCCCCATTTGGGGTTTTCCCATCCCAGAGCCAGGGAATGTTGTGCAGGCTGCGGGACCGTGCTCTTCATCGAGCCCTGCCTTTGCCTCGTCTTGATGTGAATGCCAAAGTCAAATATAATCCACCCACCCAAACCAGATGTTAGAAACCTGTCTGTCTCTCTTCAGCTGTCCTCTGAGGTCTGGCCCCCTATCAAATGCCCGAGGCGAGAGTTTTCTTTTTTATTTTTAAGGCAATGCTAATATGTTCAAAGGCTCTTTCTTCTGTCTGGAAAGAGCAAATCTACACCTGGTCCAGAAGTGCTTCAATACACAACAGCAACTAACAAATCTCTGTCTCTGAGAGAAACTTGGCCACTTGACTTTCAAAATAGTTGTTTCCTCCCTTCACAGAAATTTTAACAGCTAATTCAGTAGTGCCACAGGGACAGAGGCGACAAATCCAGCCCAATCTGTTCAGTGTGCCACCTTTTTATCCAGCAAACTGTCAAAAAAGAACTTTTACCTTCCCCTCTGGAATGGCATTTGTTTCTACAGATCTTTAAGCCAGAAGAATACAGAGATGATCTCCTGGGCATTTGTTTTCCATGGAAACAGTGCATCATTGGATTATTTCCCACAGATAAAAAAGGAGAGGAGCAAAGACAGAGGGAGAGTAGAAGGGAGAAGGACATATCAGACCAGAAGGGGCAAGTTTTCAGCACCGTTGTGTTGTCTCATAGTACTTCTTAAGCAAGAACCTGCTTTTGGGTACTTTATGTCCTAAAAAACCCTCAACACGTAACAGGAGTCTGTGTTGCACAAGGATGAGAGATGGAAAGCATTATAATGACCTTAAAATGTAGCTCAGGGGCCTGCTGCATCACAGACTGTTTAGTATTAGCATTATCCAGAAAAGCACCAAAAAATGCATTGCAGGATATTGAAGAAATCTATATCCGGATATTAAAACTAGTATTGAGCAAACTGTGAGGAGTGACTATCACAATATGGTCAGACCACAAGCTTAATGATGCCTAGGAAATAAAGCACCATGACTAATTTGAAGCACATTAAAAGAAATCACATACAAACCCCACTAAATCCATCAGCTCCCAAGGACACTTCTTTGCCTCACTCAGAAGGGCTGAGGACACAAACACATGTGATTTACACAATATGTTGTACTGCTCACTGCTTTATGCTGATTTCCAACCAAAGTACTGCCTGTTCTTGAGGACTGGGATTTCACACTTGGAGGATTTCTAAGAAAGAGGTTTTATGGCTGGGACTGAAGTGATGTGGCCAGAACGTGAGGAGTCGGCGCCTGCCTGACGATGCCTTCCCAGCACAGCAGGGACGTGTCCAGGTTCTGGGACCCACTAGCAGAGTAACAGCATCATCTTAGCAGATGTACAGTGTTATCTGGAACGAGTCAAGAATCAGGTCAAAGAAAACCTTCTTCTCCCTGCATGTTGGATTTCTTGTGTGGTGTAGCCCTGCTGCCCACTCTGCATCGGAGAGAAACCACCCAAGCCATGAAATGTCAGCCTTTCCTTTTTGTCAAGGGGCTGAAGTAAAGGGAAAGTAAAACAACCCACAACATCAGAAAATCTGCATCAAAACCCAACCCTACCCACAACATCCTTCTCATCTTCATCCCTCAGACAACTCACACTGGTACTGAGACTGGAACTGTCTTGAAAGGACAATTATCTGTCCTGCTCTGGGCTTGCTTTGTGTTCCACAGGAGAGCAACTAGACAGGGATGAGATGGCTCATGGCCACGAGAAGCGTGTGGTTACAAGAGCTGATGGCTCACTCAAGGTGGCAGCAGGAGCTGAGCAGTCCTGCAGATAGGAGTGGTGCAATAAATGCCAGCCTGGAAATTTCCTTACAGGAAAAGATATACCCTGAAGACTGGAAAAGAGCACATGAGAGCAGTTTATGAGAGTAGCAGAGATCACCGCTAATAATTTGTGCCCTGAATGCTGCAGAATGCCAGGAGGAGTGAACTTGATGAATCATGATACAGGTTTGTAAGAGATGCACTAGTTTATGCCATTACTGAATGATATCAAATCCAAATGTCAAATCCACTCCAAACCCAGTAGTGACTTGGCCAACTCTAGATTTGGTTTCTTTCTTCACTTCCAAGTTACAGAAACCATTACCCTGACATAAGGGTTTAGGTTTTAATAGCATGAATCTTTTGGCCATAACCATGAAGAAAAAACAAAACAATAATAAATCTGTAAGCCTCAGTGGCAAGCAAAAGAATGTAATCTTGATTCTCTTGCCCACTAAATAATTATGCTTACATCATGCTGAAATAAAAGTCTACATTGTGCTTTCTGTTATTAAAAATACAAGGAAGAGATCAAACTGTCCATATATATATATGGAATTATAAAACCAAGCCATATATCACCCAGACCAAAGTATGTAATCAGGACATAACAAATGGAGTTTAATACTCAGCGGAAACCACAGCTCTGGAAGACATTTAAAGGAATATTTCCATTTTCCTAGGTACTATATCAGGTTCTTGGCCAGACATTTTTGATTGCACGGCACTAAAAATATAGCCCTAGTTTCAGAAGACAAAAATTTTCGAAGCATGACGAAATGTGAAAGGTAATTGCAATGCACCGCTGAGCTATTTTATTACATTATCTAACATCTTTAAAAAGTAGATTAGCTCACAGTGCAAACATTCTGGTTTCCCTGATGTTTGAGTCCTGGCAGCGACACAAGCAGCAGGAAGAGCCGTGCCTGAAGACAGGGGAGTGGTGCTAGTGAGCTTCTGGAGCAGCTTTCCTCAGCAGAACAGGCAGCGCTTTCCATCCAAGAACATCGTGGAGGAGCTGCAGCCCCTTTGCTGAGGCAGTCTGGGAAGATGCTGGAGAGGTGTGTGATCTCCTGCCAAGCCCTCCTCAGCAAAACTGAAATAGCCAAAGGTTTATCAGCACCATCTGGGTCTCACTGCTGACATAAACCAGGGGGGAGCTGATCTGAGAAGCTGCCAGAGCCCACAGCCCCACTGAGCACTCGGCAGTGGTCAAGAAATGCCTCCCCCTCAGCTGCCTTCATTTAACCCTGACTTTTTCCTACCTTCATTTAACCCTTCTTCCTACCTTCATTTAACCCTAACTTCCCACCTTCATTTAACCCTAACTTCTCACCTTCCCAGAAAGAACAGCACAGTCCTAACACAATAATACCTTCAGAACTAAGGCTGCCCCAAATCAGAGATGCTCCACTCTCAGGAAAAGGAGAAAAGTCTGGTGAGAAAACAGCAGCTGTGGAGAGAGCAGAAGGGACTCACTACACCTGCAACAAATAACTCACTGCAGTGGATGAGATTTGTGCTCCACAAATGCTGTTTACCTAGGAAATCCGTGTTTACAACGGCTGTGGTTATGTTTTCCTTCTACTCCCTTTGCCCTCCCACCCGCTCCAAGCAGGAGCAGGGGGAGCCCTCCTCCAGCTGCTCCATTATTCCCAAAGATTTTTCCCTTCCTCTTCACTCTCTGGCTTGTTTGTCCAAGAAACAGCTCTCTATGTGGTTATGCAACAAAAAAACAGTGAGAAAGAATAATCACTAACCAAATTTCTGCTTCCTTTGAGCTGCCAGGCTCACAAACTAACTGCTCCCCTCTTCAAGCACAGGTTAAACCTCTAGGAAACCAGCATGCACGTGGGTCCAGCATGGCATGGGATGCAGGGAATAAGCAAATGTCTCTCAAGAAGGCAAAATGGAGGAGAAATGTTTAGGTCCTTAGTCAAAAGTAGACAGTAGCTGTATGCTGCCATCACCTCGTATCTGACATAGCAGTTTATTGCTCCATAAAACTCAATTTTAAGCTCAGTTTGCATCCTGAAGGCTGTTTGCAAGCAGCAATTTAAATGTAGGGTTTCAAACGTGACCTTACAAAACTGAAGACCCATTTTAGACAAGATTGAATGAATTGTATTTTGAATGTTGTTTTTTCTAAAACATGCACAGCCTGCCATAAAAACTAGTGAGAGAAACTACAGCCAGAATACGAGGTGTCAATGGTCAAGCATATCCTCATTAGAGGGTGGCCAAGTGATATTTATTTAAAGTGTTATGCACTATGAATTAAACATTTATTTTGTGTCACCCAGTAAAATACCTGAACCTCATTTTGGCAGCTGTGTAAATTCTACCTCGACTGCATTGACGACTGACTGTACTTCTTTTGACTTCCATGCATGCTCTCTTCTTGTTTTAAGAGAAAAACCTAAAAATCAAGAATGCTAAATATGCAAACTTTCGTGTATCAACCCAGGGTATGCAAAAGGAGGACGAAAGCAGATCACCACTCACGACATCGTCTCTATTAAGGTTGCAGATGGAATTACAGCGTGATAATTAAAGTCCTGGAAGACTTGGCAACCTTATCCTGTAAGAGTGACTCTTCTAAAAGATCTGGGAACATGGACTTTCTGTTCCTGGATCGATGGCTTCAACAGGGAGCATACTAAACAGCATTTGGAGATCTGACCATCAGTTCCCTCCCCCACTAAGGAGAGAAAGAGCCTCACAGATTTTGGCTTAGAAACCCCTCACAGATCCTCCTGCCCAAGGTGGCTAAAGCCAGAGATGACACTTCACAAGAAACTCATGTCAACCTGCTATTAATACTTACCCAGTCTGAAAAGTGTTTTGGCATGGTTTTAACAGGATTGCAGGATTTATTCCATCTGAAATGCTCTCTGGACCACACGGCAGAGCAGTGCTGCTGTGTGTCACTGCTCCATTGACTCAGCAGCAGAAATGTGACACTTTTTCTACCTCAGAACAAGCCTGGAGAGCAGAATCAGCCTCTGCTGATTCACCTGGGGGACAGCAGGGGCAGATGGCAAAACAGTCAATACAAAAACTCTAACAAGAGCTGAAATAGGAGCTGCTGACACCTACTTCCATTGGACAAAGCACATCCAAAAAGCATGTTCTACAGAGCAACATTTACTTCAGTGCCTGGCACAGAAAAGAATTGTCACCACATGCACTGGCCATTGGAGGGTTTATGATAGATAAAGCAGGAGTAACCAGGTAGGACTTAAAAGAAAGTCCAAATTTGTCCACTAAGTGTGGGTAGTTACTATCTGACAATATGGAAATGGGCCTCCATTATTGATTTAAAGGTGTAAGAAGATCCAAGAGCTGAAAACAGGGACACTACACTATCCAAGTGGCTGAATTTTGAACAGCTTCACCAAAATGAAGAAAGTGGGCAAGACTGTATACTACTTCCCAAACACTCTGACCTAAAAATCAGATTAAAGCCTATTTTTTAAAAAAAATATATGTATTTTACATAAAGTTTCTGGAAGCTGTTGCACAGAGCATCCCACTTGCTTTACATGTGACATCCTGTCTGGACCAGAACCCCTCAGTTATCCATATAGCTCATTACCTTACACAACTGGCTTTATCTTTCTCCACTTGTCCCCACCACTCATAGTCCTGCATTAATGAACTTTTATTTCAGAGCTTCAGAAGATTCCACCAGGATCAGGGAAGGTTTGGTGTTAAATGCAGTTCTGGCAGCAAAAGATACAAATGAAGAATGTCAAGGGACAGAGGGGCTTTGCTCTGTGAAGTTGCTCAGCATCTCCCACCAGACCAAGGCCCAAGTAAGACTCAGACTCTTTTTGAAGAGGTCTGGCTCGTTATCCATGGTGAAGGTCACTGTAGGTCACCAGAGCTGGTGTCAAGAACAATTCCTACCCCAGGACAGATGGGAGACTAAATCCTTCCCCCAGAGCCTCTCTTACTGCAGTGTGGGATATGCTTCTCTCTTAGGACCACTTAAGCATCTCTCCCCTAATCACTCATCAGTCTGTGGAGACGATCAGGAATTAACCTCTCCCACATCTCTCTGGAGCAAAATTGGATTAGGCTGAAATTCTTGAGTTAATACAGACACACCTGGGAGAAACTGAACAGCCCGTGATGCACGCGAGATCAAACGAGCAAAGTCCGGGGGGGACACGACCGAGTTCTCTACAAGCTACAGCTCCAAATGCAAACATCTCCTGCTTTTCCAATCGCTTGTGCTCCAATTTTTTGGGCAGGAAAAGCGGACTCAGAGCCGTGGTGGATCCGCTGCCAACCACAGCGTCCAAATTCCTAACGAGGAACGGCCGGACGGCAGCCGGCTCCGGGCACTGCCGTGTGCTGCACCTCGTGGAAAATCCATTGTCAAGCCCAGTGCTAAGCCAGCCCCAAAACAGTGCCAGGAATCAGCCCAGAGCAGCTGCAGCCTCAGCATCAACGTGGACTGGGGACGCCCCTGGACCTGCAGGGACACAAGATCCTTCCTGACACCGGCTGCTCCGCTTGCACATTTTACGTCGCTTCGGTAATGACTGGTTTGGAGCAACGCAAGGCTCAGCCCTGAAGGATAAGGATTGGAGAGCAGGAAGTCCGAGTTAAGCTGTGGGCACAAAAAGTGACTTGGGATTAAGCAGCGTTTTGTATTGCTTAGACTATTACCCTGGGTGGAGCACAGCAGCTGGGCCAGATATCCCTGAAAGGCACTTTACTGTGCAGTACAGCTGGATCCTCTGAGTTCTGTCAGTGCTGGAGACCAGAAAACTCCTGGTGTGAGTCTAAAAGAGCAGCAGAGAGGGAATGCTGACTCAGAATTTTCGCTTTTTCCCTATGCCCCATCACATCCCAGCAGTGTTAGAAAGGTGCTATGTTCCCACACCCACAGCAAGAGGATAAGGAACAAGCAATTTTTTGGGCTCACTGAGACACTCAGTGAGAAAATATATCAGTGCAATGCACCAAAACTCAGCAAATTGTCTTTAAAATGCAGCCTGGTTTGTGTCCAGAGAAAACCAGTGTTCTGTATCAAATTTTTCCCGTCAGAAAAATTTTTTCCCGGTTTGGAGCCGGCAGGAAGGGGAGGGAAGGGATGAGAGAAAGGAGCAGATTACTGGCTGTGGCCAAGGCTATACTCATTATATAGAAAGGACATGAAAGGCTCTACTCAAAGTGCCAACGTCAGTTCAATGTATTTATAAGGATTCAAACAAGTCCCACCGGGCAGAACAGCCCGAAGGAGCTTTGTGTTTGTGTAATTTAATGGCTCTTTGTTCACTGAAGTCAAAAAGCAGCTCTGGATTTGGGAGAGTCCCTGGCCAGGCCCTGCACGGCTCCCAGGACTAAAAGAGACATCACTGCACAGTGCACTGAGCTCTGGTGGGGCAGCCTGAATTAAAGGACTGTTGTAAAATAAATCCTCTGATAAGAGCAATTAATGCTACCCTAATTATGTCTTTTTCCCATACTCGCCACTGTTCCTGCTGGCTGCCACGAAGGCAACTCCTCCTCCTGGGAGAAACTACAAGTGAGGTGGGGACTTTAAAAATACACTTTTGCCAATTTCTTTTCAATCCAGCATACTGAATACAAGATATAAAAAAAACACTCTGAAGCCTTTTGTTCTGGGCTGTATTTTTATTACTGGCAAACCCATTAAGCTTGAGGTTTTTCTTATTTTATCTTTGCTTTCAGTTTTTTGGGGTGGTTTTTTTTTTCTTTTTTGGTAATCAAAATGGCAATAGTTTATTATATGCTCTGAGGTTTCCTGCACACAAAAAAGAAAAAAAGGCTGTGCTACTATTCCTGTCTCTAATTCATCCCTTTTGCTGGCTCTGCTGTGGGCAAGACTTCAAATCATAACCAGCAATTTTGTCTGCCTCCTACTTACCAAAAATTACTGCTGCACCCACTGGTGATTCACAGACACACACATTTGGTACCAGGACATCCATCTGAACCAGCAGATGCCTGGCAGCTCTATCTTTTGGTCATTAAAACATGAGAGCAAAGCAGCCTAGGGAAGTCTCCCTGATAAACTAGTGGAAAACACACATGTGCTTTCAAAGGGGTTTTAGGCTGATTAGTTGGAATAATATTTTCAAGGCAAGACAATGATACTGGAGCATTATACATCCTTGAGATATGCTATCTGAAATGTACCATTCTTTGTCAAAATGGATGTCTATAAAGGCTACAGCTGGTTATTTCAAAGAAAGACATGGAAAGGGAGAGAAACTTCTCCTGCATCAGTGGATTTAAACAGAACTCCAGCTCCAGGCAGCCAGGATGTCCCTCAACCTGTCTGGCATGGCTCAGAACCCCCTCAAACACACAGAAGTGCTGCCCAACACCGAGCTCTATCTCCATCTTCCACATGGTATCTGCAGAAGAACACGCTCATTTGCATCCCCAGAACAATAGAGAAATTAATGAAGATGACTGCAATTCATAGAGCCTGGTGTCTGCAGCAGTGGAAAGGTCAAACAAATTAAGGCTCTGAATTCTGGGCAGAGATTTCAAGCTGGCTCTCTAACATTTGCAACACAAGGGAATAATTAGAAAACATCCATCAGCTCCATTTCCGTTCACAAGCCCGTTACTGTGAACATGGTGATGAGCTGTCCTCTGCATAGCTAGATCTGCTCTCAGATTATGGTCAATTACTTCTCCTCAAGTATTTCAACTCCCAAACACAAACTTCACTTCCTTCAGCTCCCAGATCTCAGAGCCATCGACCACACACAACAGCCCCTGCAGAAGCAGCTCTGAAAGGAGCTGAGCCCCTGCAGGGAACCTCTGCTGCTCCCAGGGACATCAAGGACGGGAAATGGTCCCTGCATTAAAAAAAAATGAAACTCTAGATACTATAAAAAATAGAAAAAAGATCACAGGAGCTCCACGCTGAACACACAAAGCCCACATCACCTCCCTCCCTGTAGCTGTGAAGTCCCATTCAAACGCAGTCGTCTTTTACAAGGAAGCATCCTGCTGAGCCCAGAGGATGTTTTTGGAGTGGGGGACAGGAGAAATGCAGGACACTGCAGTTTAAAAAGCACATTCTGTGTGAGCTGTTCCATGTGAGAGCTTGCACACCCAGACGTTTCACTCCCTACAGAGCTGGCACAAACTTATTTTTAACAGACTAAACCAACCTGTCCCCCCTGGGATGCAGACGGCTGCTCAGAAGAGATCTGCTGGTTTGGCTCTGCCTCTCAACTCCAGGTTTTACCACACAGCTGAGGAGAAGACTGCCAGCTTCTGGAAATCTGGGTAGGGATCCATAAACCTGTGCAATGTCTCCAGCTACACTACAAGGAAGGCGCCAGGAAAGAGTCCATGCAGGAGCCTCAGCAGCATAAAAGGAGACAAAATCCCTTGCCAGACATCCTGGTGCATAGTTTGGGCTGGGACAGAGTTACTTTTCTTCATAATAGCTGGTATGGGGCTGTTTTGGATCAGTGTTGGTAACACAGGGATGTTCCAGTTATTGAGAAGTGTTTTTAGGGGAGTCATGGACCGTTCTGCTCCTCACCCCACCAGCAAAAGGGGTTTGGGGGGAGCACAAGGAGCAGGCAGGGGACAGAGCTGACAGCTGACCTCAACTGACCCAGGGGATATTCCAGACCATATGGAATCATGCTGAGCACACAGAGCTGGGGGAAGAAGGAGGGGGTGCTCACAGCAATGGCATTTGTTTCCCAAGTCACTGTTTGGCATGATGGAGCCCAGCTTTCCTGGGGATGGCTGAACACCTGTCTACAATGGGAAGTGGGGAATGAATCCATTCATGGTGCATTCATGGCTTTTGCTTCACTTATTGAACTGCCTTTATCTCAACCCTCAAGTTTTCCCACTTTTAGTCTCTGTTACTCCCTCCATCCCAGCAAGGGGGAGTGAGCCAGGGGCTGTATGGGGCTGGGGCTCCCTGGCAAGGAGAAAAGACATGATCTGAAGAGCTGATTTAAAATCAAAGTCTCCTGTGACCCAGGAGAGCTCTGAGAGAGAAATCAAGGGGGAAGAATGAGGAAGAGCTCACGTGAAGGATTTTCCCCCGGTGCTGCTGCTCTGCAGGCAGTGACAGGACAGGCACCTGCTCACTCCTCAGCTGAGCTCTGCCTTCTGTGGGCTCTCTGTGTCCAACATGAGCTCACACTGAACCAGCAGCTCCTGTGATGCCCCTTTATTCCCCCTGTTGAGCAGCCTGGTCCAGGGGAAGGTGTCCCTGCCCAGGGCAGCAGGGTTGGAACTGGATGGTCACTACAGTCCCCTCCAATCCATCCCATCCCATGGTTCTGTGTTCTGAACTTGATCCCATCTCCTGACAGACACTGGGATCAGCAGGTCCAGACCTGCTTGGATCCAGGATTCCCAAGAATGGTCACTTCCACTCTGCATCACCTCTGTGCTGAAATGGTCACTCCTGAGCCCAGTTAATTCACTGCCTGGCCCAGGACAGCTCACAACTGATGCACATTCTTTGCTGTAGCACGGCTGCCAAGTCCAATATTGATATCTGGCCACAATCCTTCCTAACCCTGTGGAGATCTCTTGGAGATCAGCATGTTGCAGCAACAAGGTTTAGGGGTTAATAGGTGCTCCATTAAAAGCTTGCCCTTGGAAGCTTTAAAACATGTTTTTTCTCAAACATTATGACGACATTCCCCACCATGTCATGCCCTTTCCATGCTATCCATCTGAGCAGCCAGCTGCAGCACAGCCCTTGTCCCACTTTCCCAGTTTGCATCTGTGTCCCTTTTCCCCCAGTTTTTCTTTTTAATTTAATTTAAAATGTTGGGAAGTGCTGGGTTAGCTGAAGCTCCATTACCTAGAAGTGGCACCGAAAGAAAAAAAACCCAGACTTTTCTGGTTTTGGAAATAAAAATGCTTTGGCTGCCAAAGAAAAGAAAGAGTTACACCCATGTAAAGGTTTCACTTAGAGAGAATTAATACAGCCAACTGTTTTTGGATGGACTGCTGGATAACTATAGTATAAAAAACAAAAAAAGAAAAGCAGAAAGAGCCCCAAGCCGTGTCGTCTCCCATTAGACTCACTCCAGCTTCCAGCTTCTCCTGGGTTCCTGTTCAGAGGGAAATCCTCCATCACCTCTGTCTAGACTACTCACCTGAGTGAGATTTTACTGGAAGAAGTGCAGAGATGCAGCTTCCAGGTCCATAAACCTCTCAAACCACACATGCAAGAACACACATACACGCTGTATTTTACACGCTTGCAATGTTTTATATCCACTTCTCTACCACCACCCTAGTGACATTCCCTGCTATGTTATTTCCTCGCTGACCACCAATTCAAACATTTCCACTCTCAAAATGCTTCACAAAATGCCCCTTTAAAACAGAAGCTGCATGTGCAATTCCTAGTATGACTTATTCTGCATACTATAGGATTCTGGCTTGATTCCTGTCAACTCCCACAGAGCCAGTTAAGCTAAAGATCTGTCCAGAAGGACACGTAATCTTAAATGTAACACTACTGAATACACAGCCATACTACCACAGCTGAGCTCCCAGCCTGGGTAATTAGAGATTTTATTCCTCTATTGTCCAACTGCTGATTTCATTACAGACTCTGTGAAATTCTCTCATTTAAATTCTCTGATACTCATTAGCAATAATTAAGCAGGGCTGATGCAGGAGACAGAAATAAGAGGTTGAGGAGAAGAGAGTGACTTTTTTTTCTGCTTTTAGCAAGTCCAGTGCCAGTGGCTGATTTCAATGCTCACTTCACAACCCCTCCTCCTGCAGTGCTGACATCCCTCGCCCCAGCAGTGCAAAGGCTCTCAGTGGTGCTCTCACATCCTTCTGGGCTTTCTGCTGCTCCCCAGAAACACAGCACAGGGGTTTTAGCAGGAGCTAGATCAGCCACTCAACCCTTTCTTCTGGACAAAGTGGTAAGATAAAGAGGATTCTCTGCATGGACATAACTCTCTCCAGCAACATGAGCTGATGGAAACACATTAAAATGCACCACATGAAATTAAGGCGTGCTGACTTGAATTTTTCCACTTAAAAAATAATAAAAAATTCAGTTCCTCAGTACCTATCCTTCCCTTCCTCCCTGATTTGCAAGTTTCAAATTCTGAATAATCGTTATTCTGAATAATTTGCCCACAGGCACAACCCTGAGAAGACTCTTCACAAACTAGGACATCTCAACCCTAATTCAAAATTCCCAAGTGCTGCTCCAGCTTGCTTATCAAATGTCTGATTCCGGCGGCAGTGGAGACAATCAGTCTGTGCACCGGTGCCTCAAGTATCTCACACTGTTGCTCAATTTTGTTCTGAGATTTTCATTTTTTTTTTAAATATTTTTTTTTCCTGGTTTCCTTTAAAAAAAAAAAAAAAAATTAGGAAAAAAAAAGCCAGCAGCTGTTCCAGCAGACAGCTCCCGGATTTCCCTGGATGTGCGTCAGTGGGATGATGCTACTCCTCAATCTGGCGGCCATCCTTCAGACAGAAGGAAGGAAGACCGTGGTCATATCTAAGCTACTGAAAATCTTGGACACCATCAGTAAAGTAAGCTGGGCAGACAGTTTTCCACGCTTGCACTTTCTAAAAATGAATCATAAAAAGCCACGACAGTGGATAGGATGGTTTAAGCCAACCAGTCAAAAATCAGCCAAAGCAAAAGTGCACTGCCAACGTTGCTCCACTGTGTCATTTCACATTCAGGAAGGTCTTACAAGCCTTTGCAGAGCCTTAAATTAAGCCATCAGCACCAGACTGGACAGCATGTGGACATTCACCAGCACTGCTCAGTGAAGCAGCGTGGTGAGCCTCCCAGCTCTGCCTTCCTAGAGTCAAAGTGACTCTGAGCAGTGCATTTACAAGCACAACTTCACCTTTAATTAATGCAAGATGTACACTAACTCTGCATCCTCTTACCTCCCCAGAAATACTCAGTTTAAAGTCAGCTTATCATTTTTTTCATAGTGAAAACCCAGGACACGGCCAGGAGTCCAAGATGACACGGCAAGCAGTGGAAATGCTACAAAAGAGATTTACACATCTTTGCTGGAAAATCTCAAGAGAAGCAGTATCTGCTCTGGGCTCACTGCTTCCCACAGAGTATGACAAAATCACACTGAGTCAATGTAAATTTGTCATATCCTGTGAGGGAAGAGTTTAACCCACAGCCAAAAGGGGAGAAGGAGCTGTCAGTGTATCTTAACAAGGTGCAGCTGATCCGTGAGAGCAGCCAGACCCCAGATATCTTGACATCAGCTGATAAACCCTCAATGAAACTATTTTGCCTCAAGCAATGTTGTGACAGGGCAAAACCACATCCTTAGCAGACACTTCCTTGACCACTTGCATCAATGTGTGCTGAGATGTGTTCATGGGAGTCAACCTAAAAACCTGCCAGGTGTGAACCTGATACACACAGGAGACCCTGCCCAGTAGCAGTACTGAGGGTTAAACTGAGTATCACCCACGAGGCAGGAATTCTTACCAGGACTGCAATGGAGTGTCTATGCTGTATGACAACAAGATCTGTTTCACTTCCTCGCCACCTCCTGCCTAAAAATTCAATGCAGACAACAACATCCTAAAGCTGTCCCCATTGCAGACGAGCCCAGAAAATGTGTCTTGCTTCAGCTCCCTACACAAAGGGAGCGTAGAATGTCCTGAGCGACATTCTTCCAGATCAGAATGAGAAGATCCACCCTACGTACCCCCAAAAAGGCTCACCACAATTCAGTATTTAACAAAATGAAACATCAGACCCACCACAACCAGAGTCACATTAGGGAGGTGCAAGTGGCCAAAGAGAGCGCTGGCGTTGTAGGCGATTTGGCCACGCAGTGACAACCCAGATGTTCCCCGTCCTCCCTCCCACCTCCTCACGGCATTAGTCACTCAGAAGACATCAGAACAAAGCCACATTCAGGCTTGCCAGATCAGGTTTTGTTTGCTTCAAGACCACAGTGGTAGACAGCTGTTGCACACTCTGCCCTGAGGTCTGAGTGAGCTCCTCACAGGATTAATGAAGCTCTGATCACAAAGGACCTCTGAAGGCTCCTGATGGAAGTAGGGCTACTGGCACAGCCTTGAACCCCATGAGCTTCATTATGTGGCCCAAACTCATCAAGTTTGGTTCCATCACATTCACATCTGCCCCACAAAGAGCCGTAGGTGGCTCTCAGATGACTCCGCAGCTCCTTCATCAGAGGAAGCAAGGCCAGCTCCCTCACCTTGTCCTTGGAGCATCTGTGGCTCATGGGACTGTGGCCATCCTGGTGGTCTTCTGCTAAACCCTCTGCAGTTTCTCCATGACCTTTCTGAGATGAGGGGAAACTCTTTTAGATGTATCTCACATAGGTGGTATGAACTTCCCTCACCCTGCTGGCCAGGCTTCCAACACTACACACACAGACATTAAATCCCTACTGGTATCTGTGACACCAGACTGAAGCATTTCTCCTGTCATCTGCTTTCCTTGTTTAAGAAGTGATAGATATGCACCCAGATACATGCATAAAAATCTGGATGACAGCATTTTCCTGCCTTGAAAAGGTGTAAATGATGTTAAGTTCATTGGTGGGCAGGCACTAAAGATGCAAAAGCAACATGACAATACTAGAAAATGCCTTGCCCTGAACCAGTGCTGTTTCTTGCTTAAAACTAAACTGTAAGGGTATTAAATATATTTAAAGCCTAAGGGTTATAAACAATTCAGTTTGGAACATTTTTACTTTTAGGCTATATATGTATTGGCATTTACGTAATCAGAGAAAAAGCAGGGCAGTTTAATTCATAATGGCTTTTTCCCCCCCTCTATAAATAGACATTTAATCAACAGAAGACAAAGCATGGCATCCTGGAAAACCACTGAAATGATCAGATTTGGCAAGCAAAGCCCTCGTCTTCCTTATTTTCTCCATTAATTTAGGGAAAGAAAGAACTGGACTTCTTTCAGAACAGCTGTTCACCTTAAGGGGGATGTAAAGAGCTGCTGATCCACCTCACATCTTCCTTTTCTGGCTGCTGAAAAACTTCACACTCAGGAGCACAGCCAGGACCAGGCACCACCTCAGCCCCTTTGCTCTCATGGGCTAGTTCACCTGCTGAGAAGGTGAAACTAAACTAAACTAAACCAGGGAAGGGGGGTGGATTTTCCTTTTAAATGGTTAATAATTCATGTGTCAAGTGAAGCTGCGGGGTGAGAAAGCACAGTCAAAATTATTGCATCCATCAGCAGGATGGTTCAGCTTCATCCTACACCACATCCCAGCTCAAGCCTTTCAGCTGACATCCTACAAGCCCAGAGGCAGGCAGGGATCAAACAGGGATCAAACAGCTGGAGAGCAAGGGCTGAAGAAGGGATGAAGGCGGGGGACACACCTCTCCACCTCCTCCACCAAGCAGAGATGCCTGTCTGTTCTGTTCTTCCCTGCAGCTTCTCCTACACTCTCAAGCAGGTTCAGCTCCAAGGCAGGCTGTGCTGGGAGCTGCAGGTCTGTAGCCCTGGCCCCTGGCACCCATCCTGCCTTCCAGGGAGGGGACTGAAGGCAAAATCCCAGTGCCAGCCCAGCACAGGGGCAGAGAGTGCTCCACAGTGCTCTGGATGTGTGTCCCAAAGGGATGTGCCCACCCCAGGGCTCTCAGGATGCCACTCTGAGGACTCCCATGCATCAGGTCCAGGCACCACCACATCTCCATGCAAGTGCTTTGTTCTCATTTATGGCTCCTTGAACCAACAGCTGTTTAAAGTTCTTTTTACCCCCCTTTTTCTTATAAAAGAAAAGGAAGATGCTGACAGTGCAAGTGGCCACCCAGGCTTTCAAAGCACTGCAGAGGCCAAAAAGGAAAGTCACCCATCAAGCTGTTTGCTATCCTGATGTCTTCTTACAATAAAAGCAGTTCCCACAATCAGCCCTATTTACTGCAGGCTGTAATTTTGCCTGGATGGCAGGATGACCTCCTGGATACTGCTCTAGTTGCATATGAATGCATTTGAGACAACAGCTAAAATTAATGAAGGCAGGTTTGGGGTCTCTGCCCTGCAAACATTCAGTGTCCTTGTCCTGACATGGATGAGGTGTGTCAGTGCAGAACACGCAAATGCTCAGCCTGATGGGGAAAAATTGTGTGTGTTAAGAGGCTAAAAGAGTGACAGACCTGTAATAATGCCTCAGCCTCCAACTCAAGACCACAAGCCCCAAGAACAAGAGCAGTTTTACTTGGCACCAGCAGGGATGACTGAGCAAGGCAACACGTACAAGGAAGGTAAAGGTTTCAATCTCACTGAAAATCTCTGCCCTAGTAAGCCAATGGCAGAGAACATGTGGCTCTCAGCCATATTATTTGTTCTAGTTTATTATGCATAGCACAATACAGACAGTAACAAGTGTGTGTCAAGATGTGGCCTATTAAAAGTGCTGAAAACATTTACTGGGCCAGTAGCAATGAAAAGGTTCCCTACCCTTGTATTACACAGATAGAGGTTTACCACACACAGCCCCAGTTTCAATGCATTGCCCAATTTGCAGCCAACAGCCCCAAGTCTCAAATGTTTTATGAGCAAGAAGCTTGGACTCCTTCTCTCTGATACATGTGAGCAATTGCAACTGGAGTTGCACTGGTACATCCAACAGGCAACCACCAATTGCACAAGGATTGCAAAAGGCTTGCGCTTTCCACTGGTTTACCCAACAGCCAACGCCAGTCCAAAAACCATTTAAGATGCTTCAGTAAGGGTAACAAAATGAGTCAGGCCAGGAGGGATCTCTAGAGATCACCAGGTCCCACCACTCTGCTCGAAGGAGGGCAGCTCACAGGGGTGGGTCACTCAGGACCCAGCTGGGTCTGGCTGTCCCAAAGGATGGAGACTCCCCAGCCCCCCTGGATACCATGACTGACCAACTTTGCAGTAACAAAGCTCTATCCTGTGTTTAAATGCAATTTCCTGAATCCCAGTTTGGACCCACTGCCTCTCCCCCAGCCCCTGAGGACCACTGAGAAGAGGCTGGATCCATCTTCTTTACCACTCCATCAGGTATTTATATGTGCTGTTGAGATTCCCTGAGCCTCCTTACCCCAGGCTGAGCAGCCCCAAACCTCTCCCCAAACCTCAGACACTCCAGTCCTCTCCCACCCTTCTCAAAGTGTGTCACTGGACTCCAGAATATCCACACCTCACTTGTACTGGGGAGCCCAGCCCTGGACCCAGCACTCCAGCTGAGCAGAGAAAGGTCACCTCCCTCAGACCTGCTGGCAATGCTCTGCCCAAAGCGCCTCAGGATGCTGCTCCCCATCTTTGCAAGGACATGGTGACATCTCACACGGAACTCTTTGCCCACCAGGACCCCACATCCCTGTCTGCAATGCTGCTGCCAGCCAGTCAGTGCCCTACGACCTGTGTGAACTCAGTAAAGTTACAGGACTTATTTCACATCCATTCCTCCCAGCCCAGTCCATATTTGCACTCCCAAAGCCAGAAAATGCTCAGCAAACAGCTGACTCACCCAGCCCGTGGCAAACCCCCAAGTCTGCCCAGAGCCTCACCCATCTGCATTGAGCTGTCACAAAATGCCACCAGAGTGACACCTGAAAGGTCTTTTTCTTGGGGAGACAAGTACAAAGTTCCCATTAGATATGGATCAAAAAATCAGCCTAACGTTGTAATTGGCGTAATTAAACGTGCTTTGAACCCTTGAAGGAAGGGCACACGAGGAAATGACACTGTAAAACAACACGTAATGACAGCGTGAGCACAGCAATTACTCTTTGCAGGCTTAAAAGGCAACTGGAAGGTAACAAAGAGCAGGCCAGTCAAATCAAAGCTTGAGACAGCACATTAAAAAAACCCTCCAACAGCCTTAAAATTGTCTCACTTCAAATTTGCATTCTCTCTCCTGGAGATGATTACAACCTTTTGATCTCTGCAAGCAAGACAAATTATATTATTGTGATTAAAAATTCAAGTCCTTCCGTTGCCCCAGTAAGCAGGACACACACAGGGCACAGCACCGTGCTGGCTTCTGTGACAAAGGTGCCAGAGAGCCAGAGAAGGGATTTGCTGCATTTATTTCCTGAGACATCTCAGTTTCTGGGCACAAAAAAGTTAAAATCATAAACTGCCATGACTTTAAGGGATGCTCATCTCCTCCATCCAGAGTGCAGAGCACCAGCTGAGCAACACAGCCCAGCCAAAAGCTGCTCTCCCAAACTGAATTTCACACGCCCATTATTCAATTTCTCACTGCACATGTAACAAAATTAAAAGGGATGGGGGGAAATCAAGTTAATTTTACCAAAACCTAATTGTGAAGGGAAGCCAAATAACCACATCTCTCCCTTCCCTTTCAATAAAAGCTGCCTCTGTCAAAGCCTTAACATCTTGTAAGTGCATGCTAGCAAATCCATTTAAAGCTCAAACATAGAATTTTATTCTTCTGTGATTGCACAGCAGAAGAGATCATTCCTCCTTTGTTGTGCTGGAATGATTTGGGCTGAAAACTGGCAAGAACCAAATTTTAAAGCTGGGTCACTCCTTCCCCCCTCCTTTTCATCCTGGTAGGATCTCAGTAGCAACCTTCAGTCAGAGTCAAAGGGGATTAGGGAGAGGTTCAGGAGCAGAACAGTGAGAAAACCAGAAGTGTTACCTTTAGTAATTACCAAAGGAAGACTTTCATGGTGTTACCATAGGAATTAATCCTTATATTAATATTTAAAGCATGAACAAAGCTAGGGCTCTGGAAGACACGATGTGGGGAAAGTAGCAGTCTGTCCTTGCAATGCACTAATTCTAATTTGAGGAAAAGGGGAAAAAAAAGTAAGCTTAAGACCCCTAAACTGTGCTGTCTGGGTGAGAGGGTGAGCTCAAAACCAGAACCATTTCCTTCCCCATGACATCTTCTCAAGCAAGGAGCCAAACCCACCTAGATTTTTACAAGTGTCCACAACTGAACTCCTTTTTATACAGCTTCTTGGAAACACACACCAGCAACACAACAAAACATGGTTTTCTTAACCAAGCCATGCAAACTATGAGGCAATGAGGCAGCAAGGAAAGATTTCTTTCCAAATTCTGCAGCCTTGTTCTTAGTAAAGATGAAGTTCAGCACCATAGGCTTGAAAAAGGAGGACCAGATGTTAAACTGTGTCTTAAAAGCATTAAAAAAATATCAAACATCCCCTGCAGATCATTGCTTCACAGCAAGCCTGAACAGCATCTTCTGAAGCAAAAGCTGAGCAAACCTCAAGCAGCCCCAAAAGAAGATGGGATATTGGGAAGAAATTCCTGGCTGTGAGGGTGGGGAAGCCCTGGAACAGCTTTCCCAGAGAAGCTGTAGCTGCTCCATCCCTGCAAGTGTCCAAGGCCAGGCTGGATGAGGTTTGGAGAACCCTGGGATGGTGGAAGGTGTCCCTGCCCAGGGCAAGGGGTGGAATGGGATGAGCTGTAAAGTCCTTTCCAACTCAACCCAGTCCACGATTCTATGACTGCTTTCAATAGAACAAAATCCTGTGTAAGTGCTGTGACATGGCAAATGTAATTAAAATACAGGTCATGCAAGATGCACAGAGAACAGAAAAGTGAGGGTCTAGAGTAGGTCTCTCTTTAAAAACTCATTATTTCAAGACAGCCTGCAGATTTCAACACCACTCCATGCAAGAACTGTGATCTTCAGTCTCATTTTCCCTGCCAATTTTCCTTAGTCTTTTGTGTTGTTTTTATAAAAAATAAAACCCAGAAAAAAACCCCAAAAAATCCACTGTGCACCAAATGCTGCATTTCTAAACATTACACATTTATTCCCCGCTCTACCGGTCTGTTACAAGGCTTCTTCTAGATTCATTCTCAAACCATTTTAAACATTTGGAATATCTCCCATGTGGGGGAAGAGCACAGAGCTCCTGGTCACTGCACAGACGGCTCAGAAGTGGAAAAATCCTTTTAGCAGCCATTTGGTTATTAAAGACCAGGCCAGGGAGGAGAAGACCTTATTCCCTTCAATTTACAACAGAAGGTGAATGTTTCACTTTTCCTGGCACATTTGAAACAATCTGAATTCTAGAGTTGTATGGCAGCTTTGAGATATGAAAGCAGCTTGCTCAAGGAAAGAAATAAGATTTTTTAGCTCTTATGGAGGAAAGTGCATGTAAATCAGTTGCTGTGGTTAAAGTGAATAATCAAATTCTTCAAAGCCTCATGCAGAATACTGCAAAGAAGTTTGGGGGGAGCATGCATGAAAAGGACAGGAAGAGTAATAGCTAATAAGAGAGTCCCCCAATTTCCTAAAGCTGATGTCCTGAGCACATCTATGACAGCAAAAATAACAAGTTGTTTTTTTTTTTTCCTTTCCCTGTTAGCAACAGCTATAAATGTCATCAACAGTACCAGCAGGAAACCTCCACAGAGGGTAGGATGTGAAGAAATAAGATGCTTGCTAGTTTTAGAAACCATTAAATTTGCCATTTCCACTGAACTCCTACAGTCACTCCTTCCTGCAAAGTTCAGGGACTCAAAAAATAAAAAAGCCATCCAAGCAGAAAGAGAAACTGCTTCTGAAGCAGGGAACTGTCACCAGCCCCCCGTGGTGACACCCCAGCTCGGTGGCATCACCGCTGGACACTGCAGGCAGCAGGAGAGGCCAAATTCCTCTGGGTCAAGAGGTTCAGAAAGTGAAGTCCTCTGTTCTCTCCCAAAAAAATACAAGATGATTTCAGAGGAAAGACTGCACAGTCCAAAGGACTTTGTTCTCATGCTCCCATGAAAAATCTCCCTGCTCTGTCTTACATGCCAAAGAGGAAGGAGCACCTTTTTGGAGAGCTGTTATTTTCTACCTTCAAAAAGATACTCAGCACCACTGAATTCAGTCTACCAACTTGTATTTTCCTCAGAGATACTGGCTAAATTTATAAACCCTATATATTTAACGTGCAAGCTTGAGTGGAATGGGAAGCCAATGGGACAGAGACCAACAGAAATGTTCCTGCCAGTTTAAAGAGAGCTCCTTTAATGCTGGGGGACTGAACAAATCAAGTGAGCACTCAAAAATTACAGTTAAACCCAACTCTTGCAAAAATGTCATTTCAAGGACAAACCTACTGCTGGAAACCTCTGAAGAAGCCTGTGTGAGCAGCACGAGAAAAATCAGGTGCCTTCAGCTTCTTCAAATACTGCAACTTGCTGCAGTCATGGGGTGTTTTTGCCTTTATGGTGGGACAGCAACACAGACTGGCTTGAAATGCCTGGGCTCAGGTCCCAGGTACAGCTTTACTGGGGAAGAAAGCAAGTGTTTCTCACACCTTCCCACTCAGGCACTGTTTTCACACCGCCCTGCACTGCAGACACCCACAGGAACCATTATCTGTGAGCCTGGAACTACCCACTTTAAGGGAAAAAAAAAAAGTGAGATCTGTCAATGGGCTGCCAAAGGCCCAAAATAATTTTGAAAGGCAGTAATGTCAGCAACGCCACTGAATAGCAGAGCACTGCCTGCTTGAAAGGCCAGATCTTCACAAGCACCAAGTAGAAGGACCCCAGATAATACAGCTCCTTCATTCAGCAGCTTAAAAAAAAATGTAATTTAAAAAAAAAAAAGTCAGCTGAGCTGCCTCATGCAGCACGGATTCTGGTACACTGTCACTTTGACAAAGATTGCTTGTTAATACAAAAAAAGCAGGAGCAAGAACCAGCTCCTCACAGCGCCTTTAATTCTCCTGCAGCTCAGTTTTAGAAGGGAACAAACCCAGGGCTGCACCAACCTCTCCACGTTCCTCCTTCCCTGAATGTTTTGGGTATGGCCAAATGGTTTTTGTTTTAAAGGTCAGAATTTGAAACAGGAACATTAATGGTTTCATTATCCTTAAAGCAGCACACACTTCCAGGTTCACCTGCAGAAAGTATTTGACAAACAGTGATCAAAAATAAGTTTTCCCAGGTAACATTAAAAATCCAATAGCTGAGAACCTGAATATTTTGCATTTTGAAGGAGAGGATGGTCTCCCCAGCACAGCACTGCTCTTCACAGACAGCAGAGCCAGAGCAAGGCTCCCATCCCCAGAATTTTTTTGCAGGCTGTCCCTGATGTTCTGGGGGCTATTTTATTGAAGTGTCTGCTCTGGAGCAACTCTTGAATCTGCTGGCAGCAAATGCTCATCAGGGCACATCCCCTCATAAAGAAGAACTGTGGCTATGGTACACCAGGAGCTGCTGGCTACAGACACATTTCAGTGCTTCCCAAAGACAGGAATCTGCAGTTTCTAGTGAAAAATAAAGAGTTTGATGGGTTCATTTGACAACAGCACTAAATAAAGCAAAGATTCCTGCAGAAATGCATAATGTGAGCTGCAGGTAAATGAGGTTATGATGCAGCACAGGCTCCAGGAACCAGAAAGCCTGGCTGGATTAGCAGGGAGAAAAGCAAAGCAAACATCTGCTGCAGGACTGGTGTTTAAATAGACACTACCTAGACTTCAAAATGAGAAGTTTTCAATAACTGAAACATTAAAGGCCTCTGTACTGTCCATACTACTTTACCACCCACTTAAAAAAAGTTGGATAGCATTCCCAAAATCCATCTTCATGATTTAAAGGCCGTTCAAGAGTGTTATGGAAACCTGCCTAATTCGTCCAGACAGTTTTGACAAATCCAAACCAATGTGTTTAAATGTTTAGCAAGGAAACATTTTTCAGGAGATGTAATACCTTTTATTAGACCAACAGATACAAACAAGGAGCCCGAGGGGCTGGGAAAGCAAAGAGACTGACAAGTTTTCAACATCTAAGTCTTCTTTTCCAGTCTGAAGATGAGCTGTTGGCCTGAAAACTGTTCTGCTCAGACTAAATAATATTAGAAAAAATTAGAAAACTTGGTCCTCCTCTAAATTCCCTTCACTTGTACACTTAAACTGTCAAGGCTTCACCACTAAATCATTAAATGATGAATGTAGCTTTGGACTGTGTGCTTGAACACAGCAAAAGGTTTGCAAATCCTTTCTTTAAACAACCTAAATCCACATATGGAAAATGTACAGTGTCATCCCTTTTCAACCTCTGCTTCCCTGCCCCACAGTGTAATGGCAGCCTAATGCCCTTCACCAGAATATCCTGGACCAGAACTGTCCCAAGCCTCGAGCTGTGAATGTGCTGCTCTGCCCAGCACTGCTCAGTCCAGCAGCCAGGGAACACCAGGAGGATGCCTGTTCCTCCAGACTTTAAAGGCTTTTCGTGGGAATGATATGACTTTTCTAATTTTTTAATGGTTTTATTACACTTTTTAATTAATCATCTTAATTAACGATAAGCAGCCGTGTTAAAGTCTTAAATCACTTCTAGCCAGAATTCAGCAAATTGTGTCATTATGTCATAAGCTGCTATTGGGGGAACACAGCTTGGGAAAATTACTGAAATTTTAGATTTTGATAAGCTAACTCTGATATGATTCAATTAGCAAAGCCTAGGAGAAGACATTTTACAGAAATCAGAAGATAAAAAAGATAATGACAAAGAGTCAGTATATGTCTTGGAAAGTCCATACAGAAGAAAGTATGAAAATGTATATATATATATAGATAGATAGATAGATATATAGATGTATAGATAGATACAAATATAGATATATATAAGGACTAAAAATATGGACTAATTAACATAAACAGCAATAAATCAATAACCAATACAGGATGGAATACTAATTAATGAAAGAATGATGTAATTCAGAAAGAATGAACATTAATTTCTTTGTTTGCTAACAAAGTATAAATAGGTGAAAAAGTTTTGCATCCATGTCTGTGTCAAGGCCAGAATTTTGCCAGCCACTCACACACCTCCTGGCCAAGAATAAAGCAGTGCCTTGCTAACATTAAAAGACAGTGTTAGAGAGTTTTATTTATCCTTGCCATTTTGAAGGATTTTGGCAACAGCTTCACAGGAAAAGTCATTTTTCTGTTGTTGCCTCGCAGCAAGGTTGGGATGGAGGAAGCAGCACTTACAAAGGCTGTCACCACACACATGACACACTGGAAATTCTGTCATCCCAAAGAGCATGGAAGAGGGAATGCACAGAAAGTCACTCTGGAGTTGTGCTGGGAGCAACACGGCCTCAGTGGAATGTGCCTTTGGAATTCCTGTGGTGCCCCTGTGGACTGCAGGACCATGAGGGGTGGCTCCAGGATGGGAACATCTCAGCTGCCCTTCTGGCTTTCTGAATGAGTCATTCTGTACATATTGCACAGCCTTTTAAATTGTCTGTCACTGGGGACATTTGAAATGATGTCACCTAATCACCACCAAGGACAGCCAGGGGCTCTTCCATGAGCTGCACCAAGGATGTTGCTGGGTACGAGAAGCTCACAAGGACCTTCACCAAAGGTCACTTTTAATAGAACCAGAGAATCCCAGAATGGTTTGGGTTAAGGGACCTTGAAGACCATCTCATTCCACCCCCACTGCCATGAGCAGGGACACTTTCCACTGTCCCAGGTTGCTCCAAGCCTCATCCAACCTGGCTTTGAGCATTTCCAGGGATGGAGCAGCCAAAGCTTCTCTGGGCAACCTGTGCCACGGCCTCACCACCCTCACAGTAACAAATTTCTCTTGAATATCTTTGAAAATCTAAATTAACTCTGCCCTCCTTCAGCTTAAAGTCATCCCCCCGTGTCCTATCACTGCATGTCCTTGTCACAACTCCCTCTCCAGCCTTCCTGCAGTCCCTTTCAGGTACTGGAAGCTTCTAAAAGGTGCCAGCAGATGTGTCTCTTCCATGGTTTGGCATATTCTGGGACAGTTTCACATTACAGACACCACCACCGAGGACGTGCTGGATGGGCAGGAATACAGATACACCCTGCTGGCCTACTACTCCCAGAATTTGGCCACCCTACCCAAAAAAAGCAAATGATGCTGCTGCCAGGGGATCCTCTCCAGCAGTGAGGCACGGCTGGACAGCTCAAGCTGCAAGAGAACATCAGCACTGTGACAACCGGCTCCTCGATTTCCTCACTGAGGGAGCAGAGCCCACAGCGAGGGAAAGCGAAGGAAATGCAGAGCTGTGCCCATCCCTGCGTCTCGCCTCACACCCATGCAGTTCTCAGAAGGGTTTGATGTCCCTGCCAAGCGGCTGCCTGTGATTCCAAGGAGACCTGGAGAGGCTGCCCAGCGCTGGGCGGTGGTTGGGCACCCAGCCTGTGCCACAGAGGCCAGCCAGGAGCACAGAGCCCAGCCCTGCAGAAGGCAAAGCTGCAGCACGTGGAGCTCTGAGAGCACCTCGAGGCTCCTCTGCTCTGCACTCACCCTCAGGAGGGGCTGCAGCACTTCCAGCAGCACCAAAATCTGTGCCAGGTAAAGGCAATCTGCAGCGAGACTCAGCACTGACAAACGCTCCCAAGAAAGGCATGAATTAAAGAGGTATTTTAAACATCAGCTGTGTCCATCCCTCCCTGGAAAAAAATGAACCAAAACCAAGACCAACTAAGGAGGACTTGCAGGCTAACAGTACCTTAAATAAGAAAGGTCAATTTTGCATGTGACTCGCATTTTAATACTGTATTAAATTATATATATTTTTCACTGCATCCCTTAGTAAAAAAAGACTTAAATAGATGCCTGAGGCCTTTTGGGCTGTTATTAACAGCAGAGACAAGAGAGTTTCAAACACACACCCTACAGGGATCTCTGTGCACGTATCCAATTACGCACATTTCTGTTCCAGAGTCCCCTCCTGATAAGTATCTGGAATAAACTGAAATTTCTTCAGCACGCAAAACTTCTGGGGATGAATTTAAACGAGAATCTTCAGCATTTTATGAACAGTCCCTTACAAAGAGGCAAACTAAAAGACAAGATTCATTGTCCAAAATAGGCTCTAGGTAAGGTTTTGTCATAAAAATCCTGTATGACTTATGGGAAATGTCCATTCCATGGAATGGAAATTGGAAATGGAAACTGGACAGGTATAAGAAACTGCTTTCCCATGCATTTAATAAGCCAGATGACAGCCTGTTTAAGTGGTATTACAGACTGGGCAGAGCTGTCTCTAACCAAGCACGCTGTCCCTGCCCTAGGAGATCTGGGGAAAAGTCAGAAATGTCCACTGCCAAAAAAGAAAAGCTCTATTTTATTGCCATGGAGGCAGGACCTGAAACCACGTGCTGGAGTCAGAAATGGGTGAAATAAAAATAATTTTTAAAAAATTAAAAGGAAAGGAAAAAAAGAAAAATAACTTGTCAAAAGATACTTTATTACCACAGAACCTGAGCCAACTGTACAAGAAGGCTTTGCAGCAAGCAAACAGCTCTGCCAGACAGCTGTGAGAACTTCACACTCAACAGACAACCAAGCTCGGCTCTAATCACCACCTCCAGCGCTACTCTAAGAAAGATTTGCTCAAAATCTGCAAGTTAAAGACAATTCTGTTTATAATTTATAGTCTTGGGATGGCCAAAAGCACTCTCTTACCCCAGAGGAGAAACCATGAGGCCTGGTAACAATACGAAAAGAAAAAAATCAGCAAAGAAAACACAACAACAACAGCAACAAAATCCAACAAAAAACCCCAACTTCTCTCTGACTCTAAACTCTGACTCCAAACTCCAAGCCAAAAGCGAGGTGACACAGAATAGGCAAGTACAGGCAGAGCAGAGAGAGTACAAGGCAAAAGGTGAGGCACAAACACATCCACCTGCCAGGGACACACAGAGGAAATGGGGCTACAGACTGACAAAAACCAGATGAAATCAAACCAAGCAAATACAGATCCTTCCATCACACCTTATTCCTTTAACGTGGTGGCCTTGCAAACTGAATTTGTAAAGCACAGACCCTTTCAAAATACGGAATCCAGGTAGGGAATAAATGATTTCCCTAAGCTTGACCCTACAGAGACTCAGCATCAGGCTTTGTTGCCCCGAGCTTTGCATTCCAGCTGTGGCAGAAGTTAAGGACAGAGGAAAGACAGCACCTCACGTGGGTGCACACTCTAGGAGAGTTTTGTATGCTGATGCTTTAGCAATCCTGCCATTCTTAATCACCACCATGGTGAAAGGTAATGTGTTTGCCCATTATGGCTTACAACTGGGAAATATTTATGGAACGAGCAGCACGTTAACATGTCTTTATTTCCAGCAGTTAAACGAGGCTTCTGAGAGTCCTCCCTAATATTGTGGACATTTGTTTCATTGCATGAGACTCTGTGCTCAGTTTAGGATTAAACTGTCATAGGGGGATTTACTTATTTAACTGAATACTTGCTTTCTGAGAGAGAAATTCCAGTTGTCTGCTTCTCAGCTCTATCTAGCCATCAATACAAGCCAATTTCAATTTCAGGTTTCCTGAATGCCTGGATTGAAAGAAAAAGAGGTGAAAATAAAAATCCATTTTTTCACAGGGAAAAAAAAAAAATCAGCCAAGACAGACAACAACAACAAAACCAACAAAATAACCTAGAAGCATTAAAATAACCACACATGTTTCTTCCTAAAGGTATTGAGAACCCTCTTCTGCTCAGCCTTTATTACTTCCAGCTTCTTTAAACACACAAACTTGTCAAAGTCTGACATGCAGAAGGGACTCTTGCAGGCCTGTCTTTTGTCTGCTGTCCAAACTTGTTGGATGCTCTGAGTGGCTGCAGAGTGGAAATGAAGCTCTTGTGGCAGAGCCCTCACCGCCCCGGGCAGATGAACACCCAGCAAGCACAGGAAGGCAAACTCCCTCTCAATGGCATTAATCAGATCAACAATTATTTTCCATAGTGTCGTCATGTTCAAGCATAAACATGCTTATCTTTGTGCTTAAGATACAGCAAAGGCAAAGCCCTGCTGCTAAAATCCCTTTTTCATGTCTGATTCTGTTGTGGGAGCTGTAATTCTCAGCAGAAAAATGGATTGAGGACATGGAGTAACTTCATTTTGTCCTTAAAACTGCAGCATTTTGAAAAGTGTATGGAATTGCAAATATTAGTAAAATTTAGGTGAGTTTTTTGCTATTTAAGTTTCCATAGTTGATGTAATACTATTTATTTTAAAGGCTGCAGGCAAAGGAAAAAGGAGAATATTATCAAAGTAATACTATAAAAATACCATGTTCCAACTACAAAAATTATTATTAACAACAAGTTTTTAGGAAACAACTCCTAAACTGTTCACTTCTCAAAACTGTTTCTCATCTAAACAGTCCTTCAATTTTAATATTCACTTCCACAAGCCCAATTTAACAGCTATGATTAACTACCAAACCTCCCCTTTTTATACAGAAGAAAAACCCACAACACAAACAGAATGAGTGGTGCAGGGTTGGAGTGAACACCAGCCTAACTTCTACCTGCAGCTTCAAGGGCAAGATAAGATCATTTGAGTATCAGAGGTAAAAAGGACTCCACAAAGACACAACTCCTCACCTTCTGAAATAACTGACATCCAAGTATCTACAGAACTCTTGGAAAGTTAATAAACTACTACAGGAGTACTTTTTTCTCTGTCAAAAGCCTAATTAAAGCTGCTGGCTTAAAACTAAATACTGATACAGATTCATACCCAGGAAATCACATTTTGAACAAATGAAAAAGTTCAGGGAGCTGGGTGAAAGGGCCAGGCTGCAAGTGCTCCTCTCTCCTGGCCTTGCCAGTGCTTAAGAAGTGTTCAGATTTTAATGAGCCTCCATTTGAGGTTAGATTGGTTCAGCAGGTCAGCTCCATCACCACTTTGGGTAAGTGGAAAGGTCTCTCAGGTTCAGGAGCAGCCCAAGCCTCAGTGCTGAGGCCAGCTGGGGTTTTCCAGCCAAACACATGGGTCAAAAGGCAGCACTGCAGTTAGGCACAGATTAATCAGTCCAGCCCATCAGTGCCATTAGGCACAGATTAATCAGTCCAGCCCATCAGTGCCATTAGGCACAGATTAATCAGTCCAGCCCATCAGTGCCATTAGGCACAGATTAACCAGCCCTGTGACTCTATTCAAAGCATGGAAAGTTCTCCTTCAGGAGGTAGGAGAAACACAAATTAACAAAAACTCTGAGAGCCAGAAACCCTGATCCATCACTATTACTGATCACCAGAAGAACAAACAACCCTACAACTGCCCTTACAGCTTTAGACATCAGTAGAAAAAGCAGTGGTGTCTTTCCACCTTTCCCACCTGCACATGCCTAGCCCCAGGCCAAATCTCTTTAAGAAAGCATATTAAATATAAAAAGCTCTTGGCTTCATGTTGCATTGTTCAGGTGTTCCCTTTCTGCTGCAGTGCCCTTTGGAGTGCTGTAAAGGACAAAGCAGAATTAAAGAGATGGAAGAGGAGAGAAACAAGACGAGGCATTCTCATTAAAAGCAACCCAGCCCCATGCATGGATTGAAAGTTCAGCTGACAAAAATATTTAACATCTTAGTCTGGGCAGGGAAGTTTTCCACTGAACAGTTCATGTTTCCAGGACATGGAGGAGGAGGAGGAGGAAAGCACAAGATCTGTTGGTGAAAACCAAGAGACAGCACCTGCTCATACAACTGGGTCCCAGGTTTGGGCAATTGTCCCAACACTGCTTGAGAAACCTGTCCAGTGGCCAGGTGAGAACTGAAGCCACTGATCTGGCATTCCTGAGGATTTCCTAACACAGGAGGGTCCCTTTGGTCTGTTGTGTCCAAGTAATGTTTTCTCCCAAACCAAACAGAAAACCACCAGCATCTCAGAAGCTCTTGCATAAGTTTATTCAGGCTGATATTACTGAAATACACACAGTCAGATGCCCATTTCTTTACCTGATACCAAAAATAATCCTGGATGCCATGAAGCTTCATTAATCACTACCATCAAGTACAAAGCACTAACCTTTTTTAAAGTGCTTTCACATACAGCAGGAAGGGCAATACTTGAACCTGCATTAGCAAAGGGAAAGGAAACACTACAGATATTACCCTCTCCTGCCAGCAATTAAAGAGGCTCTTCATGGAAAAGCTGCTCTTTACAGTGTTTGCCCTACTTAGCATTAGCTCTCAATTAGTAAGAGGCAATGCTCCAGAGGATGGTAGGAATCCAAAGAAAAATATTAACAGGTAGAGAGTAGGGGCTGAAAGCTGTTAAATGAGCTCACGAGATCCTCTGGGTGGCAATAAGAGGAAAACAGGTTGTAGCAAACTAAATGCTGCTTGTCAGTGCAAGGCACAGCAGTGAAGCAGTGCAAATCCAGCACAGCAAAAAAGAAAATGGTCCACAAGTCATCTGGTTGCAGGGAAAGACTGAAAAGCACCAGAAATTAAAGTCTGTGGAGGAGATGACCCCAACAAACTACATAAATACACACCAGGCTGTGCACAGGGAAGAGTAATGCCACTGGTTTGAAAAGAGCCAAGGTATGACCTGTGAAAATATTACTAAGATTTGTAAAACAATAACCTAAATGTCAAGGAACCAGTTAACAGTGTAACTAAGGTATTCTTCTCTGACCCAAGGGCAAGACACTTTTTGGCTACAACTTAAAGGGAAAAAAACCAGAACTGCCAAGGGACTAATGAAAAAGTCACTGGAAAGTGGTTGAGAAATGTCTACAACACAACTGCAGGATGAGCAAGAGGAAGTCCTGAGCTCTCCCTTGGGATTTCAAGGGAGGGGAAAAGTAAAGTTTACAGATGTCATCTCAAGTCCAATTACTCTTTTCTATTATGAAAGCACCCTGCCCCTTTCCATTTAGGAAATTTCAGGTTTACTGCATATTTTGGTTTTACTTTTCCCGTCCGTAGGTTGAAGCCTTTACCAGCTGCTCGACACTTTACCAGCCCTTCAGCACAATGGAATGCCATAAATTTGTGCATCAATAATGTGTATTCACAACTTTGGCATTTTATATCTCAATTTATATGCCAGTGTGCACAAGATACTGTTAATTTAATCAGCTGTGTAAGTACCAAACCATTCAGTTGGGCAGGATTGCCTGAACCACAGCTGTGTTTTCATTTACCTTACAACCTTTGATAAACTTAACCAAACAAAAATGCTCAAAACTAATCGGATTTATATTTGCTCTGCTCAACTACTACATAAATCATGGGGAAATGATCAATAGACAGCAGTTCGCAGACTGTTAACGTTTACTGAAAAACAAATGCAAAAATATTTAACATTCAGTAGAAGATTTTTGACTTTTCGTTTAACCAGCGAAAAAGGATTTTCTAAGCACAGGTCCATGTTCAGTACAATGCTGATACCATTTGGGGTTGCTTGTTTTTCAGAATATACTTCCTGTACTATGGAAACCAAATTCTTCAGTCATAATTTGCATGTCTGAATTAACTCATGGCAAACAGTGCAGAAAACCTCAATGTTTTTATCTAGGTGTTGCAGGAAACTGTTTATCCAAGTTAGAGGCGTCTTGAAGAAATTAGCATTATATGTGCATTTTACAAGATGCATCACTTATTAATGTATGGAATAACTTCAGTGGTTTTACCAATGTAGGAGCATTTTTCATCTCCAATTTCTCATTTCTCTCCTCCACTTTATTTAACTTCCAAATATCAAACCTTGTTTTACTGCCAAAACAGTGCTAATCCCTCCCTCTGTGAATGGAGACAGCAGGTAAAACAGATAACCCTTAATGAAATTGTTTCTCCTACTTCTCCAAATACAAATTTTCTTCCTAAATTCCCATTTTTTCCCCCAAGACACAGAATGTGCAAGGCCCTACTGGTATTTACCACCAACAGGAGACCTTATATGGTTAATAAAAATCAGACATTTTACAGTATCCCAGTATGTATAAAGGATTTTATCCATTTCAAATGGAGATTCCCAGCTCGATAATGGAAGAGTCATTACTGGAGCCTAGTCCTGCAAAAGCCCAGGACACTGAGCTTTAATCTCATGCCAATCTCATGTACAGAACAGCTATTTTGGGTAATTACAGAAGTTGTAATAATGCCTTTGGAGTCCCATGAAGTTGAACTTACTCAAGACATGCAGTCTTGCAGGCAGAAATTTTTTTAACAGGGATTCAATTTGTTTTAATGAAATACTGAGAACCCTATCCTTTAGACGTCAGTATTTTATAGTAGTACTTGTATGTCATTTTCTACAAGATTTCTAATCTTTAGCTGATGTACATCAACATAACCTTGCTACCTGATCAAGTTACACCTATTTGCATCAGAGGAAAATTCAACCTAATGCCAGGTCTTATTTATCAGTACCTCTTGCAACTTACCTGTATTTCACTTTCAGTATAAATATACTTTTTACAAAATAATCTTAAATGTCATCTGATACAGCACTTGCTGTTCTGAACTGAGCACTTTACTACAGCAGAATTAATTTCCAATTGTTTGTACGTTAAAGACAGTTCAATCCAAATCGAGTGGGAGTGTCTGCAAAACGTTCAAGAGAAACATTTGTCAGGGTGAGGCTGTTTGAGGATGCTCCTTTTGCTGCAGGACAGGTGAAGGATGAAATCCTTGATACATCCCACCAGCACATGGATCTGAGCTTTTCCTCTCTCCCTGGGAGGGAACATTCTGTTCTTCAAGCAGGCAAAAAGCAGTGAAAACCACCAAGAAATAAAAAAAAAAATATGATAAAATACAAAAAGCTTGTTAGCTACTGTGCACCTCAGCTTTCACTGACGTCTTTGGTGCAGCCTTCACGTTTTCAAGTCCCTCCTGTTAACCAAGCATGATTAATTCCCCTTCAGTTTTCCAAGCCTGCTTCTGCTTAGAAGCCAATTTAGCAATTAAATTAATCGTCAAATATTTCTTGCCAGAGAATAAAAAAGAAGTTTCTCTCGCCTGGGCAAAACGCAATTCCCAAGGGATTTGAGCATTTAATGAGCGGAAGAGTTACAAAAAAAATGTAAAAACTGGCAAATCAGACAGCAAAGAAAGAGACAGGAAGTGACAGATTTAAGAAAATACCTCTCAAGTAGAGGAAATGAGTCGTCCTTTAAGAAGAAATCATACATATAAAGCACATAAAACAGAGTATTCTTTGTAGACTTGACTGAAGAAGGAAAGGAAAAAAGAAGAAGAGATAAAAAAAAGACACATCCTGAATAGCATTAAAAGCAAGGCAGCTTCAGTGGTCAGCCTCTTCTAGTCAAGATGGAAATTTGCATAATTTTAAAAGCAGTGTCCAAAGTCTATCTGTGAAAGAAAAAGTGTGAAAAAAGGAGAAAAAAAGGAACTAAATGCAAGGAGAGGAGTGACTTGAGCCAGTAAGTGGACACACAGCTGCCCATGCGAAGCAAAAGGTTTGCTCCGTGCACTGCAAATTCCTAAAGGTGATAGTTTTGAAAGGATAAAAGGAATTTTTTTTAAAAAAAACTAAATGCACCTCTCCTGGGAGGGATGTGCTGAGAAGAGCCTTGGGCTGAGTTTCTGCCCAGGTGAAGTTCTGCCCAACTGAGAGACTTCTTCAGTGATTCACAAACTGGAGGCCTCCGTGGTACCCAAGGTGTTGGATGCACCTCTGGGGAGCACACGAAGATGCACCTTTATCAGTTCCCAGACTCACAACTGCAAGAACTGCCCAGCTGCACCCACTGAAGTCCTGGACACCCCAGCACCAGGTCAGGGAGGGGACTGGGAGCAATCTGAGGACAGTGTTAAGGGCTTTGCTGAGTGACACTGACATTTTTAAAAGGTAACTCAAGCCTTGCTTATGTCAAGTTAAGCCTTCGTTAAAGACTTAACTTTTTTGAAGCTGGTTGCTATAATGCAGGAAATGTCACACATAAAAGAGCTTTATGTGAGTGCAAACATCTTACAAGGCAAATTTACCCTCTGAGATTGTGTGTTCATCCCTACAAAAGAACATTCATTGTCCAGACGTGCTCAGTGAGGTTTTGCTGGGGAGGAGGGGGAATGCAAGAAAAATACCCTCATTGCATTTTACAACTACAAAAGGCACTTCTAAGACATTTTTGTATAACTACAAGATTCTCTTTCATGATAATGTTACCTCATTAAATAAAACTTTACCTGGATTTGATTCTTAATTTTTGGAATTACTTGTCTTTCAAAAGGTAGAGAAATGAGACTAATTAATAAATGTGAAAGCCTTCTACCACAAGGATTTCCCTTGAAAGGGCTGTAACAGCAATTTTAGCTCTGAACTGCTTCAAGCAAGCTCTGCCTGGTTTTCTCTGGCCATAAAGGCAACAGCAGCTACACTGAGCAACAAGCCTGCTACTGTAATGCATCACTCATCACAGCCTAACTGGCATGATAAAGTGTTTGCTCGTGAGGGGATTGTGTGGCCAGTCCAAACAAAGACCACTTCATCTTGCATTTCCTAGAAATCTGTTTTTCTAGAAGAAAAAAGCTGACATGCTGAGCTGTGCCTATGGAGAATGCTGGGAAGCCTGTGCCACTGCCCAGGCCTCCCCTCTCCCCACGAGGCAGAGCTGCCTGCACGCCCTGTCAAACAGCTGCTCTGCTGCAGATCCCCCATGCATTTCATCCGGTTATAAATGAAATCATATCATAATCACTTGGGGTTTTATTGCTGTTACCTGGAGACATTGCCAGCAGCTCCCTCCAGCAGTTTGCTGAGTGGGTGAGATTTGCAGCAAACACAAAGCATCAAGCCAGCAATGTTATCTTCATTGCAGAGTGAGAAATAAAGGCTGAATGAGCCTCACATGGTATTTCTCCTCTCCCTCCTCGTTTCCCTGCTCCTTCCAACAGCTCCAGTTCCTGGAAGCTCGTGGGGAGAAGATGTAGAACTGCTGGGAGAGCATCTCCCCACCCCTGTGGGGCATCTTCTCCCTTCAGGGAGCAGGGGGGCACATATACACATCTATTTAGATATATTTACATGTGCAA
This sequence comes from Poecile atricapillus, assembly GCF_030490865.1. Classification (NCBI taxonomy): domain Eukaryota; kingdom Metazoa; phylum Chordata; class Aves; order Passeriformes; family Paridae; genus Poecile; species Poecile atricapillus. Next base: position 2,954,740 of record NC_081259.1, on the reverse strand, counting down.
ATCCCCATTTCTTCCAGCACTTCCCCACAAACAGAAGACAGAGAAACCAACAAACAAAGTGATCTATCATATCTCCAGACTGTTATCCTGTTAAATTTGCTGTGGTTTGGGCAAGCAGTGATCTACTCAGCAGCAGCTCTGGTTTGAAGTGCATAACCCAGGGATGAGCATGCCTCAGCACTCCCTGAATGACCTTCATGTGTTTTAATTCCCCTTCAGACCCTATGAATTTCCTACTTACACTGACATTACACGCAGTGAGCTTCCCTGGCTACCCTGGCATGAAAAGCAGAGTTCTCAGCCTTGACCTTCAGCGAAAGTGCTGGGGACAGGAGGGAAGGTGTTTCTGGCCACCTGACACAGACCCTTCCTCTTGCCCTTTTGGGAGGCTGGAACTACATTTCCCACAGCTGCATCTGGGAGATTTTCCATGCCAGCCCGGTTAACCTGTACATCCAAGTCCCCACTCTCAATGTCCAAAGGACACCTGCCACAAGCCAGCATGAGACGGAGGGTGCTGGCCCTCCCAGTGCTGCACTGCCTCATTCAAACATCATCTGATGTCCAAGAGCCACAGGACAGCTCATCCCCAGCCTCTGAGAGCCTCCTTTGGTGGCCAGTGAGCTCTTGATCCCCTGACAGCACCGATGTGTCCACTCCACATTGGAGGTGACAAGGAAAACAGGGCAGATGAGAGCTGGCAGGGCAGCCAGGAAGATCCCCTAAAGCACAGACAAGAAGCTCTCTCTTTCCCAAGCTGTTTGTGTAAACTGGGTTTGCTCCAAGTTAAAACATCATTCAAAAGATGTGGTTCTGCTCTTGCTCACTCTGGCCATGGCACAGTGTCCATGCTCCTCTCTCAAATCTCTTGGCACGTGAGCGTTCCAAGGCCAGGGCTGGAGCACACAGTCCCCTGCACTTCCTGCACCATTCCCAGACTCCCAGCTGAGATACAGCAGCCCCTGTGGGATTACAGACTCCACGCTACAGCAGATCAAACACAGAAGGAGCTCTCTCCACGCCGCAATCCGTCACCTTCAGCCCAGGCCCACTCTCAGGGAATGAAAAACAGCCCAAATTGGATCATCCACATAACCACAGCACCACAGGCCGACAGGGATACTGCCCTAACAGGACACAGTGCCAGCAGCTTCCCTGGCAGGACACGCTCAAATCCACGGGGCAACTGGATCTGAGGAGAATGGACAATCCCATGGTCTGTTTGAAACGTTATAGAAGACACAGGTTGAATATTAATCAGAAAGAAAAGAGTACTGATCATCACCATATCAATGGGCTCAGTTTAGCTTTCAGTGCTCATTATTGTCTGGTGTGAGGTGCAGGACTGAGTCTGTGCAGATATTTCCAAGCTGCTAAGTTATAGCTGTGGTTTCATCCCCAAAGCCTCTAGAAAGGACCACAACAACTCAAACACTTGAAGATTTAAAAATAAATTTTAAAAAACCCCAGCTTTGCAACAGCATCATCCAAGTGACAATGCTCAGGAACAGGGTCTGGAATGTTTTACAATGATTCTGCCACATTCCAGCACACACATTTACTTTAGCTGACCACAGAGTGCACGAGCACGCAGCTACATGAAAAGGGGTGCTTTCCAGAGTGTGGCAACCGGGGGAGTCTAACCAGAATATTAAGAGACAGCCATATTTTACTATTATTTACCATCGAGGCACCACAAGAACCACTGCAGCTCCTTTCTTCTGAATATAATCATCATATTGATAAAACTGGCAGCGTTCCCAAACTGGACACGGCTTTTTTGTCCCACCACACAAAGAGAGGCAGACACAAAGACAACCAGTGACGTTATATTGGCTACCAAAGAAAACAAAATCCAAGCCACTGTTCTTCACTGCACGCTCTCTGCTTGGACAGGAAGAAAACATACTCTGAGAAGTCACTTGCAGACCTGTAAAGAGTTGACTGTTTTGCATGGTAACTAGGCATGAAATTACACCAGCTACAGTTCAGGCAGCTCGGTGTTTTTCCTATGTTGGCCATCAGTCAGGTGCACGAGTGCTCGCACTTGGATTTAACTCGGATGCCACGCCAGAACACATCCCATCAGCAACACACTTGTCACTTCCACGCAGGATGGTTTTGCTGGCATGTGGAAGCAGCTGAGGCTCACAGCATGTTGCTTTTTTGGCAGGTATTCCACCTTGCCTAGGGGAGACAGGCATAAGGGAGTTTTACGTCTAGGAAAAATAAGATTATTGTAGCCCATCAGATATGATTTCCGGCTTTAAGGATTAGAGCTGTGTCCCAGTGAGAGCCAGTGAAAACAGCAGGTTGCTCCTTAGCTTGCACCTTGTAACATTTTATTGCTTACCTGCATTTATTTTATACCAACTTCCTTTCTGAAGGCCTATCTCAGTCCTTCTCTGCCCACCCCCACACACAGCCCGCCCTACTCCCAGAGAAACTGCAACTAAGAATAAGCACGTTGAAGTTTCACATCATCCTGACATTCCTTAAGGATATAATTCCTTCAACATCTGCAAGTGACTGCTTTTCCTCCTCCTCAGCACTTCCCACCTCAAATTTTGCCCCTCTGGTGGTCCCCAGCAGAGGTGAGCACCTGTAAACATCTCCCTGATTTACCCAGGCAAGGATCTGGTTCACTTGGAGCAGCAGCTACAGAAGGAGCAGCATCTGCTCCACAAGCTCTCAGCAGAGCGTTGCACAAGAGCACTTACTTTAGCCTGCCTGATACTGCAAATGCCAAAGGAATGTAGCTCCCTTGTATCTCTACTCACGGGACCTCTGTTTAGAATATTTGAAATTACTTAGGCTCCAGACCCCCCTCTGGGTTTCACTCTGGCTCTCTTGCTTTCACCACCTTTCACCTCCAAGAGGTTCTTTGCCATTGCTCCGCTTTGCTCCCTGGTACCAGTGAAGAGGCTCATCTGCACCCCTGCAAGCTGGGCTCCCTCAGTTTTATTAGGAAACCATCTCCAGTGATTGCCCTGGGCCACGGTTCAGAAAGGCTGATGGAGATCTGCAGGTCTGTCTGCAGGGCTCCTCGCTCCCAGCTCAATTCATTCCTCCTGATGCCCTCTGGGCCCCGGAGCACACCATGCTGATTATTTTTGCAATTTCTGCCTGTGACTTTTCTGTCCCTAAACAGGTGGGGAGAGCACATTTCCTGATGCTGCTCTAGCAAAAGGTCCATTCCAGCAGAAAATTTGGTTCTCCCTCTCCCTCCTGAAAGCAAGTCTGCTCCTGCCTCACCTCACTTCAGCCCTGACGGTGGAATTTTAATTGCAGGGACTGGTGAAAGAGGGGAGGGAAGGTGTGGTTTGGCTGCAGGACAGAGTCAGGACCTCTTACACTCTACACCTCACCCTGACAGTACCTCCTCCTGTGCCCTGGGGATAACCCCGTGCCATGTGGGGAGAGCTGTTGTTCCACAGCGTGGAAGGAGCACAGGAAAGGTTTGCAAAGCCCTTTGATGGTAAAGCACAAAATTCTAGACCCGGGGTAACAGTTCCCTCAATGGACTGGGAAATCAGGTTCCTCCAAGTTTCCCTGAGAGCAAGGTCAAAACCACACTTCAAGTTTGCTCGAGAATAACAGCCAGTCTAAAATTAAGCTGAAGAGTAACTTCTCACCCTCTTGTGAAACAGGCCACAAAAAAGCCTAAATGTATCTTCAAAGCCAAAACAGATCTTCAAGAAGAAATACTCCCTGGAGAGGGGAGCAAGCACAGGCACATGTTCCAAGGCAGAGCTGGGTGTCGACATCAAGGACAGGGCAGAGCTGCTGCCCTCAAGGGACAGGGACTCAGTGGTGGAAAGTGCCATGGACCCACCCCAAGTCACCTTTTGCCACACTCAGCTACCAAATCTCGCTATTTATCCACACTAAGAGAGCAGAAGGGGAGATCAAAGTCAAAACAAGAGAGCTTAACATGAAACAGCACATCCCTCTCTTGCTCTTCCTCCATCCCACGAGATCTATCTCATGGTAATTTGATGAAAAGTTGTTTTTCCACCCAAGCTCTAATTTGAGTCAAGAAGCCAGCAGTGACAGCATCAGAAAGCTATTTTGGAATGGAACTGAAGAGCTGTCAGATAGCTTTGTGGGGTTAAAAAAACCAACTCAGAAAACCAAACACAGGAGACGGGAGATGGCAAACCTCAAGATGTCTGAAGACCTCAGGAGACAAACCCAGAGATTCCCAAATCACCAGGACTTTGTCAGTTTACAGCGCCTCTTCTCACTCCCTCCCCAGCATTTCAGAAGATGAGTGTGCATTTCTGGGCAGGACTGATTTCAGCCAAGTGTCTGTGGAACGAGCATGAGGACACGTGCAGGAGAAAAGAAGTAACAGTGGAGGCGGGGAAAAGATGGGGAAATTAATCCAAAGGCTGCAATAAAGTTCAAAAATTTTAAGAAGTCAGGGTTTTTTCCATTTAAGTGCCTGGTGATGGACTGGGGTGCCTCTGTTATGGTGCACACAATGTCTTTCAAGCCAGGTCTGCCTCTGGAGAAGAAACTGAAGACAACTTTCCCCAGAGAAAGTTCTATTGTCCTGCAGTCACTGCCAAATTCAGATGTTTAATTCAAAGTGTGAAACAGAAGGATTCCAGTCTGCTTTTAAAGAGGAAAATCTCCAGGCTACTGCTCCATCCCATAACTAACACCAGCTTTGTTCAGGGCAGGACACAGCACAGCTCCCTATCCTCAAAAGGAAAGGGAGGCAACATATAAACAACATATCACTGTACATCACAGCCTGGGAGCTGCATACCTCAAACAGTAACCAGTGCTAACAGTCTGAGGCACCTCGACAGATGTATGGCCAAGCAGCTATAAAAGAGCCTTTGTGCTGGCTGAACAGAAACAAGGCATTTTCTGTACGGCCTGACCACCTCACAGGATAAACGGGGTTACACATTTCACACCTCCCCTGCCCCAGGGACCCCAGGGCAGATGGCACAAGGCAGGATGGAGGAATGACCCACGTCAGGGATCTGCAGGAGCCACTCTGCAGCCACAAGAAGATGACTTTGCCCTCACCTTCATCCCCCTCGCTTGCAGGTCCCATGTCGGAACCTCACGGCCTGGTTTAAAGCAGAGCCATTCAGCAGAGGCTCGTCCCTGCAAAAGATCATCACAAATACTTGTGATCCACCAGCCAGAGCCCCAGACAAAGGCCTTTCATCCTCGTGCTTAAGCACCCAGCTGCTATTTTATATATCTTGAAACACACTTTTCATCTTCGCCCTGGTTTCCAGTTCTGAAATTAGGCTAATTCTTCAAGGCCGCAGGAGCCGTGGTGTTATTTTTGGCCTGAGGAAGATAAGAAACCATGTGGATGGTTTTTCCTCAGTACAAGCACACACAGCAGCAGCAAACTTCAGGATTCAGCCAAACACATTATTCCACAGGATCAGAAGTGGCTTCCAGTTGGGCCCAGTAAAACACAGCAAGAAAAAGTGCAACTGCAAAAGGCTCTCGCAGTGACTGCAGTGCATGTTTCAGCTCCAGGGAGGCAGAGAGAGGGGAGAGAAAAAAAGGAATATTTGAAAAAGTCAAAGAAAAATAGTTCTGTCCAAAACCTGGAAAAGCCACAGTTAGCAAACATTCCCAGGGAAGCAAAAGCCCTGCTGCTTTATGAAGATTAAATCTGCTATTGTCTCACAGTTGTTGGCTGTTTGCTTTTTTTTAAATAAAGTTCCCCTTGGCCAAGGATGTTAGGAAGTATCTTCAATAAGAAAAGGATATAAAAACAAGTATGCCAGTTAATAAATCTGTGATAAGCTTAAACAAACAAGGTAAGTTAAGGTGAGGGTAAGGTTTCTTGATAAATCATCTTGTGATAAGGGTAAGCAAATTTCTCTTTTGTCAGGACAGGAAAGATACACATGCAAGGGGCACAATATTTTCGCTGACCTGGACAATGAATGTGAGAGGTGTATGTTCTGAGTCACGAATGTTGGACAAGACTTTTTTTCAAGCATATGGTCTGAAGACTGTAGGAAACTATTAAAAAAAAATGGGTCAGGCATTTAACCCACTCTGCACCCTACCATTGAGAGGAACTGTCGGAAAAAAGCTTAATAAAAAATTCAGACCTTAGATACAGACAGTTCCCCAATGAATATCTATGCAGAATTACACTTACTGTTAATTCTCAACAACCTATCTACTAAGAACTTTGTCCTTCTGAGGACAAAGAACACTGTCCTTATGCAGAGATGCTGAGGAGTGAATTCTGCTGTACCTTGGACAAGTGTTTTCTCTCTCTGTAAGACAGTAGCACACAGTAAAAAGTATGGTTACAAAGGATTAAAGCAGCTCAGTTAATGCAAACTAGCACTCTCTCTCCTGCATTCCTCACTAATACAGTGGTGACATAACCAGCCAAAACATGTAGCTTTAACTCAAATAAGGTTTAAAGAAGTTACTGCCAAGTAATTACACCCATTGAAGGCCCATGAGCAGAGGAACCTTCATTAATACCCCGCTGCAGCTCTCGGAGCGCTTTTGGAACCAGCTGCTCCAATCTGAAGTGGCAACCATGAACAAGAGCAGGCAGCAAGTTTTCATGAGCAGACTTGTGCCTGCCTTTCAGAGGACACCCTGACACATGGCTGAGCACAGCCACGAGGACAGCAGGCAAGGACACAGCATCCAAGTGCTGGCTGCCTCCCCACAAGGGCTGGGGCAGCCCTGAGGTAGAGGAGCTTTCTGGTAATGTCCCCCTTTATTTTTCTGATAACACGCTTTTCTTTGCAGCTGAAAGAAGGTGACAGTGGCACTTCAGGAACTGCAGGCAGTTTTCTACTACCCTTTTCTGCTTTCTAATGAACCGCTGGCTGAGTCCAAACCATGGGTTCCCATTTATTTCATCACTAATCCTAGCCTCTGTGTCAGAACCTGCGCTTAATCCACAAAGAGTACCGGATGCTTCTGAAGACTGTTTCCAAGAACAAAAATATAGTGCTCAGCTGGAGCTCCCTAAAGCCATTCAGTAGGAAGGATTAAACCCAAAGACTTGGATGGAACTTAGATCCAGTGGGCATGACCCTACCTGTGCTCTCTTCATTACACAAGAGCACGCCATGCCTTTGCCTTTTACTAAACCCTTTTCTAAACTATTGACTCCAAAGCACTGGCTCCAGGAGCCTCCTCTCACAGCTCTGCACAAACATTCAGGGCTCACATCCATGTGCTCTCAGTATAAACCAGCACAGATGAAGCTGTTTGTGGCAATGCTCCCAGGACATCAGATCACCAAGCACAGAAGCTGACCACTGAAGCTTCACCTGCACTGCAGCCCTGGGAGCGAGTCCCTGCCAGCAGCTCAGGTAAAAATGGCATCACACAGGCTGGAAAAAGCTCTCTCTGAAAAGGTGAAACTGCTTCCATGCTCATTCCCTGGTAAACAGAGCTCACTGCAGTGGCTCTCCTTTTGCCACCAATACTTCACATCAGGCACAACACTGAAGTGTGGGCAAGAGATAAATGGATAAACAGATATTTCCTATTCAAAGAGACTCTAAAAGAATGGTCTCTATTAGCTTGGGTCCCTAACAGCAATATAAATTGTATGCAGGCATTGATTCTTCTCCTGAAATCACCATTACCACACAAGCTGCAAGTAACTGGCACGAAGTTCAATAGGTTCTCAAGAGTCCCCCCACAAAAATCTGTCACAACTTTTACTTTTGTTTCATTATTGTAGCACCACTTTTAACTTGCTCAAGACGCAACTGGAAAAAAAAAACCACTAACTTGCTCTCACTGAGGCTACCAGCAGAAAGAAGTTTACTTTCATGTAAAAAATCTAACCAGAAATAACCAGAACTCAACTTTCAGTTTTGTAAGGGCTCTCTAATACACTTTTAGCTGAAACTTTAAAATTTAAGAAAACAAAACCACTTAGTCCCCCAAACTTTTCCAATTAAGTTCCCAACTTCTTTGTGACACATAAAGGTCATTTTGGTCGAGGCATGCAGGAAGATAATCCCCACCCTTCAGGCAGTCAGGATTTCTGGCAAGATTTTAAGAGGTCTCCAGCTGATAACCATGAAAAGTTCACACCACCAGGAGTCCAGATAAGCTTTTAACACAGGAAATTAGTGAGAAAATGTTTTAAGGATTTTAAAGATCAATTAAGATGGTGTAACAGTCCAGCAAAGTAGAATTGAGTTCTCTGCTTCAAATCAGATGGGTTTAGAATACAAAACGGCAGCTCTGGAGCTGGGAGGTGTCTACAGGAAATGAGGTTAGACAAATGCAGGGCAATTAATCCTCTGTGCAGCCAGATTACAGACTCCCCCCATCCCCAGGGCCACCAGACACAGCCAGAACAGGGTTAAACTGTTTCAGGTTGTCATCTTGCATCTTCTCTGCCCATGTTCTCCCCCCCAGCCCAAAAAAGCCAATCTCTATCCTGAGATGTGAGGTACACTCGGGAACAGCACACAGGGACACTCAAGACGTGCAGTTCTCATTTGTAACTGCAGATGCAAGCTATGAAAAAAGCAGCACCAAACTCCATTTTCTGCCTTGTCAGCACTGGGGGGCTGTAAAGTTCATCAAGGACACTGAATTTCGGAGAAGCAAAAGATGAACTGGGAGTTCCTGGCTAGGGTGAGGAGTCAGCTGCTGTTCACAGCTCTTTCTGGGATCTTTCCCAGCACACACCAGTGACTGCAAACAGTGTGAACTGGGGAAAACGTGACTGTACAGATCACAAATGTATCCTCAGACACTGGCCTGGTACACCATCAGCCCAGGGAGCAAGGGAAGTGTCTCAGCACCCAGCCTGCTAGGAAATATTCTTTCCCAAAGCATTAAGAAAACCCTTCACTGCAGATTAGTGCTACACACCACTGTGGCTACAGCCACTGTACAGAACATTATCTATGCTCATTCGTTGAAAGTTCAAAAGAAAATGGTGATCTTTTACACCAAATTTGGTTGTTAGGTTTTTTTGAAGTAACAAATAGATATCACTCGGAGACCCATTGTGTCCATCCATTTAAAAAATCCTAGCTTTGTTTCTTCTCAGTGATAATTCAATTATTTTCATTGAAAAAAATCAAGTATTTCTTAAAACATTATGCTCCAATTATGGTACAGGTAGCACTGAAAGCATTTAAGCTGTGTGTTCCTATCCACCCTGTTGGTGACCTCAGCTAAGTTTATATTAAGCCCCTTCCCCACATCAGCACTTCATTTTTACTTCCCACCACCAAAGAAGCCTGGCTTTTCTCTCCCATGCTCACAGGCTCTGACACCTCCTTGCTGCTGGTGCTTTAAGCTGCTCACAGAACTTGACTTTAACTGATGGAGGGAAAAAAATACAAATATTCTCTCCAAATTAACACAATTAACCCTGCCTCCCCCAAGCATGCAGGTCACAGTCACCCTCTACGTAACTGAGAGGCCCAGCTGATAACATTTGTGTCCCCTTCAGTCAAGAAAAACAAGTTTTTAATCTATTTTTATCACTGTCTAGTCACACAGGACACTTAAGAGAGAGACTGGTCCTATACAGAGGTATCCATGAAATGGTTTATTCCCCTCACCTTCATCTTTTACACACAGAAATAAGCCCGAAAGAAGTTGAAAAAGGAAACTTGCTGGCTCAATGTTTGGTCAGATATCACTGACCCATAGGAGATAACTGACAACAAAGGTATTCCTGGGATTGCCATTGATTAGATTTGGAATTTAACAGTGTCCTTCCAAGGTCTCCAGTCAGGTGGGATTCCCCTACCAGAGGATCACAGCTCCAGCAAGCTGTAAAGTAAGATTTTACCCTACAAAAGCAGGATGGCTTTCCCATCAGTTCAAAAGAAAAATATACAATAGAAAGCTTCTAGTCTCAGACTCACCTCCTTCTGCCTATCCCCACTGCTGTTCAACAGAACAACCTCAAATCCTCAACTATCTTCTGAGTGTCTTAATGAAGAAACTGGCATGATGAGCTATTTTATTAGAGTTCTTTGTCCTGTCATGCTATGGAAGATTAGCCTTTCCTGACTTGTCCTCAAGGTAACAACTAATCCTGATGTCTCCCTCAACTCAACAGGCTGAACAGATCCTAATTAATAACAAAATCACTGCACTCCAAGACAACAGTAATGGGGGAAAAGCGATACTTCTGTTTGCTGGATTCATGGCTGAAGCTTCCTAAGAGTCTGCACGACACCATCAAAGTCCTCATTTCAGCAACCCTCAGCTTAGGCATTAGGTCAAGTCATCCAGCTAACTAAGGACAGATTAACCATGTGCTCACAAAAACTAGGTCAGTCCCAAACAGGCTCTACAGCCTGGAAAGGCCTCTCTGTTTCAGCACAAACCCCCCAGCCCTCCTCTCTGAAAAGGATATTCGGCACAAAGTGAGTGGAACCCAGACTCAAGTTTTGTTACAACACTTGCTCTTCATTTCTACAACACAGAATAAACCTGCATTCAGAAGTCAGCAGGAAAACACTCAATAATGTCAAGTTTTCCCTCTTTGGAATATCTGGTTCTCAAATACTCAGTTATTTTCTGAAGTGAAAGAGCCAGGTCAGGACCTGGCTGCGGACCTGAGACCTGTTTCCCATTCCAAACCTTCCAAATCTTCCTAACCCACACCTGGGTTTCACAAACCCAGTCTGCAGCCTTTACTCTCTCCCCTGACCTCTGTGCCCTCCTCCTCAGCAAACACTAAAATCAGACCACAGTGGTCATCCCACGCTGCCTCCCCCACTGTTGTCATGGACTCCCTGTCACATCAGTCATGTATTTCAGTCTCACCCTGTGCCCCATGCATCACCTCCCCTGCCCAGATAATGCTCTTCTCTAGTCTTACCTGTCTGTCCTTTGATAAAATGCCATTCCTCATTACCTTCAGGGAGCTCAATCTCCATCCATCCCCAGAATGCATGGCCACCCACTTACATCTTAATCCGAAGCCAAAAAGACATCTCTGAGGCGTTCCAAAGATAAAATTTAGTGCTGGAGCAAAGACAGTATATAAACATCCACCCTAAAACTCTGGGCATGCTTGTATCCTCCCTCTCTCTCACACACAATTCACATCACAGGTTTCTGGAAATTAAGAGATGCAGTGGGCTGCTCCCACAGTGAGATAAGGTGTCTGTGCTGTCAGGGTTTGCCAAGTTTCCATGCTCTGACTTCAGAAAACGTCCAAGCTTTGAAGCCAGGACAATACAGACACATAATAATGTCTCATTTCAGGAGTACTGCTGGAAGCTCCTACCACAAAGACAAGACAAATCTTTCATTTGCTGGCTGGGAGTCCAAGGAGAGGTTCACAGAGCAAGAACAACCAAAGCCCACAGTCCAACCCCACTGTCCCTGGCGTCTGCAGAGAACAGAGGTGCTCCAGAACACCCAGCACCTCCTCACAAACCCCACCCTGCACTGCCCTGAGAGCACACACTGTGCTGGGTGTCACTCACCACCCAGCCACAACAGGATCAATCTCCTTTTTTTTTTAATGAGAAAAGGTTTCCACAAAGGATAAAGCAAAGGAACTGGAGGTTTGCCATTAACAGCACCTCTTTCCAGTCATTCAGAACTGATCAATCACTGCAGGAGTAATTTTTTTTTTATTTTTTTTTTTCCCCCCAGCTGACCTACAGAAAACATAAAGTTCAGTTTTGCCCTTGGGAACATCCATCCCAGAAATGCTACGTTCTGGCACTGCCAGTGTACTTGGCAGATATAATGTGCACTTTAAGGGCTTTCTTAACTTCAGTAGCAATTATCTTCAATTACTCCAGATGAAAGACCACACAAAATGTTAATTCAAACCCCCTTCTCCCAAAGCCTCCTGCTATCCCTGGTCACCAGGTTTGGGATTTCTAATTTTCTATTTTCCCCCTCATCAACACCCAAAAAGTTGGACCTGCTCTTCCTCACCTTTCTTGGTGTGATCGCTGCCCTCGTCACATCTTCTTTTCCAAGTATAGTGTAAAAAATCCTGTCACTTGCTGCATCTCATCTTATTTCTCCCACAACCTCAATCAGAACAGGAGATAAGACAGACAAAACTGGTCATTTATACCTGTCAGAGGTAGAAAAAGATTGGATCCACCTGTTTCTATTGCACTGTAGGACACACAGGAAGGAATTGGTATCACCTGAAAGCAGCATGTGTCAGAAGGGTTTTAATACTGAAAAAATTAATGAGATATATCAGCACTGCCTTAACTTCTAGCAGCTACAAAGAGCCTGTAATAAAGTTGTGAAGCTGTTAACCACAAATTAGGAAATTATGCAGCAACAGCTGCAAAACAAGGCTGAAACAACACCAAGCTACACAGTGGTGACTTTGTAATGCAGGTACATTTAAAGAAAATATTAGACACAATACTGAGAATCAACAATAATTTTGGGATGGTTTAAATCACAAATGAAAGAGCTTGTCATCAAAACCAGAACATGTTCTCAGGCTGAAATCCAAGACCCTGCGTGGCACCACATGGCAGTGTAGGAGAAAAGAAGAACTTCCACGTCCCTGTGATACACATGAGATGGACTGGAAGAACTACTGGTGGGAGGAAAGGGAAGAAAGGAGACTTAAGTCTGAAATAACACCCAGCAATGTGCCAGAAGTCTAAAATACCAATATTCACTAGAAATGCAGAACCACTTCTGAGAAAGTTCACTCCAAGCCTCCAGTTCTCCTCAAGAAAAAGGACTACACTCTGTATTTCTTCATAACCTCTCAAGCATCCTCCTGGAAGCTTCAGAGATTTCACAGCTCCATTCTTTTCATGACTGTTTTCTTATCATTTGCTGCATAAACCCTCTGGCTTCAGCTGCTCCACCCTATAGAACACTGAATTTTATAGTTATTTGTCAAACAGCAGCGCCAGTCTGGGTTTTGTTTTTACAATGATGATAATCCTTGCCCTAAAGAACTTACATTTAACAGCCATGTCTCATCTGTGACTCACTCAACCTGTGTCAAACAAGGGAACAGCTCCGAGCCTGGTCACAGGAGCTTAAAATCCATTGTGGGCTGCAAAGTGCTCCCAAAGCCTGGATGGCTCAGAGCTCCCCAGAGCCCTGAGAGTTGCAGTTGTCCTCAACCCTGCACACGCTGCTGCTGCTCTTCTGGGCTGAGATGACACAGGAAGTCCAAAGAATGGTGGTGTCAGTTCCTCTGCTGTCTCTGCTGAAAAGCTCCTGATGGCAGGAACAGTGTGAACAAATCCTCACAAGTCTTGAAACGGGCAATAACCGGTGCCACTCTGATGAAGTGGTCTGAGAGGCACTGCAGAGAGCAGAGGAGTGACAGAAACACAGGAAGGGGTGAAAAAAGAGGTTTTGAGACAGACTGCTGCGAGCAGAAAAGCCACACAGAGCCAGGCCTGGTGATGCATTCGGGCACACAACCAGAGCCACGGCCAGGGAAGATGAGCAGCACAGTAAAGACATTGTGGGATCCTAAAATCAGAGAAAGGGGGCAGTGACAGTCATGGAGATGAGTAAAATGATTCTGGGCAGGGAGCCCACCACAAGAACAGTGCAGGGAAAAGCCACCCGCAGTGAGGTGAGGGCACTCCACGCCTGAGATGCTGAGAAGGAAACCCAGAGAGCTGGGGGTGACAGCAGAGACCTGAGCTCCTCACTTGTGCTGCCACTTGAGCCTTTTTAGGATAGGAAGTGCAGGCTGCAAAGGAGAAGTTTGAGGTCTGGGATTTCTAAGGCCAACACTGCTCTGTCTGCTGAGCCTTGTGCTGTCACAGCTTTTCTTCCAATGGAAATTGTGAAGGATGTGGTGGCTGTGCCCCAGCAGAGCAGACACAGATAAACTTTTTGCTCTATCAGAAGCTCAGTGAAACACAACATTTTGCAATTCACTTACAGTGGCCTGTTACTTGATGTTCATGAACATACAAGACATGGAAAATGTCGTTTTTACACCAAGCCTTCCTAACACAGCTGTTGCGACAGCTGTGTTTTTTCACACAGCTAGTGCTTTATCTGAAATAAAATACCAGACACATTTCATCTGGGCAATGAGAGGAGCAGATCAAAAAAGATGACAGGTATTTAAACTGAAAAGCCACAACTAAATGAGAGTGGACCTACATCTTGCAGAAGCTATGTCCTTTTGTCATTGAAACTCTTCCTACTCTCCCAAACAGCTGAGCCTCAACATCCCACACTCACGGGTTACTTCTGAACGCCCAACAGTTTATACACTTCACACAAACCAATTTTAAGCAATTCATGGCACTTAGGAGAATCCAGCATTAAGGATAATAACAGAAGCTCATCAAACAAAACAGATTATGAGAAAGCCCCATCTATTCCTGTCAGACAGCATTCCCAGTGCACTTGTGGGCTATCATTGGCTATTTCAGCCCAACATTTGGTTATATTGAATTTAGGAGCTCTTTGCCAGTTTCAATAGGACCAAAATGCTGACCTTCAGTAACTTATCAAATGCCAGATGGTACAGGCATTCACACCAGAAGTTATTTCTACTCTGAATGTCTATAGTAAAAATTTTATGCTGCTAAAAACTGTGGAAAAAGTTACTGACTCTTTACGAATGGCTAAACCACAATGCTGGCAAGACATAAACTAGTTCCAGGTCTGAAAGCAGGGAACGTGGAGAGAGGCACTGTTAGTCCAGAAAATCTCCAGGCACAGAAGATATTAATTAATAACTGCAGCTGGAAACCTCCTTCCCCTTCCTCAGAGGCTTCCCAGTCGCTGAACTGTGAACTGAAACAAAGCAGCAGCTTTTGGGGGCAGAAACTGAGTGTCAAAAGTTAAACCCAAGTCTTTGCCAGTGAAAGAGTGGCTCAGCAGCAGTACCTGTCACTGTCTGTGACCACCCTGTCAGTGTGACCACAGCTCCTGTCACACAGGCAGAAGAAACCCCCTTCACCACATCTCATAAAAGGACGTAGTTGCGTCAGGTCATAAATGTTTGTGTACAGAGACAAACTGTTCAACCTCTCTTCTGCTTTCAACTTCTCCCATATTTCTAAGGCAGACCCACCAGCATTTGCCCTGCTGAAAGTGCAGGTCAAGCCCAGGAGGTGTTTTCAACCATGCAGTCTGTACACAGCCAGGACTCACTTCAAGGAGCCCAGCTCACCCAGGCAGGAGAAGCCCCTGTCACCCCAGGGAGGAGCTGCTCACAACAAACAGCAGCAGGAAACTCTGCCACAACCAGGCTCTCTCATTTTTTCTCCCCCAAAATGCCAAATTTGCAGGCACATCAGTGTGGGCAGACCACGAGTTTCGGTAAGAGTGGTGGCTTGTCTCTGCTGACGTCAAGGACCTGCTGAGCAGGCGCCTGCAGGATGGGGCTGCCAGCGAGTGCCCGGAGCAGCAGCAGATCTGGGCTGCCAGGAGGCAGCTCAGCATGCAGGGTTACAGTGCCAGCCACCATGAGACCTCTCCAGTTTGGGGAAAAACTGTCACTGTCAGGGCAAACATCTGTCAGCCTCACACATTTCAACAGCAGTAAGAAACACGGTAATTGTATCATCCATTTCCCATGCTGACACCATGGCGTACTCAGCTAAAGAAGATAAAAGAGGCTTGGACACTCAGGACTGCAGGCACTCGAGGCCATTTTGATTTAAGCTTATTCCCTTTCTATCCAAATAAAAATATCTGTTATGAATAATGAATGTTCCTCCATTTCCCTCCTTACTGCTGCATTTCCAAATTTTTCTAGGTCTTTCCAAGGGTGACGCTTGCAGGAAACAAAAGGCGCAGAAACCGCACATTTGGATGGTGATGCTGCAGAGGGAGGTGAGGGCTGGGGGAACTGCTGTGTACAGCAGCAACCCTCTGCCTCCCCCAAAAGCCATCTCCCCATTCCCCTCGTCCTTACCTCGTAGGACCAGACACACTGCACCCCCGCGAACCTCCGCACGCAGCGTCCCACTTCCACGTCCTCGTGGGTGGTGTACATCTCCCGCAGGCACTCGCCGATGTGGGGCACCATCCTCCGCAGCACCTCCCGGCTCATGATCACTCCTGGCCCCCCCATGCAGAAGTTCTCTCCCGGCTCCAGCGCCAGCTTCCCCATCTCCTCCGTGGTGCCGAGGCCGGTCTGCCCCAGGAACAGCGGCTCGCTGCTGTTCAGGCTCCTGAGGAAGTTCTCCAGTTTGTCCCCTTTGATGTAAACGTCGTCGTCAGCCCTCATAAACCATTCGTATTTGTCCAAGTAGTGGTCATGCATGTATTTGAGCATCATGAAGGATTTCTTCTGGGGGGGGTAGGAGTCATCGACACCTGGAAGCGGCACGATGGGGATGGGGATGGAGGTGTCCGAGCCCTCGCTGGAGAAGAATTCGACCTTGCCAGGAATGGTTTTGGACCACGTTCTAGATTGAAAAACACAAGAGGGAATAATTAAATATGCAAACAAGGGCAAACAGAGAGTGCAACCACAGACTACGGCTCAACTGCTTTAAAGATTTTCTTTTCTGAACACCTTGAAAGGTTATTTTGTACTGCACAGATGAGGACATTCACATGGCACACACAGCAATTGGTACAAAATCCACAAAATTCTGGTATGACAAGCCATTTTTGCACCTCCATATGTTAGAGAAAATAATTCAATAGCAGCAGTTCACTAGTGGGAAGCAGGATTCCTTAAGCACACTCATTTTTGCACAAACAGGTATTGATCACAAAATATGGAGGGGGAGCCAAATCAGGCCAACAATTCACATACAACTGAATTTACTCCTTCCAAAGCTTCCCTGCAAGTTATTCAGCATCATAGCCCCCTTCCATTCCCTCTAGGCCTCCCCAAAAGCTCAAATGTGCACTCAGAAATGCAGACTTCCAGAGAGTTAATTCACATGAACTTTTAAGGAAATGGCATCCCTTGGGAAACAACCAAACAGCAACTTCTCCAGATGGTGCATGGAGAAACAAAGCAGAGAGCATGGAGCAGAAGTAACCTCAAGTGGCTTTGTCCATACCAGCAAAGTTCTAAGAGATGCCTGCAAAACTCATAATTCCCACAATAACATGGTGCTACCCAACACCTGCACCTCCAGCAGCTTTGCAGACACTTAATTCCAGGTTTTAGTGGGGAGGAGCAGCACAGGAGAGGAGCCTTTCCTGAGCAGAGCAGCGACAACATCTGCTCCACACCTTCCGCGCTCCTCTCTGACAAATCCAACCCATCTGCGTGGGCAAACTGGGTCATTGGTAGCGCAGGAAGAGCTGTAGGATGATTCCTCAAGGCAGAGCACAGCCTCCTCCAGGGAGGATTTTCAGTCACGTAACTGCTACAGCCTTGCCCTCAAAAATTATTAAGCTTGCAGTACCATTTTCTGAGATTCTATCCAGGGTAAGAGAAGAGACCACATACCCCTCACAGAAACTCACAGAAAACTATTTTAGTTGGTAAACCAACAGGTTTTGCCACTTTTTATATACAGGGAGAATAATTTATAATTTTATTTGGTGACTATACTCAAAATATAACATAAAGCTGATGTGAAAACACTCTCAAGGTAAAGGACACAGTATTCCCTCAATGCATCACTGTCACTCTGACCAGATGCCTCTCAGCACAGGCTTCCTGCCAATACCTGAGCAGATTTTGAGCAGCACAGACCATCTGAAATTTGAAATCTCCAGAATTAGCTATCATAAAAAGCCTGAAATGTAAAAATACTTCAGGAGAATTATTCCTTAAGTTCCACCAGAAAATGCAGAGGTATTTAATGAGACTACCTAAACATCAACTTTGACACCTTAACAGTTTCTCACTGATTCCACTGTGTGTAATGAATATCACCCAATTACTTTAAAAGCTTTGTCTTCTGGATTTCTTGCTGCCATGGGTAGTGTTTCATAGCAAAAGTTTAGATCTGAGCTTCCCTGAAGAGCAGAGTAAAGCAAATGGAAACATTCCCACTGCCTTCACAACAGAGGTGATGAGGCCTTTAATCATCAGCAATGCAATTAATGCACAATACTACTGGTTATAAATCATATAAAGCACTGAGAACTGCCCGCTGTAAAAGGAAACATGGTCACATCCTGAACTTTCACTATTAAGAAAGTTCTGCTGTTTATTTTCTGACACCCACACTGCAGATACAAATCACCCACAGCGCTCCCCATATCAACTCCCAGTCTAAGCCCAAAACACTTTTCCTCACTGAAGATGCATTTAAATTTTAGTGTCACAGAAGAAAAGGACAGAAGGAGTTACTGGGAAATGCAGCTCATCTCATCCACTGAGACACAGCTTTGGGTGGACCCAGGACCACCAGACAACCACCAGGTTGAAGTTATGAGCTAAAGTCTTATGGAAATTTCTGTTTATTCACTTTTTTATTCAAAAGCAAACAATGTATTTTCAGACTTGCTCTTCATACCCTGAAAGATTTACCTTTAATCTATGGACAACACAGGATGTCTTCTATCACTCCAAGCTTTAGCTCCTTTCTGGAAGCAGTCAAGCCCTTCTGTTGTTTCCCAGTTTAAATTTATCCCCTGCTCTCCAAACAGGTACCCTCACATCAAGAATCACTGATTACTGTCAGGAGAAGAGCTCCCATTCAACAGAAAGGGAACAAAATGCATGCTCATCCACAAACCCTGGCATGCTTGATTCCCAGTCACTACACCCCTCATCTCAAAGCCAGTTTGAGCCCATCTTCCCATAGGAGCCATTTTTGGGGTAAAACAGAGACATTCCTGTGTGAAGAACACAATGGGGACAGAAAGACCGTGCCCTAACAACATCCACATCCCAAGGACCTGTGTGTGAACCTGGCTCAGCACCACAACATTACTCCAGCCTCAGGATCTCATGTCAACCACATCGACCAGCACAGCCTGACTGAGCCTTTGTTCACCTCCTGCAACAACACAATTCCTAGGATGAGACAACTCAACGTCTTATTTGTGACCGTGGCTTTGAGCGATTGTTTGAACCCAAAGGATGAAACCCTCCCACATGGAAAAACAGCCTGAGTGTCTGTGTCAACAGGAGCAGAGGCTGAGACAATGGGCTCACCACGGGCTGCTCCTCACGTCGAAGCCACAGCGAGCTGCGTCCGTTTTTGGGGACACAATCCAGGGAGAACAATTTGCTCAGGAAACGCGCTGCTGCACTCGGCCAGAGAAGCCAAACCACAGAGGGTGAGATGAACTGTAAGTAGGTTTTTCTGACCCCAGTTATCAGCAGAACTAAGGACTGATAAATGCAGGGATTAATTCTGATCAAAGCTGCTTTTAACTTTTTTATCCAGTGTTGCAAATAATCAGACTTGGCTCCATCACTAGCAATTCTGTAGTTTAGTATGTAAAGCCTACATTTTTTGCCAATCCTCCCACATCCACTGTAGTTTACCTTGTCTTGTCAGGTTTTGGGCAGCAACCTGACCCTTCAGCTGCTGAGCACAGAGCTCCTGTCTCAACACCTCCCCAGCTCTGTGGCCCCACCAACACCCCCTTCCACCAGCTGACACCACTTTCCTGGTCAAGGTTTCTCCAATGTAAGACCTGCAGGTTGTATTTGCAAAAGAATTGTATGTTTGGTAATAAAAAAAAAAAAAAATTAATTGAAATTTGATATCCTCCTTCCTCCCCACCACCAGGTCACCTTAGCTGTTCAAAGGACACACTGACACAACATTTCTGCCACCAGACTCCTGTATCTGCACCTGCAGAGACCACCTGGGCTGCAGTGATGGATCTCTGAGGGCTTCAGTCAAAGCCATTTCGACTCTCTCCAGAGAGGAATATCAGCTTGTGAATACAACTGATACTGTACTGAACTGGTCATTTAAAAACCCTGACACATCCCAACCTTATCTCCCCCGTGTAATCTGAATCTGCTGCTTAAGCAGGAGGATGTGCATGAATCAGGACAGCAAGGCTCTCTATTTCCCTCCCCAGGAGGTAAAAAAACCTGCACGATGCTGTGTGACCTGGTTTCTTTCAGTGCACAGGGCACAGAACTCCACAAACCAGAAGTCTGTGTTGACAAGGAAATCAAAGTGAAAATTAAACAAACACAAACAAAATAAATAATGCTTCCTCATGAAAAAAAGCTCTAAGC
Source organism: Poecile atricapillus (assembly GCF_030490865.1). Lineage (NCBI taxonomy): Eukaryota > Metazoa > Chordata > Aves > Passeriformes > Paridae > Poecile > Poecile atricapillus. Next base: position 2,934,663 of record NC_081259.1, on the reverse strand, counting down.
AGAGGACATGAGTCCTGTAATGCTCCAGTATTGGTGGTTACCAAATCAATTTTACTGTCCCTTCCTCACCCATTTTGCACACTGGATATTCTACCTGTACCCTAGGCTAAGCAAGTCACAAGCAAACTGAGTGAAAAAATTTTATCCCAGCTGGCTCCCAGGTACTCATGAAATACAGAAAACCTTGTGTGCACCAAGAGTGCTAAAAAAAACCCAGTATTTTTAAAAAAAGTGACCACAACTGTAGTAATAAAATGTTGTCAGAAGTTATTTCTTCATTTAAAATAAAGCTTGAAAGCACAGCTTGCAGCAGGAGCAGCACAGATCTGGAATGTTTTATCTTCAGTTTCCAGTATTTATTATTTATTTGTATGATCTTGCTTTGTTATCAGCTCTGCAGACTCGGCAGAAGCACAGTCAGTGGCGTTATGCAGACAGTGCTCCCTTTGTAGAGACCCAAGCTGAAGACTACGACAAAAAATGTATTTGGTTTTTGTCTGCAGCTCAGGAAGTTCCCTCAGAGGAGATCAGAGAAATCATTTAAAGTTTTGAGAAATAGTCATCTTGTATAATTACGCTGAAGAAAATCATAATTTGTGAAGAACTCAGCAAGACAACAGACACAAAAGACTGATGTCTTGAATGCAGCTAAATTCCATGTTGAATTAGGGCTAGTTTGGCATAACTGTTCTTCAAGGTCCCATTCTTCCAACAACATTTGTTACAGGGGAAACAAGGAAACACAGCTTAGGCAGGAGAACAGAGCATGGAAACCAGCACGCTGCTCCTGCACGTGGAATTGCAGATAACCAACATGGGAGGTCACAAAAAACCCCTGTTTTTTATATTTCCAGATCCCTGTCACTAAGATCTGCATTACAGAATTCAAATTTTGAGGAAAAGTTCCTTTCAGGTTTTCGCAGGATTGCTTTAATGGAGAACCCAAGCAGCTTCCACAGCTCTTCGAGTCCTTTGAGCTAAACTCCTCTGATTTTAAGTGATGCCAGTTTTTTGTCCATGCATATTTATCCACCTTCCTTGTGGACACAGGGACAGAAGTGGATCCATCACCCACAGGCACAGACAGTCAGTGGGTCAGGCTAAGATCAAAGCCCAAGTGTCTCAGAGTTTTGGGCCACATGGTTATTTTGAAGGGTTTAGGTGACTTTGTTTTACCCCCACTACATCAGTGACAGCTGCTCTCACTGTGTTCCTTTCATATTGCTCCTTAAACATCCTCACAAATTTTAGGTTACTGGTCAGAAATCCCAAGTACATCGTGTTTCTGGAGGAGGGTACCTGAGGAGGACCCCGAGTTCTCACCACTGCAATACTGTGGTAGCATTCACACACGAAGTAAAACACGACATTCAAAGTCACTTCACAGGGCCCCCTCCCAAGAGGCAGCAGCTCCACAACCCATCACATCCCCTCACCAGCAACCAGAAAGGCCCAAACCCCCCCAAGAGACCCAGATGGGAATTTAGGAACGCCACAACAAGGTGTAAGTGCAGGCTTGGACAGACAACACAAACTCCCTTACACCCCACCCAAATCCTTCTGGCTGCCTTTCAGGAGCTCTCCCGAGCACTCAGTATCCGGATTCCAGTGCAGATCCCTGTGAGCCACCACCAACAGAGGCAGCACGTTCGAAATGGAGCCTCGGAAGGGCATCCCTCTGTACAGGACAGGGATGGCTGAGCACCAGCCCTGGCCATCACTCACGGTCCTCGTGGCACTTGACGGTGCCGTGGGGACCGTCCCAAAGCGAGGAGTGCTGTGGCTGTGCTCCTGCAGAGATGCTGCCAAGGGCCAGCCGCTGACATCTCGCCATTAACTGCATTCACACCACTCTCCTGCCACGTTTCCCAGGAAATCTAGTTGCTACGCAAACGGGAAAAAAAAAAAATGGGTTAACTGCCTGATATTTCTGTTCCTGAGACAACAGACTTAAATCTTCTGGGAGACTGCTTATTCCCATCCTCTTCTTCCTGTAGCTCTTTTAGGACAACTCCCCTCAACTGCAAAACCATCAGCACATATTGTTGCACTTTCCCTGAACCCCAGCCATCCCTTTAACTCCTTCCTGCCCAGCTCTTTTCCCGACTATTCCTCGTCATTCCAAGTGACACCGTGGTTCTGCTGCTGCGCTTCACCAGCCTCCTGGAAGGGGAGCTCTGCTAACCTGGCTGTCAGATCCCATCACTGCTGAGGCTGCAAATCCACCCTCCCAAAACCTGTGGATCTGAAGCTTATTCTCTGCCTCACAGACTACAAAAGCACGACTGTTACAAAGAGCCGGCGGCTCCCGAAAATCCAGCAGGCCTGTTTTGCCTTGCAGTGGTCATTTTGCTCATGATTGATGTTCAGGAAGTGGATTGCTTCCCCTCTTGTTAGACCCTATCTGGATTCACAGCAGCCAGGATCAGCAAATGCTTTCCGCTCCGGTCCCTTTTAGCTGTGTCTGTAAATGGCCTTTGAGCCACAGCAATTTGGAGGTATTCAGCCTCTGAATCCCTAATTCCTTTCAGAGTGGTATCAAGGCTCTGCACACGCTGCCACCCCGGGAATGCCTTGCTAGCAGCTTCCCATTTCACTGGCTGTGCCAGCGATTCAGCTCACCAGGATGCTTTGTCAATGTAGTAATCCCAGCAATTGTCTGCTTGAGTACTTCATGGCAATCAAAAGCCATTTAAGATTTCAGGTTTGTCTTCCTCTTCCCCCCTCCCCATCTTCCCCCAAAGATGTCTTCCTGTCACCAGGACATTAGCTCATTTCTTTCACCAACGGAGGTGAGAAAAACGCATTTAGCCCTACTAAGAGTCTCTTTATCCGTCTCTTCCAAGAACAGACATCATCTCTAGAGGTTAAACCAAAATAGCAGCGCAGTAAAAAGCCATACTCAGATCTCCATCTAAGGGCTGAAGGAGCCCGATTCGATTAGCTGAATTTGTTAAATTGCATCTTTAGCCATTGTTTTGTGCGAGCAGATGTTGCAGATCTTGTCCTCTAAACCTAGCTCCGCCACAGCACGAGACAAAACCAGGGACAGGAATCCTTCCCACACCAGCAAAGTGAATTCCTCCCCAAAGAACACTCTGGACAACACAGTGATAAACTTCCCGTTTCCGAATTCTTGATGCAAAATCTGATGGATGCTAGACAAACTATTCTGCCATAAAACCTGTTACGTGATGTCCCAACATGACTACAGCCTCTCTGTATCTAAATCTAAATTACACAGCCCGTGAGATTTGCAATCCAAAATGTTCCATCCCACATGGTGAAGGAGAACATAACCCTGAAGATACAGATTCCTTCACCCATTTCAAAGCATCAATCATGCAGTCTCTGTAACTTAATTACAGGTCTACTGCTGGAAGAAGGAATTAAGTTTCCATTAAAACCATTGCTGGTGGACAGTACGCCTCAGATTGCCCAAACAAAGCAATTTTACTGCTTTATTAATTTGATGCTGATATAAAGACAGATATCCTGAAACCAGAGCTGAGCTGGGAACGATGGTATCATGGCCCATCATACACAGTTTTGCCATCCTGCTCTTACTGGCCAATGGGGCCAAGTACTTTTCAGCCAGGGCGGGCAGGACATGGAGAAGGGTTTGTTCTAGCAGAAGACTAAAGGGGATGTTTTATTAAAGATCTGCCCCAGAGCTTCTGGCTGCTCCTCTGAGGATGCTGGATCAAGCAGAGCTGGGGTATACCCGAGCTGACATTTTAGCTCTTAACTCTTTCCGATTTCCCGAGCAGGCTTCCCGTGCAGGCTCCCAGCACTGCCTGCTGGCACACACACCGGAGCCACGAGCATATCCCAGCACATTTCAGCAGAGCACAGAGTTTCACCAAAGCCACAGACATCTCTCACAGAAGAGATGATTATCCTGATGCTGCCGAGGCTTTGGACAGAATTCCCGTTAGCCCCCGGCACACACGGCCATAGCCAGCTACACCTGGGGACCACGGCGAGCAGCACACAGTGCAAAGCACCAAGATTGCTCCAAAATTAGGTGTGCTCAGGGAACAAACACAGCTCAGAGACCTTGGTTCCTGCATCAGCTCAACCAGTCTGAAGCATGGAGAGTTTCACCCAGGCTGACTCTCCTCATCCGAGCTGTTTCACTACCTGCTCCAGCCTCAGCAGCAGCTGCAGGGAGCCCAGGTGGGTTCCACTCCATTCCCAGATGCTTTTTCGGGGTCTCCTTCCCAAGCTCACGCTTTCAGCTTGGCACAGTGGTCTTTTCTTCCCTATCCAGGGGATTACAGCGGTCTCCAAACTTTATCCCAGTTACCATCAGGCTGTCAGCTCGCTCCGCAAGCAGCAGCCAAGGACCGTAGCAGCGTGGCGCAGCTGCGCCCAAGGCAGAGGCACTGAGGGACACACTGTGATGCCCACGTCTCCGCCGGTGACGGGCAGGCAGTGTCCCCTCGCACCGGCGGGGCTGCCTGACCCTCAGACAAGGTCACTGGGGCCACCTGCCAGGCGGAACCTGGCTGAGCCAGACCCTGCGGGAGCGGAACGCGACTCACTCGAGCCCTCGCGTGTCTGCCGAGCTGCCCGGGCAGCGGAGCAGCGCCCGGGGCTCCGCTCCTCCCTCAGCCCGCCCGGAGAGCGCCCGGGGCTCCTCAGCGAGCCCGGCTCGGAGCGAGCAGCGCTGGGGCTCAGCGTGCCCCGAGGTTCGCTCGCACCTGCCCCGGGGAAGGGCGAGCGGTCCCCGGGGCCGGCGGGAGCATCCCGGCTGTAAGGGCATCCCGGGCCGGGCGCTTTTACCCCGGGGAGACCGGCCTGAGTCCAGCTGAACGGGACCGAACCGAGCCAAGCCCAGCTCGGCTGAATGGGACCGAACCGAGCCAAGCCCGGCTCGGCTGAATGGGACCGAACCGAGCCAAACCCGGCTCGACTGAATGGGACCGAACCGAGCAAAGCCCAGCTCGGCTGAATGGGACCGAACCGAGTCGAGACGAGTCAAGCCCACCCGAACCGACCCCGAGCCCATCCCAGACCCCAGCCCAAGGCAGCCCACCGGCCCCCCCATCCCCGCCGGCCCCTGCCCCTCACCGGTGCGCGGCCACGGCGCGGCTCCGCAGGTACTTCTGCGCAGTCATGACCCCCACGAAGAGGAAGCTCTGTGCCGGCGGGCCGGGGCGGCGCGGCGGGGCGGCGGCGGCGGCGGCGGGCGGCGGGCGGCAGCCCTGCGGGCGGGCTCGGTGGGGCCGCGCCGCCGCCGCCAGCTCGGAGGCGCGGGGCAGGACGAGGCGCGATGCGAGCACGAAGCCCAGCACCAGCCCCAGCAGGACGCTGAGCCAGGCGCGGCGGCCGCGGCCCGCCATGCCCGCCCGGCCCGCTGCTCACAGCGCCGCCGCCGCCGCCAGCCGCGCCGAGGCGCCCAGCGCCGCCATGGGGGAAGGGGCAGGGACGGGAAGCGGAGGGAGGGGAGCGGGGGGCCGCCCGCCTCCCCGGCCCTGCCCCTCGGCACAGGCGCCGTGTGCGGCCCCGCCGCGCTGCCCCTGGCCCCGCCCGGCCGTGCCGGAGCCGCCGCCGTGCGGCCCCCGCCGCAGCCCCCGGGACGCGGCCGTGGGGAGGGGGCACCGGGAGCCGCGGTGGGACCCCGGACGGGAGCCAGCTCCCGCAGCACCGCCCCGCAGCGGCACCGCTGCACGGCCCGCCCCGTCTCTGGAAGCGTTCCAGGCCAGGTTGGACGGGGCTTGGAGCAGCCTGGTCTGTGGGAAGGTGTCCCTGCTGCCCAGGACACGGGGCTGGAATGAGATGAGCGTTAAGGGCTCTTCCGACACAAAGCGGTCGGTGATTCTGTGACAGGAACCTTAACCAAGCATTCCACACAGGGGACAGGGACCCCGGGCCGGCATCCCACACTGACACCTCAGAACTGAGACACCAGAAGCTCAGCCCAGCTGTCCAGACCAAGAGGGGCAGGAGACCAAGAGAATGTGGATGCTCAGCTCTGGGTACAGGGACTGAGACCCTGGACATAACCCCAGGACAGGCATCCCAGCACCCTGCGCCAAGACCCCATGGCAGAACTGGGAGTCCAGCCCTTCAGACTAGGGTAAGAAGACACTGGGACACAGATCCAGGATAGGCACCAGGTCGGGTCCCTGCTGCTCAAGAGACCGAGGGGATGCAGGCAGTGAAGAGCAGCCTTGCAGCCCTGTTTGCCTGGCACTGGTGCATTTGTGCAGCACATGCTGTAGTGACAGGGAGCCAAGGCACAGGCACTCTCTGTTTTTTCCCACCTTGCTAATTAAACCAACCAGAAATAGGTCAGTCTGTTTCCATCCGCAGGCTACAGTGAGCGCTCAACAGATTGAAGACTTTTTATGTATTGTGTGAAGATTTCTTTTTCCTTTGTCCACACTGACTCTCCACGTGCATTTCATCAACAGAGCACTTCAGCTTCAAATGCAGCAGCTACAAACCCCTCACATTTCACAGGAAAAAAACCATCCAGTCTGAACAGAAGAAACTTATCAAGTACAACCTGCTGACCTCCTGCTTATCATTGTGGTTTCCTCCATTTCCTGCCCACTTCAGCCTTTCCAATTGCCAGTCTTTTCCATTTTAAATTTTATTTATATCATGATGTCATCCACAATGAGCTGGGAAGAAGAAAGTCTTGGTGTAACGGCAGCAACCTCTTGAGCAAGAACCATTGCAAAAGAGGATGTCGCACCACATTAATACTCCACAGTAATAAGCCAAAGAGACATGACAGATTTTTTATGATCACAAGTAACTGTCTCGCTTCTGGGATTGAGCAGGTAATGACAATCTGCTTATCTAATGAGCTCGATGACATGTCTTGAAAAAAACACTTTTGTTTGGGGTTTATTGCTCTTGTGATGGTGCAATCCTCATACCGAGGTCAGCACAGATGGATTCGTGATGTCAGGAACACAAATAACACAAGGAAAGTGCCACCAGGATTTATGGTATTAAACAACAATAAAATTGATTACAAATAGAAATTAGATAAGAAATACAAACAGTGAACGGGAAAGAAAAGCAGGACGTCTCCTTTTGTTTGCCCCTGGGCAGAACAGAGATGTTTTGAGTGAGATGTGTTTGTGTGAAGAGGAAGAACTAAATGGTGAAAGAGAGAGAAAGGAAGAGCAGTCCAAACTGGAGTACACACAAGACAGGCAAAGCCAGGAAGGGCAGGAACACCATTGCTTGGCAAAAGCCAGCTGGACTGTCCTTTGCATCCCCTCCCCAGCCACCACTGTCATTTCTTTCTACTTCCCAGGGTTTGCAATGCTTCACAATTATTTCTAACTACTGGTACACTGATCCTTTCCATGAAGTCTGTGGTTATCCTCAGCCTGTGCCACTCTGCACATGTGGATCTTTTATTGTGCTTAAAAAAGGTTCTTCATTAAACTCTGCTTCTCTTCTCTCCCCACAAGCCTGATCATCAGGTCCTGAAATACACAACACCAAGAGACATTCAAGCTAAAAAAAAAAGCAAGGCCACTCCTTTCCAGGAGAGGCACATGTGGCAAGTCCATGAGCAGGAATGAGATTACTCTCTGCCTGCTCCAAATCAGCTGTAAAAATCTCCTGATTCAAGGGAAAGCCACTGTGGCCTATGAATTACAGGAAAAGGCAGAGCTAGCGTGGTTAAAAGGCAATAAAACAGAGAAAGGTTTGGGTTGGGGCTGAGGAGCTGTCAGTTGGCTTCTTCCCACAAAGAAAAGAAGTTAGTCATCACAACTGAGAACTCTGTGCAACTTCAGCACACATGGAAATGATGAAGCAGAGCAGCACATTCCCCTGATGGATCTCCTCAGCCCAGAGCTCTCCTGGGCATGTTCCCACCTCCCTGCACCTCCAGGGCAATTATTGTCCTGGAGCTCAGCACGTGCAGGGATGGTCAGAGAATGCTTGGGAAGGGGCAGGAGAAGGAAGGGGAGCTTTCCTGGTGCCAGGATTTGATCCGGAGAGGAGGTACAGTCAGGTTTTGTACGAGGTCACACCTCTGGCTGTAAGGCTGAGATGTCCAGCTGTGAAGAGGGGGTGCCACCTGGGAATGCTGCAATGCTCACACAACTCCCACAGCACATCCACATGCCTCCCTTTATGTCATTTATTGTGCCAAACTCATGTTCTAAAGAGCTAGGCACACACATGCCCCTTTTACTGCTTCTGCCCCCTCCCCACTTCTTGCATAGAGCAGCTGCTGGAAAAAAAAAAGGAAAAAAGCAGATTTAGAGAAACCTGAAAAGCATGGCTTAGTTCTTCCAGTGGAATTATAACACTGTTACCTGCCTAGAGTGTATTTTTAATCTGGATGGCAGCAAAAGGTCATACTCCATAATCATATTTAAGTGCCATTCTCTATTAATACAGCTCTTGGTCTTAATAGCTGTCACTATACATCATGGCTTCTATATATTCAAAGACATGATATTTTTCTTTTGTAACACAGTCTGCAAGCATAAACACATTTTTATGCAGCATCTTTTCAACTCCTTGTGGGATGGCTGGAGGAAGTATTCCGAGGGCTCTCCAAAATCTGCAGAGGATGCACGTGGTGTGTGCTCATCTCCACGCTCCCGTCCCACTCCCTCCAGCGAGATTAGCACCCAGACCGGCCGCTGAGAGCCCACTTGACAGGCCCACATAGTTTAGATTCATAATCAGATTAACCAAACAGTAATCCTATTTTTAAACAATGAAAAAGCCAAGTCCTTGAGCTGCCTCTGTGTGTGTGTGTGTGCATACAGAATAAATGTCATCCTTTTGGAATAAAGAACTTGAATACCAAATGAAGAAGGTTTCTTCCACATAGGAGACTTTGCCCTGTAGAGGAAAGAAGGACTGTGTTGCATTATTAACACTTTTTCCCACTGATTTTGATCTCCAGCAATCCCACTCCAATACTTGCAGGATGTACCTTCTACAAGATATATTCTTGACCACATTTTAAAATAATAGCTACAGAAGTGCACTACTCCCCAAATGCTCCAGAAACTTTAATTAGGAATGTTCCAATACTCAAACTTATACTTTAAAAACTGCCCAGGCACTGGAAAATGAGCATATTTCATATATTCAATGTAACAGACTCACAGTGGAAAAAATCTCACTGGGCAACCAGTAGCATTTGTCTCTGTCACAGTATTTCCAGCACCACTGCATTTTCCCAAATGATGCAGAAACTCCTTTCTCAGGTCCAGCACCCACTTTTTTTTCCCCTCCCCATCCTATTCTGATCGTGCCACGGCCCAGTCCCAACCTTTCCCCAGCCGGATGACTCAGAAGTGCCCGTTCGAGGGAGAGCAGAAGTGTCCCCGTTCTCCGACAGCCGGCCCGACATTGCCATCGCCCGGCCCGGCCCCGCAGTGCAGCATCCTCGCCTTCCCGGCCGGGAGAGGTGGGAATGCCATGGAAAACCCTCCTGCTCCCCAAGCAGCTCCTCGGGAACCTGCCCAACCTCCGGGTCTCATCTCCCCGGTGATGGGAGCAGCACTGCGGGCTGTAACAAGGCACTCGAGCTTTGCGGAAGGGATTGATGCATTTCTGAACGTGGTGCTGCCACACCTGAGTCAAGAAAGCGCTGGAAAAGCCCAGAATGTGTATTGGAAAAAGAGAGCAGCAAGATGTCATAGCCTGAAAAGCAGAACACCCAAAGAAGTGGCAATTACATTACCTAAGAAATGGAATTCACAGGTAGTGTTGCCCCCCTCCCAGTACGTGATAAAGCTGTACAACTTGATTTTTTGGTTTTTTCAAAGTGCAGCTTTTAGGCAAAGCTAACAGTAACTCCCCATTTTAATGCAGGGCACTAGAACTAGACTTAAATGCCAGGTATTTCAGGGTATCTATTTCCCTTCCGTTCTCTTTAAATAAAATTTTCTAAGTTCTTTTCCTTGCCTCCCTCCACAACTGTTACCCACAGAACCAGCTCAGAAGCTCAGCTCAGTAACAACCACACAGAAAGAATCTATGGTAGAGGGAGGAGTGAAATTGTAAATTTACCAGTGATCTTGCTCTGTGCTGAAAGTGCTTTTTAGCAGGTGTGCACTTCAAAATAAAATCACAGCAATAAATACACGAGAACAGCACCTGCCTCCCTGCCAGCACCTTGCCACAGAAATCTTCAACAAGAAATGTGTATTTTCCCCACCAAAGCTGAGCTGAGGGCACCTATTCCACTGAAGACATTGGTTTCTCATAAAAAAAACAACAGAAGTTTTTGAAGTCACTGGCTCTGGAGCTGGGAATATGGGCAGGGTGTGTGTCAGGCTGCCCTGGAAGCTCTCACAAAATCAGCTACAACGGCGCAGCCGGGCCAGGACACCACCCAGCCAGCAGCCGTGTGCTCTTCCTTTGTGGTTGCAGAGCTGTTCCACAAGCCAAACTCTCATTCCACACAGGAGGGAGAGGAAAAAAAAAAATAAAATTAAAAACCCAAAGCTTCAGCCCATCCAAGTCTAGACCAGCTTTTTTTACAGCTGGAAATTGCACAGTTTCTCTGTTCAACTATAGCACGGACAGAAACACTCTGAACCCCACTTGTGGCTAAACTGGTCCCTGACAAGGTGCCACATTTTAGCCTGTACAAGGGCAAAATTCACCCAGACGGTGGATCTGATACTGTGTGCTGATGTGCAGCCAGGCACAGGACCCAACTGCACAAGGGAGCTGCCTGCTTGAGCAAGAGAGAGAAAGAACAGCATTAGAAGGGTCTAAAAGCAGCCAGTAACAATAGGGCTGCTGGTAAAATCTACAGGAGATTCTCAGGCTGGATGCCATCCTCCTTCACTGAGCTCTGGAATGCAAAGTCATCTTCTAGGGAGGGGAATAAGACACACACACCCCTGTCCCCCCAAAAAAATCCACAATCTAAACACCTGAGCTGAGTATCAGCAGAGTCTGAGCACGGAGCCACTGCAGAACAGCCCAGCTCCTTGAGTTTGGAGTCAGAATAGTACAGAACTGCATGAACACAGCAGATGAGATGTGCTAGTACTGGCATTTCACACCTGCACTTGGATTTTGCAAGGACAGCAGTTCCTTGCAGATACAGGTGCAATTATAATTTTCATTCACATTGATCTTTGATTGAGACACAGATAACTCTGGAACACCTGGGAACAGCTCTGCTGACAGATTCCCCCAATGCCCTCACTCCCCCAAACTCCCTCTTCTGTTTGTTATTAAAAATTTCCAGCATAAGAAAGATATTTTTTAAACGCCCAAGTATGCAATATCACTCTTAAAATCTTTCTCTCATTTCACAATGTCTTTTAAAGGCATAAACAAAGCCAAATAATTTTTATGAGTCTGACAACGTGGGTTGTTTTGTTCAGTTTTAACTCCAGTGCTCAGTATCTCCTGATGAATAGTTAAGAGAACTATGCACAAACCAGATCTCATCTGCAATTTAAAGAAAACAAAAAACTCTGCTCCTCCAGCATATAAATCACCTAAAAGCAACAAAAAATACATAGCTGCACTTCTTAAGCAAGTAACATTTTCAGGAATTTTTTGTGCCTCTGAACACTTGCTTGATTTTTTGATTTCTTAATACCCAAACCAGATTATTCTTCAGTGGTTAAATAGCATTATCCAGCAGTTAAATAGTTTATTACCCAGCTTCTTCCAGATAGAGGTATTTCCAGAACATCTGCACGAGTAAAGCAAGAGGCTTCTTGCATAACTGCTCTAGTGGGGGGAAAAAAAAATTTCCTGAAGGCTTTTTAATATGATCTTTCATAATTCAAGTTCTTGGGAATTCATACCAAACCAGGAACAATGGATTCATTACATAGTTCACTTTCACCTAATGCTTTCTACATGCTTCACTCCTGAGTTAAAAAGCAGCAAGAAACCACCTTTCCATAATGGTTGTGGTCAGGGGAGAGCTTTCCATTTGAAGTCAGAGGAAAAACTCTTCTCTCTTGTGCACATTGTGAGCCAAAAGAAAACTTTTATGAGCTGAGGTTTGTCCTCCCACCCTGTTCAATAGCTTAGAAGTATCTGACTAAGAAAATTCAAGAACTTGAGGATTAAAAAAAAAAAAAAAAAAAAGAAAAATCAGGTTGAAACTTCCAGAAATATGTACATCATTTCACTTTCACTTGACATGTCTTATTAAACCTTAGAATTTAAAAAAAAGAAAAAAAGCCGTATCCTTAGTCCTAGCCAGAAGCAAGTCTTGAGACAATGAGAAAGATTAGCATGTGCTCAGTTAAGACCTGCTTATTTATTTTGCAAATGTTTTCACTGAATTAAATAAACCCATCCCTGACCATCTTATCAACACAAGGATTTCTGCTTCTATAAGACAACAACCTCCCCCAGTTGTTTTTCTGAAGACATCTCAGTCTGTTGCCTGCTTTCCCAAAAAAAGGGAGATGTTCCCTACGGCCTTACAACTTAGTCCTGCTTCCTGAGGAAGACTCTTCAGATGTTGAAAATATCCTTCCCCACCTCTATTTCTTTTTGCCTTATTCAGGATTAAAACCTGAAGTTGCATACACTGGCCTCTGAATGAATTTCCATAGGAACATCAACAGCCTCACTTCACCTTCCACACACACTTGACCAAACACTTTGTTGTGTCTAAAACAAAAGCTCCTTGGTCTTTCAATTTCAACTTCTAAACTCTCTAATAACATACTCCTGTTGTGTTTCTAGTCAAGAGAAATATCAACAAGCATATAAACATCTATTCAAAACTGACACTTGTATCTATTGATAAGCACAAGTATTCCAAGAGTAAATATTCAGAAACAAGTGCTCTGGCAGCCCTAAGCTCTAAGGAGCCACTGCTCCCTCCCCAGTGCCCACAGACCAGCTCAGGAACAGCAACTGGACACAGGGACACTTGTCCTATGCCAACAGGAATTATTTCACTCCTTCCCAAAAACAACCTGGATTTTATTTGTCTGTTGCATTTTAGAGAGAAAATCAAGGGGATGGGATGCTAGGAAAGTTTGGTTATGATGACCAGTTGTTTTTTGTCCTCAATGCTGACATACACCAGAAGGATGAACACCACACACTCCTTGCACCCCTCACTTGCCAGTGTGGCACTTTCACTGGCCAGAGCCCTCCTCAGCACACACCACCCTCAGCTTTGGTGCTGCCCAAGCTGCAGCAGTTACTTCATCTCCCACCTTGCTTTATACACATTCATTGCATTAGAACAAATGCTTTCTATAAAAAAAAGATGCTGTAGAAAACCACAAGATTGTAAATACCAAATTTACGATGTTTGCAATTATATTTAATATTAATAGTGTCTTGTTTTTACAAAGCAGTTGCAATAAAAAAAAAAAAAGAAAAAAAAAAGAAATAGCAAGAATCCCCCTGTCTGCTGTCTATCATCAGTAATCCTCACTGGTTTGTTTACCATTTATAAGGAAAACATCATTCAAGCTGGCTTGTCACAGAGACTCTTCTGCCATAACTGGCCTTTGGTGCAAATCCGTGGCATTTGTCAGATCACCTGTGCTTTTTCTGAAAGTCCCCCTCCCTAAATTCAAGGTGTCTGCCAATGATAATATCCTTCCTCTCTAAAAGACTGTGTTTAGTTGGAAGGTAAATCTGGTAACATATCTGAGGATGGTAAATATCCTCATCTCACAGAGGTAAAGTGAGCATAGATAACTAAATTTGTCAGAGAGCCCAGATCTCACAATCCCAGGTGATTCACTATGGCTGGAGACTACACTCCCTCTCTACAGAAGAGTGAAAATTAACTGATTATACTGAAATTGCTTCTCTCTTTGCCCTCCCTAAGAGGATCAGGTATTTTTCTGGTGTACCATCAGCCAATGTCTTACAATTTGGAAAGGGTGTAAATCAAACAAACAAATTCTGTTTTAAGTTAACAAGTGCACTAAACCAGTCCCAAAGGAGTCCTTGTGACAGGCCAGCTGCAGGCAGCTAGACAGGGGGTAAGATCAGGCCTGCTAGTGCCAGGGGACACTAGGGACGTTAGCCTCATCCGCCTGCTGACGGGCCCCGCCGGCCGGGTCTCCAGGAGCACGTCCCTCCTCCTTCTCCAGACAGTGGGTTATAGCCTGGAACACAGAGGAGAAACCCACTCTGTTAATATTCATCCTCCACAGCCCTTCACCAAGGCACAAGGAACACCAAAAATAGATCTCGTAATATTTACACCTTGCTCATCCTTTATGCACGCAGCATTTTAGGGAGAATGAAAGCACAGAAAACATCCAGACTTGAGAGGGTTTCTCTCTTTTAAAAACCATTGCATAACATTTGTGTTTTAATTTGATCAGTTTGGATTAAATGAAATTGAAATGAATCACCATTTAATTTTTCTAAGTCTGCTCTAAAGCTGCAGGATAAATAGAGAAGCAACAGCAGCTCTTACAGTAAACTCTGTAGAGTTTATCTGTTCTCCAAGAGCCCCAACAGCCAGGGACTTAAAATAATCCCTTATTCCAGTCCTGCAAGGAGTAGTCTGAAGGTGAAAAGGTAAATCCACTCATTAATACTGCAAAGTATTCATTTGAAAAGGCAAGCATAGGCAGAAAGGCAAATACACTTTAGATGAACATCCTAATGCTGTAACCATGGGAAACTTCATGTCGGGAGAACCCACTGAGAAAGTTACAACTTGACACAAACCTAAGAACCCAAATCTTAGTAACCAGGGGGGTTTACAAAGCAACCTGACTGAAACTCCCAGCATCACCTTAATCTTTGAAATTTGTTTTTCTCATACCAGCCAAGTTTTGCTTTCTAGCTCAACTGAGCAGCTGAGCAGCACAGATGGTTCTTTCACTTCATGCTGATCTACCTCAGGGGAAGATCTGAGACCTCTAATTCTGTAATTGGTTACTTAAGTAAGGACTTTGCTGTGGATTAAAATAGGACAGGTAGCAGCTGGAAGGGTGCCCAAACCCAGCTTCCCTGATCCTGGCTCTCAGCACAGCTGACCCCTGCATTTCTCATCCCCAGGGAGGTAAATATCCCATGACAGAGCTATCAAAGGTACCCGACAGCATCAGACATCACACCCTCATTAAACAATCTAAGATGAATCAATGGCTTGATTCCTTCAAATGTCAGGAGAAATACTCAAAGCAGAAATCCCAGCACTGCACTGGTATTGAGGTTTAGGATGTTTAATCAAGAATCCACAGGTTTCATACACTTAATCAAGTCACTCACTCAGCACTGCACCCTAAGTGGGCCTCCTTTTCAGCCTGATTGAGGCTGTCTGGATGATCCACTCCACTGTGGAAAAGTGTCATTAAAATACACCCAAATTAGCACCTGCAGGTATGGGCAAGGGCTGCTGGGCTGAGAGGAGAGGAAGCAAACTGCCTGCATGGCCAGTGAGCCTGACATGGGCAATGTGAGGCCATAGAAAGCACTTCATCCATCAAGATGATTCCAGCAGGTGACTGAGTTTAACAGTGAGATGCTCTTTGAGAGTTGGTAAGAGTTTATACAGCTACAGGATTTATACATTCAATAGGTCAGCACTGTGGTGTTTGAAAAGTAAGGTCACATTTTACATAATAATTTCCTTTCATCTTCTGAATATACCTAATACAAAGTAAAATACCCTCTTCCTGCATTTAGTCAGTACTTCAGGTGCTTGAAAGACAGACCAGATACTAAATTATTTGCCTTATACAATAATGGCCAGAAATAACTGTAAGAATCTTTAATTCTGAGTGGCAAAAATCTCAGTAAATTATGCCAAAGCATATTTACCAAAAAAACTGACACATTCTTTTCCCAGGGAAAAGCACTCCCAAAACTTCCTGCCAGCTTTCTGCACAAAGGACAGAGCAGACCAGCTGATCAGAGATAAAGAGCTCGTTTGTAAGGAACATTTTGTTTCTTCCTTGAAAAAGACAAAAAAGTATGTAGAGAGTCCATAGATACAGCTGGATAAATGACCTGTTCCATGCTCAGAGTGTCTGAAGGATTCCATACTCACCACCTCCTCTCAAAGGCTTTTTGTTTGGTTTAGATTTTGGGAGTGCTGAGGCAGAGGCACCAGATTCTACTTCTTGCTGTTCAGAAAAGCAAAAAAGTTACTCAGTACAAATTTCAGCTCCCTCAATCACACAAACACAACTGTGACATGATTAATGTGGTTGTTACCTGATTCAGTTTCAGGTTTCCTTTGTAGCTTTTTCCTTCTTGCATACTCTCCCACATTGCAATCTTCTGCCTTCGCCTCTCCTCCTCCAGCTACAGAATAAATCCAGGATAAAGCTTTAATCTTAGAACTAAGATTTCAGAGCTAACAAAATCCCCAGAAACAAAGACTCATCAAAATCTATCTATCTGATGCAGTATCCCTGAGACTATGGAAGAATTTACTCTTTTCATACACCCACATCTCCACCCCTCCTCAGGATGTCCTGACTGAGTCTGTGGCTTCTTTTGGCCACTTGATGCTTTAAAACATTTTGAAAGTAAAACAGAACCGGTGGCAGGTTTAAACCCTGAATCCATAAAAAGTACTAAGTAAAGAATATTGCATGTGACAGTAATTCAATGCACAACGTGGGGTTCTACAGAGGAAAGAAAGGACTTTTCCTTTGTTTTTAACTGCCAATATTACTGGAAGCATGAGCTATAAACTGAGGTCTGAGTGTCTGACTGCAAAAGCAAAACCAGAAGAGGTGGGATGATGACCAGTGTTATTGCTGTGCTGATCACACCTATTTTCTGCACTGCCCCACTCAGCAGTTCTCTATTCCTCATGATCTCAAGCTATAATTCAGACCCTTCAACTGCAGCGATGCTAAGCTACATTTCTAACACTTACATTTGCCTTTAAGAGCAGAAAACACACATATGCAGTGGTACAGTTAATTTAAATGCCAGCAAAACCCCTCCAGCTATTCACTGCACACACAGCTAAGTTCCTGCAGGTACAGATTTACCTGGGAACAAATGAACACCAGACCCACAATTACAATTTGCTGCTTTCTTTTACAGCAGCAAAGTTCTTGATGAGAAATTGATGAGTTAAAGGAAGAAATGCTCTCTGGTTACCTGTCTTTGCTTTTCCTTGTATCTTTCTGCTTGTGCATTCAATTCCTCTTGCATCCTGAGGCGAGCTGCTGCCAAAGCTTCCTGCCTTCTCACCACTGCATCAGGTTCTAGGAAATCAGGAAAGAGTTTGCAAAGCTACTCAAAGTAAATTCTAGATGGTCTCCTCAAAGAATTGTAATAAGGAAAGCCTCATATCTCTCCCTGCAGCTGTTTTTCTAAAAATCACAGCTCAAGTTCAGTTTCCAGCTAATCTTTTATAGTAATTTATATGCTGAATTAAACTTCATCGTGTTTTACTGTTTTAAAGCAATTTCTTTAACAGGATTTTAATAAGGACACAAGTATAACTAACCATAAAGTTTAAACTTCACACTTCAAGGACACTTCCTTCTATATCTGAAGGATTTGTTAGATACAAATTAATTCAGAAACATCACCCAGGCTTCACAGGGACCATTTTTACCCAGAGAACTTCTTTTACGCAGAAGGATGAGGCAACCAGCCCACATTCACTCCTACTCCTTCTGGCAATGGGTCCTGCTGGTGTCAGTGCAGCAGTGGATTTAACACCCTCCATCAGCAGACAAATCACTTACAAACATGACACAGATCTCAAGAGACACCTGGAGGTCTCAGAAAATCCACACTGAGGCACCACTGCTCTTCATGAATGGCCTTTGAAGGTCAATAGGAAAATTAAATTATACCCCCCAAAAAAGGCAAATGTTGCTCTGTTTTCTTCCACCTCCACATTTGTTTGCTTCATTTTTTGCTATGATCCAGTGATGAATATGAAAAAGAAATGTCAGTACTTTCAGTAATTTCATTTTTACAGGCAATTTGGGCAATTAAATCATCATTTAATTATCATCACAAAAGAACAGCAGAAAGATAAGGGCACGCAAATAAGATTTTACTGGGGCCCCATGTCCTGTCGTGCCAATGTGCCCAAGGGATCAGTGCCAAGCACTCATGGATTTGGCAGAGCCACGAGCACAGCCTGTGCTTCTCAGCAGGATCCTGACTGTGAGATTTACAACCTGTGCCACACTCCCAAAGATAACAGCGTCACACCCCAACTGCACACAGTCCCGCCACAGCAGGAACTGGGAAAGAATAACTGGAAGGGGATGATGAATATTAATAAAAAGCGAGTATTTATAGAAGTATCTTCCCCAAGATTTAGATTTGGGAGTTTTGGTTTTGTTTGGTAAGCCTAGAAGTTATTTGGTAACTGACCACGGGTGCTTTTAGCCTCCATCCCCTCAGCTCCTGCACCACCAAAGAGCAGATATCCCCCGTCCTGTGATGTCCCGCTCCTTCATTCCCAAACACCTTACTTTGGGACGCGGCTTTTCCTTTCTTTCTTTTAAAAACACTTCCCTTGGCCCAACTTTTCCCGGTGATCTCCTCAGGCTCAGGGGGCTGAGCCGTTATCCCGAGCATCCCTCTCCTCTAAAACCCCTCCCAACCGGATCTCCTGCAGGCTGTTACCAGCTCCAGAGCCCGGTGCGGATCCGAGCGGCTCCCAGGCACCCGCCCAGGCCGCGGAGGGCCCGCAGGAGCCCGGAGGCCACAAGCGCGTTCCGTACTCACCCTCGGCCGCCTCAGCCGCTCCGGGCCGGCCGCTCGGCCGCGCCGCCAGGCTGCGGGACACCTTCTGCACGAGGAGATACACGGCGACGACGGCCAGGAGCATGTACCAGCCATAGCTGGACAGCACCGAGCCCGCTGCGATGGGGACAGGCCGGAGGTGAGCGCGGGCCGCGCGGCAAGGGGCCCACCCGGGCGGGGGAGCGGCCCCGGCTCCGCGCCTCGGCCCCGCCGCCCCCCGCCCTCACTCCCGGCCCCCGGCCCCTCACCCGTGTGCTGCAGGGCCTCCAGGCCGCCCCGGCCCAGCGCCGGCCCCGCCGCGGGACCGTCACCCCCGGGCTCCATCACCCGCCGCCGCCTCACGTCCGGGCCCGCCCCGCTCCGCCAATCACCGCCCCGTCCGCCGCCGCCTCACGTCCGGGCCCGCCCCGCTCCGCCAATCACCGCCCCGTCCGCCGCTGCCAGGAAGCGCCGCGACGCCGCCGGCCGAGTGCCCGGGGTGACGTGCGGCTGCGCCGGCCAATGAGAGAAGGGAGGCAGGCGCAAGGCGGCCAATCAGGGCGCGCACGAGCCCGCCCCCGGCCCGCCCCCGGGCGGGAAGCGGATGCGGCAGCACCGGGAGAAAAAGGGAGCGTTCGTTTATTGAACAGCGAAATGCGCGAGGACGGGAGCGATGGGGCCCTGCCGGGGACAGGAATGGGACAGGAAAGGGCTCCTGGGGAGGGCTGGAGCGCGGCACGGCCCGGGCTACGATCCGTTTGGCACTGTGTCCTCTTCCATTTCTTCTTCGCCGTCCTCCGATGGGCCTGAAAGGACACGTCAGAGTTTTAGGGCAGATGCTGCAGACGTTGCTGTTCTTTCCCCACCCCTCTGCAGAAGAGTTATAAAGGGAACGTTTAAGAACTCTACAGAATGGGAAATCCAGATAGCCCCAACATACAGAAAACTGGTGCTATGGCCAGCCTGCAGCTGAGACCCATCTCTGCAGGGCTCCCAGACTCACTGCTGTACCCACACTGATGCTCAGCACAGGTCCAGAGAGACTCTGTAATTCATCTCATTTTGTTCAATAACTGGGATGAACTTTGGAGTCATCCAATGCAGCAAAGCAGCTTGTTTGGCACCTTGCTCTGGAGGGAGTGCAGGTGACAGCCCTGAGCTGCACTCAAGGCCAGCAGATCACACAGAGCCAGGGATGTGCTCCACACATGACAAACTCACACTTTTTCTACCCAACTCCCTACAGAGATCACATAAAGCATCAGGAACCAAGGAAGAGAGGTGGATTCTGCTTAAAGAAGAGTAGCAGAAGTAGAGAGTAACCTGATTTCCGCTCCCTGCCGGGGATCTGTCCCGCCTGCAGCAATCCCTTCAGCCGCTCCACCTCCGCCAAGGTCGAGGCGTTTGCTATGGCAGTCTGAGAAACAGAGAACTCAGTGAATCCTCACACACCTGTGTCAGACTTCTCAGAATAAACACAAAACCCAGATTTCTACCAGTTAAGTGATGCTGAACGCCTATGGAAGTTCTACTAAATTCTAGTTCTAGAAAATTCTACAAACGACAAATCATTACCTCCCCCTCCCACGGAAGAACTCAGGTTAACATTTCACTTAAGTTTTCAAAATACACGTAGGTCAGAAGAAAACTTATTGAAAAAGAACCTAAACCAGAGACAGGACATGCTGATCTATTTGTCTGAATAGCACAAAGGAAATGTTTGTTCAATTTGGATCCATGGCAGCTCTTCTCCTCCACTTTTCTCCTGCCATATTTACCTTAATTGCCTCCACATCCCCTGGGGAGGGCCCAGTTTTCTTTTTGTCTGTTGGCAGACCAGCTCCTGGATTGAAGCTTCAAAAGGAAAAAAAAAAGACCTGTTAACACTTTTTGAAGAGTAGCTGCTTCTCTTAACTTGAAATGCTTCCAAACTAGGTTTGAAAGCATTTCATTCCATCAAGTGTAGTATCTTATCTCTGTTAACAAACTGATACAGTGAAGAATTGCCTCCTTCAGAAACACCAGCAACTTGTCCTCACTGTCCCATTACTCCCCCCCACCTTTTCATCTGCCCAGAGGCAGAACTCTATTAATCAGGCAGCTGACAAAAGCTCTTTGGTTTGGATGTTGTTGAACACTCAGCTGGTCTGTTGCCATTACAAAAGCAGGGTGGATAAATAAAGACTAACTGAAAGTGGGTGTTCTGTTCCCATGTGTCGAATATGATACTACAACAGCCTAAAGTAAAGCCTGCACTAAAATGGTCAAAAGAAAAAGGTTATCTGCTGCTGCTGCTTTAAGGAAAATCACCTGCTTATTCTAGAACTGTCACAGACCTGAATCCCTTTCCACTCACAAACTCGAGCTCAAATCCATCTATTATAGCTTTAAATGCTAAATAAGTTCAAGACATTTTTCTACTTAACCATGAATTTGGAAATGCTGTTGCCACACATGATCTGAATTCTTATTACCAAATAGGTTAATCAAAACATATGATGTACCACTTAACAATTAAACTAATTAAACATACACTCTAATAGCTTAATTAAAGATTTTCATTTGTATTTCATCTCCTAACTACAGCAGATTTTGCAGTTTATTCCCTGGCAAAACAAAATAATTAAGTTACCAATCATCTAGGAGAAAAACCCCACCAAACACAAATTAAATAATGGCCACCTCTCTGCAGTTAAATAACAAAAATAAAATTAAGGTTTCCTGCTTGTTGACTTCAGTGAATCCAACTTGAACAAGTTCTCTCTTTCAGAAACATTTCTGAGATGTATTCACCACCATCCAAAACTTGGGGTGCTTGGACAAGGCACTTCTGGATCCCAAAGCTTTTGAGGCATCCTGCCAGCAGCTGATATTTCAGTTTTCTGCCTGATACTGCACACAAAGAAAGTGGTGTTTCTGAAGGAGGATGCCAGTGTAAATTTGTTTTATCTTACGTTTTTGCTCTCCTGGCAATATCCTTTGCAAGCTGTGCACCCCGTTTGCCCTTGAACATTTTCTCTGCCTCCTGTCGCTCCTACAGCGATACCACACACACACACAAAGTTAATTTGAGAACATCACAGTTTGCAAAGCTTCTGTCTTGGCCAAGAAAGACACTTTGGCTCATCTTCATCAGTGAAATTGGTACATGGAGACCAGATGCAAGAACAAGCAGATAAACATTGCCCAAACACTCAAAGATGTATCAACTTTGTGCTCTTAGAATGAAGAGCTCTTTCCCACACTCACCCCCCACCCAGAGCTGAGGGCTGTGGTGGTTTTGCTCATTTCTTTCTCTAAAGGTGTCTCCTACCAACACCAGAGAGACAGAAAAGAGTTACATTAAACAAAGGCACTAAAACTTAATTAAACATAATTAAACAGATTCTATCCTTAACAGAATGAAACCATGAAAGGAAACAATGAGTGTTGTAGACCCACTTACAGAGTTTCAATAAAATTTACAAGACCACTGTTCATGGTGAATTTTCAAGAATGAAACAAACAAACAAAATAAAAACAAAAACCCAAACAAACAAACAAACAAACAAATAAAAAAACCCTAAATCAAAAGCAAGCAGACTTACTTTGAGCTTCACTTTTTGAAAATCCAGCACTCTGACCTGGGGAACTTTATGAATTAGATATAATCTGTAATGTTTCTTATTTGTTACAGGATTCCTTAGAACGCTGTGAAATAAATAAAGGTTATAAAGAGGCTCTCAATACAAAATATTTTAAAATACACTTGTATTGAAATATATTAATATACTTGAAATTAATTCATGTACTTCCTGCTGCAACAGATAACAAATAACACCGTGAAATAAGCCTACTGACAGTTTTTTGATACTATGGAAACTGTAGTAAAAACTTGCACTTTAGCAATTCAGTAGATTTAACTGAAGGACAACATAAAGAACAACCTCAAAATAATCATAATACTCCCCCCAAAAATAATTGAAACATCACTTTTCCTATCTGGACACTGAACAACTGAAAAATCACAGGGCAAGCCGTGTTCCTCTCTGTCCCTCAGACCAAATGTGATACTATTGAAAAGTCCTTGTTTGCATGTATTTTAAACTATTTTTTTTAATCAACCAATTAAACCTTTTAGGTTTTTAAAGGTTAAGTTCACTTCAGCACTTATGTATTGGTTTATAGAGATGTTAATCTCATTATCCCAACAGTCTATAAAACCAGTATTACATATATATAAAACAGTATGTAAAACCTCAGACAATAATCACCAGATGTTTATGAAGAGTAGAGGAAACACTGTTTATCAATTCAATTTTTAGACTTAAAGGATCTGTCACAGCTCATAAAAAGCAGAGCACTCCAGACCAAAGCAAAGGGCCAGGCCAGCAGCAGAGCTCAGACAGGAGAGAAAGAGCAGCTTTTCTTTTTGGGGTTACATACCTCAGGTAAGTCAATGATTTAATAGTTGCTAACGGATCCAGTTCACCCTGGGTAAAGGGAAGACAGGAAGAATTTTTAAGCCCCTTTAGCAAAAAAATCAAATAATTGAAAATGAAGTTGCTGAACTTGTATCTCTTTTAGAGATTAATTAAATTACTGCAATTATTTTAATAGGAAAACCACTAAGCTTTGTGACTGCTGTTCCACTGCATGAAGCCAACCACGTTCACTAAAGCATGTACATCATTAACTACTGCCAAAACTACAGGATATTGCTCTAAAGAGAAAGAACCAACTATTACCAAAAGCACATGGCACTACTCTCAGGCAAATGGTTAATTAGAGAGATGAAAACCACAAATTTTAAGCTTGTTTAGCTTTATCCTGCATCACAGCTTACCAGTTCAGCAATGTTGTTGTTGGTAAGAATGAGCTCTGTGAGGCTGGGCAGAGCCTGTTCCAGGTTCTCACCAATCCGACTGAAGAACAACAAGAACCAAAGGTTTCATTTAGGGCAGGAATTAGCAATGGTGAAAATACACAGAGAAACACAATAACACAGAGGATCTCTCTGTGAAAAACCCACTGTGACACCAGGAGAAGTTTGGCTGAGCATCCAAAACACTTTTCTAACAAAGCTAGCAATATGTCACTGCAAGAACATTAGATGCAATATGAGATTTAAATCCATTCCCTTGCAGGTATCCCTTCTTTTGTGTCTTTATGGAGCTGATTATTGAAGTCCAAAGATCTGGCCAGATCCCAAACTCTGCATCTCCTTGTGCTGGCTGAGAAACAAACACCGACTTTTGCACTGTATGAGGAAAGAAACTGAAAGAGGGCCCACACAGTGCTCCGTGCTGATTTTACTGCCTGAAACAAACACTCCTGCACCTACCCAGCACTGACAGACACACACACCTCTCTCCCAAAAGCATCTTCCTCTGCCCCAGGGTCCCATCAGGCTAAAACACAGCTCCTTACCAAATCCTGTTGTTATTCATGAGGAGAGTTTTCAGCCTCCGCAGCAAGGGGAATCCGTCCAGTTTGCGGATCTCATTGTCAGAGAAATCAATGGCATCAAACTGGTCCAGAGTGGCACCCAAGTTCTCGATAACAGGGATTTTATAGCCTGGAGGGAGAGTGCAAGGCAGGGATCAGATGGTGCCCACGGCAGAGCAGACCAAAGCAAAGCAGAGTGTGTGGGGGCAAATCTGGATGGACTGAGGATGACGATAAGCCTCAGACAAAACACCTCGGGATTGACTCTCCCCCTCAAACCAAACAGCGCTCACGGCTTTTTCAATCCTTCTTCCTCTCAGCAAAACCAACTTTCTGCACATCCCTCGCGCTGGGAGCGCATCCCACCCCCACCACAGCACATTCCTCCTACATCTCCCCGTCTTAGTGGTTGGGAAAAGATGATCTTTAGGTTCTTTTCCAACCAAAACCATTCTCCCGCTTTGTAATTCGCTCCTTCACATCCCCCGCAGGTTCCGGAGCCACTGGAGCCTCTTTAACCACCCCCGGCCACTGCAGCCCCTCCAGCAACCTCCCCGCGGCTTCCCCGTCCTGCTGCGGCACCTCCAGGCCCCACTGCAAGATCCATCAGGGACCCTCCAAACCCCAGCACAGCCTCTCCTCCGGCATTCAACACAGTCCCCCCTCAGACTCCACCACACACACACACACAGAGCCGGGCCTCAGCCCTCCGCCCTCGCCCGCCGCCTTCCCAGCACAGCCCCACTCGCCCCGCGGGAGGCGCGCACCGCGCAGATCGAGCTCCCGGTCGCGGACGGCGTTGGTGTACTGTGCCGCCTGCTCGATCAGCTCCGCCGTGAGCTTCACCATCGCCACAACCCGCGACACACCGCCACAAGCAGCGACACACCGCCACAACCCGCGACACACCGCCACAAGCAGCGACACACCGCCACAAGCAGCGACACACCGCCACAAGCAGCGACACACCGCGACACCACAGCGCGCCAGGCCGCCGCAGGACACCGCGCCGAGCGCCGAACACGCGCAGCCGCGCAGCCGAGCGCCGAGACAGCGAACGGCAGGGACCGCCCCATGCCCGCATTCTCCGCCTCAGGGGCCGGTACAGCCCTCAACACCCATCCCTCCATTCTCATCCTCCCGGGCTGGTACAACCCTCAACACCCATCCCTCCATTCCCATCCTCCCGGGCCGGTACAGCCATCATTCCCATCCTCCCGGGCCGGTACAGCCCCCAACATCCATCCCTCCATTCCCATCCTCCCGGGCCGGTACAGCCCCCAGCACTCATCCCTTCATTCCTCAGAGCCCGGTACAGCCCCCAACATCCATCCCTTCATCCCGCTCCTCCCCGGGCCAGCTCCCAGCCCCACGCCTCAGCCCCTACAAGCTCAGAAGGGACTTGGCTTTGCTGTCAACAGTGCCCTAGAGAAGCACAGGTGCCACCAGAGGTTCCCTCCCACCTTCTGGTGCTTCCAGGCACAGATTTATCTGCAGAAATCCGGGCAGAGCGGGAACACACGTCCTGCCATGGCTGGCGCTTCCCTTCGGACAGAACCGTGTTCAAGCACTTGCTGCTTCCCTCCTGCTGCAGATCCAGGGCACCTTCTGCAACCACAGCTCTCAGTACTTTCCGTCCATCCCAGCAGCAGCAGCTCAGCCTTTGCTCCCGGACATTGTGCTGCCCATAAGGGCTTTCCCCCTGCAGCATTTGGGACAGTTTCTCTGTCCCTTCCGTGTGCGTTCCTGGTCTCAGAGTTGCTATGATGGGCTGAGAACACCCCACAGGCTGCAGCACGACACACACTCTTTATCTGTGAGATAAAACCTGCCTGCAAATGTCACTACATCCCCCTAACTGGCTTTAGGGATTTGGGGAACAGCAAGGAAGAGCTAGGAGTTGTGCTGGGGGAGCTGAGGTGGCTCTGGCTGCTGTGCCTGGCCAGGAGCTCCCACCCAGGCCCCTGGGTCTGAGGCTGGGGCACTGCCTGGCACTACTGGGAAGGGCTCAGCTGATGGCTGAACAACAGTGCAGGGGACTGGACTGAAAGTGACATCCCCAGACCCCCAAAACCTGCTGAATGTCACCAAGCCACTACTGGGGAAGTCCTTCCCCAGCCTTCAAGGCCTGCGGAGCAGGATGAGGAAGGATTTCTGTCTCCACTGCCATCGAGGGAAGGCTATTTTTTGTGAGACATGACATTTCTGTGAACCCAGAGGATGTTATAGCAGGCCAAACACTGCAGCCACGCTTGGCACTTCACAGGGATGGCTCATGCTTTTCTTTTGGGAGCTTCTCAGGGCATCACCGCGGGCACGACGCCTGGCTCAGTCCCCAGGACTGCAGCGTCAGAGCTGGCCCTGCCAGGGTTCAGCTGGGCTCAGGCAGCTCCTGTGCTCCCTGCTGTGAAAACTCCTTCACCAGAGCTGTATGGGAAAGCACAGAGTCAGGTTTTTATAACAGCTGCATTTGTTTTATAACATAGGAGGCAGCAAGAACAAGAGGGAGCTGTCACAAGGAAAAACCCAAGAATTAGCAGCACTGTTGTACATGACTCAGGCATCATGCAGCGTTAAAGACAACAGAGACTTTAGTCATTTCAGGCAGTTCTTATAAGGAGACTCTTTCCAGCCTCCTGGAAAGCAGGTCCTGCCTCTGAGAAGGCCAAATAAAACATGGACCTGTCTCCCTTAGCACAATGCATCTGTTTGCCTCAGCTCTACAGCCACAATAGAATAGTAATTGCGAGCAGATGGATTCTGGGTTTCAGACGCTGCACACAAGCTCTTGACAATCCTTTCTTTGCAATGGAAACTCAAAGCAATGATTTTTTAAGATCTGTGTTCCCCACCTGCCAACTGCACAATGGCAGATGGCCGTGGCTGCAGCCCCACGGCCAAACTGCAAACGAGGAGTCAGGCTGCGCTAAGATTTTCCAGAAAACAGCTATTACAGATTTGGCTTTGGTGCCAAGAGACAACAGAGAAATGAGCTTTAATAAATTGCCTAAATATGCATTTATCTTGAAGACACAGCCACTTTGATCCTCTGAGCATACCAGTCAGACTTTAATAGCTCCAAGCAAGTATTGCAACAGCTTGGAGAAATAATCTGAATTTTATTACTTTACAAGAATGATTTCTGAGGGAAACGCTGGAAGCTGATGTTGTTGCATGAATTCAATGTGCAGAATTTGTTTTTTTTTTCCCTGGCAGGCTGGAAGGCAGCAGAAAGCAAGACAGAGCTGGGACTGCTAGGGACTGGTCATCTTAAATTGCATTGCCTTCCCCAGTGTGTATTTTAAGTTATGTCAAGATGTAAGAGTAAGCATTTTCATTTCTTTGTAGCATTTCAGTACATCTAAATATACCAAGGAGCAGTGTTTAGAGGCAGGCTGCTGTGAGCCAGAGAACTGAAAGGCTGGCACAGTACTTCTGATCCACAGCTCCTGTTTCTTCACTAACACAGCAGGAGAAATGAAGTTTGGTATTTTCCAACCAAAGGGGCAGAAGCCAGGAGTGTGTCACTCCAGTTCTGACCTCTGGTTTGGCCTGAGACTGAAAGAGAAATCCTGCAGCAAGAGAAGGAATCATTGTATGTGATTAATTCATATTCATCATCTGATGATTGTGAAGACCAACAAAATGCAGGAATCCACAGCTGCACATCTCTGAGAAAGCATCTTCCCTTGTGGGAAGGCTCCATTCTTTTCTTTTTTCCCCCACTTAAAAAGCTCAGTTCCAGATATCCAGGCACTACCCTGGGCACTTGGCCCATGGCTGTTGCAAAACCAACACGACAAACAAAGGGTTCCACAGTTCCCTCCCTTCCCCAACCACACCAGCGGCTCCTCTCTTTCGCAGACAGCCAACAAGGAACAGTGGCCCTGTGGTTCCCAGCTGCTGGGAACAGTTGGGAACTGGAGGGCTCAGGACGCTCCTTGTGTGAGTGGGAAAGGGGAGCAAGCCCTTCTGCCAGCCAGGATCCCCCACACTGGAGAATACACCCACCCGTGCCCCAGCACAGCCACAAACCACAGTAAGATCGCCCTGGGTGCACCAGCCCAGCCTGGCACAGGGCAGGTATTCAGAATCTGAGTTTTGTCTGGAGGTAAAAAGACCTTTACAACAATAGTGAGGTTTTTTCAGATGCAGCTCATCTGTTCCTGAGCATTTCTCCCACAAGTGCTCTGAGCTGAGCAGGAGGAGCTGCTTTGTCCAGCAAAGTAAGGATGTGCAGTGTCTCCAGTCAGGGCTGCATGAATTTGGAAAAAGCACAGATCCATTTGTCAGGGGAGATCAATAGTTTATTAACTTAAAGATCAGTTCACCAAAGCTTCATCTTTCCTTGGATTTGGTCCAGGCAGGTTAGGGCTGGAGACAGTGTGGCTTTCACCTCCTCACCTGGCTGAGGTGAGCTCTTGTGGGCAAGCCCAGGCAGGGCAGGTGTCGTTGCAGCCGAAACCAAGCAGGGATTATCCCAGCTCTGTGTGGAACTGGTGACAATTTGTACTGGGAATTTCACTGGCAAAAGGTTTAACTCATTAAAACTATTAACAATGAAAATCAGAACATGCAGCGTAGGAAAGAGTGTTTACATACGTCTGGTGCAAAGAGTGGCTTTGCAGGGTCAGAGAGGAGAAAAGGAGAAGGAATAAAACACAAAAAGATACCCCACTCCCATATAAAAAATAGTCCACGGAGAAAAAACCCAAGGATTGTATAAGTTATTTTTTAAAAATCTGTAAAACAACATAGCCAAGGATATTTTAAACACAATTATATAAACACCACATGACTTACTATTAAGATAGAGCATGAAAAGGTTTGTTTGGGGAAGGGTTTTGTAGAATTAAGTTTCCTGGCTGGATCCCTGGAATGTCTCATTTGGGAAATAGATGCCCAAGAAAAATCACTGCCATGAACAGGAGGATTTTGTGAGAGAGAGAGGGGTGTACCCAGCAAAACAGGGGGAGGATCGTAACGCAAAATGCCAAGAAAGATTAATTGGGACAACATCTCGTTTAGAGGAAGGATTTAGCTTGTTCCAGAACTGACTTAATCAGCAATGTACAAGCAGTTCCAGGAGGGAAATACATTTCGTGGTAATGCTGGTCTGTGTGGACAAACCCCCCGCCCCTGCCAAAACCCTACAACTCCTTGTAGGCACACGGGTTTTGCCTGGCTGCAGTTACCTGCAGGGCAAAGCCCTGCTGGGCTGACACACCTGCAGAGCCACGGGGGGCAGCTCTGGCTTTGGTCCTCAAACCTCCAGTTATTGCCACGGCCAGAGGGAAGCAGTGACCGAGCGAATCCGAACAGGAGTGCCGGAGCGGGCTGTGGGGCCCCGCTCCGGAGCCGCCTGGTTCATCGTTTGACCTATGTACAGAGCACGGCGCTGGCAATGCAGGTTTAGATCAGCTGGCACCTGGCACAAAAGGGCACCAAAAATGAGCCAGAACTGGCTCTTTCCTCGCAGGTGTGTGAAGTCCTGCATCCCTTGTGGTGAGGGCTCCCGCCGGCTGCTCGGAGCGGGCGGATCAGTAGGATTTCTGCGAAGAACCAAGCGTGTGTACATGGATCATGCATTGGTCCCTGCTCACCAGGAGTGTTTGAGAGTGTTAATATCACCACTTGTCTGCTGCTTCCAGGCCTTGATCACTCAGGGTACGCTCCAATCTCTGCTTAACATATTGCTATAGAAACGCGCCGACAGTGATATTAAAGCTATCAAACTTACGAGCAAATGCTTGACAGCACCATGTAAACTCTCCCAAAGCTGAAAAAATAAACTTTTGTCCTAAACATTTGGCAAAACTGGGCTGGCAGTCAGTGGAAGTCCTGGATGGATGCAGCCGCTGAACTTTACCCGGCCATAAGACACGTCTGACAGCAGAACTGCACAAACAGCTTCTTTTCACAGAGCTTGTTTGATTTCACCATCTCACAGAAAGTCTTGTCAGCTGGGAGGCCAGGGTGAGGAACAAGAGAAAATGAGAGCAGATTAACATTTTAAATAAACAAACATTGCATGTAACAGGCACAGCAACTGTGCCAGTGTTGGGGGAGACAGAATTGAAAAGGAGTCACTTTTTAAGGGCATCTTTCACATGGTTTTAATGAAGGAATAAAAGAGCTTTGCAGTGAGTGGGAGAATTAGCCCCAAGACTAAACTATAACAAAATACAAATGCTTGGATGTGTTTGAGCAATAGGCAGGTATCCAGAAGCAATGCCAGGTGAACCACCTGCCCCCCACAGCCCAAGCCCAGCCCACTGCAGCCATGCCCCAGCAAGCCCAGGAGCTCCAGCACTTTTAGCTTTAAATGGTTAAGGGAATCCCCCAAACCTCTCATTTTTGCTACCAGGAGAGCACTACTGTGCCAGCAGTTCTGCCACTTACCGTTGGTACAGGTTTCATTTGTCACACAGGAGCCACCGAGGAGGCTGTAGCCATCCTTACACCTGAGGCAGTTTCCACTGGAGCCCTCACAGGCTGAACAGTGGTCATCACACCTGGGGACAGAGACCTTGCTGTGGCCTGAGCCAGCACCAGCACCCTGGTCAGGCCACCCTCAGTGGGCCATCAGCCAAAAGACATCTGCTGGCACTGTGACAGCCAGACCAAACCAGAGGATGTGGAAAATGGCAAATTTGAAGCTGAAACGTTATTGAAGCCCTGGGTTTGGTGAGGCCAGCTCAATGGCCAGTGACAGCTGGTGACATCCCAAAAGCTCTTCCTTCTGGGAAGATTCAGTGGGACATGCATCTCACCTCCCAGCCATCCCAGCTAGAAAAAAGAGCTTCCCTTTGCAGCTAGAAAAAGAGCTGCAAAGGGAATCTGTGCTGGTCCCATCCATTTGCTCAGAGTAAAGAGCCCAGCACTGTGCTTCCTGCCTGGGGACTGTGCCTGAAATCCCTGGGAAGGGATGCTGGTCCCTTGTTCCTCCCTGCCGAAGAAACAGTGCAGGTGAGTGAAACCCCAGCAGGCAGGGATGGCGTTGTGTGTTCCCAAATCAGCTTTAATCCTTGCCTTTCGTGTTTGTTTTCATGAGGCTGAATCCACTCCCACTCCCCACTTAAAGCGCAGAGCTCCGGAGAGAGTGGGAGCAAATTGTTGCCTCCCGGCATCTCCCTGTCTCCCGCAGTCAGCTCCGTGCTGGGCTGAGGAGAGGGGAGCACTCCTCCAACATGGCCACGGGGCAAACAGAGCAGGTTTAATTGAAAGCTGGGCTATTTACCTAAACATTGCTGTTCCTCCCACACCTCCCCCAGAGAGCCCAGGGCTGAGGCTGAGCCCCTTCCACTGTAGCCCTAAGACACCTTGGCTGGCTCTGGTGGGGGTGCGTGCGGCTTCACTGCTCTGAAACCCACAGGGCAGGGCCGTGTGGGGTCCAGCCCCACAGCTGCCCTGGCTCCCTCATCCCTATTTTCATTTTCATCAAGCTGTGAGCTGTTTCCAGCATTATCCTGTCATGGCTGGCAGTGCTCCCCACCAGCCCTGGCTTTGCTCTGGTGGTTCTGTACCTCTTGCAGACTTTGTTGGGCAGCCCGTGGCTGTCGGCGGGGTAGAAACCGTCACGGCAGGCAGGGACACAGCGCCAGTGGGGTGCAGAGCCCTCGGGAGTGCAGGGGGTGCAGTCGTCCTCACCTGGCCCTGTGGGGACAGGGACAAGGGTAAAAATGGCACCTGGGTGGTTTTGGAGACAGTACAAGCATGGCCACAGCCCTTCATGGGATGGGGACACCAGCTTGGCTTTGTCTTGCTCATGAACGAGATGCTTGTTGTGCCACAGGGTCCCATGCATGTGCTCCCACCCCAAAAACTCAGCTTCCATCCCAAAAATTTCAGCTGGGACCCAGTGTCTGTTCTTCTGCAGAGCCAAAAGCTGGCTACCAGGGCTCAGTGAAGACCAGCACATCCCCTCTGGACCATCAGCCACCACTCCCAAGCATGCACCGGTTTGGATTTCCCCAGGATGGAAAAGAAGATGCTGAACTGGGCCAAGGAGGAACTGAAGGAGGAAAGTGCTCCAGAGAGGAGCTGGGAAAGCAGAGAGCCCCACTCTGATGTCTGTGTGTTGTGGCTGGACAGCAAAGCTCAGTGATGGAGGTGGTATCATTAAAGGGCTTCCACACACCAAGCCTGAGAAATGGCTATACAGGAAAAGGAGACGAGAAAAGGCTGGAAAAATAATTGTGGTGGAGTACGTTCACACTGACTGGAATAAGAATTAGAAGGGAAATAATTTTCTTCAGGGAATAAGAGCCCATTCCCTTCCAGGCTTGCCAACAAGATCAATAAATATTTTGGATTTAGACCGAGGCAATTGCCCATGTATGATAGAAGAGGTTCATGCCACTGAACATGGATTGTCTAGAGATCATATTATCATCAAATCTATGATGATTTTGAGGGCAGGCACAAACATTAACAATGGAAAATAATTAGACTTGCAGGAAGCAAGGAAGACAGGATTTAAAGGGAATGCTGAGCAACTTGAGGCAGCTGGGGGAAGCGGGAGTGGCCAGCCCGGCACTGTGGGGTGGCTGGGATAATATGGGATAACACACCTCAGCTGCCTGACATTTTTATCCGCTGCAAAGCCACCTTCCATCACTCCAAGAGGGTTTTACAGCCTCCCCCGCAACCTTATTAAACTAAAGCACCTGGCTTCGGGGAGATCGAGAAATAAAAAATGGCTCTAATAAAAATGTAAAAACTCCCCTAAAAACCTTTCCAGCATGAACATATACCTCACAGGACGTGCTGGAGACTTGGGATTGCATTCCCCCAGCACACTCTGCCTCGGCTCAGGGTGGGTACAGTGGGGAGTGGCATCTGATGCAGGAGGGGTTTGGGGTTTTGCATGGGATGCTGTGGGGCCAAGGCCATACCTGTGCTGGCGGGGCAGGTCTCGCACCGCCGCGGTTCCCGGCTCAGGTACATGGCAGGCTGGCACTCCGGCACACAGCTCTCCCCTGCCAGGCTGCCAGGAAAGCAGAGAACATTTGCACCCAAAGCTGTGGGATATGAGGACTCAACACAGCCCATTCCCATCTCCTCATCTCCCAGTGTCCTACGGCACTCTCAGCCTGTAGCACAGAAGGTGTTGGAAAATCAGCCAGCGTCTTAGAAGAAGTTAAATCCTGCCTGGACCAAAGGGACAGCTGCAGGCTCCTTAATTAAGTATCCAGGAGGAAATAAAATTATTTTTTTTCCCATGGGCAGGCAGCCAGGCTCTCCTGAAGACCTTTTGCACCACTGAGGCTCCCCAGAATAAAAGGAAATTGGTTCAGCGCCGCGGCCGGGCCGGTGCTGCTTCGCCGTGGCAGGGATGATTTGAAGTCCCGGCTTAAAAGGATATTGGACAATAAAAAACAAGCACCGTGTGGATTATGTCTGACAAGTGCCTCCACTTGTGCTTTTCTGAGGGAGTAGATAATCTTTTGGCAGCGGGAATTTCTTTGTCTGAGAGAGCCCCACTGCTACACCGTGGCTCTGACTCACTTACAGTGCCTGAGCACTGCAGACTGCTGTGGGATTGTACTTCCCTGAGCAATTGGGAATGGAAAACAGCTTCTCCCTAGAGCTGACACTGGGCTCTGTGTCCTGCAGATGTTGTGGGGCCAGCAGCAGTGGCACCCAGTGGTCCTCAGAGGGCTCTGCCTGCACCTGCAGTGCTGGAAAATCAGTCCTGTACTAGCCCCACTCAACAGGTACACCAAATAAAATTTTCAGCATGGATGACTCTGAGGGAAGGGTTTCTGCCTTTGCAGGGGGGATTCTCAGCCTGCCTGGAACAGCTCAGGCTGGTACCAGCTCTACGCAGCACTTACCCACCACCCTGGAAAGAGCTGGGAAAAATGAAATTAAATTTAAATCATGATTTTCAGCTAAGAAAGGGACACTAACCGCCACCTTTAAATCCCTAGACCTCCTAGGTCTAGGCACACTGCACCACAGCTATAACACTGTGGAAGCAGAATCTCTAGTCTTGAACTTAATTCACTCTAATTTCCCATCGGTTTCCCCAAATTTAAACCACAGGTATGAGTGCTGCAGGTATCAACTCCTCCCATGCTGATGTTTTACCTGAATCCCTCTTTGCATGCTGTACATTTGTCTGCTTCGCCAACACATTTTTTACAGCTTTGATGACATTTCAGACAGCGTTTCTGACCTTTCAAAAAACAAAGCAATGCAGGGAGAATAAAATCCGGACAGTGATTTGCAAGCAGCAGTCAGAGCCGCAAAGCCCCACTGCACCCCAGCACCAGCTCCCCAGGGTGGAAAGGCACATTCCTCCCAAAAGATCCTTGCTATTGCAGGTGACCTTATCTGTCACTGCTTGCTAAAAAAAAATATGCTTTGCAAGCAGCCAGGGTCATTAATTACAGTCTTCTAATTAAGAGCTTTGAGTTGAGCACCTCTGCTCTGCACCACCCTCTGAACACCCAGAGGTTTCCCTCCTCCCTTCACCATGCAAAGTGTGTCAAGAGGGAAATTCAAAGCCAATACTCGAGAATCAAGGTGTGTTCTCCACCCATAGCACTTAAAATAGAAGCAACCCCTGCACATCCACGTGCTGCAACTTGCAAGTGATAACCATCCTTACGTTCCTCGGCGTAGAACCCGGGCGGGCACAGCAGCACACAGGTGCCCATCTCGGGGTGGTGGTAGAGGTTCCTCTTGCAGGCCGTGCACTGGCTCGGTCCCCTCCCGACGCAGCGCTCGCAGCCCTTGTGGCACCGCCGGCACCTCCGGGCGCCGTTGTCACCGAAAAACCCAGCAGGGCACGAGCTCACGCACATCCTGGGGAGGGAACCGGCTTTGGTGCCAGCACCGGTCACCTCCCGCCTCGGGCACCCGCCACTGTCCCCTCACCCACAGCGTCCCCCAGCCTTGGCAGCAATTTGACCTTGTTTACTTCTTATTCTTGTGATTTACAGCATCTTGGAAGTCACAGGTCTAATTTGGAGATGGGAACTCTCTTGTCCCAGCTGTAGGTAAAATCTCCCTGTGCCATCCCAAGAGACTGAGGAGTGGAAACCCCAATTCCTGAAGTGACTTGGCAGCTCAACTGGCTGTCCCTTGGGTGTGGGTGACCCCAGCTGGTGAAGCCAAAGCTTCTTCCCCAACATAATTGTGTGGCCAAGATCCTCAAGGGCTCTCCAGCTCCATGTTCTCCACCCCACTGTACCCTAATTCAGGACAGAGATCCTCACACCTCCTGCCCTGCTCCACCCATGTAATTTCTCATACACTTCTTTTTTATGTAAACATCTGTCACCCACTCTAAGCTGTGAGACCTGAGGAAAGGTGTTGCTGTCACCCAGGGACCCCATGGGGACACCCCACCACCCCTCACCTGCCAGTTTTCACGCTGCCCAGGCTGTAGTGGATGCAGTTCAAGCACTGGTCGGCGTTGGGGCCATCGCAGCCCTGGTCACCACACTCAGGGTGGCACGGACCTGAGGAGGGAGAGACCAGCTCAGTGTGGGAGAAGCTGAGCACCCTCCAGGCACCACTGCCAGGATGCCCTGAATACATCCCTCCCTGGACCAATGGACACCTGGACTCTTCCCCCATCTTATTCTATATCCTATATCTATTATATTTTAAATTTTATCCTATCTATCCTATAGAGCTGCATGGCTTTGAGTGCTTGTCTTTCCTGCAGCTCATCCTTCCCAGAATGAATCCCACCCAGCTGTGCTCTGGTGCAACAGCAGCTTTGAAAGAGGGACTTGCTCCTCAGGGAGCAGCAGAGACACCCACCCCTGCCCATGCTGGAGGAGGAAAGGTGGAGCTTTTTTTACCCCTCAGACAGCTGCACCACCAATTTGTGGCTGGGACGGGGCATTTCCTACCTTCTAATTTCACCATCCTGCTGCCCCATGCTGGCCACAGGCACTGCTCCTCCCAGCCTGTCTCAGCCCCAGGCAGGATCAGACCTCGTGGCTCCCCCAGTTTTTATCAGGATTTCATTTTCCTGGGGGGAGCAGCGTGGCAGCTCAGGCAGCGCTTACCCGCGTACTCCTCCTCCTCTTCCGCCACCTCCACCTGGCTCTGCAGGAAGGCAGCTCTCGATGGCTCCATCTCCGATGCTGGCACTTCCAGTGACCTCCCCCGGGACTGGGGCACACTCAGTGCACTGTAGGGGTGCTCTCCTGTCCCGTAGAAGATGAGGCTCCACTCCTTCAGCTTCCCTGTGGGGCAGACACAACCTCAGCCATCCTGCTCCCTGTCTCGCCCATCTCTGGGGGATCCAGCTTTGGGGGAAGTGGGAGGAGGATGGACTGGACCATCAGGGTGTCACCGCTGGCACAGCAATGCAGAAGCAAACAGTGAACACCCAGAAATGTTCATGAGCCCCTGAGCTTCCAGCCCACACAAATGCAGCTGTTTAAGCCACTTACAAGGGATTTTTAATTCCATAACTCATCTGAGGAACCGCAGCATCACCACAGTCTCTGAGTCCAACACTGCAGAAAACCAGTAATTTTAAAAGCTCCACAATAGAGGATTATTTCTGTCTGACAAAAGCCACCCGGCACACACTGGATTATTTCTTGCTGCTGTTGCTCCAGCCATCTCTTTGCCTGACACAACAGAGGTCTGAGCTCAGCATCCCCCAAAACACTGTAGTGGACCTGGTGAGACCCCCCCTCCCAAGGCATCACACCCACACCAAAACCCTTCACGAGCCACATGGCTTTGGGGACAGTCCAAAAATGCTGCTGCTTCTTTCCAAACACTGTTTTTCTTCCAATTCCCCATCAATGCGAGTCACTTCATGCCTGCAGCGTGCTCAGCTTTAACTACTAATCCCTGTGTTTCCAGGAAGGGCTTAAAATTTGCAATACCCAAATCTCCTGGCTCTCCCAAAGGCATGAGAGGACACACCTGCTGCACAGAGCAGTGCTGGTGTGGAGCCTGAGAAGGGTCAAGCCCTGGAAGTATCAGCTGGGGAAGCGCCTTTGTCAAAAGAATTGAATTTGCTTTAAATCTAAAATATCCTGCGTGAGAAAAGCCCAGGCTGAACTGGACTGATCTGGGGGTGCAGCAGTAGCAGCAACATGACACTCATAGTATTTAATTGATATTAAATTAACCAATTTAGTGATATTAAATTAACATTTAATACCCATTTCTGCTACGAGCTGGGAGCATGTTCCCTCTTTTTTCTCTTGCTGTGCCCTCTCTGCTTCAAACCCAGCACACTTTTTGAGGGGATGACTTAATGCACTCATTCTCATTTTGTTTTGCCAAGTCCTGATACCTGTGAGGGGCTCAGAAACGCCCACCACAAACTGTAAATACCAGGGGGCAAAAGCAGCTCTGTGGGCGCTTTGCTGCTGCTCTCTGAGTTCAAAAGATTTGGGGTGAAGGCAGCAAACAGAAACGCTTTCTGTGCAACGCACCCCCACGTGCACCTCCCGCCAGAAAGTAGCGTGGGAGAAATTTTTAATATTCTCCTGGCTTCCTATCAGTGATTGTGTGGATTTAACACCCCCACAACACACGCCAGCCCCAGGCAGGATGCTTCACATCCCGCTGCCCCCAGCCAGCGAGGCGGCTGCTGCTTCCCGGCGGGGCCGGATCCTGCCCACACGGCTCCTGTGCTGGGAGGGGGTCAGGGAGCCAAGCTGGGGAGGAGGGGACACAGCAGAGTTTGGGACATGCAGGGGGTCAGGCTGAGCCTGGCCACCCCCCACCAGCATGGTGGCAGTCTAGGGAGGATGTCCATCCGTCTGCAGCCCGAGGGGCATCGTCCCCTTGCGCCGTTGCACAACCAGCCCACATGCCAGATGTCCCAGCAGTGAAGCAAAACAAACAAACAACAATTACAGCTCTTGGGTTTCCTCATTTTGACTCATTACAGTTTAATTTTGGAAACCTGGCTCTTGGGTGCAGCCAGTATACTGTTGCTGCTGCGAGAAAACCAACTTCCAGCTCAGCCAGACCTGCAGCCTCCTGCATTCAGAGCTGACATTTCATTCCCATTTTTGAAAATCTGGGCAATACAGATTTTGTTGGAGTCTGTTAAACTCCAAATTTATAATTTATATAATTTATATAAATTTATACAATTTATATAAATTTATAGCCAAGCGAAGCAGCCTACAAAGGGTTTTGGGAGCAAGAGAGACTGGTGGGCTCTGGGGGATCCTTACCTTGCACAGCAGGGTTGCGCACTTGGGATGGTGTGTCGTGGATCTCCAGGGTCCACTCCCCCGCCGCCCGCTCCCCCCAGCAGTGGACAGTCATGAACTCCCAGCCCTTGAAGCCTTCATTGGAGTGGTCAAACACCCTGCAACGGTAATGCCATGCTCCAAGAGATGTGACTTTGAATGTTGTATTTTATCAGAAAAGGTAGATAGGCAACTGAGGATTTTAGGGATCCTTGCATGCACGCTCCCTTGCACCAAGCTCTCCTGCAGCTGAAACCTGCACATTCCTCCCACTTCCCCCTAAAACCCAAGGAAACTTACAGCAACCCCCTAAAGGAGGATGCTGCCCAGCCCAGCCGTGCCCTGGCTCTGGCTGCTCTCACCTCCTGGCGAGGAGCTGTGACCGTGTCCCGGCAGGGGAGATGAGGCTGATCTGGAGGTCCCCCCGGCGTGGGTGGGCGATGCTGAGCCGCACCAC
The DNA here is from genome assembly GCF_030490865.1 of Poecile atricapillus. Taxonomy (NCBI): domain Eukaryota; kingdom Metazoa; phylum Chordata; class Aves; order Passeriformes; family Paridae; genus Poecile; species Poecile atricapillus. The sequence continues at coordinate 2,895,945 of NC_081259.1, read as the reverse complement.
GACGTGCTCCAGGTACAGCACGTGCTGGTCCCGCTGCTCGGCGCAGGCACTGCTCAGGGTGCTGGCACGCAGCACGTGGTCAGCTCGGATGTACCTGCCAGGGACAGGGCACGGCTTCAGGATGGGGACAGAGTGCCCCAGGCTCCCAGGCATGGATGCCCTGTTAGATCTGAACCTGGTCTCCTGCTGCTTCACAGCAAAAATTATCTTATCTGCCACTGCAATTCCCAGTGTCCTAGCAGGGGAATTTGCTGAATTGCTGGATGGTAACAAGATGAGTTTGAAGTGCTTCGAAGATCTATGCCTTATGGGCTGCAAGGGCGCTGCTTTATTATAATTACGAGTGCAGCGCTCCTCTTTGGGCTGTAATTAGTGTCTGTATCAGATAAATAGCTTCATGAACACACTTGGCTCTGCACTCATTCCTGTTTTGCATATGCAAGTCTCTAAAAGACTTTGCTGATTAACAACTCTCTTGCTCTACAGCCAGGAGTTGGTAAATGAGGAGTGTCCACTTGGTCAGTGATCCCACTCTTCACCTAGGAGGGACTGACCTACCAAGGGTGAGATGTGAATCTGAGCTGGATTGAACCTGAAGCCAAATTCAAAGAGAACCAAGACACTGGAAATTTGGTAAACTTTGCAACAAATCACCAGTTTTTGGTGTCTTCCATCAAGACAACGTGTTCAGTGTAAGGGTGGAGACACCAACACATCACTGCTCACGTAGGACCCAGCAGGCAAGGTGGGTTTGGTCTCTCTCTGTCAGCCCTCAAAAACTCCCCATTAATCACTTGTCTGGGAAGCAAAATCTTGCAAAAGGGGAAAAAAATCACCCACTGTCAAAGCTGGCCCTGGAGAGCCCTGATGGGACCTGCACTTCACCAAGCCACAGACACAGACCCCACAACACTCACTTGGGCACCCTGTCCAGACTTCCCACACAGATGTGCTGGGGAGGAACCATCTTCCACTTCTTGGCTTCCACCACAATAGCATCAGCATCCACCAGCCCAAAACCATATAGATGGCTAACTGGAAAGAGAGAAGACTCAGAAACCCTCAGCTTTCCCAGCAGGGATCAGGAGCTCCTCCTCAGTGCTTGGTGGAGCATCCTCCAACAGTCAGGGAAGGTGTGGAGTTGACCCCGTTGGGATATGAAGTGTTTCGGAACATGGAGCTCACCACCCTGGCCAAGTTACACCCCAAATCCACACTGGCACCCTGAAAACCCATTGCTGGGAGCAGTCCAAGGAAAGTAGCAAGAAATTCTGAAGCTCAAAAGAGAGTCTCCAGCAAACAAGTTTTCCAAATCCCCACCAAGTAAGAGTTCCAAGCATCTCGCCCCATGAATTACTGCCCTCTCCTCCCTCCACTTAACAGCCTGAAGGTAGGAACCCTCAGTGAACCTGACAGTGGCCACCCATGGTGCATTGTCGCCATAAGTGAAGCTCTGGAGACCTTTATTTTCCCTTGTTTGGCTGTTCTTGCCCTGCCATCCCCACGGCCTCTCACCTTTATGCCCCGCTCCGTTGGTTTTCCAGTCGGGCGCTCGCAGGTGCCCTGGCCGCGAGGTTTTGACCAGCAGATGCTGGACATCCCTCCAGGTGAGCAGGGGGCTGCAATGACACGTGGCTCATGGGGTGGCTCTGCTGTTCCCTGTCCTCCCAGCAGCAGCAGGTACCCCACAGGAAAAGAAAACAAACAAAAACCACACCAAACACCCCTCTTTCCTGCCTAAAAAAAAGCAGAAATTGATGATTTAAATGCTGACACCCTGCCAGCACTTAAGGTGTCCCAGCAGGGTGTTGTGCCCCAGGAAGGGATGCCACATGCTCATGGAATTGCAGGATTTGCTCCTGGATAAGGCCATTTAGCTCTCAGGCTCTAGGGTAGAAATGAGGCAAATCAGGAAGGTATTCCCCATTTTTTTGTAGGAGACAGAGAGCAAAGCACATCCTGAGGCAGGATAGTGGGCTCAGCAGCTTGCTGATCCACAATGCTGAGCAAACATTCCCTTTATAGGAATAACAGCAAAAAATTGCTGGAAATAAAACCTGGGTTGTTCATTAAACAAAAAAATTAAACCCAAATTGTGTCAACCTCCCCAGACTGTGTTTTTGTGTTCAGAGTGCTGGACACTGAGTGCTCTGTGCTTCTGAGCCCCCTCATGACCCCAGCTCAGGGATATTGCTGGAGAATTTTCCCTGCTTTACTTACAGTCAGTTGCTCAGCATCTCGAGCAGGGATTTATATTGCTCTTGAGCAACATTTAAAGAAAGAAATTCAATTTATTCTCGCTTGCCATAATGGAATGCCTGAGCACCAAGCTCTGGTAGTTAATGTTGCGGTTTATGCCTCAGCTAAACAATTCAAAAATTACATCTAAAGCTTTTAATATATTTATAATGAAAATGGCGTCTCCGGAAATGCTCTCGCCCGACCTGGGTGTTGGGATTAAACCAGAGGAGGAGGAATGGAGCCACAATCACCATCCCTGGATGAGAGTGCAGTGCTGCCCTGAGGCTTATTCTTATTCCCAGCCTTCATTTTATTTCCACTCCATAAAAATAATAATAAGCTCATGAGAAGCCACTCCATGAAGCAACACAGGGATGCCCAAGGGCTGTTCCTGGGCTGGGGGACCATGATGGAACCAGGATTGGGATGGGGACAAGAGGAAAAGAGCAGCTCGTTTGAACCAGGGGTGTGTGTGTTGCTGACAAGTTCTGTGAGTTTTTGACATTGTGAAAAAGTAGTCCTTTTCCCCCAGAAATGCAACACTTGCTGAAAAACATCACTTTTGCTCACATTTCCCAATGTCTGTGATGTTTTCTGACTTTTTCTTTTCCCAGGAAGTATTTATAAAACTCCCACTGGAGCTGGCTGTCAGTGCTTTCAATGCACCTACTGAAAAGCCTGACTGATGTCACCAGCCCCAAACTTTTCAACAGATGGCAACAAGTGAAGAATTAGATCAATAAAACACCTGTGGGAAGATCACATTCAAAACAACAACACTGCCAGAAAGGAGCGATTTAAAATAACTTCGTGTCATTTTGGTCACTCCAGAGGAAACAAAACTGCCTCGTTTCTTTCAGGTTTTGCTCACCAGATGCTAAATGTGGGAACATTTCTCCTGATGAGGTTACACTTACTTTGCCTCCAAAGCCAAGGCGATGATGCCCGCGACCATCGGGGCAGACACGGAGGTGCCGGTGTGGCCGTCAGTGCAGCGGTGCCGGAGATCCGTGGTGACCTGTGGAGAGAGGAGCTGCAGCACCCAGAGTGCTCCCAGCATGGGCCCTACCCCATTTGCACCCCAGATTTGCTTGGGATGCTGCCAGAGAGGAGATGAGCCTGCTGGTACCCAACCCCTGCCAAGACTCCAATGCCATCGGGGGGCACAGAGCCCCAAAAATGGGCTGCAGATACATCTGGTGCATGAGAAAACACCCCTCTACTTTGTATGCCTTTGCTCAAAGGTGCAAAAACTATTTGAAAGGGAAAAAAAAATCCATTTGGCTGTGGATCAGCTGGAGGAAAAGGTGGATGGAGCAGTGTGAGCTGATGTGGGTACACATGAAGGGATGCATACTGAGCTGGGCCATATTAAACACTTTCTTTAAAGCCTCCAGCTCCTGGTCTTGGACAAGAATTTCCATTTGCATAAAGGGAAAAAAAGCACCATTTCCAGCTTTTTTGTTTGAAGACAGAGCACGATGTTTGGGTACCAGAAACTTGGGCAGGAGGTGAGAGGCCAAAAGATGCTTTTTCTAATTTTAAAAGTCTCCTAAGCTTTGAGTTAATTTGGTGATTTCTGGATGGGAAGCTGCTTTGGGTTCTTGCCCAACAGTGCTCCAGTAGCGCTGGACTGGGGCTGGCCTCAGCCATGCAAACACTTCTGCAATGCCATGAAAATGAAAACTCCCCACTCAGTAAGGTGTGGGTAAGATGCTGTGTTGGTGAGAGATGTTTTACTTCCCAAGGTTCAGATGATGCACAGAGGTGTCAGTAACAATGAGCCATGGTGTGACCAGGCCACTGCAGCTGTTGGGACAGGGCAAATACAGCCTGGATGATAGGGAAAACTGCACTGATCCACATGTGCACACATTTTCAGGGAGTTCCTTGGCTCCAGAAAGTCTCAGCTCCCAGTTTGGGGCTGCCACACCCCTGTTAAATGTCTCCATCCTCAACCTTTTTTCTCTCTCAGGCTAAAAATCCTCAAAATTCACTTTTTTAAAAAAACAAACAAAACAAGATACAATGAGCAAGTACTTTGGGGAACAGGTAAATATTTACACAGGTATTTTTACAAACCTCCAGCCCTTTCACCCATTTACCAGGAAAAACACTACATCCCCGAGCAAAAACCAGAGCAAAACCCACTGCAGAGCTAAGGACAAAGCCTAGCTCTTCCAACAACGCCATCACCCACAGCCCAGCTGTACAGAAAACACCCAGGGGGTGCTGCCCCACTCGATGTTGGAGTAAAACTCACAATTTTCCGCTCATAGAACGCCCCGCTGCTGTAGGTGGTGGCGAGGGTGGAGGCACACTCCTCCAGGTACCAGGGCTTGTAGCCATTCTCGGTGGTGCTGCTGATGGAGATGGTGTAGATGCTGTTGGTGTAGCCATCACAGGAGCAGTAATCGCCCTCTCTGCCGCCGTTCCCCGATGCCCAGACGAAAATGGACCCCAGTCCCCTGCGACCCTGCAGGCACAGAGAGTGTGGAGGGTTAGAGGAGGTGTTTGCCCAGGATGAGAGGCTATCTTGGCATGGGGAGGAGGGGGTAAGTCTGATTTTTGGGTGTTTGGTTAGGGTGGAAGGGTCCCACCCTGTCCAGCACTCAGCCCCCTGCATCAGTCCCCACATGTGTCCCTCGGCTCAGTCAGTCCCAGTTTACAGGCAGTGATTTCCCCCAAAAGTATGGGAGAGCCTCCAGCAACAGGACTTTGGCATTTTCCATGGGAGAAAACATCTTGGGTACTCAAAGTCCCTGGGTCAGGTACTAACACACAGCATGGTGCCTTTAGGGATGGCCCTGCAGGAAGAACTGGCAGGGAACCCCCAAATCCCAAATCTCTCAAGCCCACAAAGCCCCTCATGAACCACCCAAACCACCAGAAGCCTTCTCCCAGCCTATCCTTTAGGTTTCTTTTGCTTGTCTTTTATCTTTTAAATCCCATCCTTTTCTCCCCTCCCCATCACTTGGCTGGAACATTTGACGGGGCCATCCTCACTGGGTACAGCTCTGGGACCCCACTGGAAACTGGGGAGTGGGAGGGGTGTGCCTGCTGCTCAGACCTCCCCGGATCCAGGGGAAAATCCCACCTGGCAGCAGCAACCATGGTGCCAACAAGGAGCCCCTGAAGAAGCCAATACCATGAGAATGAGCCCCAGTCATCCCTGCATCCAACCCACTGCCGGGACACCCAGGAATAACCCAGCCCTGTGGGGGGGGTCACAAGCACGGTGCCGACAGCATCCCAAACAGGAGGATTTTTGGTGATCTAAAAGGGTTAGGGGCAGGAAATGAAGTGGCTGGTTCTCTTCCCTGCCCCGTAAGGCAGGGTTCTCCAGGGAGGATGAAGAGCTGCCGGGCTTGGCAGGCGATGGAAGCAGCGGAGCAGCCCCATCCTCCCTGCAGCTGCTCCTGCCACAGAGAGATTTTGGCACTCGCCTGGGCAGATCTGGTGTTTACATCCCTCCCACTGCTCTGTAGCAGCTTCCTCCACAAAAAATAATAATAACAATAATAATAATAATAATAATAAAGCAGCTTTGCTCTGGAGGAATTCACCAGGATTTATTGTGGGCTTTAGGCGCCAGGGGGAGCGGGATGGTTTATTACCTGTCTCGCCCCCCTCCTGGGGCAGAGGCTCTCTGAGCTGACCCTGCCTCTGGATACACAGTCTAAGTCAGCCTCTTTCCTTACTTTATGAAAGTTTTCATTATCTGGGCTGCCTCCCAGCCAAACTGGGTGGGTATTTCCCTAGCAAAGATTAATAGAGCTGTCTGGAGCTCTGCAAGAAAAAGTGCAATTGCCAAGGGAATTACTGCCCTGCTCCACATCACCGAGAGCTCGACCCAGCTTGCCAGCCCACCAAGCCTGCTGCTGGCATCTCTCATCCCACTTTCCAGGGTTTCCTGGATCTCCAAGAAGGCAGCATCCCAGCCCACACACTTGGCGCAGACAGTGACCATCCAGCTCCCCACACCAACGTCAAAACACCTCCAAGGATGGGTCCCACTGCATGCAACCCAAGCTTTCCCAAATCACTACTCAGAGGAATAAAACCAGACACAATTGGCCAAGCATCTGGAGATGCAGCAACGATTTTGATTGGGATCAGATGATTGGGAGCCCAGACCTCCCTTTCATCCCTCGCCCTGAGTGTTGCACCCAGGGGACCAAGAAAGGCTCAGACCTGCTCCAAACCCACATCCCTACGATGCCCAGGCAGGGCTGCACTGGGGGAAGGTGGGTTTGGAGACAGCACGGTCACATGAGGACATGAACAGGCACATGAATGACACTGCAACAATGCACAGCTAACACCTGACAGCATTCCTGGCAGAGCAAGAGCTCACCACGTATTGCAGCTCCCTTGGATTGAAAAAATCCATTCTTTCCCTTTGCTCTCAAATAAGGCACACTCAAGATTTCTGTAAGCAGACCCCAAACATCCAGTTTCTTAACTTGTCATCCTCCTAAGCCAATGCAATGCCAGTGAGGGGCTCCTGGCTGCTATAAAACCTGAATCTGGGCATCATTTAAGCAGGGAATCCCTCCCTGGCCAAGCTGGGGCTGATCCAGCTCACCCCAGCAGCTCATGGGTTGTCTGTGGGATGCACAGCATCTCCTGCTTCCACAGCACTGCGGGGCCTGGGTGTTTGCCCAACAGCACTCCACAAATGACCAGGATAAATATCCCCTCGTTAGCTTGGGAACTAATAAAGTGTGGCTGGAGGAACAAGAAACAAGATGATAAATTACCCCAGCGCAGTCCTATCGCTAATAGATAAAGGTTATTTTAATGTTTCCATTAAAAACTCAATTTTAAGGATTTATAACTCGGTTACAGCTGTTTGCTCGGGCTAAAGGTGGCAGTTAACTATCTGCTTGCAGCTTTCCTCGTTATTTAAGGAGATGGAGTTGGCAATTACGAGCTGTGCATGTGGGATAGTGGGTGCTGCAAACACGGGGTGGCAGTGGGGAGACTGGGCTGTCCCCTGAGAGGCAAAAACAACATCCTAAGGCAGTGGGGCTGTGCTATGCAAGTGCTGCTGCCCGTTTGCTCCTGCATGGAAAAATAAGGTCTAAAAAGCAGCTTGTTCCCCCGTATTTACACGGCGTGAACTCCCCGGCACTTCAATGGATTCCTCGGCAGGCTCACCGCCCCAGCAGGAAATCAAGTAAACAGTGGGAAAAACGCTCCACCCTATTTTTAGATAAGAGGCCACCCCAACTCCCAGCACACTGCGGGAAGAGGCAGCAGAGGAAGGAGTGGTGGCAGAGGTTGAAGTGGGGGCTTCACAGCCCAGCCTGGGGCTGCTGGCAATGAAACTCCAACCCCAGATTCTCTGGAGCACCCAGGGAACAGCCACTGTGGAGCCCTGAGCCACTGAGCCACTTACCCGTGGCACCCACCGAGCTGCCAGAGAGGGCTGTTTCCCAAAGCTTTTAGCCAATATTGAGCATTTTTTAAAAGAAGTACCCAAAAAGGGAAGGGCCACAGGAAGGCCAGAGCATCCCCAGCAGTGATTGACAGCTGTCAACCATATGTGATGTTGGCTGAACTTTCTTACTGGAGGATCTCAAGGACAACAATCCATTGTCAGATCCTGTGGCAACACCCATGTCCCTTCCCAGCCATGACACAGCCACTTTTTCTGGGTGGAAAACCAAGGGAATGCTTAACGTGACAGAGGCCCCTGGGGGAGGATACCAGGAGCCCGAGGAGCGTGGAGGAGAGGGTTGGACACGCTGGGGTTTGGGTACTGCTGTTTCCATCCACACCAGCATCCAGGGGGGACATTTTGGGGTGCAAAGTTACACCCCACAAGAGCTGCTTTGGGTTTATCATCCCAGCAGAGCTTCACAACACAACCTGGGGCCTCCCCGCTCTGCCAGGGCTGTGCCGGCCGTGCCGAGGGGTCCCACCATCACCGGGCACCTCCCGCCATCACCACCCTCAGCCGCCAAATCCACCGGAGCGCTTAGGGACGCCGGGGAAAACAAGGAAAAATTAAAGATGATTGGCTCCCCCCCACCCCAGCCCTAGAGCTGGCAGTGCCTCAGGGGGCTGAGCTGCCCAACCCCGCGCCAGACCCCGGGCCGGCCGTGGCCCTTCCCACGGGACAGGAGGAGGAGGGCGAGCGCGTCTGGGCGCTGTGGGATCCACACCTTTTTAATGCCTTGCTCAAAAGCCTGTTTGGCCAATAGACCAGGTCCATCAACTGTCTTCCCATCATCATCTGGCCCCCAGCTCGCGCTGTAAATGTCAATGTAATCGGGTCTGATGCCAAGCGACTTCGCTTCAACAACATCTGTTACATCTCCATCTAACATACGAATGCCTAAAAGCACAAAAACATCAGACATTAGGGCTTCATGGCGTGGATGACAGTGTGAGGATTGCAATCAAAGGGCTTTGTTAACGGCGGCGGAAACCACATGGCTCAGGCGCGCCTGGAATAGCTTCAACCCATGGCCCCGCATGCCAACAAGCCTGGCAGCAGGATGCTGGGGAGCTACGGGGGAAGTTTTCTGTGTTGCTGGCTTCATGGCAAGTGATGGAGAAGGGGGTGTTAAAATTCACTTCCCCTCCACTGGTGGGGAATGGGTGGTGGTAGTAGTACTGCACTCCCCAGAGACAAAATCCCCCCACTAAGATAGTTTTTCCTCCCCTTTTGATTCCTTAGCTAGCATATTTCTCCACCTGGAAGATTTTGGTGTTTCCTAAACACTCATGCCCCCCCAGCTTCAGGCACACTGGTGGGATAAAGCCTCCCCCCTCGAGTGGGGATGGATGACTGTGACTGTCCCCAAACCCCATCACTGCCCAACTGATGCCAGTGGTTCCCCGGAGAGGGAGAAGCCCCAGGAAAAAACCCAGGCTGTGGTTTGTATGACCAAAGTCAGAGCCAGGACCCCAACACACGGTGGGACAACAATGCCACCCAGGATAACTCTCACTTCCAGCTGGGAATGCCAGCAGGTACCAGCCAGGATGCTCACAGGCAGAGCCCACCAGCCATGGTGGGATTGCTGCACACCCCCAGCCTCCAACTGCTGCAACACGACAGCACAACTCCTGCTGCTCTCCATCACCCTTTCCCTGCTGGATTTCCTCTCCACACAGTGGGCAGAGGGTGCCAGGCACCCCAACAGGCTGCCCAAAAACAGCCCTTGCAGGAAAAGCGATGCTGGAAATTTCAGCATCGTATTTTGTCAGCCAGGGAGAGTCTGGTTTATAAAAACGCATTTCCCCTTCCACATGTATTTTGTCTTAAAGCAAACAAATGCAGGCAGATGTCATTCCAGCTGCAGCTGCGCTCTGGACACCAGTCAACTCAAATATCTCCTTCTGAAGCTGTCCCTGACCAGCCAAAACCAAGCTTAGAAATGTAAAATCAGGGAGCAGAGCTGTTCCCAAAAAAATTCCTCTTTGTCAACAAGAAAACACAAGGAGAAGGGGCGAGGAGCCAAGGCCAGTGTCTGAGCTGCACACGGCAAGGAAAACCAGACGAGGGATGGGGTTTGTGCTTGCTTTATGTGGCTGTTTTCATCAGCAAGCCCAAAATCTGCCTAAAGTCAACCCAAAGCCTGCCCAGAGACAGCCACCCACAATGAGGAACTGGTCAAATAATGGGGAGCAGGAGGGAGCAGGGGTGGGTGCTGCAAAATAAATGAGCTTTGTGTCACACAGGGAGCAACACCGACCTCCAAAGCGGGCGTTCGAGGAGAGGAAAGAGGAGGAGGAATGGCAGGAGCCCTTTCCTTGAGCAGTGATGTGTTTTGCCCAGGGCATATGAAAAGCAATGCAAGAGCACTGAAGAGCAGCCAGTAAAATTAGATGGAAGCTCTCCGAGTGTGACAAATAGGCTTCCCCAACAAGTTGTGCTCATTAATCGCTGCTTTATTTGTGTAATCCATCTAAAATCACTCTCGCTGCAGCTATAGCGTATTTTCCTCCATGATCCCAAACTTGATACGGCTCAGACTCTATTTTTCCCCTTTGCCTGCTCACGTTGTGGGAAGCCCCCGGCCCCCAGCCCTCTGCCAGGTGCCTTGTCTCACTCAACACCTCCCCAGCACACCCCTGAGGCAAGGCACTCGTTAAAGGGAGCAAATTAAAATGAGACCCAGAGGTCGTCATAAAATCAACAAGGAACGCTCGTCTCCACAGCTGCTGTAGGGAAAGGAGCATGAAGGGAATGGCCTGATCCTGCAGGATCCAACAAATCCCACCATCAGCTTTGTCTTGCTCTGCTGCTGCTTGCTGTGTACTTGGAGATGGGCTTTTAGAGGCAAGAAGCCTCTAAGAAGCAAGAAGCCATCACACATGTAGGAGATGGGATGGGATGAGGTGCCATAGCCCTTACAGCCCTGCCAGTCCACTCTTCACCCTCCCTGGGGCCATTTATTTCTTCCCCCTGGGGATTTTCCCAGCACAGGCAACCATGGGAGATACTAGGCCAAGAGCAAGATCCTGTGGACACTGCTCAGACACAACCCTAACAAAAGCTGTTCCCTGCACAGCCAGGATGACTAAGACAAAAGAAGGAATTAAACTCCAAATTCACCTGTGGGCACTTGGGTCCATGCTACATGGTCACTTCTCCCTGCACTCGGGTGGTAGTGGGGGGCTGCAGGAAAAGCCCCTCTCCTGTTCCAATCATGCCAGGGATGGGGCTGAAGGCTGAAAGAACCCAGATCCAGGCATTTGTCCCCTACACACTTCCACCAGCCAGGGGACACCACACTCCCACCCCCACTGCAACCCTCATCTCCCCAGGGTTGCCTGGGTTGGCCAGAACTGCCTCAGCTCAAACCAGCTGGGCTAATGCAAATGAACTCAGCAATGTTAATTAACACTAGGGTCCAATTTGGTGATAGGGATTCATTTGCTTTCCACACATTGTGTTATTTGAGGGCCTGCACAGAAGATCCCTCCTAGATGCATCTCTGGCCTCGCATCTTCTTGGGGTTTTTTCCCTGAGGGTATTTTTGGGGTTCTCCCTAGGCCCCCTGCTTTGAGCAGCTCCTCAGCACCCTTTGACCCCACAAACGAGTGACATCAGCTCTGACCCACAGCCAGCACTACTGACCAGAGCAAACACAGCCACCCCAAGGACAGACCCCCTCAAGAGCAGGCATGGACTTTTGGGGTGAAAACATCACCTCCTCAATCCACGTGCACCCTCACAGCAAGGATGCAGCCCAAGCAGAAAGTTTCCACCCTAAATACATGGAGCCAGAGTCCCCTGCATGCCATCTCACCCATCCTCCCCAACACCCCTGGGGCTCCCTGCAGCCAAGGCACCAAGGAGGAGACTTTCTCCTGGGGGAGCAGCATCCCACCTCTCCCCCAGGAGCCTGTTGGTGTGACCAGGGTGGTCACAGTCCCTCATGGGGATGGTGAGGGGCAGGGGAGCCACAGAGGTGCCAGCCTCACCTCCGATGCGGGCGTTGTAGGCGATGCCCACGATGCAGTAGGAGTTGTTTGCTGCTGCCGCCACCTCCCCTGCGCAGCGAGTGCCGTGCCTGCAAGGAGAAACCCCCCATCAGCTGATGGCCATGGCAAAGGATCCCTCCAGCCACACCCCACCCAGCACCCAACACCCACCCCAGGGCTGGAGCAGAGGAAGAAACTGCCCTTGCCCAAAACCCCCACCAAGCAGGTGGAGGAAATGAATGCTGAAAGCAATTTGCTGTTTGCATTTTGCACCTAGATCCAATCTGCTGTTTGCATTTTACACCTTGATGCAACTTCCTCTTTGCATTTTGCACCTAAATGCAACTTCCTCTTTGCATCTTGCACCTAAATGCAACTTCCTCTTTGCATCTTGCACCTCAATGCAACTTCCTCTTTGCTTCTTGCACCTCTATGCAGGCTGCTGTTGCCATTCCTGTTTCCTTTCCACCTGTAACTATCCCTCTTTAACTGAAGCCCCAAAAATGCATCCAGGCTTTGCTATCTGAGCCACCCATCCTGACTCACGTGGTTCAATCCCCAGCCAGGGCAAGGAACCCCCTGGTGCTGTATTGGGTGGCTGGAGGATTCATTAATTAATGTGGTTGGCAGCGGCTGAATTTGCATTAAACACAAGGACTCTGTGCAAAGTCCTTAACACAGTCTCCTCCACAGAACTGGGAATGGGGAAAGGGACCTGGAAGACACCCCAGAAGGGACAGCCAGCCTCAGTGACACCCCCAGACTCCTTTCTCCATTACAATTAGCATCACATACTTGTTCTCATTGCTGGCATCGTAGCGTGGAGTTGGGTCGTGGTCATTCCCGTTAACATCATAGCTTGCAAGAGGGTCCTGAAAATACCAGATTCACCATTAGATTCAACTTCCTAGATGGTTGTGGTGGCCAGCAGCTGCAGTGATGGCCAGTGCAGGCAAGCAGGGCAGAAAATGATACTTTCCTGTTAGTATCTTACTGTTTGCTCAGAATAAATGGTTTTAGGCTGCACTCCTGCATGTTTCCCAGGGGAAATATCCTGCTACCTCAGGAACTGCTCCTCTGAACCCCAAATCCTGCAGGGTTCAGCACCCCCCTCCCTCCCCCTGTGGCCATGTGGGGTTTGAGCTAGGGTTCATGCAGGTTTTTGGCTCTGCCCTGGTGAGCAGAGGGAGGAGGCTGCTTCCCAGGCAGCTGCAAAGGGAGTTTCCCCCCAAACCTCCTTATCTAAAAACCTCATTTCCTTCTTAAAAAAAAACTCAAGCTTTTTTTTTTTAAAAAAAAAACACAACAACTTTTCCTCTACATATGCCAACGCACAGACTTCAGCTGTGTTTACACACTGAAATTCTCCATAAATCAGTTCATGGTGAGAATCAGCCCCAGTCCATCCCATCCATCCCCCAGCTCACATAGTTTTGCAGGAGGTCAGGGTGGTTCCTCTCTATGCCGTCATCGAGGATGGTGACCACCACGTTCTTGCCTGTGTAGCCCCTCTGCCAGGCTGCCAGGATGTTCATCTCCGACCTGCACCGACTGTTTTTATCACCGCAGTGCTACGGGGACAAACACAGCTGCAAAAGGGCTGCAACCCCATTCCAGCCCATCTAAGCAAACAGCCAGGCTGGGAGCCCATTTAATCAACCAGAAAATATATTTACAGCCCACCCCCTGCCATATAACTTGCAGATTTGTTATAACTTGACTCCACAGATCAAATCCATCCAGCAGCAGTTAATCCAGGCAATGCTATCTCCCTATTATTCTTTTCCTCTTCCATTTCAAGTACTATGGGCTCTTGGGTTTTGAAGTGCTCACTTCCTTTCCACCCTTAATTTTCAATGAATTTCCCTGTCAAATACAGATCGATGAAGCAGGCAGGAGAAAAATTATATTACGAATAGATGGCTGCAGCTCTGGGATGGGTAAAATACAGCAGCGGCGCTGCTCCCAAGCCTTTGCTGTGCAGACCATGATGAGGGGTTGCTAACAGGGGTGAAACACTTCAAACCAGATTCTCAGGTGTCTGTCTATTAATTCACTATTTTAAAATCCTGCTGCCAAGCACATTTGATGCTATTATTTCATTACTGGCTGGGCTGAGCAAAGATTGATGATGCATTTGCTTAGAAATAAATGACCCCCCATAAAGCAGTGACAGGGAGACACCCACCAGGTACCACATGTTGGGCCACACTGGGTCATTGAAGGGCAGGACGTGTGGCTCCCCTCGGACCTGCCTCTTCACCCTCCTCTTCACCTCCTGCTGCTGCAGCCAGTCCACCTGAAAGCAGAGACCTGGGTCAGCATCACCCATGGGCACTGAGCCTGGCATTGCCCACTGAAATGGGATGTGGGATGCAGAAGCAATGCCAGCCTGAGCCTGAGCCCATCCCAGCATCACCCCGTGCTCTGGCAAACCCCCATCTCCGTGGACAGAGCTGCTGTGGAGACAGCAGCTCCATTTGGAAGGAGACAGGATGGATGGACAGACAGACAGGGTGAGCTCAGCTCATTGTGCTGTCTAAGCCAGACCGGATTCCTCTGCCGGTGCAGCAAAACCCTGGAGCACAAACAGCGTCGCCTCCGAGCGCGTGCCTGAACCCCCGGCTTAGCCAAGCACAGAAGCACGCGCTGGAGTCCCGCTGGAGACAGACCACATATTTCAGTGTTTAGTCAAAGTTTTGGAGAAGACTCAGGTGCTTGGCTTAGTTTTTGGGCTGATCCTTCCTGCCGGCTGGGAGGCAGCAGCGCAGCCCTGAGGCTGTTCCACCTGGCTCTGGGGCTGCTCATCCTTCGAGCTCCTTCCTCCTGATAAAATAAAAACTGGGGGCTTTACCCAAGCACAACACACATTTCCCAAAAATATGTGACGGCCACACACGGCTGTGGCAGATCTCAGGGGACGTGGCCAGCTCCACACAAGTATTTTTGGCAGTGGCTACGTGTGAGGTGGCCTTGGAGCTGACCATTCTGACATTTGTTTGCTTTCCAGCGGGGCATGACACGCAGAGAGATCAAACGGGAAATGATCTGGAAAAGGCCACGATTGGGAAATGCTGGTGTTTGCCCACGGTGCTGTGGCAGGAGCTGCCTAAGGTGCTGCTTTGGAAGTAGTCACATCCAATCCCTATCAAGCATTAACCACCCCCCCCAGACCCTTTATTGTCACAGAAAGGGCTTTCCTGCCTTCAGCATAGAGGTGAAACACAAGTTTAGTGAAAAAAGGTTATAAAAGTAATTTATAGACCAAATCTTTACAGATGGTCATGCTGGGGGAGAAAGGAGGCACCAGCCAATGAACTGTGAGGGCTGTGTGGCACATCCCTCCTTGCTGGACACATTATTCCTGATGGCTCTGGGTCTTTCGGGAGCTGCTCATGGGGATGTCTCTATTGTTGTGACTAAGATTTTGTAACAAAAGGAATAAAAATACAAAGAGCAACTTTTGTTGAGCTCATTTATGTAAAACTGTCAGCTGAGCTGAGCTCTTGCACAGTTTATTGCTTTGTGCCTTGGTTGGAGGTGGATGTCAGAAACCCGACAGCTTCCAGCCTAGAGCTTGGGTTTTAAACACATATATATTATAAAGAAAAAAACACTGTTGAAAGGGGGAAAAAAATGTATTTCATAGAAAAATGATTTTCCACGCTGCCTTGGCTGCCGAGAGCACACCGCTTTGCTTACACAGTGATGGATTTAAACACTGGAAGCAAAAATATAACTTCATGGTCTAGTTAAAAAAAAATAAAAATACAATAAATAGAGGTTATGGCCCAAATAACAGGCTTTTTTCCTTAAAGCACCACTCCCTGGCAGCATTTCCATGAGTCTCACTGCCCAAGCCACAGCTACCACCTTTCCCTGCTGCTTTGCAGGATGCAGGAATGATGGTAAGGTGTGGGATTTTGGGGGGTTTTGCCAGGAGTTGCCTCATGGGGATGTCTTCATCTCAAACAGGCTCCTGATGGACCCCAGTGCTGCCAGCCAGGAGTCAATGGAGATGTCGTGTGTGGACACAGAGAAATCAGCAGTTTTAAGGACATTGATTTCAAGGAAGAGTTGATAAATCAATGTGGCTGGCATGGGAAAATGGGCAAGCAGGAAGGAATCTGGGGCATTCCTGCAACAGCTCCTGCAGCTCATGAAACTCAGATCAACTTCCATTGCTGATCCAGGGTGGGGGAAAAGCTTCTTGGAATGTAAAAAATAAAGGAAATAAAGGCTTTTTACTACTAGAAGTGGCCCAAACTGTTACAGTTCTGAGACCGAGGGTCCCTGCTCTACCCCTGCAAACCCTTATTATTGCAAAACCACAGACTGGTTTGGGTTGGGGGGAACTTTAAAGCTCATCTCATTCCAAATCTTCTGCTATGGCCAGGGACACCTTCCACCAGACCAGGCTGCTCCAAGTCCCCTCCAACCTGGCCTTGAATACTTCCAGGGATGGGGCAGCCTCAGCTTCTCTGAGTAACATGTGCCAGGGCCTCATAACCTTTGCAGCCAAGAATTTCTTCCTAGTATCTCATCTTACCCTGTCCTGTGTCAGTGTGAAGCCATTCTCCCTTGCCCTGACACTCCAGGACCCCATCCAAAGTCCCTCTCCAGCTCTCCTGGAGCTCCTTTAGGTAGTGACAGCAGTTAGCAATAAAGAGGTGACTGCATGGCCCCAAAGGACCCCATGAGGAGGCAGCACAAGCAGGCCCAAGCTGGACCCTTCACCCTTGCTAGAAACAGAGCAGGAGCTTTTTATGTTTCCCCTCACTTTGAGATTTTCAGTGGGTGAGGCCCAGAGCTGGCCAGCCTGGGAGGCTCCACCAAAAACAAAAACCAGCATGGGTGAGGGTGCAATTCCCTTTGCAGCTCTAGAAAAGTGATAGTCTGACTTATCCCAGAGGGTGTGCAGGAGTTAAAGTGGATATCCAGGATAAACAAGATAGTGCCAGCACATGTTTGCCATAAATCCCAGCAACTAATTCTGATGGGGTTGATTTTGCTGTGGTGCATGGCCAGAGGCACAGGGACAAAGGCCATGGCATCCCCTGATGAGGAATAAGAGACTGGAGCAGAGGATGGAGGCTCAAGCACAGCATGGACCAACAAGAGCATTCCAGTGAGCAAGGAAAGTTTACTGCAATAAGAGCTGCAAGTGGAGCCCCTAAGAGGGGTGGCACAGCATGGCCCCACTGTGCATCCCACTGTCCCTCCCTGCCTCCCACCACCACAAACTGTCCCTGAAATTGCTGGATTTGCCACATCCTTCCTCTCTTTCCATCACCTGCCGCATCTCTTGGCTCATATCAGCCCCAGAAGGAGCAGCCAGCTGCAGGGTCTCTTGGGGCAGCACAGCAGCTCAGCAGCAGCAAGGTCACACAAGGATCAGGACCCCGGCTGATTCCCTGTGTGTCCTGGAGTCTCCCCTCTCCCAGACTTCTGAGGGTGAAGAGCTTGGCCGTGGTCCTCCTGCCCAGCTCATGCCACCGACCCCCACATCAAACAAACAACAGCACTGGAAACAATAGCCCCTGGAAGGCATGAACCACCCAACATCTGCAAACAACCGGATTGGCTGCTTCGGCAGGATTTCTGCGAGATTTGTTTCCATCTTCCCTATTCCAGCTCCTGTCCTCGTGCCTCCAGGTGGTGTTTTCCCGCATGCATTCTAAGCTGGTGGCATCCAAATGCATCACTTAAACGATTTGTAAATGTAGATGGGAGAGGGGGAGAGACAAGACATGCCAACAGGTTTTGAACTGATAAGGAAGGATTAAGAGAACAGGAGTTAATTGTTCCACCTTGAAGCCCACAGAGCAAGGTAAGGTAAAGGTTAATACAACTAAAAGCCAGTTGATTTAGTTTGCATTATAACCAGACTCATTTAAATGGGGGTATTTCAAATGCAGAGAATTTGCTGGGATGCCTATGCACCCCCCTGAGGGCAAACAGCTTTAATTAAAGCCCAGCACACTTCCAGGGCACCAGGCTCTCCTTGCAGAGGTTTCCCCGCTGGCAACACAGCCACGCGTCCGCCTCCTCCTCAAAAATGTGCTACAGACCTTGTCCAAATATTTAACAGCAAATCTCTCCGGAAAGCTTGTGGAGGGCAGGGCTGCTGTGTGCGTCTGGAGAGATGTGGATGGGACGTGTGGTGCCGTGTGGGTTGGAGATGTCTTGGGAAAGAGCATCCCAAGGACGTCTGAGCTCTGGGATGGGTAAAATACATGCAAGGATGACCAGGCATCACTGCAGGCACCAGCAGCTGGCTACAGCACGGGTACCTTCACCAAACTGGCTTTTGCTGCTTTTATATCATTCCCCCCCCCCAAAAAACAAACCTCCTCATCATTAACCCTTCCCCTGCTCTGCACAAGTCACATCTCACTGTGCTCAGAGGGAGCTGGGGGAGGAGGACAGCCAAATTGGAACTCCAACCTTTCCCCACCACCCCAAACCCAGCTCACCCAGGTCCCTCCTTGCCTTCTTCCCCCCCCAATTACTTTTGTCAATTCAGCTGCTCCAAAAATCCCTTTGGATGCTTGCTTTAGGAAAAAAGCAATGTAGAGCTATTGCCAAGGATTTCACACATAGCAACCATTGAGGCAGCAAGTGTTGTGGCAACTGGATCAACACCCTGAGCATGCAACAGCCTTTCTGTCCTGGAAAGCTTTTCCCCCTTTTCTTCCTCCCGGCTTTCAAGCAGATGTTAGTGTTTAGTCACTTTTACGTATTTTTCACCACCGCTCTCCGTACCCGTGTCCAATGAGTCACTCGTGTGTGCGCAGGGCTGTGGCTCAAGGGTAACATGTCATCTCAAGATGCTCCAGCTCACGCTTCACCCAGAACAGCCTTCTCCAGGTACAGGTGGGGACCCCCATCCCACCACCCCACAGAGGCTGGGGTGCCCAACCCCATACCTTGGGGTCCATGCGGAGGAAGTTGTGCGGTCCCCGGCTGCTCAGCGTGGAGCGCTTAAATGTCTTGCTGTGGTGAAAGTGGTAGTAGTTTTCCAAGCTTCCAATCTGCAAAAAATGAGAGGTTGTTTGGCTTTTTTTTTTTTTTAAAGTCTGTTTTCCCATGGCTGCCCCCCCATTTTGTACTGGCAGCATCAGTGCAGCCGTGCCCTGCACCCCAAATCTCTCACTCCCAGAGCTCCCGGGGCTCGGGAGGATGCAGGATGCTGGCACGAGCCCCGGTGCCACCGCTGTGACAAACAGCGTTGGTGGTCGGACGCTACACTGGCACAACAGAGCCCGGAAAACATTTTTATGAATTTTCACCCATTAAATGCATCTTTGAAAACTGCCTTTCATCAGCTCCCAAGCAGAAATAATGAGCTAAAAATGAGCTCAGCAGCTGCGGCGCAGCCAGGGGAGCTGTGCCTCATCCTCCTGCCTTCTCCGCCCGACGCTCTGGTTTCGCCCCGGCTGCACATAAGGAGAGGTGATGTGATCCCTGCTCACCCTGGGATGCTCCTGGGAAGCGTGGGATATAAATGTGCATAGCCTGGAGTGAGGGATGGCAGCATTTGCAAGAAAACTTGTGGTGCCAGCCACACCACCCTGCCAAGCCCTGGGGTGGCTGCGCTGCCTCCGGCCCTCTCATCCTGGCATCTGGAGACACCACAACTCCTCTTTTTTCATCCCAAAAGCATGGATAAAGTCCTGGGGCTATGCAATGAATCGAGGGATCTCAGCCAGACACCGCATGTGAAACATCCCACAGGGATTCACAGCCAGAGGGACAGGAATGACCCAAAAGCTTCACTCCTTGGTATGTGGCTCCCAGATCACATAATTTGGGTGCAAATTGGGATTTATTTTTGCTATAAATTCATTTTTGCCCAAGTTTGGTTTTCTTTTTTTCCCCCCTGCCAAAAAAAACCCAGATCCCATGTCAGGAGCTGGATGTTGGGAGCCAGTGACATTCCCTGTGTCTTGCTCACAGGACCAGAAAGAGGCATCCTACAAGAACCCATCTCCAACCCACAGCAACATCTTTAAGACCATGTGTGACCCAGGGGTAAGGGTGACATTCCAGAGGCCAGACCAGGGCTGGTTGCAGTGGAACAGCAGGGAGCAAACAGGTTTGTCTGGATCAGATGCTAAAGCAGATGACAACTACTTACATCTTTATCACACTTGATACCTTGAGATCTGCCAGTGTCTCTTACGAGCATTAAATATTTAATTAGTCTTGCTCTGCTTTTTATGCCAGGATGTCATTTCACCAACTTTACTGCTGTTAGTGTGATTTTTGTAATTTATTTCCGCTCAGATTAATTTAAACCCTCCCTCTTCCCCCTTCACATTACAGCATAGCTGGGCATTTTCTTTAACATCCACATAAAGAGGATGCTCATTGCAATCTGCATTTGCCTTTTAAACCCATTCTTCAAATCCATTTGTACTTAAAAAAGAGAAGAAGTGTGCTTCAGCCTCTCCATATTTTTCAAGGGAAACCTTGACAAGGCCACCTTGCCTCTTGCTCACTTTGTCTGGAAATCGGAGGGCTTACCATAAAATCCTGCAACGGTTTAGGTTGGAAGGGATCTTAAAGACATCCAGTTCCAACCTCCTGCCATGGATCTCCTTCCACTGGATCAGCTTGCTCCAAGCTTCATCCAGCCTGGCCTGAAATAGGGATGGGACATCCCCAGCTTCTCTGGGCAACTTGTGCCAGTGCCTCACCATGCCCACAGTAAACAATTCCTTCCTAAGTAAGGAATTCTTTCCATTAGTTTCACAAATAAATGCAAAATTACCACACGATGCAAAGCAGCAAGAGTACAGGGAAGGTAATGACCTCATCTCGGGCTCTGAGGATACATAGCCAGAGCATCAGGAAAAGAACTCTGTGCCCCACTTCTTTATCCTCCTGGGATTTATGGGCAGAAAAATAAGAAAAACTTTCCCATACTGGGAATACCTTGAAAGTCTGAGCAGAGGTTGGTCCCAGTGGACCAGTCTGGTAGACCTCCAAATGTCCTGTTCCATCTAAGATATTCTAAGGAGAAAAACTTGTAAATGTCATTTTTCTTTTAAATGAAAAAGGATTTATTGCCCTCCTTGTAGTCAGTCAGCTCTGTAAGGGCTCTACAATGCAACGCCATCTCACCCAAACAATTTAATCTGGGCAAAGTACAGCTACACCAGCACCGGTGCCTTCCAGAAGGGTGGGTCCAACTGGGAAGGCAGTGAGCACTCCCCTCCTGGGGACACCACCCTTTCCCATCAAGGACAAGAGGTCCAGTCGCTGAGCTCCTGCCTTCAGGAATGTAATTCTCATATGATCACAGATGCGTTCAGCTCAGTAAGATCAAGCCAAAAGCTGTGAGATGAGAGGAATCCAGGAAAGCTCCAAATACAGCCCAAAATTAATCCCATCCCTTCTCCTGCACTGCAGGTGAGACCAATGAGGATGTGCCAGCCCTTTCAGAACTTAAGTGCTGGACATCACAAATAGAAAAATTCATATAAACCCTGCAACCAGGATAGGAGGGAGCTCCCCATCACCCCCGAGCCAGCGGCGCTGCCCGGGGCTCCGGCACCCAACGCCCTCGGCCAGGGCCTGTCCCGGCTCGCCCCGGCACAGCCAGGGAACAAAGCCCGGCGGGGAAAAATGAGCAGGCGAGGAATGAGCAGGCGTTCGAGGGTGTAAAAGCCGTTTCTTTTGTTTAGTTGTTTGCTTCACTTAAATAGAAGTTGACGCAAGTGATTCCCCAAGGGAAATGTCACTCTGTCATGACCCAGAAGGGTTTAGAGTGTCCTGGCTCTTGGTTTGGGCACGGGAAAGAGTGGGGAAAGCTCAGAGCTGTGTGTACCAACCCCAGCAGTGCCTTTCCCAGGCAGAACCATTTCAGAAGCCTCCAGGATTGCATCTCAGAGGAAAAGAGGTCTCCAGACACCAAGGCAGGGCTGAGCCTCCTTGCATCCAGCTGGGTCTTCCAGCGACCATCACCTCTCCTCCTCCCTTTACCACCTTGGACTCCACTCAAAACGTCTTCCAAGGGTGATAACACCCCTGGCAGGGTTTCCCAGCAGGTTTTGTCCAGAATAAGCCCCCCTAGGAGAGCACATTTCACTGGGGACACTGCCATCACCAGCAGCTCCAAAAGCTGATGGTGCAGGAGGAGAAGAGGGGGACACCCAGGTGAGGCTCAACACACCGTGAACCTTGGGCACAACACTGCAAATGTCACACATGAGCATGTGCAGGGACAGCTGTTCCTCGAGGTTTGACCCTGGACAGGACCCAGTGGAAAAAGCCCAAAACCCAGTGGGAAAAGCTTGGAGAGATGGAGAGCTGAAGGCAGGGCGTTGAGAGCAGCTGGGAAAGCCCCAGTGGTGCACGAGCTCCCGGTATTCACGGGAAAGGCGGGAGCCAGGAACACCCTGATGCAACCACAGAAATATTTCCCTTGCTCTCCAGCCTGGACAGGGCTGCCCCAGGGAAAGGGCTCAGGGGGGAAGGATGGATGCTCCAGTGGAGCCACATTGTGCCCATGGGCCAAATGCCTCCAGCATCACAGGGATGAGCTCACATAACCGGGATGCTGGGGAAGGAGGGAGGGGTGATAGATGCTCCAGCAGAGAAGGGACACAGCAAAACCCCAAACCAGGAGCTGACGTTAGGCTGATGCAACTTGGGAGAGTGGGAAGTTCAATCAAGATATTCTCTGGCTGAAGAGGGATAAACACTGAAAAGCCTTTTGGGTTGCACAACCACCTTTGCCCAGCCCTGTGATAGAGGCAATTGAACAATACGTGTGATTTTCTCCTTGGTGGGACAGGAGCTGAGCTGGTAGGAGACTGAGGGTGGGATGCCAGGGGTTATCCCCCACGGGAGGTCACAGACACGGGTGCAGGACACAATGTGTCCAATTCAGCCGCCCCCCAAAAAAATTGTTTATGCAGCACCCCGTGACTTTAATTATAGTTAAAAGCAGGGTTGCGATATAAAGCAAGGTTATAATTTGTAGTCCGGGAGACACCTTGGGCAGGAGGACAACCTGAAGTGTCACCCAGCCAAAAAAGCGCCGGGCAGCGCCATGGTAATAAACTCTGGAACAAACTCCGAGGACACCAGCCTGCATCTGGGACTGCAGAGGATGAAGAAATTGAGAGGCAAACGAGCTGCTGTGCGGAAAATCGCTTTTAAGACACCAGTGTTCTGCGGGGGTTTGAAAGCAAAAGTTCTCTGTGTTCCCAGGATCTCCGATAAACCCGGGCCAGAGAGTCCAAAGTTTGTTAAACCCACAAATACAACTTTCCGGGGTGGGAGGAACTTGTGCAACCCCCCAGCGGTGCGGGGCGAGGGCACCCCGAGGAGGGGCATTCACCCGGGGGGAGCCCGCCCCCGGGCCAAAGCGCTCCGACAGCATCCCCGCATCGTCCCCATTCCCATCCCGACCGCCCCGGGGGACTCATCTCCCGCTCCTGGGACCCCCGGCACCGCCTCGGTCCCGGGAGACCGGGTAGCTCTGCGAGACCCCCGCCAGCGAGGAGACCTCGGGGTCCCTCTCCCGCTCCTGGGATCCTGCCCCGGTCTCGGGAGGGCCGGCAGTTCCGCGGGACCCCCGCGCCTCCCCGGTCCCGGGACCATCGTCAGCTTCCCGTTACCGGGAGTTCCAGTGCGAGACCCCGGGCAGCTCCCCAGCGCCGAGCTCCCCGCTCCAGGGATCTGCCGCAGGCTCCCAGCGCCGGAATCCCCGGCAGTTTCCCGAGACCGCTCCGCCTTTCCGATCCCGGGACCCTCGGTAGCTTTCCGGAGCCCTCGGCTCCTCTCCGGTTGCGGGACCCCCGGCGTGAGACCCCCGGCAGCTCCCCGATCTCCCGCAGGCTGGCGGTGCCAGAACCCCCGGCAGCTCCGCGGTGCACCCGCCGGTCCCCAGTGCCACCCCCAGCCCCGCGTTCCCCGGTGCCCCAGCACCTGCCCGCTCCCGGAGCCCCCCGCCGCCCCTTACCTGCCCCAGGCTGATGTACCCGTAGGCGGCGGCGAGGCGGGCGGCCTCGGCGGGGCCCCCCCGCACCCGCACGGCCCAGTGGTTGGTGTAGACGGTGCGGGCGGGCTCGGCGGCGGCCCCGCGCCCGGGCAGCGCCAGCGGCAGCGCCAGGGCCAGCAGGCAGAGGCGGGCGGGCGGCGGGGCGGCCGCGCTCCCCGCGCCGGGGCCGGCGGCGGGCATGGTGCGGGGCCGG
The DNA here is from genome assembly GCF_030490865.1 of Poecile atricapillus. Taxonomy (NCBI): domain Eukaryota; kingdom Metazoa; phylum Chordata; class Aves; order Passeriformes; family Paridae; genus Poecile; species Poecile atricapillus. The sequence goes on along the minus strand of NC_081259.1, from coordinate 2,872,048 downwards.
GCCGGGCTGGGCGGAGCGGGGCGCTGCGCCTTTTAACCGGCCCCGCAGCCCGCGGGGGCGGGGGGATGCTCGGGGGGGGGCGGGGAGGGCCCGGGAGAGCGGGCGGACGGGGCGGCCCCCGGCACTGCCCCCCCGCGTCCCCCGGCCGGGCAGCCCCGCTGCGTGCCCGGCGCTGCTCCCCGGAAACCCCCCCGCACACCTCTGCAGCCCCCCTGCCCGAGTCCGGGCAGCTCCCCGGACCTCTCCGTGCGTGGCTCTGTGTCTCTTCCCCGCGAATCTCCGGACAACTCCCTGTGCCCCCCGGCATCCCCCCTACGCGTCCCGGCGCTGGTCCCCGGACAAATCCCCTACATTCCCCTTCCGTGCCGCGGTGCTGCTCCTCGGAACCTCTCCTGCCTCCCCCTGCGTGTGACCGGACAATCCCCTGTACCCACTGCATCCTCTCCTGCGCGCCCCGGTGCTGCTCCGTGAACAACCACCTGCATCCCTCCGCATCCCTCTGCATACCCCAGCACTGCCCTCCGGGTTTCCCCCTGCGCCCCACTTCATCGTTCTTTGTGCTCCCGTTTCCCCGGGGCACCTCCCCTCCTTCCTCCGTAGACAGCCTCCATGCATCCTCCCAGCACTGCTCCTCAGGTAACCCATGGCACCCTTCAGAGAGAGCCCCCGCATCGCCCCCGCATCCCCCTCCGCATGCCCCAGCACTGCATCTTCTTCTGTGCATCTGCATTCCCCCCGGGCAGCCCTCCATGCATCCTCCCGGATCTGCTCTCCAGGAACCCCCTGAACCCCCGGAGGGACTCCCCACGTTCCCCCTGCGTTCCCTCAGCCAGCCTGTCACGCATTCCCCGGCTCCACTCCCCATGTAGCCCCTGCATCTCCCTGGGCAGCCGGTCTGAGCCCCCCTCCCCCTCTGCCTTCATGGAATGCGTTGGCACTGCCGGCATCTCCCACCCCCCCATTCCCCCTGCATCCCCTCAGGCATCTCCCTCACCCCCCATCCCCCTGTACTACCCCCCCAAGCACATCCCACTGCACCTCCCCCCTGCATCCCTCCAGCACTGCCCCCACATGCCCTGGGCATCTCCACTCCACCCCAGCACCCCCTGGCACCCTCCCTGCACCCCCAGGCAAACCCCAGCCAGCTCCTCCTGGACTTGGGAAAGGCCAGGAGGAATTGGCCGGTGGGGAGGGTTTTGGGACAGGACTCTGGGGATAAACCTGGCTGTGGACACCCGAGGGGCAGCACCATAAGCCACAGGCTGGGGCAGACGGGCTGGAGTGCTGAGTCTGCCTCCCACAGATGCCATTCAGGGAACAGCAGAGACCTCGTGGGATATCAGAAATTGGGCTTTGTTAGGAGAAGGTGGTGGTGCATACGAAGGCCGGGCTCAGCAGCGGGCTAGGGATGCTCTGTTCCACAGCCCTCTCTGCCAATGTGGGCCAAGGCCGTCAGGGAGCTGACGACTGCCCAAAATGAAAGGATGTTTCAATGGCATTGCATCCACTCACATCACACCAGAATCTTGCCTGAATCATATCTGAGCTTCAGAAATGTGCCCGGGGCTCCCAGGGCCCTGACAATGAGCAGCTGCATCCACAGGCTCCAGCAGAGATGGTCTCAGAGTGGCTGCGAGTCCCAGAGTGGGTGTCATCTGTTTTCCAGTCCCTGACCAGATTTGACTGGTATTTGGGGTGCAAGACCCACACCACATCCATCTGAATACAAACATCTTCCCGAGCCCCAAACAGACTTGCAGAACCCACCTGGGTGTGGGAGGGCAAGGGGGTGTCCAAGGAACAATAAGTACAACCTGGAGCTGGAGAGGAAAATTACAGTCTGGTGCCACCCACTTGTACCAGCCCTGCCACTGGGCAGGTGAGCTCGTGACAGCCTGAGGAAATAGGGAAGTACTCCCAGCTCAGCCACAAGATTAATCCAAGGGAAATTTATAGAGAGCGTGTTCTGCATCAGACAGGGCCAAAATCCTCGGGCAGCTCCTGCACTGGGCTGGCTTTGACCCATTTGCAGGCAGCAAATACATGGAGGGGCCAGACAGAGGTGAGTCCCTGTGCCACAGGCAGGCTTATCCTGGGAAATTACAATTATCAGCAAAATGGGGATTTGGAGGGTTTCTGTGTGCAGTGTCGTGCTGGAATTAGGGATGTGACAATTTGCTGCCACAATTTGCAGGCAATGGGGAGTTTGGTGACTCTGAGCTCACCATAAGACGTTGCTCATGGAAATCACTGTGGGTTATCACTGCAGGGACACTGGAGCCTCCAGGGCTCATCACCCCACATGTCCTCACAGGGCTACCCTGTGAGCACCCTGGGCAGAAATGATGGGTTGTGGGTGGCCATTCCTTCTGATTATGCAGTGAAGGATGGTTTCCATTAGCACCAGCACATTGCAAATCCAATCCTCACTTCCCATCTGGTTTATGGGCTTTTCCTCAAGTTTCCCATTGATTAAGGTGTGTGAGATGGATGAGCAGGGCTGGCGGGTGCTGGGTGTGCTACATGTGCAATGCACGTCCAGAGAGATGCAGCAGGGCAGAGCCAGAGGAGAAATGGGAATAGATGAAAGAAAACCCTTTGGTTTCAAAACATCCACCTCTCTCTGCTGGGGAAGGTCTGTGGGATGTAGGCAGGGGATGCAAAGGAGGGGTGAAGTCTCTCCACAGGGAGCAGAGAAGGGCGAATGAGCTGTGGCAGCAGCAGGGAGGGTTTAGGCTATGGCAGTGGGAAAAGCTTTCTGAAGCTTTTCAGATGAGAATGAAGTTAGAAAAGGGGTTGCCTCTGTGGGAGTGTGTGTGCAAAACCTCATTGTGTCTGTGCTAAGTGATGAAAAATGGACAAATCCCAGGAGAATCAGTCTGAATCCATGTCTGGGAGTGCTCTGCATTCCACTGCAATGGCCATCAGTGATCATCATGGCCATCAAAATCTAGCTACGAGCTGCATCACAGACCCTCCTTCCCAAGGCCATTCACCACAACTCCCCATGTATCTGCCTGGGGAATAGTTACTGGTGCCAGTAAAACCTTGTGCATTGCTGTGAGTCCAGTGGCACCAGTTTAGCCTGCAACACCATGAGAGCTGGGTGAAAGCCTTGCCCAAGCACTGACTGCAACGTTGGGGCCCAGGTTTTGGTGCTCCCTGGTCCTTGCAGTGCTCCTGACCCATCTCCCACTGACATGATTTTGTAATTCACAGTGCCAGTTTTCCCAGATGAGCCCAAGGAACTTACCAAGGGTGTCAGGAAAGACAGCTTTTGGCTCCACATGCTTTGCGGTGGATGTAGACTAAGGCAGAGGCTCCAGTTAACTCTTTTCCTGGGATTATTTGAAAACCTGGAGAATTACAGTGAGCCACAAACAATACAATAAATTTTGTGAGCTGAGAGGTTGAACAGAAGCTGCTGCACAGGAAGCATGGAAAGAGGCACTGCTGAACCAGTAACATTTAATCTCTCCTGAATAAAATTCATAATAACCCTGGCATTTTATATCTGTCTGTGAATTACAGTAAAAATCCCACCACGTCCCACGCACTCTCGATGCTCTGTACGGCAATGGGGTTACAGCGAAGAGCTGGACGAGCAGAGAAGAATGTAATTGAAATGCTGTTTCTTTGAAAACCAAGCCCTTCTTTTTAAGGCACGTTCAGAAAAGGAAAGTACAAATAACGCACACAGAAGGTGCTATTTTTTGCCAGGGGTGGGATGGCAGGGCTGGCACTGAGCTGCCTGCCATGGGCAGCAGGATTGTCACCCTGTTCCTGCCTGTGGAGGAGGGACAGGACAGTGGGAACTGTGCCTCTGTCTGCTCCAGTGCAAGGAGTTAAGCAAACAAAAGCCGTTTTGCAAGCGCCCACGGTCCAGAGGTGTCCCTGGGATGCCAGGACAGGAAAGGCACTTGGCTTGGAATCATCGGCCAGCCTTGCTGGCAGGAGCTGCCCGGTGAAACCCCACGGGCCCCCGGCCACAGGAGCTGGGGTTTTATCCTGTGCGTGATGACAGCCTGTCGACATGGAGATTACAGTACAAATCAGGTTAAAACCCATTTATCTGACCCAAGCAGAGCCCGTGTGCTGGGCTGCGCAGAGGCGTGAGCGGGGCCACCGCCGTGCTGATGGCTGCGAACTTGTCCCGGTCTGCAGGAGAGCCCGACAAACCCCGGCCATGCAGCTGGGCACGGTGGGCAATCCAGGGCATGCAATAATTAAACCAGCACACCTGGAAATAGCTCTTTCTATAGCTCCCAGGCTTAACCAAATGAATGAATTTTTGCGCTGGCGTAATTAAAGCGATGCAGTTCAGGATCTTGTCTGCACCGGGGAGTTACTGCAGCTTGGCTCTTCACTCTCCGGTGACAGCCACGTGGAAGAACCCCCAGCTCCAGCCCCAGCACGGCTCGGCTCCAGTGCTGACTTCTCACCATCAGGGTGCCCATTAACACCAGCCCATTAACACCAGCTCATTAACACCAGCCTTCAAACCTGTCCGGCAGCACAATGCCTCCAGCGTCCTCCGGCAGCTGCCCCGGCTCACTCCAGCACACAGAAGCGATGGCAAAGCAGCGGGCTCTCGGCTGCAGTCCCTGCTCCCCTCCAGGGACTTGTAAATCTGCAAGAGAAATCAGTGTTCTTCCATTTTAACTGTGTTAAACCACGACACATTTATATTCACTCATCTCAATCTATTTTTTTTTTCTCTGTTTTCCCTTTAAGGTGTTAATATAACCCCAGACTAACTAGTGGCCAGATGGTTTTGGGGATATTAAAGGTAAAATCCTGCACACAAGTGAGTTGCCAGTGAAACTTGCCAGTGGAAAATAAGATTTGGAGCCTCCGTGGAGCTTCATCCCCACGGCTGATGTGTCACAGCAGCACTTGGGCTCTGGCAATGCCGCTGCTGCTGTCAGCGTGCAGCAGCCACCAGCTTTGCAGCTGGGAAAGCCCTGGGTGAATTCCCAGGAGATCCGTGCTCACTGGAAAAATCCTGTCCCTGCCTTTTTCCTTCCCTTTCTAAATCTGGATTAAGCTTTCAGTCTGAAGAGGTGACATCAAATGTGATGGAGAGGAAGGAGGGGATGAGGTGGAGCAAGGCCCAAGGAGGTGTGGACAAGCAGCTCTGTGTTGGTGCCCAGCCCTGGTCACAACGCTGCAGATACAGGGAAAGTAATTTCCAAATTCTTGAAACACCCACTTTATAAATCTCTGATCCCTGGCAGCTCTCAGGGAGAAATGGGGAAAATTACAGGGAAAAAAGCACTCCTGCCAGGGTGGAAGAGTTCAGAACCACAGGGATCACCAAGGAGGATGTGCCAGTGCTTTTCTGCCATCCAGCACCTCTTCCAAGCACTGAAGTCAGCAGCCAAAGGGATTTAAATTGGGGATTAGAGAGGCTGCCTGGCTGCAATGATACACTCGGGGTACAGGGAGCAGAGCATTCCCAGCACCAGAGGTTTTAGCTGTAATTAGACCAACATCTGTCCAGCGATGGTCAAGGCTTGTGCAGTCACTGTGTTGCTCCAGGCTGGGCTGGAGATTTCCCACAGGCTTCTCCTGCTGCGCTTTTCTGCAATTTCACAGATATAAGAATTTTTTTTTTCCATCTGATACGTTCTTCCTCTCCAGAAAGATTAAATCTTGATTGTCAGGTACCGGTGTAGCAGGCAAGAAGATTTCCCTACCTAGTCCAAATGTCATCCTAGTAAAAATGCTAGTAATAAAAAATAAAAGAGAAAGGGCCCATTATGGACTCAGGCCTGAAAAAAATATCCAAAAGGTGGATCCTGAAGTTTAGAATCAATTGAAGCTCGGTGGCTGAAGGCTGCTCTGGAGACTACTGGGCCCAGTACACACAATCATAGGGTGGGGAAATCAATCAAAGATAATTGACTGTGTTCTGGACTTGAACTAAAAGGGAGCAAACCCAAGCCTTTTCACCCATCTCAAATAGGTTTGGGGTTTATTGTTATGTTGGAAATTAGGACAAGGAAGGAAATGTCCAAGTGAAGGGTGATAGAATGGGGAGATGCTTCACCTGGAGAGGATGCTGGTACAGAGAGGGGACCACAGGGATATGTCCTGGTGGCACCCATCCCACATGTAAATTGGAATCCTTTTTCCACCTCTCCTGGCTGTTCCCACCATCCCAATTCATCTGAGAGCACTGTACCAGGGAGAAGCATCAGAGCCAAGAGGGTGCTGGTAATAAACCAAGCCAACCCAACCGCACCCCTGGAAGAGCAGGTCTTGGAAAAGCCGGTTACACCAGTGCCACGTGGCAGACGTGTTGTCACCACGCAGGGGGAGGCTATTTCAGGTTCCCCCAAAGGAAGCATGGCTGTTGCTGTTGGAATGATGGCTTCAGGGCTGGACTTGGTATCAAAAGCTGGGCTCCTAGAAGGGGCTGGGGATCACCAGGAAGGGACAGCTGCTGTCTGCTCTCTATGGTGGCTTTGTCAGATCAAACACAACTTTCCTATTTCACCCCAGGTGGGGTGATATGCCAAGGACCCAGCTGTGACTGGCACAGGATGAGCCTCCCCACTGTATTTTCACTTCCCAGCAAACCCCACTGCTCTGGAGCAAACACCAGGAACAGAAACACAAGAGGAGAGCGATGAGCCTGGGGGTGGAGAGATGCAAAGATCAAACCAGCAATGATTTCAAAATAAAATCCGACAGCCCAGGGAAAACACAGTGTGTTCTTGCTGAGGCTATCATTTATGCCAATTAAAAAAAAAAAAAAAAACAAACTGGCATGGCACGAAGGAGAGCTGCACGGTATTTCCTGAAAAGGGTGTGGGGGGCATCCTTGGAAAGCCTGCCCTGCACAATGTGCTTGCTGTTTCCAGAAAAATAAAGTTTGCCATGACACACCTGTCCCTGAAAAGCAGCTATTTAAGGCTGGAACATGGTCAGCCTGGAGTCAGTGGCTGGGTCTGTCCTGACTGCAGAGCAGCTGGCACCTTTGCCAGGATTTGGGGTTTGGCATTTACCTGCAGCTTTTTAATTGCTGCATAATGTCTTAGAAAAAAATGCAGGAGGGCTGCCCAAGTACCAAGTGCTTACAACTGAAGGTCTTTCCTCAACAGCTTTTGGCTGGTGGCCATTAACCCCCCTACCAGCCCCCAGAACTGTGACAGAACAGGACAGAAGGAGTTTTCTCCTTTGACACCTTTAGATTTTGAGAGTATTTTGATTGAGCTGGGAATGTGGGGGGGCTCAGAGCAGCAACTTTGGAGACAGCTGTGGGAGTGATCCTGTGGGACAGTGGAGGGGCTCAGCTGGCAAAGGACAGGAGGGCCCCCATTGGGAAGGGACAATTTTTGGTGGAGAAGGGAGTGTCCCATGGGTTTGTGTGCCCTCGTCCCCTGGCAAGCTGGGACCAGGACTCACTCCCCATCCCATGCTTGGGCTCACCAAGGGCATTTTTGAAGGTTTCAGAAGCACAGCAAGACTTTCCAAAGCCTAATCTCCAAGCGAGCTTACCTTTGACATGGAATTTCAACAAGGGAGCATGGAAAACAAACATAAACCCACAGTTTGGATGGGTTTTCTTTTGTCTGAGCCTTGCTCAGAAGCTGCAGGCAGGCGGTATTTGGGTGACCAGACTGGATCCAGTGTTCTCTGGGTGGCCACGATGCTGAAAGAGAAGCAGCTCCACCTTAGGGCAGGCGCTGGTGCTGGAGCAGGGCCGACCTCGACACCAATTCAACCATCAGCCATCATCTGTGCCAGGGACTGGCAACATCTACTTCAGCCCACAGCCAGACTTCAAGTCAACATCAAGGTCTCAAGGCTTGGGACCAGAATTTGGGGTCGAGAATTTAATTTCCCTTAGTCACATTGAAAAAAATCCACTCCAATGTTTATTTTCTTTCCTAATGAGGCTGGGGAGTAAAAAAGGCTGTTTTCAGCAAATCACCCTTTGCATCCTGCAAAAGACCTGAGACCCACAGAATGTGGAAATCCCACATGGAGCAAAACTCCACAACAATAAAAACTCATCCTAGGTGGAAAAATAACTTTTCTTTTTTTTTTTTTTTTTTTTTTTTTTTCTTTTTTTTTTTTTTTATAAAGCCAGTCAAAGACAAAGCAGGGTTCTATAGAGCCCTGGACATATCTGGATTAGTCCCATAAAAATCAGCTGTTGTGGAATATTGGCCTCCCTGCAGGAGACAGCAGGAGAGATGCTAACCTGGTCTCGATTTGAAAGCTGCTTATTAGTCCTCATCAAGCATAATTATGCTTCAAAGCTAAATGAGATGTCCAGCTGAATTCTGAACACACATTAATGTTTTTAAATGTGAAAAAAACCAACAAAACTCCATTTATTGAATCCAAGCCAGGCTCCAAATGTTAAAATAGATGCTGCTAATGGCTCTGGGAAGGGAAGGCTGGAGCTTCACTGCAGCTTTGCCAATTAAATGGTTATTACTGACCAATTAGTCAGGAATCAACCCTGTTTTTAGTGATATCTGATTAAGTGTGTCCTGCAGATCAGCCTCAGTTGTTAACCAGGGGAAAGAAACACCTTCTCCCCATCAGCCCCCCCAGATACTCAGACTGGGCAGGGTTTGTGCCCACCCTGCTCATGAAAAATCCCTTTTCCTTCCAGCACTACCACTCTCCTGGGGGAAACACGTCAAGGACCCACCTAGGCACGGCAAAACCTTTCAGAGCTGGGAAGGAAATGGGAAGGAAATGAGGGAAAAGGGGAAAATTAACCACACGCAGAGGGTGGCTTCTCCCCCTGCAGCTTGCAGGTTGCTGCTGCCCAGCACATGCTGAGCCATGCCCATTCACAGGCTTTTCTAAATATTATCCCAATATTTTCTTTCAGTTCCCAGATAAATGGGCCTCTTCAGCAGGATTTAAGCCTGCTCTGTTCCAACATTTTCTTTAAAGCAGCAGAGGAAACGTTTGAGTTGCGCCAAGCTGCTGAATCCTGCTTTCAGGGCTGAGCTGCAAGGGGTTTTCCAAGAAAAAATAGTGGCAGTGTTGGGCTTTTTCCTCGTTTCATCAGGAAATAAGAAGAAGGCCACATCACCCTTTAATCTTCCTTTCTTCCTGCTTCCTCTCCTGCAGTCTGTCTTTCCTGTGCTTTCCTGTGGTTTTCAGAAATTTCTGAGCATATTCCCAGATTTCCATAGGATTCCATGGGCAAGCAGGAGCATCCCCCTGCAGAGCATCCTCCCTCTGAATACCCCTGAGCCATGGGGAAACTCCAGGGGACCTTGGTGTCTCCCGTGGGGCTGGGACAGCAATGCCACAGCACCAGAGAGAAAGCTGAGGAACGCGTCTATGCAACAGCCAGGGAGGGTGGAGCCAGAAAAAGGATAGGAAAGCACAAAAAAAAGAGCAAAACTTCAGAAAATGTCAGTGCAAAGACCAATTCCTTCCAGGGACTGAGTGCAGCAACATGTAGAGGGTCCATCTAACCAAAATTAAACTGGATGGAGGATGTTGCAAGCCCAGGGAAGCTGGTGTGGTTGAGCAGAGGATGACTACTCACCTCCTTGTTCCAGGTGAGAAGATACTTCTGGATTCCGTGGCTGGCTTGGACAGCACCTGAGCAGAGAGAACAGCCCTTGGCCACAGGGACAGGGCTGCTGTTTGTGGATCTGAGGTGCAACAGGGTGAAGGAAAATCTAAATACATTGTGGCTTTGGGAGTCTGTGATGGGCAGGAGGAGGACAAGAGCAGACCTGGTACAGGGGGAACTGCTCAAGGCCCTACATATCTACAGATGGTGCTTACAGGGTCTGGAGGGGGGTGAAGGAGGTGATGCTCTCCAGGCATTGAGATTTGTGGGGTCTGTGGTGATGTGTCCTTGAGAAATGACACTAAAAACTCCAAACCTGTGACGTGCGGGAGCATCCCCAAAGTGATTACCAGAGGGACGGGACAAACTTAGTGACTAGGGATGGGATGTGGCCCTTTCCCTCGTCCCCAGCTGGATTTCCCCTCCTGGAAAGGGGGGAGTGCCTTTTTTCCGGGCCACAGGATGGGGCATGAGGAGGCCAACAGCCCCAGCAGACCTGGGATCCGTTGTAGCCTGTACCTCTCCCCATCCTCTGGAGCAGCGCAAAGGCTGCATCAGCTCATTTCCTCCCACCATTCCTTTACCCCGGAGCATCCCTCCGGACCGGGGCACAAAAATCCCCCGCAGGGCCGTGCCACGGGTGTCCGGGTGCAGCCGGAGGCGTGCAGGAGATGCCAGGGTCCCGGGGAGCCCGGGGAGCCCGGGGAGCCCCAGGGCTGGCCGCGGCCGGTGCGCCGGGCCGGCACTAGGTGGGGATGGCACCACGCCGCGGGAGGAAGGGCAGCGCTGGGCTGGGCTGGGCTGGGCTGGGCTGGGCTGGGCTGGGCTGGGCTGGGCTGGGCTGGGCTGGTGCTGCCCGGGGAGCAGCGGGGACTCGGGCTGCGGGGGACTGACGGGATGGGCTGAGAGGGATAGGCTGAGGGGAGAGATGGGGCAGGGATGCGGGCGCTATGGCAGAGTGGCAGGGATGTTGGAGGCAGCAAGGAGCCGGGAGCACATCAGGCTGCCGAATCGGGCGTTATTAAGCACAGCAAAGGCTGTGGCTGTCGGACAATCTGAGCCTCTCTCCTCGCCCCACTCAGGCTCGTTACGGTTATTACTGAAATTCATTACATTTTGAAATTTTAGAAAGGAAGTGTTTCCCGCATGTTCTCAGTCAGACCTTCTTCTGCATCCCACAGCTTCCTCCATCCACGGGTCTGTGCTAAGGCGGGACACTGGCACAGCTGAGAGCTGGGCAATCTGTCACCAAGCTCTTGGCCTCACTGGAAAGGCTGGGAGATGGCCACAGTGCTGGGAGAGGAATGCAAAGTGCTTGTGCTCTCAGGACCACCTCACTGCAGGGCTAAGGAGGAATGAATCCATGTCAGGAGGAAAACTCCATCGCAGGGAAGTGTTTCACACTGGCTGCTCAGCCATGGGCAGTAGCTCCAGAACCTGTCTCAGACACAGCAGGCCCATGCAATAAGCCTTGCATGTGAAAGGGTTTACTTGCTGCAAATCTTTGCAGAATTCACTTGATCCAATCCTACCCCATGAGTCACCAGCAAAACCAGGGCACAGCTGTAAATCTCACCCCCCCTGCTCACACCAAGACTCAGCTCATTTCCACAGCCACTGTTTAAGGCATCTTCAGGAAAAGCATCACCCTGAAGTCCTGATCCAGGACACAGGATTTTTCCAGCCTCTTCCTGCAGGGACCCAAGCACCAGCAGCAGGAATTTGGCCATCAGCATCCACAGGGAAACCCAGAGGTGAGAAACAACTTGATACAGAGTTTTACACCAAATTTTGAGGAGCTGGTCTCACCAGCAGGTTAGGTGCATAGACCATAGCCATGGTCAAGTTGTTTAATTTTTGCTTCCCTTCTTCTCAACAAAAAAACCAACAAATCAGCCCAATCCTGCAGCATGTCTGTCAAAATCCATGTTCACCACAGAAATGGTGGCTCAGAATGACCCACTGAGGTCTGCACCCTCAAATCAGGGGGCAAAGAAAGTCAGCAACACTGGGACAGGAGCATAAATCAGGATATTGATTTAAATGTAACTATTGATTTAACCCCTTCTGTTGCCTCTCTGTGTTCCTCACATGCTCATCCAAATCAGAGAGAACATAATTTCAGACAAACTCCATGGTTGCTTGCTGTGCAAGCCATCAGTCCCCAAAACTCCTTTGTGCTCAAGAGCCAGGCAGGGTGGCAGGTAGGGATCAGAATCAGGATGGCCCTTGAAAGCAAGAGTACAAGAAGCAGGATTGTATTACCAGAGGTCATGAGTGCTACAGGTACCAGATAACACTGCTCTGAGGGGTTATTTCTTACCACAGCAAACAAAATCAGGATATTCTGATGATATTATCATATATATATATATATATAAATATTTTATATATCCTGGCAGCTCCAGGAGGACCTCAATGCTGCATTGCATACAGGAAAGCTGATGGCTGCAATGCACCCAGAGATGCTGCCTTACCTTAAACTTACCCAGAAAAATCCACCCAGCACCTCTGGGGCTGCAGCTTTACCTTCTCAAAGTGGGATGCACAGAGCAGAGGTGTTTTTGGGAGCTCCTGAGCTTAGACAGAGTAGGGAGGCAGTGGGAGGTCAGGGCTGCCGAGCAGGAAGTGATCTCCCCCAAACTCAGTCCGGTTTGAAAGCCTGGCAAGCACTAACACTAACAAACAGTCAGTGTGTTTATATCCCACCTTCCTGCTGGAGAGCAGGGGTTATTTTTGGCATATTTTGTCATTTGTGGAGATGTCAGTGAAGGCCAGGAACAGTGCAGAGCTGTTGGGAAAGCCCAGAGGCAACTGCCCCAGGCACAGGATGATGAGGTGAGGGATGTGGGAAGCTGCTCCAAGCCATTTACATAGAGACAGGGTTTTGCCTGCAGGATGTGGGGCCCAGCCCTGGCTTCAAAACACCTGGGGACTAAGAGCAGCATGAACTGACCTATTCCAGCCCTATTCCAGCCCCACGCTGCTCCCATTCACCTCAAGTAGCAATAGAGCAGGGGTGTCAATCTGAGCCCTCACCCACCAGGTGCTTCACTCCCTCCCACCTTTCCTGCCTGCGCATGAACCATGACCATCACCTGGACACCAACTGTGATGTTCTGGCATCATCAGTCACCCTTTCCAGCCTGCACTTGCTGTTTTTGATCTGGGATTACTGCTCATGATGAGTTAAAACAGAAAGGAAGAAGAGAGCACAAAGCAGTATCCCTCTTTGCCCACTTGCCATTGTGCCACAGGGCTTGGCCACATTCCTTCCACTCACTGCTGGTTTTAAGATCATTTAAACCACTCACCTCCCCTCATTTTCCCCCAGAAAGTGACCTTCTTACCTACAGTTTTGGATCTGCTTTGTCCCTCCTGTGAGCACCAGACATCCTCTGCAGCCAGGACTGCTTTTCCTTACTAAACCAGCAAGATCAGCAGGGAGAGCACACGAGTTCCTGTGAGCGCTTGCAGGCTGATGGCTTTGGCAGATAGCTGGCTCTTCTCTTCCAGACATGTATCTAAAATAGGGAGCATGAGTAGCTGAAAAGCCCAGGTTTGGTTTGGGCAGAAGCTTGGACTGGTATCAGCCAAGAGGAAAACAGGTAAAACCAGGATTTTGGCAGGTCAGGAGTTACTGGCCAAGCCTCAGACTGGGTATGATAACCTCAACTGCCCTACTGCAGCAGGGAATGTAGCTGGAAGCACCATCCTTTCACATGGCTTGTCCATAAAACACAAGATTTAAGCCCAGAACGCTGGTAGATAGGTTGAGAGAAACCTTCCATGCCAGCTCCAGATGTGTGGTCTCCCATCTCCTCCAGCCTTTGCTGCTGCTAACTGCCCGTGCATTGCCTGAGGATTTGGCCACCCCCACATTTCTTGTCTAGCACAGGTAGTTTGGAGGACTGCAGTCCTCCTGAGAACTGATTTAGTTCCACAATGCTGCAGTTTGAGAAGGTGCCACAGGCTTTACTTGGCATCAAGAGCCTGAATTGAGCCCTACCTTTGCAGATCCATTCAGATCCAGCACTTTCTCTGGGCCTCTTTGTTTTATCCCCAAGCAAACAGCTGAAATTAAGAACATCCCCATTAATTTGCCATGCATATGAAGGGGCTGAAGATTTCTCCTCCAGCTCAGGAGCCCTGTGGCCTCACTGAGCCCAGTGCTGGCTTCCAGTCTCACAGGCATATTCACCTCCTCCCTCCCCAGTGCTGAGCAGATAACAGGGCAACTGCTATAATGAGTCTCTGTCTGTCCAGCCCTGCTCAAAGCAATTACCAAAGCCAGGCACTAATGAACTTGGCTTCAGAGCGCCCCAGAGATGGGTTATTGCCATTTGAAGTGGAGGAGAACCAAGGCAAGAGCAGGTGGAGTGGCTGACCCTGGTCACGAGGCACCTCGGGTTGGATGCAGGAGACAGAGCTCCCTGCCTGGAGCAGGAAAAGGATGGCAGGTAGACACGAGGGCGACCACAGCTCTCTAATGTGGTGTCTGTGGCTGGAGAGACTGGTTTGTCCACGTTTGGGAGGGCAGGAGGGACTCTCCACCCATCCCAGTCCTGTCTCATCCCTGAGTGGCTTTGGGGAAGCCATGTCTCTGCAGCCAGAACTCCTGACACCCGCCTCGGTGAAACTCCTCTACATCCTTCACCCCAAGTTTTGCAAGACCCCAGATGCAGCCATTGAGTCACAGAGCAGGAGGACTCATGGGTCCCCTTGCAAAAGCTTCCTCAATTCATGACTCAGCATCCCACCCTCCCTGGTGTCTCTCGTGACTCCATTTCACTCTGCTGCAGCAGCAGTTCACCATCTCTTATCAATGCAGAAGACAACAGGGCAGCCTGTCCCAGCTGCAGATGTGTGCCAAACACCTCGCCCTGCAGCATTTTCAGACCAACCTCCCCGTTGTTGTGAACTGAACATCCTCTTGCAAACGACAGGTTTCCCTGCAATGCTGGAGCAGGTCAGAGTGGGTCTCTACAGGTCCACCTGTAAGGGTGAGGATAGCTGATAAATCACAGGGATGTGGCCTCTGCACCACATGCTCTCACAGCACACACGTCCTCACATGCACGTTGACGGCATGCTAAAAATATTCTTCACTTTTTGACCGATTAAAATTTTCCAGGAGAGTTGGAACCACAGCCCCCACCCTATCTGTACAGCCAGAGGCTTCCCCTCACCTCCCCCAGCCCTGCCAGGAAAACAGACAATACTGAACAACAGTTCTGGTAATTTGGGGGGGTTTGGCTCTTTTAAAAGCCTGGCTAAAATATAATCTTTTTTCAATAGTTTATTTTGTGATGTCTGGCACCATTCTGGAGCCAAACTTGGCACCCTGTCTTGCTCTCACACTCCCACAGAGAAGGCTGTGGGTGAGCTGGGATGATCCTACTTCCCACCAAAAATCCCATTTTGATGGCTCAGGAAATTAAACAAAGGAAATATGTTTTAAAACCAGCTCCCACCTGGTGTTAGGCAGCAGAGAGCTAATGCTAGCTTGGTGACAGCTCTGAATGCTGATGGCCAGTCATGATTTTCTTGTCATATTTTTTGGAGGTGCCTGTTGTGCCAGGTAAAGGAGGAACCTGAAGGATGCTGTCAAACCCCTGGCCACTGGCCAGGCCCTTCTGTGCCACCACTGATGCTTGTGGCAGCATTTTCTCTGCCTGATTTGGCTCTTGGCCATGGAGGAGGAGCAGCAGAGGCCACAGAAGGTGTTTATACAACATAGGGATTGTCTCGGCGAGACCAGAGCCTTTGCCAAACTGAGCTAAGCTGATAGGAAGGAGATGTCATCAGTGTGTTTTTGCTAATTATCACTAATAATTATTTGTGTGTAGTTTCTCTTAGGAGCTCCAGTTCTGGCTCAGCCCCTGCTGCTCTTGCAGCCCTGTGCAGCTGGAGCAAATGGGAGGGTCTTACCCCAAAATCCAGCAGGTGAGAGGAGAGGGAGGGCAAGTGCAGTGCTTGGACAATGTCCTGACCATGGTTGTCAGCACAATGCTTCCTCCCTCTTGATGTTCTCTCCCTGCTCACACCAGTTATAAGCAGTCAGACCCCATCTGTCCTCCCTTGGCTTTTCCGAGTGTGTTTGGTGCCTCAGCCTCTTGTCAAAACCCAGATTCATCACAGCACAGCTATTAGCTGCTCCCTCCCATGTGAGATGTCTTTCTGCTGACACGGCAATCATTCTTCTGCCAACGTGCCTTGACAGTACCAGGATTTCTCATTTCAAGTCCTGGTGTGTCCCAGGGTGATTCCCAGCTCCTCCATTAACCCCTGGCCCTAACATCCATAACCCAGGGCAGGATGGGGGTAGCCTGCCCTGATGGATACCCTGCTATCCCTTCTGCCTCTGGCTAGCAGAAGCTGCCTCTTGTTTTTCCTCTTAGCGCTTGCCATACCTATGCAGAAGAGCATTTAACCTGGAGGTAGAGGGTGTCAGACTTTTATTCTCCTTTCCTTCTTATTTTCTGTGCTGAGAACAATGGAGGCAAGGTTTGCAGAGGGAGGTAATGTCTTTTTTTAGACTGACTGAAATAATTAGAAGAAAAACCAGGCAGGCTGTTGGGTACACGAGCCCTCTAGCAGGCCTGAAATAGCTGCAGAAGTCTGCAAAGCTGAATACCAGTGGAGAACAATAGCTCTGAGCATGACTAGTGTTAACCAGTTCTGCTACCAAAGACCATTCCCCAGCTGTTTACCTTGGGTGAACAACTGGCATCACCCCTCTGCCAAAATCCATTGTCCAGAGACAACCCCATGGCCAGAAGTCACCGCTGTGGCTGAGGGAGGCACGTGGCTACACGGACCTGAGCCCTGGGCATAGCTCCTTGTAGGCTTCATGGAGCATCCCTTGCCTCCCTACACCCTGTTCCCTGTCCTGCTGCTCCTGGGGCCTGACCTGACCCCAGCACAGGGACACTGTGCCACCCGGGACCCTGCCTCACCCCCGGGACCCTGCCCGACCCTGAGAACTCTCTGATTTCAGGCACTGTTTTACTACAGGGGTCTGGCCTGATTTAATGGGATCCTCCCTGGTCCCAGGGGACCATGTGAGACACCAGGAAGCCCCCTGACCTTTGGGACCTGCTGATTTCAGGGACTTCCTACCAGGGGGTCTAGACTGATCCCTGGGGCCCTGCCTGACCCCAGGAACTGTACATGACCCCAGGGACCCTGCCCAACCCTGGGAATCCTACTGGACCCTGGGGACCCCGACAGACACTGGGGACCTTCTGATTTCAGTGATCCTCCAAATTCACAGTGTCCTACCACAGGGGTTTTGCCTGATCCCTGGTGACCTTATCTGACCCCGGTGGATCTCTCCCACCCCAAGATCCATGTCCCTCTCCGGCTATCCTGTCATCCCTGGATATCCTGGCCCACCCCATATCCCAGCCCGTAGCCGCCGTCGGACCGCAGTGACCCCGTTCATCGCCCTCCCCAGGGCTCAGCCCCATCCCGGGGGCTCCCAGCCCCACGGCGGGTGGGGGGGGCCGGGGCCGGGGCCGGGCCAGGCGGGGGGGCCGGGCCAGGCGGCGGCGGGGCCGGGGCCGGCGGCGGGGGCATCCCCGCCTCCTCGCTGGCAGCGCCGGAGCCGCCGGAAACCCGGCGGTGCTGCTGCTGCTGCTGCCGCTGCTCCGGCTCCCCGAGAAGTTGCTGCGGAGGGAGCGCGGCGGGGCCCGGGCCGGCACCCCCGGCCCGCCCGGCATGACCGTCCGCCCGGAGCCCAGCGGGGCAGCGGGGCGGCGGCCGAGCCCCTGAGCGGGCGGCGAGGAGCCATGGAGCAAGTGAGTCCGGCCGGGAGCGGGACAGGGAGGGGGGACCCCGGGACAGGGAGGGGGGACCCCCGGGCCGGGCGGGAGAAGCGCCTGCCGCGGCGGGAGGACCGCACCGGGCACTTTGGGGTGTTTTGGGGTGTTCGCCGGCGCTGGGACATCCCGGCCCCGCTGCGCCCGGGGGACAGCGAGGGAGACCGCGGGGCGGGGTGGGGGGTTCTCCATCCCCAGCAGCCCCCGGAGCGGCTCGGGCAGAGCCTCGGAAGCGCATCCCCGCAGTCCTCGGGATGTTGGACACGGCCGGGAGGGGCTGCCGCGCTCGGCCGGCGCTGGCAGAGCCGGGCTGGTTCCACGCGTGCTCGGGCCACCCCGAGTGACTCCCGCTGGGGTGTTGTCCTACCCTGCTGGAGCCGAGCCTGGGTCAAATCGCCAGCTTGGACATGTCTGCGCACCTCCAGCCTTCCCCACTTCTGTTCTGCTCCTCCTTTCTGTCTGGGACGGGTTTAACTCAGAGAAGGGCAGTGGTACTTCTGCACACGGTTTTCATGTCCATGGGATCAGACACCCCAATAATCCATCCCTGTGAGGATTGATTAAGATGCCACAAATTTGTTAGCAAGTTAAACAGGTCACTTTCTCCTCTCGTCTGGCCACGCAATTATTCCTGCTTCCTTTCCTTGGATGAGGTTTTGCTGGTTGTGCACAAAGAAAACTCCTAGGACGGACTGCCGGAGGACTTCAGGCTCTGTCTGGTACATGCGATCCCTGTAGCTGTGGCTTGTCTCTCCCCCTTCACATCCCCCTATTTCAGCTCCCAACATTCTGTGGCATGAATGAAAGCTCTTTTAAAACAGCAGGGAGACAGCAAAGCAGCCTAAGTTGGTAGTGACTGAGAGCTGTTATTATCCGCTGGCATCCATGAAATTAATCCACAGCAGAGAAACTGCATCCAGCTGGCAGCCCAAGGGGCTTCGCACCTACCCCAGCACTGACTGACCATCTCGTGGGCTTCTCGTTTTTAGTGACACATGAATCCTCCTGCTTGTAGAAGGGGTGTCAGAGGATGTTCCCCAAGTTCCACGTGGATCTGAACAGTTTGTTTCCAGAGAAACAAACTGTTCTGCTTCAGCAGGCTGGGGAGAATTGGAAGTGCTATCAGCAAGGTTTGGGAGATAATGTGGAAAAGAGAGAAAAAGAGTGGATGTGTGGGGATGCAGGTTGTCTCCTGGGAGTTGTTCATCAGCACCTTGGTAGAAAGGAGTGTGTGATAAGTGAGATGCTTGATTGAAATGAAGTTGATGTAACTGGCTAAGACACTTCTGTGCTCTGTGTAATTTTAAAAGCACTACCATAATTCAACTCTTGGGGGTTTGTTTTGTTGGAAAACATGAAGACTATGTGGGTTTGTGGGCCCATAAAATACAGGGCAGGGAAGGGGAGAAAAAACTGCCTAGTTGTTAAATAAAAAGCCATCCTGTCTGATTTGTGTTCTCTGCTGAGCTGCAAAATGTGAGGCTAAACCAAGCTGAAGGAGTGGAACTCATGTTTCACTTCTAATGCCACCATGATATAAAATGCAAAAATGGCTCCTATGGGTTGGTTTGGGGAGCGATGCCTTCGGTGTGAGGCAGCTTGGGGATAACTTGGTTTTTCCTTTGTTTACGCTGGGTCACTTGGCTGATGTCAGGGGGCTTCTTCTCATGGAATTACCACAGGAACGAATCCACCCCAAGAACATCCCAGGAGGGATATCTTAATATTTCTTGTAAAATGCTCATATATAGCTGAGTTAACAACAGCAGCTCATGTTTTTGTGTCATGCTCCCATTTTAATTGTGGAATTGCAGGGAGAGAACACTGGATGGACACAATGGCCTGCTGCTGGTGCCCATCCCTCCCCTTGCCAATTTGGGGCAGGGCTGGCATAAAAATAATCCTCAAAAATGTTAGGCACCATCTCTGAGACTTCTCCGTGCTTTTGCAGGAACAAACTTCCCAGTTGAATCATCTGGTTTTTTATGTCCTTGAGCTGCAGGTGAGGGATTAGAGCACCTGTCCCCCATTGTGGGATGTGCAGGGTACGTGTGAGGGGGAAGCTGTTGACCCAGAGCCCAGAAGCTCAGCATCCCTATGAGTGCTGGATCTCACCCCTCACATCTGCCTCACATCTGTATCAGGGAATGGAGAAGGCAGCTCAGGTGACTCATGTGCAGTACAAGGGGCAGAGCCCTCTGCTTCTGGCTGTTGTCACCTGCTGAGACCAGCACTCTCCATCTCATTGCATCTTCCCTCACCTTCCCTCTCCTGGGCTGCTCAGGTGGGGCTTGGAGTCATGGATCCTCTGTGTGGATGCTCCCAGGTGCTGGCACAGCAGGAAGTCCTGTCTGGTATGGAGGAGTCCCCCATGCATGGCTCCTTTCAGGCAAGGGTTCCAACCAGGGCTCCTGAGTGATCTGGGGAACTCCAAGACAACCCTTCAATGCCAAGGAGATGTGGCAGTCTCTGAAAGGCTGGAGAGCCAGACCCTAAACCATCTCTGCCCTCGCTGTGCCCTGTACAGAGGTGCCAACATGAGCCCAAGCTCTGCTGGGGCAGATTGTTTTTCAGCAGTAGATGTTAGGTGCTGTGTCTTCACAGGGAGTACTTTTATTTTAAAACCAGACTAGTTTTTGCTCTGCAGAGCAAAAAAAGGACATATTTACCATGTGATTTCAGCCTTTCTGCCAGGTGGGGGAAAAAACGCAGCAAAAATTCACCTGCCAAGCAAAAAAAAAAAGCCTTAACAAGTAAAAACATTTTAGCAGTTGTTGGTCAGGACTCACTTGAATAAACTCTTCATACAGCTACATCCATGCACAAGTGCTACGAGGGAGGTTAAAGTCCATGCCCAATTATCTAAAAATGACATCAAAAGGGTTCTTGATCAGGAAACCAGCAGGTCTGTATTTGTGCAGGAATTGATGTTTGCTGAAGTCGCAGATCTCAACTGAATTCGACTTCCTGGCAACCTAAAAAGTCAAGTTTAAAAAAAACCCACCCTACACAGTCCCTCCATTTCCCGGAAAACTTTTTGATGCTCAGTCATCCTGTATTGTGGCCATTTCAGATGCAAGTCAGTACAACTGAAATAACTTCTACAAAAGGCACCAAGGTTGTTACAGGTTTCAGCCCAATTTTCTTTTAAGTGAAACACTGTTTATTTAAGTTTCTTTTTCCCAGTCTGCACCTGAGCCTGCCAGAAAAGCCCAGCCCCTTCCAGATCTTAGTGGAGGTCAGAATAAATGCGGGTGCACAGGGTGTTTAAGCTGTTTTTCTTTTTATGGGTGCGAGCTCCCTCTTTGGAATAAGAGCTTACCCTGATGAAAGCTGCTGTCCAAGGGTGTGTTCAGTGGGAGTTTGGTATAGGAAAACAGATTCGTTAGCAAGGCTCTCCTCCAAATTTTTGAAGCTTGTCCACACACACTTGCTCTGTCCTGGCTTTGGGAGTGTCCAGCTCTGACTCTGTTCCATGCACTTGGGATTTTCTCATGTTATGAAACAAGATGTCTGAGCTCCAGCTGGTCCAGTTTGTGCAGTTGGGATATTTGGGGCTCTCTTGTCACACATCCTCTTTTTGTGTGCCAGCTCTCTGCAGCAGGATTGCTGCTGTTACATGTGGGGACATGGAGAAAACAGAGTCTGGGGGACAGTGGGGTCTCTGGGAAGAGGTTGGAGGATTTGGGTTTGGCCTCTCCTGACAAATCACAAGGTTGGTGAGGTGATTGTGCAAGGGGATTTGGCTCAGCCAGGGATTCCCCTTGCCTTGCTCCAGGGAAAGAGGCTTATTGAGGGGTCCATGGGGTGTGGGGAGCAGCAGAGAGCTCCAAGGGAGGGGTACAGGGATCCTGCCTTTGCAATGGCTCTTCAGTGCACTGGAGAGGAGGAAAGCTTTCATCTTTAACCTGCTGGGAACATTCCAATGTGAAGTCCTGTCCCTCATGCCGTGGATTTGCGCACAGGAGTTGGTGTGGGGATGGTGACCAAGCATAGATGCCTAGAAGAGAAGCTTGCAGAAGTGGCCTTGGACTAAAATACAAGTGTTCCTATTGATGCCAGCAGAATCCATCGTGCTGGGAATCCTCAGAAAGCTGGAGGAGCAAAGGGGAGAGGAGGCTGCTCTTTTTCATGAGTGAGCAAGGAGTACCTCCTCAGAGAGGGAAGCAGAGTCCCTGAGGGAGCAGAGGAACGAGGTGGACTTGTTGCCCTCCCAACAGAGTCTCCAGGGATGGCTGGGGTCTGTGCCCACTTCCCAGTCCTGTGGGAGCTGGTTGAGTTTTCCTCTGGAAGATGCCAGTCTCCTGTTGTGATGTGGTGGGGAGGGACCACATTTGGTGGACGCCAAAATCTTCTCTGGGCTGGCTTTCTGATGATGGAAACTCCTTATGTCTTCTTGCAGGATACAAAGGAAGAGGTGTCAGAGAAACCAAAGTGTGCTCCAACTGCAGAGAAATATGGCTGGATTAAAAAAAGCAGCGGGGGGCTCCTGGGACTGTGGAAGGATCGTTACATCCAGCTACGGAAAACACAGCTCGTGGTCTACGAGGATGAGGTATGGTCACAGCTAATGGCCTTGAATGAGGGGCAGGAACAAACCCCTGGGGACACATGCATGTCCCTTTTTTACTCTTCCCTCCAGGACATTCCTTTTGAGAGGGCTTCTCCAGATATCTCCAGGAAGCTTAAACTCTGTAAAAGAGATGGCAGCTGCATTTTAAATATATTATATATTATAAATATTTTAGCCACTGAATATTTTGACAAAGTCCTTGCCAAAATAAAAAAATGGGGGGGCAGGACATCCTGTGAGAAGGTGAACGGAGCAAAGCTTTGGGCGGAAGCAGGATATGTGCAATGAGGTTTTGGCTTTTGAAGGATAAAAGTGATTGCAACAGGCTGACTTTCCACCTGCCACTTGAGGGGATGGCAGGCAACCCTGCAGCTGTTTGGCACCCCTCAAGCAGCCCAAATTGTTGCCAGCCAGACTCTTCAGGGTTTCTTTTAGCCACTGAAGGATGCAGAGCGAGATTGTGAGTGCTTGCTGTCCTCCTTAAGCACAGACAGTCTGGATTTGGCTCATCTTTTCCCTTTACTTGAGCCAGTTCTGAGCGAAGGACCCCTGGGAGTCTTGTCCTGGACTTCCCTAGATAAACTGCATGCCTTAAGTTCATGGCCGTACTTAGAGCTGCTTCCAAACAAATGAGGAATAAGAGCCAAGCCGAATCTGTCCTGCATTTTCAGGCGAGAAGAATGAAAAGTGCAGGGTTGGTCCTGCCAGGATGCAAAGGTGGCTTTGTCCTGAGCCAAGCCCTCGTTCCTGGGCTGGAAGCAGCTTCTGCAAGAGCAGAGTTTGCCCCAAAAGTTAGAAATTACAGTGCAGAGCACAAGCTACAACCAAGAGAGGTTTGAGATGAGGGGTGGGTTGGTCTGAGCCCTGCAGTGGCTTGTGTGTGCAGCAGGGTGGGGGACTGTGGTCTGCCCAAGGACCACGTGCCTGTGAGGTGAGGTGTCTGGCCCAAGAGGATCTGGGTCATGTGTGGGCATCAGGACGATATAAAAGCAAAACCATGTAAAGCTTCATGTGCAGTGTGCCAAGGGAAGAAGAATGGGGAAATGTTTCAGCAGCTGCATTGCTGCTGTGGTTTCAGGAACAGCAGGACTGACAGTGAGTTCAGTTCTCTTTTTTGAAAACATACTCTTGCCTAATAAAGAAGATTTGTTATAAACAATTTAGGTTAAAGGGTACTACCTCTTCCCTTATGCTGAACACTCCTGCGCTTCCCAAATCCCAAAGCTTTCTGGTGTCATTTGTTCTTAGCTGTGAAATGTCATGAAGAGTGCAAGAATAATGACAGGAGCAGTCAATGTCAGGTGATGAGCAGTTCAGAAGGCAGGAAAAGCAAGGGGAGGTTCTCTTACCCAGAGGGATGCAGCCTGGTCCTGCAAACTGTTGACTCTCTGTAGTTCATTTCCCAGTGCCCTGGACACCTGTTGACTCCAGCTGAAGCTTCAGGAACTTGAAGATTCAAAATCTATAAGCATGACGTAGGTTTTTTTTAAAAAAACAAGATACATGAAGGCTCTCATTACCACAAGGGAAAAGGAGGCTTTTAAAGTAAGATTAATTTTCACAGACATACAGAAGAAGGAAAAATCCCAATCATTTAAAGGGTTATTTTATTATCTCAACAAGGAAAATGGCATTTGTAACAACCAGGCATAATGTTTTCTGGTAGCCTGCGGATTGTGGTAACATCCTGTAATAAATTGCATCTGTAAGCTACAGTAGCTGCAAGGTCCCATTATTGTAAATAAGGGATCATGTTAATATCTATAGGCTATTAAACTGGCTTACAGTGAAGTCAAATGTCTTAGGAGAGGAAATTGCTGCAAAATTATCTGGTAGCACAATAGGATAACATGTGATTGTGCAGACTTACTACAGGGAAGCCAAAGGAAATGGCAATTTTCTGCACTCAGGAGGGGTCTTGTTGCAGCAGAATTGAGGCAGTTCATGTTTATTACTGTATTTATCTTCCTTTAATGTGAGTCAGGGCAGTGTGGCTGTCTCTATCTTACAAATGGGGAACTAAGTTTTTGAGATGGGAAGGGTTGATATCTGAGCTGAGTCTGTGGTGCAGTGTGCTATGGTGGTTTGCATTTCTGGAGTTCAAGGTGCCATTTTTCCCACTGGACCTTCTCCACATATCTGCTCTGTGTGACCCTGGAGAGGGACACAGCATTCCAGACCATCCTCAGGCCAAAACATTTACAAATGGGATTGTTCAGTGCTCGCTGAAAAAGAAAGGAGATAAAACCTCAGGCAACGGGAATAAAAGGCATCTCTCCATAAGTATCCTAAATTAGACTTATGTGGGTTAAACGGGGGGGGTGGTGGTCAGCTTCCATGTGGGCAGGCAGGTTTGGAGGCTGAGCATTTCAGCTGGTCTGAGCCCATCAGATTTCCAGGAACTGAGTAGTGCCTGAGAGTCAGTGTGCTTTTCTCAGTCCCTCCCATGTCCAGCCCTTCACAAAAAAGGTGCTAATGTTGCCTTTAGCATTTGTTTCTTATGCAGGCCATCTTGTTCGTGCAGTTGCATGAGCCTGGCTGCACTTGTAGCTGAGGTTTAGGTGCAAAACAAGAGCAGAGGGGAGAGCCAACATGAGATACAGAAAAGAACATTGTACAGTGTTACTGGAAAGTACAGTCTGAGCAGCACACAAATACCATATATCATCATCAGTAGCAATCTCCAGGAATGTGCTCCTGACCTGCCCTGGGAACTTGTTTCCCAAGCTGCATCTGCTAGTCAGGCTTTGGGTTTGGTTTAAAGCAAAGCCACCTCCTGAAGGCGAGTGGCAAATGACTATTGTGTTACCTGGAACAGATGGGATGAAACTCATCCCACACAGCTTCAGGTTTCTTTCAGTGGATGGAGAATGAAGGGAGATGGATTTCTTGTTCTCTGCTGAGCCTCCATCTACAGCACCCTCTGTACCCTCACCTAAATGAAGATGCAGTTAAGCAACTTTTTGTTTTTTAAGTTTGTATGTTACATACCCAAATGTCAGGATGCTCAGATGCAAATACAGGGTGCTCAGATCCCAAGAAACTGCTGTGCAGGTCTGTACAGAACCAAGCAGGTTATTTTCTAGTGGGGTTTCTTGTCTTCTTGTCTCTGCATATTCTTGTGACAATAAAAACCATACAGAGAGTGTCTGAAGACCAGGCAATCCTATGTAAGGTGACTAGACAGATCAGTATCATTGCTTCATGGATTAGAAAGAATCAGCCTTGAGTTTGGATTTTTTTACCCCCTAAACAGTGCATCTAGTGCTTAGAGCTGTTTTCTTGTTGTTTTAGGGTTTCTTTATAAGTGTATTATATATGGGGAAAAATCCTACTAGATTCTAGAGACCAGAGGATCCACTTGGCACTCAACAGTTGGACACTCAACACCTGCATTTTGTCCCTGGTAAAGTTATAGCAAGGTATGCCCAAATTTGTTAACATTTTGAGAGCCTAATATAGAGAAAAAATTATTATTTCAGGTCTAGACATTTAAACTAAATGGAAGGGCTCAGCCCCTGACTCAGTGAGACGGTTTTTGCTGGGAATTACACCTTCATATAAATAAAAATTTCAGGGAGTCTTTTCCCCCCACTTTTTTATAAACTTTTCATTGAGGAAATTGTTTGCCAAGTGTGATTCTTTGGTTAAGCACATGCATTAATATGTCCAGGTGTTCAGTAACTTTCTTCCTAAGGGCCAAGCCAATAGACACAGATATGTTTCTCACAGGATCTGCTCCATGAAGAGTTAATGCAGTAGTTTCTCTACATTAAATCATGAATGTAAGGGTTCTATACCAGGATTGAGCTTCTCCAGAACATGTGTCAGGGCAGGAGTCTGGAAGTGACCTTGTCTCTGCATGGTGCTGAGTGTCCTCCAGGTCCCAGGAGGCTGAAGGGATCTGGGGACCTGCATCAGGGTCAGGTCTTTCGTTCTTTATCTTAGCAGTGCAGGAGAGACATAAAGGATCTCTTTGTGACCCAGGTAGGCTCACAGAGAGGGGATGGCTGCTTGCCAAGGGTAAAACATAGACAAAAGCCCCATTCTGGTGCTCCCTGAACTCAGATGCTTTTCCTTTGCCTCATACATGGATTTTTCTATTTCTCTGGCTGCTTTCTTTCCTGCTTTCCCTGAAGAGGAGAACTCACTTGACAAGTTCAGGTCTCTGAGATGAAGGAGCCATAACTTGAACAATCAAGGTGTCTCTGGGAGACAGCATCCTGCATGTCCCCATCCTCTCTGCCTTTGTTCCCTGGCTGGGTCACACTCCCCAAAGCCTCCCCAGGGAGAAGACAGGCATCTGGAAGGCAAGAGGCAATCTCACAGCAAAACCACATCCCTCCACCCTGCCAAGTCCCCTCGTTCCCCAGCTTGGTGTTCCACAGCCCTTAGGAAATGGAGCACAGCTTGCACGAGATCAGAGGAAGAGTTCCTGTCCAAGAGACAGGATGGATGGCATGGACGAGGAGGGTGACGGGCTCTGCTGGGGACAGAGCTGCTTTTGAGAGCAGGGAGGGTGGGCAGGAGGCTTGGGGCTGCTCTCTGCTCTGATCCTGAGCCCAGGGAAGGAGCTGGGAGCTGCACCGGCCGTGCAGCAGGGCTGTAACGTGGGCGGTCTTCCTCCGAAGGCCAGGATGAGATCACCCATCCCCGAGGCATGTATTCCTGACCTCACCCTTCTCTGTCATTTGTTGGCCGCGGAGGGGTTATTATTTCCATCCCTGTCCTTTTGCAGTGACATTGCGATACCAGGATTGCAGCAGGAGCCTTCAAAGGGCCCGGTAGCGTCAGCAGGATTTTATCGGCTGGGTTTTAGGTTTGGGCAGGATTAATCTCCTCCTCCTAGTATGCATTTTCCCAGTTCACATTCACCTACTCAGTGTTAAATGAAATAAACAGTAATGTCATTAAAATAATAAACCTAAATTAGATCCAGACGTCCCTCGGTGGCTCAGGACTTGCTCTGTGTACCGGCATCAGCTCTGCCGGGCCCCATCCCCAGATAGGAGGGTTAAAAAAACTGAAACGCAGGCTGAGTTCTGCACAGCGACTTAAATGTCAAGTGGTAAAGGGAGGAAATTCCCCGCAGCCCACTTCCCTCTGAACTCTCCATTCCCTGCCTCCAGCCACGCAGCAGCTTCCTGGCTACGACATGTTTCCTCATCCCACACCCCCTTCTCCGCTACAGGAATTGCTAAATACAAACTCACACGGGCACAAGGAGCTGCCCTGGGAGCAGAGCCGGAGCTGGGGGTGGTTATGCCCAGCGATTTAAATTCAGGATGGTACTGGAGAGGTTCATGAGCCATGCTGACTGAAGCACTTCACTGGCAAGAACTGCTCTGAGATTCTCACTGCTCATTTGTGCTTAGCAAAAGGGAGCTTTGGTCTCTGCTGGGCTACTGAGACATGAAGAATATTATCTGCCCAGTGTTACGCTGCGATTCCTATTAGGGATGGTGCTCTGCAGCTGAACCGAGCCACGCACCACGTGTGGAATTTTAGTTATGTTACTGGGAGAAATGAGCCAAGATCGTGGCCGGCAGTCATCAGTGGAGATACTCCAGAGATAAATATTCCCCACTGAGATGCTGGCCCAGACAGTTTTGCTGGCTGTACAGGGCTGTATTTCCAATCCTAAGTGTTTTGACAGCTCAGAGCGTGGCTGCAAGAGGACTGTGTCCATCACACGCGGCTCCTGCTGACCTTTGTGATGTGAGGACCAGTCTGCCCCAGTTCAGTGTGGCAGCAGGGCTCCCCTCTTATCCCTGCTCTGGCTCAGACTTCCTGAGGGGGCTGCTTGGTCCATTGTGATGCTTGTGTCATCTTCCCTGTGAAAAAGCAGAATCACATCTTCTCCTTTCATTGTGGGATGGAGGTAGTGTCACTTCTGGCTGCAGATCCCTGGATGAGGCCAACAGCAATGGCAGAAGCTGGTGTTTCTGTCCCCAACCTGTTATTTGCTCAGCCACTGTGGACCACTAGGCCTGTAGCTTAAAGACCAGGGTATTTTCTTAATGAGATGCCAGCCTGATTTATGGGGCTTTCTGTCTGCATGCAGGTTATTTTTAAGGCAGAAGAGCTTTTAGACAGTTGCAGAGGGAAGAAATGCAGAATTTGATGGTCTATGATTGATTTCAATGCTTCTATTCATAATAATGTTTCATTCCCTCTCTGCAGGATGAACAGAAGTGCATAGAAACGGTGGAACTGGAGAGTTATGACAAGTGCCAGGAGCTGCGTGCACTACTAAAAAGGAAAAATCGTTTCATTTTAATCCGCTCCCCGGGTAAGAAGGTAGGATTGCCTTTCTCATCACCCTCGAGTCTGCTAACTCCAAAGTGAGTTCCAGCCAGCTGTGCCCAGAGCAGATGAAAAGCTGAGACTGAGCTCCTTGGCAGCTGGGAGAAATGACCTGTAGCTGTGAAGGGTCTGCAGCATGCAAGAAGGAAAGCCACTCTCATGTAGATTTCTTTCTTGTGTTGGGAAAGGGTCTTCCTGTGGCTCAACTTTTTACTCTTGTTTTTTTTCCTGCCTTAGCATTTTCTTTCTTGCAGTAGTCCCTAAGAAGGGGAGAATGATCATTCCCTATGGTTCCTCCATGTCCTCTGAGTACCTGTAGATGCTGCAGCTTTGCCCAGGTTCCAGTGAAATCAAGAATTCCAATCCATGTACTGAGACAGTTCCTGGAGTTTGAACCATTGATCTGAGAAACTCCAGTGCAAAGTTAATTACAGCAAAACAGTTCCTGGGAGAAAAGATTTATTTTGCTGAATTCATGAAACCCTACATCTGTAGCTTCCTGCACAGCATCTGGTCAGATCCAGAAGCTACAAACCAGGCTGGCATTGCAAAGAGACTATACATCCATCTGAGCATTGGGTGTATGCAAGGACATCCTCCTTTACTTCCTATCTGTATTCATCATCACTATACATCTCTGGATGTTCTCCTTAGCTCCTACTTGCATGCTATCCATGTCAGCATCTTTATGGGCTAGAATTCTTCATTGTTGCTTTGGGGTATCACACTTTGCCTTCTAATTTCAATACGATTTTTTTTGGCCTCAGAGTTCTTACTAAATCTCCCCATGCAAATCTGAGAAATTTTGGGGGACAAAACACATTCATTTCCATAGAACATGAACAGGAAAAAATACCAACTTGCTGTATTCCCCCATCTCCATTTTGTTTAAATAAATGGAGATTGTTTAGTCCTTGTTGTCAGTGTTGCTTATTCTTTCACTCCAGTCACTTCATGTTTATTCGTATAATAAGACCCCAGCTGAGTTCAGAGCACCATTGTGCTAAACTTCATCCAAAACAACAAAACAAGGACTGTCCTGCCCCAAAACCCTGGGTTAGTGAGCTCCAGCAGAGCACTGGAGCCCTGAACACATTAGGAAGGAATTCTTCCCTGCAAGCATGCTGAGGCCCTGGCACAGGGTGCCCACAGAAGCTGTGGCTGCCCTGTCCCTGGAAGTGTCCAAGGCCAGGTTGGACGGGGCTTGGAGCAACCTGAGGTAGTGGAAGGTGTGTCTGCCCATGGCAGGAGAGTGGGAACTAGATGTTTTTTGAGGTCTCCTTCAACCCAAATGATTCTAGGATTCTGTGATCCTAAGTGTACACCTATTCCCAGGGAGGCCAATAATACCATGTGTGCTCAGAGATGGGCAGCACAATAGGAGCAGGTATTATCTGCAGGTATGTTACTGAGAGAGAATTGTGTAATACCTGCATATATCTCTGCACTGCTCCATGAATCAATACAGGGTGTAAGACCTGTTCCCAAACCTTTCATTTCTTGCTATGAGAAAAATATGCCCAAACTGTGCCCAAAAGGGTAACTTCATCCTTTTGGCATGCTGGCAAGTTTACAGCTACCCTGTTTTTCATGCCACTGATTCAATGGAGACCTAGATAGAGGCTACTTTTTATAAGGCTCTTTTGGTGAAAGGAAGGGCTTTTATAAATGAAAAGTTCCCTGTTTGTAGCTCCCCTTCCACCCCTCTTTTGGCTGGGAATCTGGTGAGGGTGTTGACACACAACATACTTTGGCAGATGCTAGCACAGGCTTCAATTAGAAGGCCAACGTACACAACTGTCCTTCTTCTGTTTTGAAATCGCAGCTGTGGTGATATATATCAGTTAAACATTTTCCATTTGGGAGGCTTGCTGCCATCCACAGTTTAAAATCACCCTGTGTGCCAGCTTGCCAAGCCCTGCCACATCTTGCTAGGCTTTTTTTATTTTCACCCTCTCTCCTGAGCATAATGCTGAGGAACAAGTTGGAGAGACTTAGGAACAAGCTAGGAAAGGCCATTTCTGTTCCAATGCACAAGTCTTGAATATGGGGAGCCCAGTTTAGTTGTAGGGGAATCTCAGTTTAACTTTTGGATGGGATATTTTTGAGCAGAGATGAATCAGTCAGTTAAAACTACTAGGCAGCTGAAGTTGCACCTGAATAAATAAGTTGTCCTGCTAAACACTGGTCATTGATGAATGTACCCCAGATTCTGCTTGGCCTGTTCACAAGGATGACATTTTTGTTAAGCTGTGACAATATGAGCATGTCACACGCCTGCACTGGTATGGAACTGAAAGAAAGCACTACCCCCTGAGCTTTAATTCTTCAGTGAAGGAAGCTGGCAGTGTGCAAAAGCCCCATTTTTCTTAGAAATCTCAAATGCTTCATTCCATCCACAGCAATTAAATGAAAACTTTTGGATGCAGAGAGCTGGGCTTCTAAGAAAGGTCAGCAGCCTTGACCTGGAGACTTTAAAATGTAACTACTCAAAATGCAAAAAAGCAGTGTAAATGATGCTTAGTGTAAACTGTGAAAATTACCAAGATTGGCACAAGTCTGGTGTTCAGTGGATCTGAAAAGCTTCAGCTGCAGGGAAGTATTAATATTGGGAAGAGGGTGGTAGTAAGGAGAGTCCACCAGGAAGTCCTGTAGCTCCCCAGCCATCCTCACACCTGTGGTCAGGGATGGAAAATTCCATTGCTTATTTTTCCCTCCATGAATTTTTGAGGTACCTGGAAGTGCCTTCACCGTGGGCCCAGCCTGGGCAGTGAGGCTTGGGGGAGTCTGCTCCTGGGGTCTGCCAGTCTGGCAGAGATGCTGCATTATTCCCGGGGACGATGTGGCTCTTGGCTCAGCTACAGAAAACCACCAGAATCCTCCGACAGTCATCTCATAGAAATATGGAATGGTTTGGGTTGAAAGAGACCTTGAAGATCACCTAGTTCAATCTCTCTGTCATAGGCAGGGAGTCCCTTGTCTTCTTTGCCCTTCATGATATAACCTGACAAAGTCATGTAGAAGAAGGCAAGAAATGACCCCTCATCTGGCAGATAGATTCTGCTGCAGTCATGGTAGTTTAAGATGTTACTGACCCAGCTCTGCTCCAGCTTATGCTGGAGGTGACTACCCTGTACCAAAAGTCAGCAAAAGGGAACATATCTCCCCCAGCATTTCACAGGCAATTCACAGTCCAGTTTAGCTCGGCCCCACCAGGCTTTACACTGAAACAGACAAGGACCAAGCACAGGTTTGTGTCACCTGTGTCTGCAGCAGATCTGCTCAGCAAAGAAGTGTTGGTAACAGTCTTAAACTGCAGCTACACAGCTCTCCAGAGCCTGTCTGTTAAATCACTTAGCACAGGTACAGAAGACTGACCCCAGGAACACTTCTCTTTCCTGGACAGCAGGCTCAGCATTGCCATCAGACTGTCAGTGCTGGAGAAGACTGATGTCTCAGGGAGGACAGGGAGCAATGGGGGAGCCAGTGCCCGCTGCCGTCACGGACAGTGAGCTGTGTGGGAGCTCTTGTTGCCTGACATCTCAGCAGTGATTCAGCAGGAGCTGACCGGCTGTGCTGTGCTCTGAGTAACTGTCAGTAAATTGCGTAGCCTGCATTCATGGCTTACAATGGTCACTAGGTTTGGCCATGACAGCTTTTCCTGGCACACCAGCCTGTTGTTTATGGCGTGACTCAGTCTCAGCTGGCTTAGCAAGAAGGAGTGCAAATGTGTTACCCTGCCCGCTGCCCTCTCATGTTGGTGTCACTGACTCTCTGCCTTATTCCAGCTGGAGATCAGGCTCTGCTTAATGCTTTGTAGGAAATATCCATCTTTAGATACATCAGCTGGTATGTGTAAATATTCAAATGAGTAAAGATACAGACAAGAGAAATTCATTTGTTCCTTGTTTGTTGAGAGCCTGGGAATCTCAGAGTACTGTGCATAGTCCCAGTGACAGGCAGGACTGAGACCACCTTCTTCCTGCCTCTCCTCTGCAGCTTCCTGCTTTACAGAGAGCTCCCATCCCGGTTTGGATGAGCTTCCTCTCCTCAGTGCCTTGGCTGAGGACAGGAGCCACAGATGGATGCAGACAGACCAGGGACTGCAAGGCAGCAAAGAGGCTGTGGCTGGCAGCAGCCTGAGCACGAGCCTCGGAGCTCCAGCAGCCTGACTCTGCTTTGGTGTCTGTGGGTGTGTTAGAAAGAGAGAAAAAATTTCTAAGATACCTGGGCACTGGGAGGAACCTGTCCCTCTGTGTCACATCCCCAGGGAGCTGTGAAAGCAGGGAGCAGGGCTGCAGCAACACGAAGCTGCCACTGCCCCATGGGTCCCACTGTGCTGCTCATTCTCCCTCACCCAGCTCCCTTCTGCTGCTACCATCATTCCCTTTCTCTCACCATCCACTGGATCTGCATTTGATGGCAAAGGGTTGCATGCCAGAGGGACGTCTCAGCTTCTCATTAATGAGGAACCACCCCCTGAGGTTTGCTCTGCTCTGCCACAGAGTTGCTGACACCAGTGCTTAGTCACAGTCTGGGAGGCTTTATTTGGAATGAGGCACAGAAAGTGGCATTGGAAGAGGAAGCTTGAAGTGAGGGAGGAATCCTTCCCCCGAACAACATGTACGGAGATTTCTAAACCCTGGTGCAGGCTGCCAGGTCTTTGCCAGGCAGTGCAGCAGCTCAGCTGCTCACAAGTAGAGCTTTCTCATAAGCTTTTATAATCACAAAGCTTTGGGGCAAAATCGTTTCCAAACAAAAAAAGTTTTTAAGCACACACAAAACCAGGCCAGTTTGGACTAAAACAAAATCTGGCCATCACTCTGTTTTGGAGCCTTGCCTTCCCTTACATTCCCTGGTTAGAGTGGCCCTTCTGCATCCCAGACAAAGGGCTCTTTTTCCAGAGGGCTGTGGGTCAGGCCCTAACCTCCCCTCTGAACTCTCAGGAAGGCATGTGGTCCCGTCACCTTACGTGCAAACTGATGGAATAAAGAATCTTTCCCCAGATTACTCCTTAACTCCCTGCTTGCCATACTGGTTGTGAGTGTCTGGCACTTGGCAACTGTGATGTAAATCCAAGGCATTGACACGAGAAATAAATACAGAAAGGAAGAACATTTTGTTTCTAACAGCAAGAGTGGGTGTAAGGAGATCAGGCTTTAGTTCTGCAGAATTTCTGATGGTCCCTTCAGAAGTTGCTGAGACACAGAACAGTTGTGCTTTGTTGTGCCATGAACAGGGAGCTGCTAAGAACACTCGACTGTCAGTCACCATTAGCTTTGTCCCCTCATTTAATATAGTCCCTGTTTTATATAGACACTGCTGTGAGTTTGGAATGTGGGGCCTCATTTACAAAAAGGCTGAGGCTACAACTGCTCTTAAAGGCAATGGGAAAGTGCAGAGTACCTACAGGATGTAAAATACCCCAAAAAACCCCCATAAGGCTGTGTTTTGAACAAGCCTCTCTGTAGCTTACTTCTCCACCTGTAAGAGATGAATAATTTCAGTTGCTTTGAAAAGGAATTTTTGAAGTCCCCCAGATACTGTAGTGATAAATAGGAAAGAAAAAAAGACTGTCAGGGGAATCAGTAATTCTGTTTTCAGGGCAGGGCTGGAGCAGAGTGAAATCAATAAGACATATTGACCCAGGAGGATAAAACACATGATGGAATAACTCACTAAGAAGTGCCACCCTGTTTTTAGGGACAGTGCTAGGAGGAACACACACAGCAGGCTGACATCCCTACAGCCCAGAAACACTGGGAGTGTCTAACTTCTAAGTGCTTTATTTTGCAATGTTGCTGATGTCCTTTAGCACAGGAGTATTCTCCTGTGTGCAGTGTGGATTAGGGCACCACATGGAGCTGTTTGGATCCCAGCTGGTCTGTCATGGAGCCACCTGTAAAGTGAAGATGATATTTCTCTCACCTGAAGTGTACTCTGGGGCAAAGCTGCCTAATACTGCTGAGGTGCTCAGAGAAAACAGCAGTGAATTAAGTAACTCCCTGCCTGTTGTTCCTGCTGTGGGCAAGAAGAGATGGGAAACACTGAGCAAAGCCATGGGGCTGTCCTGGAGGAAGGGAAGAATTGTCTGGCTGGAGGACAGGCCATACAATCACCCATCCTCCCTCCTTATTTGTGACCCATACTTCTTGCCAGTTCCCTCTTATATGGCCAGCTCTTCCCTTCTTCTTGTGGCAGCTCTTCAGACCCCAGAGACTGTCTGTCTGCAGTGTTCATTGCTGGTTTTCATTTGCAAATAGAAAAAGATAGGGTGAATATTGCACTTATATTGCTCTTACGCCTCATCATATCTGTGCCCAGCTGGGTCAGTGTTAGAGCAGGCAATGTCAGTGCCCCACACTCCTGTATCAGTTCTGTTCTGCAGAGCCAGAGGAACAGGGAAGCAGGCAGAGCTCACTGCATGCAGCCTTCCCGTTCCTTGTATTCTGGGGGAAGTGGGAGATAAAGTATTTTACTCCACCAGCCAGTATGACTTGGACTTTCAGTCTGACTCTGTGCAGTGTGACCATTTGCTGTACAACTCAATGATGCTCCAAGAGTTATTCCAAGTGTTTTGCAGAAGGAAGAAACTTACTTTTTTTACTACTTTAGTAGTTACCAAAATAAAAGTACAACAAAAAGCTGTCCAGCATAACAAAATCCTGTTCATGGGAGCTACGCCAAAGCACAAAGGCATCTGTAGTTTAAACACAGGCTAGAACTGGATGTTATATAGGAACTGAAGTGATTCAGAGGTACCTCTGGTCCTGACAAGGAAGGCTCAGGCAGAAATTCTCTCTCTGCTCTTGCAGGTTCATGATATCAAATTTCAAGCTCCAACTTTGGAAGAAAAGGAATCGTGGATAAAAGCTCTTAATGAAGGGATCAACAGAGGCAAAAACAAAGTATTTGATGAGGTAAGAGAAACAGTTTTCAAACTCCTGTGTTTCTGTGTCTGTTCTCATCCATGGCTCCTTTAGCTAAAAGCAGAACTTGCCTGAACTCCTGTTCTCCCCATCCTTCCTACATGTCAGCCATTGTCTAAGAAAAGAGAAAGGTGGTGTGCAAGGTAGGGCAGGTTCCTTCCCTTCAGAACTTGGGATCAGAGGATTTCTGGGAGTTCCCCTCTCCCAATGGAAGCGGCTGATGGAGAGAAGCAGCTACAACACTGAGTTGTGTAGAGCTGGGATGCAGCCTGGAGGGACTCATCCCCCCCCACACTGCTATGATCCTCAGCACCAAGCAGCCTGGAAATGGAGGTACTTAGTTAGGATATAGCCCAGTCTTCAGGACTGGAAAAGTCTGAAGTGACTCAGTCCACCAGCTATTCCGCCTGCAGTCTGGAGAAAAGTCTGGTGGAAAGTTACTCCATGGCCCTGGCCAAACCTGCCTGCCTCTCAGCTAGCCCCAGTACACCTGCACTTTCAAATTCTACTCCCATCCTGCTGCACAGAGGAGAAGATGAAAATTGCACAACCTAGAGCCTGTTTAACCTTGCCCTGCTCCCTCTTAGTTTGTAAATCAGCCCTGAGCTAAACCAAAGGAACAGCATCTCTTCTGCAGTTCTTTCAGTAACTGAAAAGAAATGAACAAAACCACCACCATGGGAATGACACAAGGGAAAACGAGCAGGGTAAGGAGGGACAAAGCAATCAGCAAGTTCTGTTTAGCAGAGGAAACTAAAGCAATGAGTAAAAGTTTTGAGAAAATGGCTGACTGGTGTAGATACAGTGCTAGAGGTGTAAACTCTGAGAGGTTAGGCTTTGCTTTTTTTCAGCAGAGGGCAAAAGCATATGGGTACAGTGGGCAGTGAACTCTGCACACTCTTCAGCAGCACAGCAAGGTGGGATCTCAGATCACCTCCCTGCCCTGTGGGTTATCCTCCTTACAGAGCAAGCCAGCCTCTAATTCTCAGTCATTCCAATAAGGATCAAAGCTCAGATTTAAAGTGTTTCCACACAGGCCAGGCACAGACTAATGGGTCAAGCCCTCAGCTGGCTTGGATTATCTGTTGTACCCTGAAGGAGCTGTAAAAACCACTCTGCCATACCAGCCATTTTTCTCTTTAAATCCCTATTTCACCCTTGCCAGCTTTCCTATTGTACAAACTTGTGGTACCAAGGACACACAGAAGTTTCAGTGTCCCTGGTCACTGCTGCTGCCCCTCCATGGGGAGCAGACTCCAGCCCTTGGCCGCCACAGTGTGGGTGGATGGTCATAGAGCCAGGACAGAGAAATACCTGTCAGGGCACTGGGACCTCCCTCTTTAGGAGTGTGAGGCAGTGGATTTCTCATCTGATTCCAGGAAATAAATTTGTTAATTCAGCTGGAGCTGCAATTAATCCAGGTCACTGCTCACACCTTCTCCTCAGCATCCTGCAGTCATTAGAGCTGTGGAAGGGAAGAGCTGTAACAAAGTGCTGCTGATACAGTTCACAGTCAGGTCACAGTTATTAATGAGCTTTCACCTCTAAGATGGAAACAGCAGTTTTGGTGCTGTGTTCTGCCACATGCAGGAGCTGGTCCAAGCACGGGGTGCAGTGAGGACAAAGCTCTTTATGTCCTTTTTTCCCTGCCTCTTAGGTGGAGAGAAGTTTAGCCATTGCAAACCTTGAGACCTTAAATATCCATCACATACATGCAGGGCTTTGCAGGCAGGCTGTAATTGAGCTCTGAGATAAAGACTAGAGGTGAAATATTCTCCAAATGCTTCAGCATTTCATGTGTGACAGTGACAACTTTATAGTCGTATCTTGAGAAATTAATTACTTTCTTCCTTTTTTTGTTTCCCTTCTCTTCCCCCCTGTTAAAGGTGAAAGTAGACGAGAGCCTTTCCTTGGACCATGTGACTCGGGACAGGGTGAAGGTGTCCCACGGACGTCGGCCACCCACAAGAAGTCACCTAAAGGAGGTAAGTGCACCCTGTTGGAGTGAGCCATCCCACCAGCTGGCATCACCGAGAGCTGCTCCTTCCACTCAGGTACCAAACCCCAGGGGAAACCTCAGGTATGCACAGCCCAGAGAAATCTAACAAGGGAAACAACTTCCTGCAGGAAAGACTGTGCTAGCACCTCTCTAATGAAGCTCCAAGTTCCCATAGATCTCTATCTGCTGCAACGTTACCATACATTTAGCTTTTCGTAACTCATAAGCTGCTTCACCATCTGGTCAGAGCCATTAGAGTTTCATTTTCATCAGAAGAGACAGGAGCTCCTATAGTTATTTCCAAAGATGTTATAATTTTGTAGCCACAGTGGTCTAAAGGTAGAAGAACTGCATGGTGCATGGGGAGAAGCTGTATTTTTATTAAGCTAACTGGAGAAAGCAGACAAGCTTTCAAGCTTACAAGCCCTTCCCTAGGTCTGAAACAGAATAGATTATTCTCCTAGGCAGTTTTATAGACTAACCTGTCTACTTTTAACTGATTTTCTGGGTCTGTCTCTTAAAAAAAAAAAAAAAAGAAAAAAAGGAAAAAAGAAAAAACCAAACTTGCATTTCATTTCCAGGGGAGAGGTTCTTACTAATGTTTGATTCCTGTGATTTATGAAAAAGTTTCTACAGACAGATTGATATTTTAGCAGAGCATTAATCGCAAGCAAGGAAGGTTTTTAAATCAAATCTTCTTTCTTCAGATTTCCAAGACTCTGACTTATGTGCCTGCACAACACTCAGATGACCCTTGTGCAGAAAATTAGATACCTTGAGACTTTTTACTTTGCATAGAAATGGAGGGAGAGTGTCTCTCCCAGAGAAATGCATGAGAATGAATCATAGATTCCCATCCTCCAGAAAACCGCAGAAGAAAACATGA
The DNA here is from genome assembly GCF_030490865.1 of Poecile atricapillus. Classification (NCBI taxonomy): domain Eukaryota; kingdom Metazoa; phylum Chordata; class Aves; order Passeriformes; family Paridae; genus Poecile; species Poecile atricapillus. Next base: position 2,833,970 of record NC_081259.1, on the reverse strand, counting down.
CAAAAGTCACAGCAACAATGAAGTGTGGATTCTGTTGCCTAATATGGGTTCAGTAAGGTGGGGACCTCTTCCCTAGGCACTAAAAACATCTCTCTTCCCTGCTCAGGTCACTATTTTCACAAGATACCTCCGAGGTTAATACCTCTAAGACTTCTCACCCATAGCCAAAATCAGGGGAAACTGGCTTACAAATTTAGCAGCAGGAATGAGGGGATAGAGCCTGCAGAAAGATGTGTATCATGGCTGCTGGCTGCAGATTCATGAAGGAAATGGTATGAACATGGATGTTCAGTGTTAAAAGCAGGCCAGGTGAGGATGGGTCAGGGCCAAGCTGCCAGCATGCAGCTGGCCTCTGTTTCTCTGATGGGCTGGAAAGGCAAAGAGAAGCTTTAACTAAATTTTTTGCACTGCAGGAGCCTGGCCCTGGCTGCAGCTATGCCTTCGTGTGGTTTTGGGTTCCCTCACACAGGAACTGTCACCGCAGCTCTCCCTGTGGGGCACTGAGTTTACACACTGCAATGTCTTTGCTAAGTCCATCCTTTTTAGGAAAACCTCCCTGCTAGTGAGATTTGCACACAGACTTGTGTCTGAAGGAAGTTTAACCAGCTGAGGCTTGGCCCTGGTCAGGCCGGGATGACATTAGGTTGGAGGAACCAAGCAGAAGGCAACAGGACTACAATCCCATGCCAAGTGATCTAAAGATTTATGGCAAGCTCAGAAGCAGAAAAGGGAGCCTTTGGGGAGGCTGTTGTAAATGAAGGGGGTAGAGGGGTCCCACTACCCACAGGACAAAGAATAAAAGGCAGAGCTTAACACTAGCACCCATAGGAAAACCAAGAAATTAGGTTATTGTGGAACAGGCTTTAAGACGTTTCTTTCAAAGGAAGTAGTAGAATAAGTTCTGTGCTTTTCTTAGAATCAAGGGGCGTTTTGGGTTGGAAGGGACCTCAAAAATCATCTGCAAGGGCAAAGAACCTTTCACTAGACCAGGTTACTCAGAGCCCCTTCCAGCCTGGCCTTGAACACTCCAGGGATGGGGAGTCCACAGCCTCTTTGGGTAATCTGTGCCAGGGCCTCACCACCCTTATAGTAAAGAATTTCTTCTGAATAGCTAATCTAAACCTGTCCTCTTTCAGCCTAAGGCCATTGCCCCTGTCCTATCACTCCATGGCCTTGTGAAAAATCCCTCTCCAGCTCTCTCAGAAGCTCCCTTTATGCACTGGAAGGGTCTTTAAGGTCTCCCTGAAGCCTTCCCTTCTCCTGGCTTAACAGCCCCAACTCTCTCAGCTTGAAGCAGCAACCCCTTGCTTGCTATGCTGGTTGTGAGGGTTTTGCACTTTAACTTGAAGTTAAAGGATGAAACACAGGATCAGTGATGATATTGAAAACTTTCTCTCTTGTTTTTCAGGCTGCCAAGTGTACATCAGATGGTATCCTGCGATTAGATCTGGATATAGTAGACAATGGACCACCAACCTTTGATTCCACTACTAGTGAAAGTGACAATGAACCACCTCAAAAAGAAACTCCAAAGCCCCCTATGCCACCTACAAAACCCACTGGCACAAAAGAAAACCAGGAGGCAGAGAACAACATCCCTGACCAGGAACATAAAAAACCTCTGTCTCCTCCACTGCCTCCAGATAAGAATCTTAAGGAAGGCATCATATCAAAGGACAGCATAAATGCCAAGGAAGAGGACTCTCTAAGTGCAGAGGAGAATGTGGAAGAATCCCAAGCACCAAGTGAGGAGAACAAGGAGAACCTCGTTGAGGTCAGCAACAGGGTTATATCAAAAGCTCCAATTCCACTTCCTAAAAGTGTGCCAGACAAGCTGAAAGTAGCTTGGGACCAACCAACCATTGAACCTAAAAAGACAGAGGACTTGGAATCATCAGGAGATGATGGCAAAGGCAACCTGGCTGAGATTGCTGCTGCAGATGTTTCAAAGCCTCCTGTTCCTCCTAAGGTTTTGCCAGAGAAAATGCTTGCCGCAGTGAACTCCAGCCATGGTGACCTGGAAGCTGGGGGCTGGGAAAAGCAGGAGTCTGGCAGCTCCAAGCCCCCAGTGAATGGGATCACAGCCAGCAAGGTAGCAGAGTTCACATCCCTGACAGCTGAAACAGAAGAAGGAAATGGGAGGACCGCAGCTGAGAAGGAACAGCAAACTTCAGCAGAAGAGACAGAGACTTCCTTAGCTACAGAAACAGACCATGAGAGTATAAAATCAACTATTGAGAAGAAAGATTCTACAGAAAACACTTCAGGTCTCAAACTTCGCTGTTCTTCTCTGGGAGACTTGCTCTCTGATTCCAAAAATAAACGGAGAGCACTTCCAGGCCAAGGTTTCCCAAAGGATTCCCATCAATGCTTAGCTAAAATGGAGGAGAAAGTTGCTAATGAAAGGGAAAAAGCAGAAAAGCTTCTGCAGAAGGTTTTACGTGAAGGGTTGGAACAGGCCCAGGAGGGGAATGGACCCCCAGTGATGGCAGAGACGTTGCTCAATGAGGCAGTAGAACAGCTTCGGCAAGCTTCACAAGTTTTGCAAGAAATTAAAGGTCTTGGAGAACTGAAAAAAGAAGGAACACAGAAACAGAAAGAAAAGCAAAAGGATCTAGTGACTCTTTATAGGAGAAGTGCTCCCTGACACACTTTACAAAGACTTCTTCCCCAAAATCAAAGCTAAACATTTGCATTTACGATTTGTACCATTGCTAGGCCAGTGTTTAAAGATGGTGTTTTGCTGTGCACACACCATATGTTTGTGGGACAGAATTGAGCTTTCAGTTATAGCATCTTTCTTTCTTCATGTTGTACATACCAGTCTGGTTCTAATCCTCTTAGCACAGCAGAAGGTTACAGGACAGTGAACAGTTTTAAAAATGTGAACACTCTTTAAGGATTCTGTCCAAAGTCCTTTCAATGGATCAGGCCTTAAAACTCACTGGTAATCAGACCAAGCCAGATTTTTTTGAAAGGAGAAGAATGGCTATTCCAGCAAAAGCCCCTGTCTCTCTGTATTTACAGACAAGCAAATACCAGATTACACTGGCTTTCTATCTGGTTTTCCCAGTTAAATCATTTAAGGATAAATGTAGTCAGCGTTTATTCGATTGCTGGCATTCCCAGACCACCTGGCCCAGTGACACCTAGGAATGTAAAGATAAATGATTTAATCTTCTCCAAAGATACTCATAAAACCACATCCTCAGTTAAAGAGTGACCTCACACAGAGGCAAACCAAACTGGCCAATTCCTGACTCCAAGCAGAGTCCCTGATGTGGAACAGCTGTATGAAGGCACTTTGAGGCTGGCTCTGCAGCGCTTTAAGTGTGCTAAACACTGCATCAGTGAACACAAGTCTGAAAGCATCATTGCCAGGCAAGTATGGATTGTTCCTCTTTCATTAATAGGGAAATTGAGATTACATTTGGCCTTTGAAAGTGTCTTCTACCAGGACAGCACATTTATTATTGAGGACCGTACCTATCTGATTACTCTGAGTCCCCTCAGCATTGTTAGGAACAAATAGCAGGCATTTGGACAACTTGTGTCCAGGAGATCACCAGGAGCTTCCTAGGAGAGCTGTCACAAAGAAGCTTTGGGGATGTGTTCCATTAGTGTTGTCTTGGGATGTAACTGACAGGAGCATGCACATCAGGCAGTGGGTCTGGATGAGATTCCCCCTTCTCCACCTGCTGTGTCCTGGCCAGCTGGAGAGCCATGGTTTGGCCCAGATCTCTCTGATTGACACACATGGAGGGAAAGGCATTTTGCACACAAAACTTTGGGGCTGGTCCCAATGACTTAAGTATATGAAAATAAAAATGCATTGCTACAGAAGGGTGTAAGCATGGCATTGCAGAAGGCTCCAGCAGAATTTCCACAGCTTCCCTGTCCACCTGCTAGGAGCAACCACAGTTCCTGTGGTCTTTAGTGGTTACAGCAGTGGCAAAATCATGTCTTTGCACTGCTGCTGTATCCTCTCTTCTGTTCTCAATAGTGGCTTTGAGGAGAGTTGTGTGACATCCCAGAGGGCTTCTCCTTTTCTTGAGCCAAGCTCTGGAAACATGGAAAATGGCAATCTCCCTAGTCTGGTTTTAAAGACTAGGCTACCTAAAGTCTTTTCTCTCATTTGCCAGCACTTTGTTCTTAGCTCATCCATTTCTTTTTCTTCTAATTTCTGAGGTCCCACAAGTCTGCAGGGGGCTGCAAACACCACCCGCAGCAGTAGTAAAATTCCATCTGAGTCTCCTCTTAGGATAGGTACTTCAGGTCTGAGCACAGAAAGGTTGGTTTTGGGCTTCCAAGTACCCTGGTTTCCACCATCTGGAGCCAGCAAGACAGATAGCGACCATAACTGATGCTTTTGCCTCTTTTGATTAAATTAGCCTTGGTTTTGGTAGTGAGTCCTCCTCTCAAGACAGCCATAGATGTTGTATGGGAGTTCACTTGTTATTCTGTCACATGGAAAGTTCTACATGGTCAAACACTCAGGACTCAGGTGCTTTGCTTTGAGAAGAAGTTTCCAATGTCCTAAGCCCACCCCGAGGTACACAGACTGGAGCACACTCTGGACTTGTGCCATTTGCTGCTGTGGGTTCAATGTGAACTATGGGTCATATTCACCTTTCCAGACACACTTAGGACAAGGGCTAAGAACACAGACAATATTCAGTGCCTATCTGCTATCTAAATGTATTTTTCTGCATGTGCACTTTTGTTTACCGAACACTGTGTGGTATGAATGTGAGCTGTCAGCACCTGGTGTGCACTGGAAGTCGAGAGACATCAGCTCCAGAGAGCAGGCAGGCTTTTGCAAGATGCAGTTCTAAAACAATAATAGATGGGGGAAAACTCAGTTCACACTAACAGGAATATACACAAACCAAGGCAAACTCTGGCTACAGGTTCATATCCCAAAGCTGAAGCCAATCCTAAACTTCAGGACAGGCAAATCAAAGCCTGGCACTGAAATCCAGGAGAATGACAACAGCTTATGGGGTAGCTCAGCCCCCTAATTTATACATGAATGTTTTTGCTTTCCCCAGTGTTTTCTTGTGGTGGTGTGTTCTGTGGATACTCGTCTGGCAAAGTGCTGGTGAAAATACCCAGACATCCCCCTCTGTTACAGCCAAACCTACAGGATGTGCTTATATTTACTGTATATTTTTATATTATACTCAATATTTTAATGAATAAATGTCTGACATTTTACTGAATAGCCATCAGTAGGAATCCTAACAGATAAATACCCTCTGCCTGTTAGGAAATGGGCAAATTAAATCATTTTACAACCTACAGCTAATTATTGTATATGCTGTACTAACAGATCTTATTAGATTTGTATTATGTCTTGTAAATAGGTATAACTTAAGTGGAATCTCTGTATTACCCAGTAACTTTACTGCTGCAAATGCTATGTTAAAGACTCTTGGTTTTAACTGTTTTTTCTAATAGGTTTAGCAGTTTCATCCTAAAACATCCAGCCTTCTATGGCAACTCCCATCTTCAGCGTACATCCTGCCACCATGCACTTTTTTTTTTTAATCTTCCTTTAAACATGCATTTAAATTTGCATCTGATTCCTGGCTGTGGGGGTTTTGTGCCTGAAAACCCTCTGGGCTTGGAGTGTTGGAGTGTGTGTTTTGGGCTGTGCCACCAGTTTACATGTCTGTGACAGGAAGGAAGCGAGTTTGCAAGTGAGCAAGTGTGGATGACGATCTGAAAAGCAGCTGCTGCAGCCCGTGGAAAGGCAGCGCTTTGTCTCCTGCTTGTAAAGAGCTTTGAGATTTGGCAATAAAACCTCCTTTTAAAAATCTGCTGTTTCAGAGCCATTTTGTCCTAAAGTGGAGCAGGGAAGTGCCACCAGAAGCACCACATTAAGGCTTTGCTGCGGGAGAAGGGAATGCTGCACAGGCAGTGGTCAGGCTGAGGTGAGCTTGGTGCTGTGCTAACCACAGACAGGAGGAAAGAGAAATGCTGGGGCTGCAGCTAGCACAGAGCTGGAGCTGCTGCTGTGCACAGGGCACTTCCTGACTCATCCCTGCCTGCCAGCTTGGCTGCCCTGGCCAGAAAGCATGGCTGAGGCCAGGATTTCCTTCTGGAAAGCAGTGGGAAGCATAACCTCACCAAGTTCAGTCTCCAGCAGAGCTGGCTGGGCTGCTCTTAACGCCTTCATGTGGACTCACTGGTGTCTACAGAATGTGGAGCCCACTCAGCGCTCGTTCCCTTGGTGGTGAGCAGCACCAGAGCCTTTTTTCTCTACCCAGATGCCAGGAAGCTGCAGCAAGAGAAGGGGGTGGTATCTCAGTGACTGCTTCCCCTCTGCAACAACAGGTCAGAAATTGGTCAAAAGTAGGTAAGAAGTAGATTCAAGAGTTACAAGGAAGCAGGGTAGAGTGCAAGTGTACATGCCATCGTGTTGCACAATAAGAACATTCATTTGGCTAATAAATTGTGGTTAGCAAACCCTCTAACGCCTAGTTGGGAAGGGGGCTGTTCCTCAAGGGAACCTCCAAAACACAGGGTGATTTCTACAGATAAGCTGTAGAGAAAGGCACTCTCTTCTCATTGAGAAAACACACAACACATCACATTTTGGCCTGAAATTGGTGTTTATAACAAAGGGAAATGTCTAGCACTATGTGAAACAATAAAAAAATGTAAAAGAATGCAAAAGAAAACATACATAGTATTGCCATATGAATAATTTGCCTGACTCACTGTTAATTCAGCGGATAGTTATGGTTTACTGGTTTGAAGAGACTGTCTTGTGCAATAGACTCTGAAATAGACAATGCAGGTCCTAGATTCCTTCCTGTGATCCTACAGAACCCAATAATTTGCAGCTGAAAAGGAGCAAAAAGATCTCTTCCAGTCCCAGGGGGCCAAAAGATTTACTACAGCCTGAGCTAGCCTACACTGATGACTAATTATTCTTGCTATTAAAAAACGCATGTTTTAGCTTAACTATGAGTCATCAAGAGTGAAGCACTCCAACATTTCTCCTTTCCAGTTTAAGAGTCAGAAAATTTGTAGATGCAAAAGGTACTCACAGTGTTTAGAGAATGGAGATCACTGTTTTGTTATGCTGTGAAAATTCACACACTTCAAAAAGCTAGGGCTTAATTTATTCCAGGAAATTTAGTCACTGTGTTCTAGTGCCTTACCTCACAGCTACAAGCCACCATATTCCTGTGATAACCACTGGTGGGGGATGTTACAAAACATTAAGAGGTTCAGGGAATGATAAACCTCACAGGATATTCAGGTCTTTAACCCTGGCTTAGCTCTCACTGAGGAGTTTTGAGATGATAAATGTGGTGCCCCTGCAGACCCTGCTCACGCCTCCACAGCCTGGCCTGCTCTTCCAAAATGGATCCTCTTATTCTGTTCCACATTTCAGTTCTCATCTTTCCCTACTTTTCCATCTCATGCCCCTTCTCTGCCAGAACAACTGGGCTCTAGAAAGCTCAAAACTTTGTTGACAGAAACTTTACAAAAGTTTTAGTTGTGCTGCTGCCAAGAAAATCCTTACTCCCACTGCCATCAGATTCACAATCCAGTTTCTACATCCCCTGCATCTACAATCCCCATTTTTACATTTTGTATTTCCACCCTATGCCCATGAAGGATGTTTGTGCTTCAGAAAATGGGCATTCTTCAATTGAATTTCAAAATTATTAGCTCAAAAGAAATGAATTAAAGGAATCAAAATGCTCAAAGCTACAACTACCTCTCTTGGTGGTTCTTTTATAGTGTCTTCTGGTATAAAGACTTAAAGGTGTTTTGTAGCTATGAATTAATTTTGCCATGTGGTGCACCCAGGAGAGATGATGGAGGTTCTCACCCCACAGAATGAAGGCAGAGGCACAGGGCATTGAAGAGGTGGGCTCCAAACCCATCCTGCAGCAGATATTTTATTTTTAGTTGGTGAACTAGTGACATTGCAATAAACATTGAATAACCAGAACATCATGAAGTGCCTCTAAAAACAGAAAAAAAACAAACAAAAAAGGCAATTCTGAGAACTTGTCCTTTGATGACTTTTCTAACCCTAAGCAGGGATAGGGATGGACCTCCAAATCCTGCTTGTTTTGGACAATATGACAGTTAAAGAACTTGTACTCTCAGCCCATAAGTGGATAACACATACTATGAAAATACTGTATATATCTAGTATGTCTAAGATAATGTTAATTTAAAACAAGAAATAAGAACTTGAAATATTTTGGAGATGTTCTGGGGGGAAAAGACAAAGCCATGTGGAGCAGAGACTATCAGGAGAAGAGGTCAGCAGCAGGAAGAGGGCAAGACATGGGAATGCAATGCCAAGTACTAGCTGTCATTCATGGGGAAGGATATGACATTTATGCAATGCAAACAGAATCAAACTCTCCTTCCCTGCAGAACTACACAGCAGGGCATATAAAGAAATTAGGATATTTGAATGCTGAAAACTGACTTTCCTTTACCCTTTATTGAAACATTTAATTCCCTCTTGGTCTCTAAATAGTTTCAGATGCTTGTGAAGTTCTTAACTATATTAATATTTTTCCTTTTCCTTTCTACAAAAACTCTAGTTTTGGAGGAAATATATATTTTCCTTCCGAGAAACGTGCCTTGCACAAAGAAATATTTCTTAAAGGACAAAGTCTGATCTGTTTTAGATACAAGTTATCTAGCACACCACTGCACACTGGGATATTTATCACTGAAACTGATAAAACATGAGAAGATCTCCACAAGTCCAACAGATATGCAAGCCAGCATGACTAACTGGGCAAGGATCTGTGCAAACAAAACTGCAAGTTCCTCAGCTATTTCATGTGCAACAAGAAGTGAGTTTTGAAATGCTGGCAAAGTCTTCTGGGTTTGTTTAGACCACATCACCATGACAGCAAAGCACTGCCCAGTTCTTCATGTATTGTACAGCTCTGCAAGAGATGGTGGTGAGGGGAAGCTCAAAGGAAAAATCATGGCCAGCTGTCATATGGGAGATCACAGGAGATACCCCAGCCTGTGGATAACCTTTCTGTCCAACCACAGAGCTTTTGATGGGCTCTTTCTCTGGAGCAACACTGAATTTTCAACAGCATGGATTCAATTTCCTGGGCCAGGCAAATATATTCCACTTTTTTTTTTTTTTTTTTTTTTTTTTTTTTCCATGGCCAAGAGCTAATGGACTTGTGAAAGGTCAGCAATGCAAACAACAGTCATGAATTCAAAGGGCAGGACTGCTCTCAGCTTAGCCACATTTCTGCCCTTCCATCCACCTTCAAGGGTGGAATCGGGGTCTCATGGAAGTTGCTGGTGAGAAATTTTCTGGCAAAACATTTTCAGGTCAAAATAGCAATGCAAGGCTGATATCAGAGGACTGCAGATTGGAAAGGTGTGCTGGTTTAAAAAACTGTACAAAAAATAATTTTGAGAAGTTGACATTTCAAAAGGTGACAATTTTGTTCTGCAGTTCAAAACCATGATTTCAACACTTTGGTTTACAATTTCTTAAGTAACTAACCCAAGCATTTTTTAAAATATGAAATTACATATTTTGGTGGAACTCATGTGATTGCTTCTTGTCTTCTCACAAAAGCTTTAAATTTTTAAAAATGTTTTTCCTTGCTCTAGATAAAGGAAAGAAAATTTAAGCCCTTGGGAAAGCTGAAAAGATGTGAAAACTTTTTCAGTCCAATCTAGGCAAAGTAGGATTCCTGTCCATTTCATTCAAAATGAGGCACAAGGTTCCAGCCTGGCTCCTCTGCTCCTCAGAGGGGCATTGTTTCATTCTCAGATGATCCAGTCAGGCCACGATCTGTGGTCCATTTATTTTGTCTCAAGACAACAGTAGCTGCACAGGTACAGGGTTGGTTTTTTAAATGAGAGAAAATGCCCACATAATCCCAGTGAATTTGCAGACATCCAAAGGAATCCCTAGAACACCTGTAAGGAGTCTGGTCTCATTCCTGTGACAAGTTTGCATTCAAGAATGTCATGTTCATCTAGGAAGCTTCTTGTTTGGAATTAAAGTATTTTCAGCACTAAGCACAAGAGATGTAAATTTGGGGGATTGCAGCTGAGGCCACCACTCCTATAGAGTAGAAAGAGCAGAGCCTGTTCTCTACAGCTCCTGTTCTGCTCATTGAGAGAGGGGCAGATGGCAACATCCACAGCAGCCCTGTCCTGGTTAGACATCCTTCCTGTGGACAGTGAGACAGGTCAGCAGAATAGAAGGAATTTTTCAGCCTCCGAATCAGGACCTTGGAGGACCATTCCAGTCATCACAGTGAATAACAGCAAATTGAAATGCAGACACTGCCAATCCCAGTTCCCTGGCATTTAGCAGATACTTGCATTGGCTAATTATCACCAGTCCTGTCCTACCTAGAGTTCCCAAATATTGCAACAAACTGCTTTTAGGGAAGAACAAGCACACAGGGGTCTGCACACACCAGAAATACTGTGGGAATAGACAGCATCTGGGTTTGAAGATGCAGCATCCACAGATTGGTTCTGCACAAATGCACTGATGAGAAGAGCCAGCTATTGGGTTCTGACCCCAATTTCTAGATTCAACAAACAACAGAGGCCAACAGAGTTTAATTATTATTTTTTTTCCAAGCGGTTGGGCACTCAGCTGAGTTCCTGTGGCTGTAACTCAGCTGTGTTACAAGCCATCTCCAGCAAGAAGGCACTGGAGCAGGAGGTAATTGAGGGTTGGCTCCCAGAGGGAATTTTCCCTTAAAAGGATAACTACATTGTCATGAAGAAACCAGCTCACTTCCACTGCCTGCAGAGCTTTTTGCAAACACGGCTGCCAGAGCTGGGGGCGGTGGCGGGTATTCAGAGCAGACAGCCAGGAGCAGCAGGGCAGTGCCTGCTCCCTACATGCTACACAACTACTCCAGCCTCTCTCAGCCATGCTCTGCCATGAAGGGCAGCAGGACACGCAGGCAGCCCCAGGAGGTCACTTCAGTGCCATGTAACACGAGGCCAACTCCCATCATCTGCTTGAGGCAAAAAGAAACCCAAGTGAGGGATTGCAATCAAAAAAAAAGCAACCTCACAAGAAGCGTTTGCACTCAAAATGAGCAATATTTTCAGAGAGGGGTAGGCAATGTGCCACCTGAAAGCATGCCAAGGAATATTTCCAATTAAATATTTTTCCACCAGAAAATAACCCAAATTCCAGCTTTTCATTTGAGAGTTTGTGAAACAATTTTTATCAAAACTCTTAAGATGGGATCCAGGAGAATGATGAAAGAGCAGAGCCCCATGGTGGCCTCCCACCCAGCAGCAGGCCACTGAGAAGGGAGAGCCAGGTTTAAGGCCAAGTTCCCCTCTGGAAGACTCAGCCTGTTGACCTGAACCTCAGCTTCCCATAACCAAGAGGAAACTGCCATAGCTCTAACACAGCCCTGCTCCATACCCAGGATACCTCCTTGTCCTCTGGACAGCCCACCCACCTGGAGCTCTGCACTGTGCTCTCCTGTGCAGTTTTTACCTGGAATGAAGCTGAAATGGGAAAGGCTGGGTTTGGCAAAGCTGTAGTGGCAGGCACCAATTCCCACCTCACAGTTAAAGCTTCTCTTGGGTGAGGTTTTTAACTCTGACTCATGCTCCTGTGGTCTCTAGCACAGAATAAGCCACCTATCATACTGCAAGAGAAGGAACTGGGGCCTGGTGTTTCCCTGCACCCTGATGAGAGGACAAAATATGTGCAAGAGGGCAACAGCCAGGTCTGAAATGAGCAGAGACTCCTGAGCTGACAGTGCAACAGAGGCTTACACAGAGTATAACACCATCCCTTTTCTTTGCAGTTCAAGTCCTTCCATTGCCCTGGGGAGTCCAGTTCAGAGAGTGGGTGAGACAGATTTCTGGTGACCAGTAACATCATTGCTGCTGGAAGCAGGATCTCTTAGCACTGAGCACCTTTAAGAGACAGACCACCAGCAACCTCCTCCAGACCACAGAGGTCAGCTCAGGAGCTGCAGCAATCCTGCAGCTGCTCCCAGTTCTGCCTGGTGGTTGCTCCATCTGGTCTCATTCTGTTGCTACCTTTGTGAAGTGTCCACTTGAAATCGTCCCGTTTCACGAACTCCACAAGCAGCCATGGAGATTCAGCACACTTCCTCTTTGCTTTAGGGGTAGTAAATTTTATTTTCTAATCAGTCTTTCTCTGTAGAAAGAAGTATTATAAGCTTCATCAGGATAAGTGTGTTAGTGTCGATAAACAGAAATTCATCCAGAGAATAACAGCAGAAAACTGGAGAATTACAGGTGGCTACAGGCACAGACTGGTTGCCATTTGGCTTTTCCTTTCTATGAGTAACAGCAAGAAAATGAGTCAGACTCTGTGGCTGAGTCACTGTGAGTGAATATAAACTTGCTTTTCAGACCAAGAGAACTTGGACAGGTGGAGGAAGAGCTCTGTATAATCTGCCCTGGATAAACACAGCATGGTCCTTCCATGTGCAAGTCCTGCTCTGGGGCCTAGGATCTGCAAGCCTATCCCAAAGGAAGACTCTGTGGTGGAAATATATCATAAACATAGGACAACATCCGCCTTTTGTTTCCTGTGCTGTGTACAGATTATCTCTCTCTACAGATAAACCTGTCCTTCTCAAAGAGAAAGCTGGGGTTGTGCTTTAAAAACACTGCTGAGACCAGTGACAACTTTAATCAGTTCGTTCTATACCTGTTCTCAGACCACATGTATCACCACATCTCAGCACCATCTGCTCAACGCCTGAGTGATGTGATTACACATCTGCCTGGGGTTGTTGGTTCCTTCATCCCTCCTGAGCTCTGAAGCCAGAGGCAGGATAGGCAAAGTGTGCTTTCTGCATTGTGCTCTCTCCACACACAGAGTGGAGCTGACGCCCAGCTGAGCTCCCCCACCTCCTCTCCACTGATGTCATTATTTTCCATGCTGCTTTTGTTGAGCCCCGCAGTGAAGAAGCCCTGGGAATGCAGAAGCCCATGTCAGAGCTATTCCTGCACTGATCACCAGCAACTCTAGCAGAGGACTTTAAAGGGAAGCCTGGTGGGCTGCAGTAACGTAAAAATCATCAGGCTACAACTTGACATCAGCAGAGATCCTTGTAGAACACATGACTCCAGCTGCTGTCCCAGGCCCCTCCCCCTGCCTCCAATTCCAAGACCATAAAATTACTCATTAGGCTTGGAACAAAATTCTCTCGGTGCACTTGCATGTGGCTGGAGGCAGAGACAGATGTTTTGGGCTCTGGAAGAAAATTGCTGAGAGACAGAAATGAAACATTTCCAAAGCTGCACTGTGCTTGCCTGCTCCTGTTGGACTCCATGATTTTCCATGGGGTCAGATTAGAAGGGAGTGATGGTATCACTGAGCAACCCTTTGCTTCCACTTAGCTTTTATTAAATCCTCAAACACAATTTTCTGTTTCACTTCAAGTTTTGCACTGAGTCCTTCAGTGTGGCATAAGAGCAGCTCAGGGCTGTGCCTCTGGAAGTAGGTTTCAGCACTTCGGGTTTATGGTTAAAAGATCCTACATTTCAGCTGCACTTTTGTCTTGAAAACAACAGGGAGAGATTGCCTTTAGGAGCCAGACAATCCTCAGAGGCCCAGGAAGAAGAGGACCTTCCCTCTTTTTACACATGCAGTAAAGTGAGAATAAAAACATTGCCTGCAGGCATGTCAGTGAGGGGATTAGGATTCAGTGTCCTGATTATTGCTTGGTTTATATGAGGCAGCCGTTCCCACCGCCCATAACCAAACATTTGCTCAGTTGACCATCACATTCAAACCAGGGACGGCAGTGACTCCAGCTCCATCACATTTCTCTTCTTAAATTCAAGAAAGAATATTCTCCCTTTAGATCCTTTCCTGCTACATTTGTTTTTTGGTCACAGAGTAGATGTTTTAAAACCATACTACTGTTACATTCCTGGCTTTGAAAGACCAGGTTCCATGATTCCAGTAAGGCAAACAGTTCAAAGCACAGACAGAATGACCACTGCAACCTGATCACCACCATGAGACACAGACTGTCAAACCACTAATCTCCCAGCTACTGGTCAAACCTGGTACTCAGGCACTAAGAAAGTCTGAACACAGTGGGCTCATATAGACCTCCCTCGGCCAAGCATCAGAGAAATAACAAATTTTCTTTCCGACAGTTATTTCTAAGGTATCATTCAGATACAAAAGATACTGGAGAGGTGGTTTTTTGCCTCTCATGTATTCCTGCAAAATAGATGTGAGCCAAATTCTCCACAGTTCAAAGGAGAATATATCAAGTTGGAAGATGCAGTGGACTCATGTCTGTAAGCTCCATGTGGAGGTCAGGGATCAACAGGAGTGGCCTGATGGTCAGGAACAACCCCTGTTGTGCTAATTACATGTAAGCTTCACTTTCAAAGCTACACAGAAGCTTAAGATCATTTATCTTTACATGGGATTTAAAGGCCTATGGGCTTTGGGAAGTGAGAGTGACAGGAGAGGGAAGTGCCAAATCACCAGCTCAAACTTCCAGTTGCTCTTAATATGGACTGGGCTGTCTGTGTCAACACCATGTAGCACACTGGCAAGGCTCACTCACCAACCCTCTCTGACATCTCTGCCTGGTTCCTTGAGACTTCTTACCAACAAACAAACAAATGCTTCAGTTTCTCTAACATAATTTCCTCCCAATACCATAATACTGGATTATTCCTAAGCCTAAAGCAAAGAACATCACTTTGTGATTCAGGCTGCTTCCTGAGCTAGGAGCAACAGCTCTGCTGAAATACTTCATTCTGTGCTGTCTGAAACACTACACAGCATGAGCAGAGTCTGGGAAGACAGGAAAAATGGAATTACAGGCTCGTGAAATGGACACTGACAAAAACCTGAAATGTTGAGCTCACTCAGATGCAGCCTATGTTTAACCCAGTCATCAGACAGTCTCTGTTTAGCTAAATATTTGACTTCAGAATTGGGTTTGAATTATTACTGGCAAAGCTTCCAAGTTCCACAGGTCTCTCTAACAAGCTATTCCTCTGTGGAAGCCTTGCAAGGAAATGAATGCAGCCTTTGAGGAAACTGCTGGAACCCTTCTCAGGCTTCCAGAGTGGGTTTGTGGAGTCCCGTTAGGTGTCCAGGCCTTCTGAAAGCTCCATATGTTGAGTGTTAGAAGCTACAGGGCTGATGTTTGTGTGCATTTCTGGGATGCTCCCAGAGGAGTTCTGGCTCCGCAGCATGTCACAGGAACAGAGTTATCAAAGAAAGCACCAAAAATAACCTAGTCTACAGAACAACTAAAAGCCAAACCCAGACAAAAAATAAATAAGCTGGAGCCACACATGAAGCCATGTACCCAGAGCTGTAACGTGTATTCCATTCTAATGGGACATATCTGAAAGAGCACAGAACTGGCATGGTTGGTCCCTTTTGCATACCCACAGCAGGGTAAAAAAGCACAAACATACAGTTCTTCATCCATGGCAGCTGTGTACCACAGTGCCCAAAGATCTGGTTCAGGTGATGCCAGGCAGAGCCCATGGTTGCTATCTCAGCACACTGGGCTGTTTGACACCCTGTCACGTAAAAACAGTCCATCAGCACTGAAAGAGGAACATGGTCATCCCCTCTCCCTTGCAATATTCAATTTCCTGTCTGTGGCAGCATATGCCAAAAAAGACAATCCTCCAAGGATGAGGCCGTTCCTCAAGCCAGGCTCCCCTGCTGTGGGCAGCTCCAGAGAAGCAGAAGCTTGGCTTCCCAAACTACAGGCAGCTGCAGGCAGGAGGAGTCACCTTCCAGTTTTGCTTCCAAAGGAAGATTATAAATTAAAGTCCAATTTGCTAAACCTCTAGGTAAGCAACTGTTTCTGCATAAACACATACTGGTTTGTGGGCTGTATTACATGGATAACTGCAAATCTGACTGGCTTGAAAATCACAGTGTATACAACTAAACCAGGGAGCTAACGGAGGCACATTTTAAAATTACATGAATTTAAGCAGCCTGCCTCATGATTTTTGAATGTGATCGAAAATAATGATTATCCTAAAGCAGTACATAAAAATTGTGCATACAAAATAAGAGCACAAAATTCTCTGACAGAAACCTTCACTTCTAAGTGAGAAAGAGCACAAAGCTGGCTCAGCTAAAATTATTTTTCAAGTGAAATAAAGTCTAAGATTTTAACACCATTCTGAAGATGGGGTCAATGTCTGGAATATATTGCAAAAAGGGTTCAAATTACCACCTCCCCCGTCATTCGTTATGCTACAACATTAGTGGAAAAATCCAAGAGCTCTTTTAGGTCTGTTAGCTAATAAATGGATCGCTAGGCGAATATTCAGTGTCGTTAATAAATCGTCGCAGCATTCTGTACTTAGTATCAGCAGAAAGTCTTGGTCCCTTCCACCCCTGAACACATACCATTTTGGGAAGGACAGAAGGAACTGCCTACATTGCTTTTTTTTCTGCCTGCTGGAAGCATCCAAGCTCACAAACAGATGCGAACTCTCAGTGCATCTGCGCTATTCCTCCTCTGAGAACCGCATTAGCCCACAGGAGAGCCATGAGTGACGACTCCTGGCTGATTCAAGCTCTGGAAGACAATGACATTAACAGTGGCAGGTTAAATCCATACAGCTTTCCATCCAAGGAAATTTCACAGCATAACAAAAGGCTAGCAAGAGCCAGAGGTCCAACCTAAGGCTGGGATGCACAGTACCTCCGTAGTCCATGCAAGCAGGGATTATTCTCTGCCCTATTCAGCGCTGTTTCACCAGCCCCCAGGCACTAGGATACCCAGTGGGAAGGGCTCAGCCCTTCTCAGCCATTCCTGCTGGCGCCGTTCCAGTTTGTCTGAAGACACTTAAATATTCATCGAGAAAGAGCAAGACTCTGTCTTGCCGGGTGCACAGACTGCTCTCCGGGGAGACGGGACACCTGCCTTCTCCACTCCCTGCTCCATCAAATCATTAATTATTTAAAATAACAGGAAAGAGCAAGAAAAACTCTCCACACCAGACATGCTTGCAGCCTGTTGTTTACTGTGCTCTCTGGGGTCTTATGTGGCCTGAGGTTTGCATCTCCCCTCCGGCAGAAACAAGGATCAAGCCCAGCTTTCCCCTTTCCTCAGGGAGGATGCTCCACCCGCTAAGCTACTGTACAAAAGGGTTTCCCCCTTATCCAGACAGACCTTATGTTCACTTTTCCTACCAGAGACAGTGTCTTTTTTTTTTTTTTTTTTTTTTTTTACTTCAGTTTGAATAAAAGGCAAAGAAAACACAAATCCAAATCTCTGAGTTCACTTTTCCTACCAGAGACAGTGTCTTTTTTTTTTTTTTTTTTTTTTTTTTACTTCAGTTTGAATAAAAGGCAAAGAAAACACAAATCCAAATCTCTGAGAGCAGCAGCTCTTCATAAACCTCCACACATTTTGTATTTGCTCAAGAGCTTAGGGTCCACCTCCCCATTTCACAGCTGGGCAGGCCATGCTGTAGTGGTCCAACTGCATCAGCAAGCACTTGGCTACTGAAACCCTTGGTGATGGGTTTCAGTGAAATGGAAACCACCTCTCCCTGCCTTGAAGACAGTTCTGGTGTAGCTGCGTGCACAGAGGGGTGTTTGGAGAAGCAGAGGGGCTCTTATCTGCATACCCCCAGGACATCGCCTGTCTCCCTCCATCTCCCAACACACCAAACGCCCCACGCTCTCTTACAGGAGCAGCACGGATCCACACAAGGGTCCCCGAGATCGGGATGTACCCCAAAACCGTCCCGAGCCCAGGGAACAGACCCATCTGCACCCTGGACTTTATTGCTAGAGCAGGAAGCCGTGGCAGGTGAACAGCACTGGCACCCTCATGTGGTGACAGGCATCAGAGGGAGCTCACAGCCAAAATCGGCGATACACAGATACTTCTCCAGGGGGGCTTCTCCAGGGAGTCGTGACAAAGACCACATCTGTGGGCCAGCATGGTCTAGGCACGGGATACAAACCTGATGTTACCTCTCCTATCCTGAGACCAACAGCAAAGAATCACAGAATGGTCTGGGCTGCAAGGGACCTTAAGGATCATCCACCACCTTCCGTGAGCAGGGACACCTTCCACTATCCCAGCCTCACTCAAGCTGGCCTTGGATGCTTCCAGGGGTGGGGTTTCATATAAAGTCTCCTCGGAGTTGTCTCTTCTCCAGGCTGAACACCCCCAGCTCTCCCAGTCTGGTTTCAGAGAAGAGGTGCTGCAACCCTTGGAGAATTTCTGTGGCCTCCTCTGGACTCTCTCCAGCTGCTCCATGTCCTTCTTATGCTGGGGACCACCAGAGATGGAAGCAGTATTACAGGGGGGGGGATTACTGTGGGGGACCCACAGAAACAGATCTGATTATCCCCCCAGCCTCAGATCACCCTGGTTTCTTCCTTATCATATTATCAAAATGTGGAACAAAATAAAATATAAAACCAGCCCAGATGCTGAAACTGGAGAATTCACTAAAACTCTGAGGGAAAAGTCCTTTTGCCCCCTCCTGCACCTGCTGAGGGATGCGTGGTAACATTCCCGGGAAACATCAACCCCTGAGCCCTGCTTTCAGGGTAAAACAAAAACACCCCGCCGCATTTCCTACTGATTAGAAATCCTTCTCCTCCTCAACTGATCTGGAAACAGAATTAAATTAATTTTGAATTAAACTACCCATCACCTCGAAGCAGCAGCACTCAGCAGAGCGGCGCTGAGGTGACGGGCGGCACCTGGCCGAAATGGCGGCAGCTGGATGTCCCCGCTGAAGTACTCCCCAAACGGCCCAAAAACGCCGTGTTTGCCGGGAAATGGGCTTGTTTTATGATATTTTGCTTTAAAGAGCAGCAAAAGAGCAGCTCGGCGGCGACGAGGTGGCCTGCCAGGAGGCGGGGACGCGCCTGTCAGCCCGCCCTGAGGCGGCGGGGACGCGCCTCAGCCCGCCCTGAGGCGGCGGGGACGGGGCCGCTCTGTCGCGACATGGGGGACGATTTGGCGTCAGAAGGCGACACCCGTGAGTGGGGCCGAGGCGGGGGCTGCCCCAGCGGGGCAGGGTCGCAGCGCCGTGAGGGGCGATTCGTGTGGCGGGGGCGGGCGGAACTGGCGGGGCTGAGGGGCAGAGCCGGGATGCCCTAAAAAATAACCGGACATCTGAAAATGCGCTCGGAAATAAAGCAGGTGGATAAACCTACCCGTGAATCAAGGCTGCTGTTGCCCCAAAGCATCTTGCACCGCTGAGATGCTGCACATAACTGTGGTACCCCGCACTTGGGGTTTTTGACCCCCTTGGTCCCTCGGTCCCCATCCCATATTGTCTTTGTGTCCTGCAGCCCCAGGTAGAGCCCAGTGAGTGGGTTTTGCACGTTTCTTTGTATGTCTTTCACCTCCTTCGCTGCTTTTCTACATCTCTTGCATAATAAACTGCCTGTCAGTTGGTGCATTGCACTGAGGGTAAATAATTTAAAGTGTTTTCCACACTGTTTGTGATAACTAACTGAATTCCTATTCAGTAAGCTGTGAAATACGCTGGTATCTGAGCTTGAAAGAGAGTGAAAACTGCTAAATATCCACTGAAGTGTTGCTGTTGGACAGGTAAATGCCATGATGAGGAATGCATTTACACTTAGAGAGCTTAGGGATCTTAAGTAGGAAACTCAGACCATCAAACTGTTACTCATGTGTTGCTGAAAATAAATGAATTGTGGCTTCTGCAGCCTTAGCGATGCCAGATTTGTTACTACATCTTCACAGCTAGTGCAAAGGATGGTTAAGGTGGTTTGGCATCTCCTGAAAATTATGCTTTGTGTGACCATGAAATGTAAGAACACATTTCTGTCACCTGGAGAGCAGGGTCAGCAGAATTTGCTTAATTGAAATATAGGATTTAGTCCACTGAAAGGAGATAAGCATGTGCAAGGAGGTGGTATGTGTGTAGCCACTGGTGTTAATAATTAGCAAAAACTCAATGTGTTTTTCACAACTTCTCTTGACATTTCCTCTCAAGTGAAGGGTCCATGCAGGGTGAAATGCAATACTGTTGACAAGGTGATAAGAGAGTCTTAATATACAGTATAGGAAATCCCATTTCTTGCAGAAATCAGTGTCCAAATCCTACTGCCTTCATTGTAGCAGCAGGTCCAGCACTCTTGAATACTCACTCTCAGATGACCATGTCTGGTTTTAAGTGGATAAACACACTATTGAATGATTCTGTTTAGCATTAAAATTTGTGTTTTTCTTGAGCTAAACTTTTTTGTTTGAGGGCACATGGAATGGAAACTGCAGGATTAGATCATACCTCTGTTGCTCTAAGAGTCAACGGTAGGGATGCCTTTCTTCTGAGCCCTCTGAAGAGATTAATAGTGCTATTTAGGCAGCAAGTACCCTGTTTGTCTCCCTCAGCATGAGTGGGAACAGTAATATGTTTTGATGCCTTTTGTATGGCATGTGGTTAGTATGCAGTTGATATGTTGGAACAAACTGAAGTTGCATTGAGCTCCTCAGACTGCAGCCTGGGCTCTGCAGAAGTGTGGAAGAGAGCAGAGCATCTGGGCCAGCTCTCCAGTGGGATGTGACAGGCCAAGGGTCTGACTCAAGCACTTCTTGAAAGAATTCCCAAAAGCACTGGGACAGAGACTGAGTCCAACAAATGCTGACACCAGCCTTGCCAAAAGCCTTCAGAGTCTCCCTGTTGGGCTGTGGCACTCACAGCCTTGCTCTTGTTTCTTGGCAGGAAGGTTTATTCGATCAAGGAGAAGATTGCTCGGGCAAGGCCCAGCATGGAGAGTAAACATTCTTAAATTGTGCCTAACTGTGCAGGACAAATTCTGCCAGTCATGGTAAATTATGTGCAGAACTGCCATGGTTTATTAAGAGATGCAACACTAATCACAGGCCAGGCTGGCAGTTTTGTGCTGCTTGGCTGGTTCCGGTTGCCTGGAGGGGGACCATGTGTAAAGGCCTCCTTGTAGAGCAGTGGGATGTAGGTGGAAGGATGGAGGAAAGGGTCTGTGTCATCTCTGAGCCTTCACACTGACTCTGGGCCTCAGAGGGTGCCCAGAGGATCTGGACCTCATGGATCAATTTTGCAGCTGGAGCAAATCCATGCACAGAGACATTGAATTAGAAGAGAAGTGGGTAGGATTGGAAGAGCACTGATGCAGCACAGGGGTAGTCAGGGAAGAAGAGACAGTGGTAGAATATAAATCCAGCAAACATGCCAACATCTGTAGGGCTGGGATTCTTGCTGGAAGAATCTTTCTGCAGTCACCCTTCCTTGAAGCCACAGGGGATGGTGAGATGAAGGGGAGGTTTGTTGAAGCATGCTGCTCCGTGATCCTTGCCAGCACTGTTTTAATGCTCACTCTTCTGCTCTACTGCAGTGCTTCAGTCAGAGAAGGAGTTCCATGATGCAGCGAAGCGAAATGATACAACCAGGATGGAGGAACTCATCAGGAGAGGAGTTGACATCAAAGCCAAAAACAATGTAAGTCCTGGGTTTTTCCATCTCCAAGCTGCAGGAAGTGCTTAGGGTGTGTTTCAGAACTGCAGCTCCTTAACACTACTCGTCTCATTAACTACTTAATTTGTCAAAGCTTTAAAATACAACACCCAGTGCCAAATATGGCCTGTGGCAACCAAGAAGTTTTCACAACACACTGAGACCCCCAGCACTATCATCCTGGTCACACTGGAAAGCCGCAAGTGCCAGATAGATATGATTGCCATGAAAGGCTTTGATTTTGCTGTCTCTGTACAGTAAGACTTGGGACAAACACTGTTTCTGGTGCAGGTCTTTCCTTGTTGACTAGTAGGTTCATGGAGATAACAGGATTGCACACATCCCTAGTGTTTCTGTCCATTTATGGTCAGCAATGTTCTTAAGTCTGTGCTGTCAATATAGTCCAGAACTGCAGTTCCTGAATAGAGGGTGACTAAAACCTGTCTGCCTGACAGGAGAACAAAGACTGAGGGCTGTGTCCAAAGCAAACTCTGCACAGTGCAAGAAATTCTGGCTCCATAGATGGCTAAGGATATTTTGGCCTTCAGAAAGGCTGGTGGATACACACACTGTGCTTACATCAGCCTTCCCTGCCTCTGTCCTTCCCTTCCAGACAGACCGGACTGCCCTGCACTGGGCTGCAGGAGCAGGGAGCGTGGATGCTGTGCGACTGCTCCTGGATCACGATGTCCCTGTGGATGATGAAGACAGTGTACAGAGGCGACTCTCCCTTGCATGTGCTGCAGATGTGTTCGGTGCTGGGGCAGCGCCGGGGACTGGGTGCTAGGCCAGCAGTTGCAGACTGCACCTTAGCCCTGGGTGGGTGGCACAGGGTGGCACGCTGCACCTGCTGAGCGAGGGGCTGGAGCAAACCTTGTTGGCACATGTGTCTGTGCTCCTTATTTTGGCCTTTTCCTTGCATGCACAGTGTAGGCTGGTAGGATCTGTGAAGTTTTCCACAGAGCATGGGGATGCTTGGCTTCTTCTCATTGTGTTGATGGGGCTTGTGGGATGACTGTGACAGCCAACAAGTTTTCTCTCGCCCATACAGCCAGGCTAATACACACCAATAAATAGGTAGTAGCTGCCAAGAAGCAGATCTCTGCTCAGTTGCTGTGTGACAGGAATAATGCTAATTGGAGAAAGTGCAACTAAAAAATATACCAGTAAGAAACAAATAGATTTGGAAAAATTCATTAAGCTAAGAGGACAGCTTCCCTCCAGGGTGAGGATGGTGGTGTCTGCAGTTTAACTGTAAGTATCTTTCTTCTTTTTTGCCCAGTTTGGAATGAATGCTCTTCTCCTGTCTGCCTGGTTTGGCCACCTCCGAGTCCTGCAGATCCTTGTCAATGCTGGGGCCAAGATTAACCGTGTCAATAGGGTGAGGGTCTCCCCATGTGGATCCATCACTTTGCTCTAGACAGTGTTGGGGGACAGAGAGAGGTTTACCTGTGAGCTCAGTCATGTGTGACAGCATCTGCTCTGGGGACTGCCATCTGCACTCTGACTTATCCCTGAAGCAGGTGTAATAATTGGAGCTCAGGAGGGAGGCACACAGCTTCCCTACCTCATGTTTGTGCAATGCTGATGTGGAAGCTGTTACAGAAATGGGAAATGGGTTTAGTGAATCAGCAGTCCTTGTATTCTAAAACAGACCTTGTCTGGGAAAAGGTATTTCAGTCATAACTTGCTGTCTACAGCACAAGGAAGTTTAGCCCTAGAGGTGCAGGGAGGGATGAAATGGCCTTTTGCTAACAGGAGCAGGTTGTCAAAAGAGACTGACTGTCCCACAGTCTTGAACTCATTAATGAGCAGTCCTTTGTCTCCTCTCCAGAATGGCAGGAGTGTGCTTCACTGTGCAGCTCAGAGGGGACACATCCAGGTGATAGAGTTCATCATGGAGAACTTGGAGGACGTGTGTGTGGATGAGACAGACAAGGTAGGAAGGCTTTTCACAGCTTTGTTTCATGAAGTCTGGTCTTGCTCTGCTGAGCTTAGCAGGAATGTTGCCCTTGGTCTTGGGAAGAGAATCAGAGTCAGATGGTACTCCAGAAGTCTTCCTGCAGAGTGAGCTTAGGGATGATGGGGATTCTGTCTCTGGTCAAGCTTCTTGCAGCAGATGATCTCATCATGTGCTTTCTGAGCCTTATGGACTGTGTTTCCCTGTTTCCTTTCAAAGATGGACAGGACAGCGTTTCACCTGGCCGCAGAGTACGGGCAGCTGGACGTGGTGGAGTTCCTCATTCGACTGGGTTGTTCTCACAGTGCCAAAGACAAGGTACAGGCACAAAACCACATGCAAGGGAGGTGAAGTGCAAGGATTAGGGGATGTGAAAACCAGGGAACAGAATACCAAATGAGGTTGTTACTATGGCTGTGGTATGTCAGGGTTTTTCTTCCCTATCCACTTCAAGCTGTTTTCTTGCTTAGTTCATGATTTCTCTCCAGGGCTTTTCAGGCAGGATACACACCAAGCCTGGTGGATCATGCTCCAGTTTAAGGTAGGAGGGGCTCTTCCCTCGCTTCTGCAACTGTAGGAAGATTGTTTCATATTTGTGCTACTGGTTACAACCTCCTTTTCAGACACACTGGATATACTCTGCAAGATTGTGGTATATGAACACTCAGTCCTGGGAGACATATGTTTATGGAGTAATGTTTACTTTCAGGAAGAAAATACAGCATTGCATTTAGCTGCTAAAAATGGACATCTCTCTGTGCTGGAGAAGATTATAGATGTCAAAGTGGACCTTGATGAAAAAAACTCAGTAAGTACACTTAAATTAAATCAAAACCACATCAGTTTTGCCCTTTCCTCCCTAGAAATACTCTCCTGCCACAGACATGAGGCTGAAAAGCCAGTATTGACAGGAGGGGCCTAGAAAATAGCTGATTTTATCTAAAGCCTGTGTGGGTAAAGGCAGGTCACACTTGCAGAGTATTAGTGAAAGGTGACATCCGTCTTGGACCAATTTCCAGCTTTAAAGTGTTGCCTTTTCTTCCTGCTCACCTACCTTATCACTCCATTTAATCTCCCTTCTCTCCCTGACCCTTGTACATTCAAGTGCCTAAATGGTTATTGAGTCTGTTTTAAACTAAACTTCACCGTGCTTTAAAGTATTGACTTAGTCACTAAACATATGGACCTTCTGTTTGAGATCTCTCTTTTGACAGATCTGCTCTGGAAAATGATGTGGCTGGAACACAGTTAATGACTTAGATAGCAAATATTGGCTTAGTATCACTATTATTTATTCCAGGGCACACTCTCAATTAAGTTTATCAGCATTTTTTTTAGTCTTATTTGGTTACTGTCTTTGAAAAGTGTATTTGATTGTGATTAAGATCTGAAGGAAAGGGGGAGCCACCTTCTGTGGTAACTGGCAGCATTTGTCTACCCCTGCCCCTTGTGCAAAGAGCAGTAATAAAACCAGATTAAATCACTTAGGAATTCTGCTTGCTTGCTTCTGTTTTCTTGTAATGAAGTGAGCTGCAACCCTCAGAAGGGAAAACTAGTGATAGAGGGTCACAGGTTTCCAGTTCTGTCTCTGGACTATTCCAGGAAAATGGTTTGTCTTCACTGTCCATGTGAAATCCTTTTTGGTTTATTGACGGGCTGGAGGGAGGAAAGATGGTGAACACAATGTCTGTCTTGTGGGCCACAGCCAGTGACATTCAGGACAGAGCAGTACTCTGGTATGTCCAGGGCAGATAACAGTGTCCTGTATTTTTGTATCAACTGGAGATCCCTGGCCCTCAGAACTAGTACTGTAACATGTCGTGGATTCAGAAGATGGGGTAGAGTCTGACTTGTTCTGCTGCTCTGTCTCAGCCTTGTCCACAGAAGTACTGCTTGTGTCCTTTCTTGCCTTGTGCAGGAAGGACTCACAGCTCTGCACCTGGCTGCTGAAGGGGGACACAGCCACTGTGTGAAGCTGCTTGTGGAAGCAGGTGCTGATGTCAATGCCCAAACCCAGGTAAGCTTCATGGAGGTGATTCCATTCCCAAAACCTACTTTGTGGATTTATGCCCGGACCTGTGGCTTCCCAGCTCCCATTACAGAGAGAGGTCATGTGGAGCCCTGCATTCAGGAATAGCACAGGGAGTTTAGAGGAAGGTAAACGTGGTTTCATACAAAGAGGCAGGTGAAGCGCTCTGGGACTGGTTTGGTTGGAGACAATCTCCATGAATTTGTCATTACTGGGCCATAGGACTCTTGCAGGAGGGAGCAGGGAGCACTTTGTGGGTGGTCTGTAACAACTGCAGCCTCTGGGAAGGATCCCTGAGTAACACTCCTCTCTTCTGACTTCCCTCTCAGAAAAAGATGAACTGCCTTCATTATGCAGCACTGCATGGCTATGAGGAGATAGCCAGGATCCTTATGGATGCAGGAATCCACACGGATGCTCTCAATCATGTGAGTTCCTCTCAATGCTCTCACCACTAACAAAAAGGTAAAACCAGTTTGTAGAGCTGCTCAAGAGCACAAAGCAACTCTGGAAGGACCAGTGCTGCAGTATCCCCATCAGCCCCCAGTGCAGACTGGCAGCTTTGATAGAACAGAATGTGCTGGGCACAGCGTGGTCCTTTCAGTGCTATGAGCTAAGCTCTCCCTAAGTGCAGGATCTTCTTTCCACAGCAAAATGCATCAGCAACACACATCGCAGTCCTGCAGAACTTCCCAGCCATGGTGAAGCTCTTCATCAGTGCAGAGTGTGACCTTGACATTCCAGATAATGTAAGACTGCAGCTCCTGTTCTTTGTGTTTGAAATGTGAACCAGTTTCATGGGGGATTTTATCACCTTGGGGACAGGATTAAAGAGGGGTACTTTAAAATGTGGAGAACCTGGAAGTGCATCTTAGGAAATGTGAAACCTGTGAAATGATTGTAAGTGTTGCAGTGAGGTAATTGCTTGATGGTATTCAACATGAGGGCTGTGCTATGTCCCCTGCAACACTGCATAATCAAGCCCTCTCTTCCTTGCTGGAAGCAGGTAGGAGAAATTTCAAGATGAAAGATATTCTGCAAAGTGTTTGGAGGGCTGAGAATAGGAAGCAAGCCTGGAGGTAGCT
Organism: Poecile atricapillus; assembly: GCF_030490865.1. NCBI lineage: Eukaryota > Metazoa > Chordata > Aves > Passeriformes > Paridae > Poecile > Poecile atricapillus. The sequence continues at coordinate 2,807,395 of NC_081259.1, read as the reverse complement.
GGTTGTGTCACTAGACTGTAATTTTCTGAATGAGGGGCTTTGTGTAGCTTGTTTCAGTTAATCTTCATACCTGTAGTGATGTTCTCTCCTGATGATACTATAAAATTGACACATTTTATGTTCAATTTTACTGGTTTCCATTAAACAGTCCCAAAGCTCCTCCTGGTAGTGTTCTGTCCTTCCATCCTCACACTTGTCATTCCCTGAAGTGTAGTCCTTTCTCCCTCCTTCTGCAGAGGCAGCAGACCTCACTCCACATCGCTGCAGAGCACGGCAGGCAGGACATTGCTGAGATGATTCTCATTGCAGGAGTTAATCTGAAGCTAACTGACAAGGTAAAGGTCTTCATGGGTGAAACACATTCTGTGGGAGTTTGGAGAGAAAATACACACAGGTAGTCTTTGCTAATGTTTTTCATCATTTTCAAGGAAGGCTAGTAATATTGAAATTTGGATATTTCCAGGGATAAGCCCTTAAAACACAGCTGAGTAGGTTATTTTGATACGTTTTCCAGGAAAGAAGTGACTGGTTCTTAGGTAAAAAATACATAACACAATGAGCAACACTTTCCTTCTCAAAGTTCTTCTAGTTCCTTCTATTTGTACTATCATGAACACTAATATCAAAGATTTCCTCAAATAATGATAGGTAATATACCTGAAAAATTACTGCATGCATGTTCTAATAGGTTGAAATTATCTGTTTGGTATAGATCTGGCACAGTTCTGGGGCATTTGCCATCTAATAAAGTCAACAGAATGAATTGCAAGAGGCCTGAAAATGTATTATGTGCCCAAAAAATACTGGAGGGCCTTGGGCAGGGATTAAAATAGTGTTTGCCATTTACACTGGGTTAGGGCAAGTGCAGACCTGAGGCCACCTGGCTGAACTGGCCTTCAGTTTTGATGAATGCTTGTCACCTTTCAGCACTCTGTGGAACTGCAGTGACACTCAGCACAGGGGACACATTCACACTTTTCTGTATGAAATTTGGTTTCTGCTCACATCTGAGGCTAGAAATGTTCTTCCTTTATGCCTGGTGTCTGGGCTGGCTCGCTTTCCTTCACGCAACTTTCAAATCTCGTTCATTTCTGCCTTCTGATTTTAGATAGAATTACAAATCTCCCCCTGCTGAAACCAAAATCATATTCATGAAAGGAACATAGTCACATTTTCATAGTCCCATCAGCCTGTGCTTCTCCTAGGAGACCATTTCTAATCATGTGTATCTGAAGCCTATAAAGTTAATGAGGTTGTATAAATCACTTTGGTTTCATGTGTCAGTAAACCTGCTGTGCAAAAGGCTATGAAATACCTTGGACTGCAGAGCTGAGCTGGTCCTCTGATGGTTGCTGTCATGTCAGTGGTTTGCACAAAACTTTTCCAGTGGCTCCTGCAAAACAGGCAGATCCCTTGTAGCAACAGAGGAGATGCTGCAGAGCCTGGAAAACCACTCCCCATGTCCTGAATGCAGGAGCTTGACACCAGCTCACATCTGAAGTGTTCACAGGTGGAGAACAGGTCCTGGCTGAGTGTATTACTCAATAGTCCCTGTGCCTGCTGCTGCAGATGCTGGGTGGGCATGGAGATTGTACCTCCTAAGGTGCAAAGTCTTTTCCAGCTCATTTTCCCTTTCTAATTTCAGCAAGGGAAAACATCTCTGGATGTTGCTGCCCGAGGCAATCACATCATCTTGGTGGACATGATTATCAAAGCTGATCGGTTTTACAAATGGGAGAAGGTGAGCAACTTACACAACAGCTCCTCTGCTTTCTCCTATCCCTTGAGACTTCACATACCAGCTGCCAAAGAAAAAGAAATACAGGACATCCCATGACAGCCTGACCTCTATTTTCATCCCCTTACTTAAGAAAAACAGAAGTCCTCACCATGCCAACAGCATCTAATTAAGGCTTTCCTTATTTAAAAAGGCCTCTGTTATTAGAAATACCAGGCAGCACTGATGGGAATAGGGGTTTCCAAAAATTAACAGCTGCTCCCAAAGGGACAGAACTTATTCCTCTTCCCAGAAGGAGAAACTGTCAATGCCCTGAGTGGGAAAATGCTTGGCCTCAGGTCACCAAAATGGGATTTGGAGAGTTTTTCAGCAGTGGAAGGAGACAGCTGTGGTTGGAGTCATACAACCAACTTCTCCCTCAAAGTGCAGCCTCTCAGCCCCAGTATCCCCTCTGAAACCCTTCTTACCCCAAGCCTGTGCCCAAACCAAGCTGAGCAGAATGAGCTGAAAGTACAGACCAATGTCGCATCCCTTGCACGTTCTTAAGATTTTGGTTGTCTTCCCATAGCGGATCTCTAGAAGGGGAAGAAAAGGAAGGAAAGGAGAGCATGTGCCTGTGGCTCAGGTGCAGCTTTGGGAGTCATGCTCAGTGTATCAGGCCTTTGCATTGGCTTCCCATGCAGCCCTAGAGAATGTCATGCAGCCTCTGCAGCCTGGCATGTAAGCACTGTGAGCACGAGCAGAGCTGATGTTGCAGGGAATGCAGATTTAATTAAATGATTCTGCCCCAAACCCCAGATAAAAGGCAGTGTGGAAATGCAAATCATGATCTGCATGGGCTTCCACAGGGAAGTGGCCATTAACAGTGTTTTAACCCTGATAAGCACAGAGTGAAATGAGAATAAAGAGAATAAAAAAAAATGAGCTGTCCCAGAAGGGACTCACAGGGACCACAGAGCTGAGGATGTGGGAGGCTGCAGAACCACACCTGACTCCCCTGTTCTGGCTTTGCAGGACAGCCTGAACAGCGGCTCCGGCTCATGGGTGGCAAAGCACTTGACCTTTAAGCAGGATCACAGGCTGGAAACACAGCACATTCGCTCAGTCATGTGGAGATTAGCCACTAAGTACCTCAAACCCGGGGAATGGAAGAAGCTGGCACATTACTGGAAATTCACAGATGACCATATTAGGGCCATTGAGCAACAGTGGACAGGTATTAAAAAGCTTCCTTTCTTTCCTTGGATTTTGGTTCTAGGAGATAAAGCTGCAGTAAGAGCAAAGAATGAAGAAAACCAGTTGGTTTATTTGAAGCAACCAAAGGATTAGGTTAAAAATTCTGGTTTTACTGAATGTGGAATTTACTACACACTGTAATTTGTCTAGGAATAAAGCACACAAGCAGGGGAATTAGTGGTTCTTTGCTCACTCCTTATGAGACATTTGGCAGGCCTGTGAGTTCTCACTAGAATTCTTGTTGTATAGAACAGAAGAAACTTGCTGGTTTTCTTTCTTTGAGTAGCAAGAAGGCAGTGAAGTGAATTCTTTAGCATTTAAGAAATACATTAGCAGAAGCAGGGTCTGAGGGTCAGAAACAGATCATTGCTAATTTGGCTGTTGCAGGAAGTCTGTAGTATGGATGATGTGAGCAAGGGGCCAAGCTGTGCTCTGAAGGCAGAGACTCTATTGCCATGAAAGGCTGTGCAACAAACCCAAGCTCATCCATAGCCACTCCATTAAGTTCCACACAAATCCAGCAGTCACATCACAACCAGGAATTAAAACTGTGCTTTACAGCCTCCTAGTGAAATCCAGAGAGGAAGGAGGGGTGTGCAAACCCACCAGGGCAGAAATCTGCTCTGAGTGTGTGATTTCATCTGTGGTTTGATCCTGCCAGGCACTAAAAGCTACAGGGAACACGGCCACAGAATGTTGCTGATCTGGCTCCATGGTGTGATCACTGCAGGAGAAAATCCAATCAAGGGACTGTACGAAGGCCTGGTGGGGATTGGGAGAAGAGATTTAGCAGGTAATACTTTTGTCTTTCTTCAGTGCACACTGAGCATTAGTGGAATTAATTTACCCAAATTCTGTGCTTAGACAACATACACAGAGGAAAACTTTAGTGAAGCCAACTCACATGAGCTGAAAGCACCTGCTCTGCCCCCTTGCTTCCATTGCATGTAACCTCTTTCTCTTAAGTTTGAAAATGAACAGATCCTGCCATGGCTTTATTTTTCTGTGCAGCAGATCGTTCTCTCTTACAGAAAGTATCCGGAAAAAAGCAAATGCAGACTCCACCTCTCCACGGAAGTGCACAGCAATGTAACACCAGGAGCATCCTCAGCTGGTCTTAGAGCTACAGGAGGAACACTTCTCTGCTGCTGAGAAGGCAGATGCAACCTAAGGGCTTCTTGACACAAACTGCTGGCACTGCTGCATCCTTTTGGACAGGGATTGACAAGGGTAAAACAAATGCTCATGGTCAAAAATGCCCCTACACAGAAGGGAGATTTTTATCAGCAATTTCAAATGGTCTGGGTACTGTAATGAGTTTGGTGAGTGAGCCTTACTTGTCATACTGCATCAGGAAATATTACAGTTTTACTGTAACTTATCTACAGCACATTTTTATATATAAATTTTCAATTGTCAAGTTTTTAAATTAATGAGGGCAAAGGCTGTTTTCAGGAATGTTCTTTACTTCACTTATTTGTGAGGGACTTATTTCTTAGGCATGTCCATACATTTCCACCATAAGAGAACTTAAGCAAAATCAAAGCTACTCTTTGGTCTTTTGGAACCTGAGGGGGTTGTGATCTTTAATGCTTTGACTCTTCACAAAATGTTTGAGAATATTAACATATGCTGTTTATGAATGTACATTAACATATACTGTTTATAAATCAAATAGGTGACTAACCTTTCCAAAACATCTTTTCATTGGTCATGTAATCCTTCATATTTATTTTTTACAGCATCTCAAGGGGAAAATAATGTCTGTATTTCAATAAATCTAGATTTTACCCTTTCAAGTTGCAAGTTATATCTTGTCATCTTTATTAAAAAAACACTACAGCATTCTTTCTTACAGCTAAACCAGTACAACCTTAGAGTTAAAGCTTGAGAGGAATTCAAGCAGGTGGTGGTGGTTTTCTTAATTTCCAGAGGTGTTTGTAGAGGCAAACCAGGACTGCAGTGAGTTCAGCTGCTGTTTTCTTGGAGTCAAAACAAGAGACACTTGCTGAAAGTGAATTTTTATTGAAAACCATTTTTAAGCAGCAAGAAAGTTAAAAATTCAAATGCTTTATTTCAAATAGAAACAAACTAACTTACAACACAATGTACGAAGCAAATAAGTGATGGCAACATTGACACTTAAACATCTTTTAAATCAAATATTCAACAAAAATATATGTCAGCTTATAAGTACAAGATCTGCATGTGGTAATATATACAGCCAAGTGAAAAATATAAAAAGAAATACCGTTCTGCTTAAGAACATGATATAGTGAAGACTTTGGTAGAAAAAATGTCTTTATTTTTAAAAGTGTAGTCTTCAAAGATGCTTCCTTGAATCCAAAGACTAAAAATTAAACAGATCTATTCCATTACACTGCTGGAGGTTGCTGTCCACGGGTAGTTCACTGACTTGATCCAGTTGGAATCACACAGTGATAATCGGCTAACACAAGGGAAAAGGCAGAGTGGGAACAGTTGATTGTACACAGGAAGACCACCAAACCAATGCCTCTGTTTCACTGGCACTCCCAAGCCTACTGCTCTTCTTGCTCGTTGCTGGTGTGAAGGCTGATCTTTTGGACTTCCAGCTCTTCTGCACTGACCATGGAGGGATCGATGGCTGCGTACCGGGTCCCGTGGAACTGCAGCAAATGGATCTGTTGGACATGGGAAATAACACAGAAACAGTGTTTTGGTAAAATAGAAACATTTATTCTGAGTAACTTTTGTCAAGGTGAAACCATGGCTCTGGAGTACAAGAGATCAGAGACTGAAAACCCCCAAAGCTGGCCCAGCATGGACACAGCTGCTCCCAGCCCTGCCCTTTGGTATCAGCAGCACAGAGCACACAGGGAAGTTAAGAAACAAAAGCAAGCTCAACAGGAGTTTCCTTCTGCTGTTGTGGCTAAACACTTTAATTGATTGAATTCAGGAACTCACTTGAATGTACAGGTTGACCTCAGCACTCCTGCAGAGGTAGGGGAAGTTGCCTCCTGTTTTGAGGTGAGCTCTCCTGGCATTAGGGTAGAGCTTATACATTTCTTCTTTTGCTTCTGTTGAAAGCGCGCTTTGGTCGAACACCTATGGAACAAGTCCCAGCAATGAGTTCTGACCCTCATATTTTGTTGTTACATCAGATTGGCTGCATGCTGCTCCTAGAAGAGACCCTCAGCTTGTTTGTGGAATGGTGGATGAAACAGAAAACAAGCAAACCTGGGCACTGACAGCTAGAAAGCCAATACTGTAATACTGAAACATATAGCACAGAATATCTAATTCATAACTTAGCACAGAAAAGTCACAGTGTTGCCCAGTCAGCAGAAGGCTTCCCTAAATAGGAAGTTACATGCTGCAAATGCTTGCTAAGTTGCTAACTGAATATCATGGCTCCACCTGCCAAAGGGAGGAAATAGTGTTTAATTAAAAAATTGAGATTCACTTACATCCATAATGGTTACAGGGATGTCTCGGATTTTGTGAGGTTCTACATAGGAGTTCTGGCAGTTGAGGGTGAGTCTTGAGGCCAGCTCGCTCTGGCCCAGGCTCTCCAGCTTGCAGTAGAGAGAAACACTGATTAACAACATATTTCACTGCAGGAAGTTAATGTAATATTAATAATACAGCCAAAGAGAAGACAGCTTTAAAGGGATGAAGGTTATAATTCAAATTTAATATTACTCTGCATGAGACAAATGCCTAAACAATATTCCCCTAGAGCATGGCCCACAGATCTATCCCAGCATTTTCTTTTTTTCCACCTCAGCTCCTTAACTCCTCTTGATTGACACAAACAGAACTATGGTAGAGGGTCAGTGAATCAGTTAAACTGCTGGAGCTGTGACAGTCAACTCCTGCTAAAGATCCACTTCTCATCCCTCCCCCTTTAATCAGTGAATGAAGAAAGCAGCAGAAATATCCACAACCTGCCACTCACTAACTACAGAGTGACACCACAGCCATCAGAGCTCAGAGCCACCTACCCTGTCCACCATGAAATCAATCCCGTCGGCCATTTCAGGATCTAGAGGACCAGATGCAAAATTCCCAAGGACAATTTTTTTCAGCATAAAAGCAGGCATCAGCCAAAAGCTAAAACAGAAAAAAGATGTAAAAGTTTATCTTCAAGCACCAAGGACTCAACATCAATATGCTGTAAGTGTTTTCTTTCCTTGCACAGACTTTGTGTTTTAACTTCAAATCCTTGAAAAAACTTCTAGTTACATGGCAAAAGCATAATTTAAACATATGAACAACACTCTTCTTGCTCTAAATGGTTTTGTTAGACAATAGGCAGAGTTATTAAGTCTGACCACACATCCACAGAGGATCACAAAACAATTTGTCTAATTCCACACTCTCAATTGTTAACATTTCCATTCTCCTTATGGTGTGCTTTTAGAAGTCACAAGTATTCCATCCTACACCTCCCTCCCCCAGGCTAGAATCAGGTTAGACATATATCCAACTAATCAATGTAACATTCCATTGCAAAAAAATAGTGCCATGAGTCTGCTTGCCTGTCTGTCTTCTTTACCTGTTTGCTGTCCACGTCTGATTGAAAATGGAAGTGTCACTAAAGGCATTACACAAGATCAGAGATTGAACTCTGGGAGATTTGTGAGTGTATTCAGCAAATTTTTGAGCCAGAAAGCCTCCCAGAGAAGCTCCAAAAAGGTGAACCTAAGGCAAGGGAAAAAGAAATTAAACCAACAAACAGATGATGAAATGTGACCTTTGAGCACAGTGCTTCGTTACAAAAATAGGTCACTCAAGTTTACCTTGTCCTTATAACCCACTTTTTGAAAGAATCACTGTTCCATTCATCTCCTGGTTTTACATGCAATATAAATGTGATAAATACTAACAAAGGGAAATGTTTCCCACAGACTGACAGTGCCAATTTCTTTGTGATCATCAAGCTTAAGAAAAAGCCAAACATTTCACTTTGTTCTCTAAAGCTATTCCAGCCCAAGAGACTTGACTGTGGTGTTCTCTACTGTGTGAGTTAGGAAGGATAACTTCCACAGTATCTCACAAAAAATGGAGTTAACCCATACAATTTAATAGGCCTGGAATAGCAGTTGAATTTAGGCCAAATATAACAATTTCCAAGGGCATTCACCTTCAAAAATAAACTAGTTTAAAATGTGAAATTGCAACACAGCCTCTTTATTTATAGGTGCTATTTTTGTATCCTATTTTTTGCACTGGCTCTCAAATGAGACTGTTTCAAACATCAGGTTTTTATTGCAACACTTTGTCCACTTCCTTGTCTTGGAGCACTCACTTTATCCAGCTGAAGGTGGTCTAAGAGTTTCCTGAATCCATCACAGAACTCAAGGTGATCCCAGTACACTGGATACTGCAACTAAAATAACACAAAGTTAGAAAAAAACTGGATCAATCTGCTTCAAAGTTGTACCAGTTTTCACATTAAAGGTTTCAAGACAGCACCGTGCCTCTCCCATGTTATGAAGTTCCTCTTCAAGGTCCCCAGAGCCAGAAGGTGCCAACACCTCCCCCTCTGTTACACAAAAACACACCAAGTGCCACAGAGCAGAGTTTGCTGGGGAAAATACAGCGTTGTCTCACTCTGGGATCAGTGGGAGGGGAGGCTGGAACGGTTCTTCAAGTGATTTTGTAGTGTGGAACAGATACAGAAATCATTAACTGCTGCAAAGGACAGCAGTACTCCTAAAGCCAGGCTGTTTAATATATTGTACAAATCAACACTTCAGCTCAGGAGCTGAGAAGCCCCAGAAGAGCACGCTGGTAGGATTTAAGGAGTGAAATAGCATCTGCAGCTATTATATAGTCTGAGAACCATGTTATCCACCATCCCTATGGATAACATGGAAACCCTGAACTAATTCATTTGTTTGCCTCAGGGCTAACAAAGGTGCAGCTGGAGGTGAAAAGTATTTGTGTCCAGGACACACAAGGAGAAAAGTAGGCTGGTAAGTCAACAGTGTGCATGCACAGGGTTTTGGGTAAATGCTGCCATGGACATATAGCAGATTCCAGCCTGGATTCACATGCTAACTGTGCAGTGCAACTTAGCACAAAGTTTTTTGGTTGATTCCCTAAGTCAGAACTAAGTTCACTGTCCAACCTCTAATCAGAGCAACAAGCCCAAGTACACCACCTTTGACACAGGACTCAGAATACTCACAGCAATAACTCTGTAGCCCCATCCAGTCAGTGCCAGAATTTGCTGGAAAAACACATCTGCAGTTCCACTCACAGGAGGGAGAAATATGAGTGGGCAGCGAATGCTCCTTGGTCCTGCATCATACAGCGACCAGACTTTACTGTCGTCATCATCTACTATTATCTGGAAAGAGAGGCACAGAGGGGAGGAGAAACACAAGATAAGTGAGGTTCTTCAGCTTCCAGGATGGCTTCTAGAAATTTCCAACTTCTAGTAAATGTTATAATACCCAAGACTTTATTTTATTCTTCTTCACAATAGCTTTCAGGCTGTTTTCTAACTGGAATGACAATGTGGCTACAGCTGGAACAGAATTGTGGCCACACACCATCAGACAGAATATTTTGTGCATTGTGACATAACCTGGATAATGAACTGCAGCACAGGAAAGGTGCCATCATGCTCAGGAGAGACCCAGGAGGTCAGTTCAGGGTACCAAGAGCAGCAGCTGGAAGAGCCTGCAATGCCCCAGGGACAGCTTTTTAAACAACCATTGATATTTGCATCCACAGACAGAAGATGTTACAGGTCTGGAACCACACAGGCCTGTGGAATTAAGCAGCTATCACCAAGAATTATTGATCTGAAACACAGTTGTCTGCCAGGAACAGAGACACACACAACTCCCAGAGCAGCACTGCAAGGCTGACCTGGAGGGAAAAATGCTTCCATTATCTGGCAGCATCTGAGGAGCATCTGGATTGCCCAGGACACACAGCTGGCTGAGGGAGATTACTCACATAGGAGGTGCTATCCTTAATGAGCAGCTCCTCATACAGTAGCACAAGTCCTAGCATAATTAGTACCTTCAGAAGTGTTAAGAATTGTGTCTTCTTTTCTAGCAGCACCAAAGCCTGACTTGTTTTGACAAGGCCTGTTCTACCAGAAACTGCTTTCTATACTCTAGATGTTCTTTCAGCTCCACAATCCAGCAGAAGCTGCATCTTGTACCAGATTAACAAGCAGAAACCTCTAGGGAAAGCCTGAGTCAAGCAGCCAGAATGCATCTCTCCTCTGTATCAAGATTTTATAGCTTTTTGAACAGTAATATACAAGCACAATTTGCTTTTCCAACCCAGCAGTTAAGCTTCTCAGCAATCAGAGGAGAACAGTGTATCACAAATCAGATTTGCTTGACTAACAAATCTGTTCCTAATAAAGCCAGTATTTCAGGCTCTGGGAGCATGTGAGGAATCACATGATAGCGCTGTTTTCTAAAGTCTCTATTAAAAAAAAAGACAGATTGCATACCAGAGCTTCCAGACCACTGAAACCATTTAAACATAAACCATTTAAACATAAAGAGCATGTACAAAAGCCCTTCCAACCCCACCACAACAACTCCTTCCCCACAACCCCTGGGCTCCAGCCCTTGCTGTTCTCAGCTGTCATTCCATCAGCAATGTGGGATCCATTCAGGGTGGCTACTACCAAGTTTACCTTTAGGAGTATTTCCAAAGGCAGACTGTAGTCTTTGAAATAACAACACCAAAGTCAGTTCATGCCAAAAGAGCTGAGGCTGAGACGTAGCGTTTCTTTCCTGGAGCCCAGACAGTGAATCAATGGTTTAAGTACCTGTTCTGGTTGATTTCTAGGCACATGCTGTTCAGTCAACTCCAGCTCCTGAGCTGTGTAGGCAGCAGTGTGGTTAACTCCTGACTTGGGAGGTCACCAACCTTTTTCTTTTTCTGGTTGATCCATCAAGATCTGCTACAATTCACATAGAAGATAAAATCTGCACTGCCTCAAAACAAAGACTAGAACTTTTTAGCAGGGCCAGGGTGTCCCTTGATAGAAACTTTTAGGAAGCATTCAGATAAGAGAGCGAGTGGTGTATGCAAATGGAGGCACACAGGCAAAGCAGGAGATTTGGTTAAAAAATGTTATTTTCTGTGCTGTACTTCCTATATCTGACCAGGGCAGGAAGGAGGATGGAGCTGTGCATTTCCTGTGCCTGTCAGGAGAAACATCTCAGCATAGTCTCAAACAAATTGTTCTGGCTCTGCTTCCTTAGGTTGATCTGACAGCAATTACCAAGGCTGGTCACTTCCTCCTCTGTACTGCACATGCTTTGCACTTCTGGGGGGATAATGCAGGAAAATGTATTCCCAAAGACTGCTTCAGAGATTAATTACATTTTCAAATTTGGCTTTTTTTTTTAATTCTTTCTCCAATAACCAGGACTAGTTAGTTTATTTCTTCATACCCCACATTCACCACTGTGGCATCATTTGTCTTTTGAGGAATCAGCAGAACTCAAGAGGGTGAGGCATTCCCAAATCTGAAGGTCACCAGGTCACCATCAGCTTCAGCTTACACACGTCTCCAGTTATGAAACCCTGAGCAATGGCAGCAGCTGAAGGCAGTGGCTGCTGGCACTGAGCTGCAGCAGGACCACATTCCCTTGGAACCACGACCTGCAGCTCCTTCCATTCACCACCTTGCATCCCACAAAGCAGAGCCTCAGAGCACCCATACATCTTTCTGCTGAAATCCTGGCCCCTGGCTTTGGTGACCCAGTGAGGCATTGCCTGAAGGCAACAACAGAGCTCGTGGGGTCAACAGCAATGCACCTTTCTTATCTACAGAAGACACAAACTGGCAAAAATTAATGAGAATCCTACAGCCCTTCCCTAAAGGTGCTTCTGCAGCTCACACAGTCATCCAGATAAGGGAACCACACCAAAGTCAGCTCAGCCCAAAATCAAACTATAACACACGTCAGGCTGGACAGGACACTGCTGCTCTGCCTGTCCAGCCACAGCAGTGACCGTGCTGGTCAGCAGGGTGCAAAGGCAGGGCTGTCTCTCTGTCTGGGCAGTCTGGGCTGCTGCAGGTCACTCTGTAACCACAGCCCCAGCAAACCTGACCTGCACAAGGTACAGGAGTGCTTTACTGGCTCAGGAGTTATACAGTGCACTGCATGCCCTCTGCCACTCAGCACGCAGGGAACTGGAGCCCTGCACCTCAAACATTCCTCTGTGGCTCAGTAAAAGGAAGTGGGGAAATCCAAGCAAGAGGAGAAAGTGGTTGGACAGTGTGATTAAGCAGAAGGAACTGTCTGGGTTTTTCCCCCGTGGTTAAGGATATTCCCACTCTCAGGACTCTGTGTGCAGCCTGACTGCTGGGAAAGTGTCTTTGGACATTGCTTTGGCCTGAGGACAACAGACAGGAATACTGGAGGTGGCTCTGGCAGCTCAGTCCAGTGTACCCAGGCAGCTCTGAGAGTGATGCCCAGCACACAGCACTCCCTTGGAGCCCCCTCCTCAGGCATGGCTGGCACCAGGATGGCAGCTGCCGCTGCCATGGCTCACAGCAGCAAGTCTCTGCTCCCCACCACAGGCAGAAGTGACCTCCAAGGAGCATGTGAAGATGAAGGGAGTGCTTTCATGCACTCACATGACATGTGGGACAACAGTTCAGGAGATAAAGCAGCTCAGTAGCACAGCCACTGCATTAACATAACTGCTCTACATTAACCACACTGAATCTCTTCCCCTAAAAAACGAGAGGAGATATTTCACCCACAAGATGTCCATACCTTTTTAAGAGGAACTGTGCTTCTGAACCAGTTATAGTCAGGAGAGACTTTAATCTCTCCCATGATGTTTAGAAAAAACTCAGTTTGGGTCAGCCTGAAAAAGAGAAAGAATGAGAAATCAATACCACAGTTTCACCATGGGCAGCTCTCGAAAGCTGTGCTATGTAAATAAAGCAGTGCAGGGTGATTTGCTCTTATCAGTCGATGGCACTACCTCTGACTCACACCAAGTTCACTTTTGCTCAGTTTTCATCAAACCATGCAATTATTCTCCCAAGAGGCAGTCACCTGACTGCCTTACTGCACCAATCTAATTATGATGCTTATGTAGCAGCATTCCCGTGTGACAGCTGCAGAGAAAGTCAATTGTGTTGCAGGCTGTAAGTGGCTTCAAAACCTAAAGCATGTTCTTGGTTTGTTTTAACTTGATAAGGCACTCCAAGTTTATAGCTAATAAATATTCATACAATTCACTCAGGAATTCACACCACAGACATAATTTCATGAACCTACTCAGTATTCAGGTCACATTTTTCCATATGAGTATAACTGACCCAAACGAGTCCCAGAGCACATCAGGAACATCACCTGATCCAAGGCTTAATTTACAGAAAATCCTCGAAATTTTAATTCTATCCACACAGAAGCAGACTCTTGTCAGGAGTTACCAATGAAGAAATCCTTGAAGCACACCAATTAATACAGCACAAATTGATTCTGAGTTGGGTCCACACAGGAATGCCACTAATTCACTCCTCAGCCAGAATGGCCAAGCATACATAATGAGTATCTTATGATACTCCATTAATTAGTAATAAACACTGAGGTAGCTCCAAGATTTAACTGTTTGGGTTGTTTTTTTTTTTTTAAGCAGCAAGAGACCATTAGCTTCCATTTATACAACAAATGGCATCAAACACTTCTGAAGTTGGCAGACTCAATAGCTTTACCCTGAAAGCCAGCTGCCTTGGGAGATTATTTTCATGCATTCACACACAGCACCAAGCATAGAAAAACAAAGAAACTTCTGCTCTTGTTACTAAACACTTGCCAAGTCTAAATCAATAGGTTTTGTTTCTTAATTCTTCATAAAATAAGACCTTGTTGTGTTCTGTGAGTCACTCCAATTCACTTGTCCCTGCAGGAGAGCTGCCGGTGGGCAGCTTAACCAGTTTCTGGGGTTACAGCTGGATTAACAGTTAGTTACAATTTCCTCATCTTTCAGTCTTCATTTACCATCTTCCAAGTGCAGAAAATTTGCATTTTAAAAGGGAAAGTACTTTCTAAATTGCATGACAAACACACACCTTCCATAGAGCACAAGCTACACCTCACAAACCTATGTTCTCACCTTTGAACCGATGTTCAAAGGTTCAAGGTGGGATGTTCAGCTCTGTGGCTGTTTCAAATTTATGTGGTTTCATTTTGGTGCTTGCACCGACTGTTCCGCTCTCTATCAAAGTCTGGCAGCAGGTAAAATTACAGCAAGGGTAACAAATGTCAATTCCAACAACCTGCAAAGCAGAGCAGGTGCAAGGATGCTTTCATGGGCTGGGGGACAGCAGTCACTGGAGCAAGGAAACCACGGTTCCGACCAATTCCTTTCCATAACCACACATCAATGGCTTTCTAAAAGCTCTTCAGCAAACGACAGTGTGACAAAATTGTGGCAGACAAATTACAGGAAATGCCTTAAAACACAAATTATCTTGGACTGTTACATTGGCAGGGCCAAGAAGCAGAAGTCACAGTCAGGGCTCCGCATGGACACAGAGGCGCCGGAGGGGGAGATTTTTGCTGCTGTTCACTCTGGTTGCCACAGAGGGTTGGCAACCTCTTCCTGCTGTGATCACCCCACTACTTCTGCCACCCCAGTCTTTCAGCACCCTTAAGCTAATTGCTGGGAGCACAGAGCTGTGATATTAGTTGATAAAAAAGGTACCATGCAGTGGACTTTGTGCTGTCCCTGTACCTTGTCTGGTACCACATTGAGTTTAGAGTCCACCTGAAACCCAGATTTTGAACTTCCCAGTTCACCTGTTACCACTCATGGAATTGAGCCACTGGCCACTAACACCTGGGCTGATTTCCACCAGCTCCCTTCTAAAGGAGCATCTGTAATCACCACTCCTAAGGGCTGCCTTTCTTTCCAGTCAAGAGGGAACTTGGATTAGAGAATGCCCTCTTACTGAGATGGGTTTTTTTGGGGTTTTTTTCTCCCTTGCACAGAAACACAGCATTAAATTTGTACACACAAATACTCATATTAGCTATGTGTGCTTTCCAGCCACAGAGAAACTGAACCATGAACTCAAAACGGATTCAGCTGCTGAAGGTAACTCAGACCACAAAGAGCCTGATGCTGGTCATGATCAGCCTCTAAACACACAAGTTTCATTTTTAGTAAAACAAAATAACCTGAAGAACCTTAACCTCTTAAAAAGAATTCCCCTAAAAGAAGAATCACCTATGGATGTGCTCAGAGCACTTTGTAATAGTCTCCTTGTGAGTTATTCCACTGCACTGATGACATATTCCATTCATTATTGATTTAAAAACACAATGAGAAAGAAGATTTATGGGTAACTGGGATATGGCAGCAGCACCTTCCCCTCTCCCCCAGCGCTGCTCCCACCAACCCTGCCCCACGCTGCCCACCGCCCCCAGCCCCTGCTCCTTCCTCCTCAACCACATTTGGCTCCACAGCTTTGCAGGGAGAAGGGGACAAAAGCCCACACCTTCATCTCAGGCTTTCCCCCCTGCAGCACAGGCTGAGGCAACCCCTTCCCCTGAGAGACCCCCAGTAAATGGAGCCCCAAGGGGGTGCTCTGGGCTCCCTACGGGGCCACGTCCCGACCCTCTCCTCTCCCTCCCTCAGGGGCCGCAACCACCTCGCTCCAGAGCCCAAAAGACATCCCCCGCCCCGCACAGTCTCCCGTCCCCTCCAGCGCAGCTTTTCCAGGGCTGACACGGTCCCGAAGGAGCAGAGACCGCCCCGCTCGCCTCAGCGCCCACGCGGCCCCTCAGAGCTCCCTCCTCGGTGCGGGGCGCTGAGAACAGGGGCAGGCCCGTCTCCACAGCGATGACCGCCACCTTCCCCATCAGTGCTGGGCGCTCACCGGCTGGCAGGGCGCGGGGACGAGGAGCAGCAGGAGCAGGAGGAGGATCAGGAGCTCCGGGGCCGCCGCCGCTCTCCCGCCTCCCCCTCCCGCCCCGCGCGCCCAGCCGGGGGCACCCGCCGGCCGCCACTTCCGGGTGCTGCGCAGCGCAGCCCACGTGACCCGTGGGCGGGGCGTGGGCGGGGCGGAAAGAGCTCCGCCGCCATCGCTACCGAGGCGGAAGTGAGCTGGGCGGGCGCCATCGCTACCGAGGCGGAAGTCACGTGCCCCCTGTGTTAATTCATGTACTAATTTGCGTTGGAAGGGACTTTTTAAGACTCGTTTTGTTCCACCTCCCCCACGGTCAGGGACTACTAGAACACGTTGCTCCAAGCCCCATCTAATCTGGCCTTGAACGCTTCCAGGGATGGGCCGCAGCTTCTCGGGCAATCTGTTCGCTGCGAGGCAGTTCAGGTTAATTGAGGAGAGCGACAGGTGATACTGAGTCATTCCTCTAATGAGCAGGTGGAGTCAATTAGCCTTGTTTAATTGGTATGTAATAAATAGGAGCCGAAGGTGAGCTGAAAGAAACAGACCTACAGTTACCTGCAGTTATAGGTGTGTTCTTTGTAAGGCATGCCAAAAAGATACACTTCATTAGATAATATTTATATTTATACCATGCTCTACCCTGCTTGAAGACCACCCCACAACAGGCGGCATCATTCTATATTCGCTCCCAAAATCGCTTCAGTTTATCTGAAGCTTTCCTGCTCCTGTCTAAGCCTGATCTTTCACGAAAGGCCCTTAAAAAAAACCAAAACATTTCTGTGATCATAGGGAAATATTCCTCTTATTTTGTATTCGGGAAGAGGAAACACCTGGACAGTGTGCCTATGAGTGACCGAGCGAGTCCCGGGGCGCTGCCGGTCGCAGACTACATTTCCCGCAATGCCACGCGGCGCCCACGCAACCAATCACTGCTGGCACTACACTTCCCATGAGGCCCCGCGTGAAAGATGCGTTCACACGGGGCGCTGCGCGGCGCGGTGCCCGCTGGGATGTGCAGTCTCGTCGTGACGCGCGTTGCCGTCACGGGGGTGTTACCGGGGCGGGCGGGGCCGGACCGCCGCCAGCGAGGCCTTGTTGGCGGCGGGGGGAGCCGGCCGGGCCCGCGGCCGCTGCACCATGTCCGCCTGCCACAGCTGCGCCGCCGCCGCCCGCCTGTTCGGCTCCACGCTGCCCTCCGCTCGCAGAGGTAACCGCGCTCCGGCCGCCGGCCTTCCCGCACCGGGCCCGGCGGGGTCGGGCCCTGCGGCCCTGAGGGGAGCCGCGGCCCCGCCGTGCCCTTATCGCGCTGTGACAGTGGCGGGACACGGCGGCCTTTTCCCCTTTTTCCCTCCTTTTAACTGTTTGCTGGTGTCACCCGTGCGGTGCGAATGGGGGTAAGGGCAGCGTTACGCGGTGTGGAGTATCGGGGAATTTGCCCTCGCTATGGAGAAATGTAATGCCAGAATAGAGTTTATTTCAACAGAAGTGATGCTCAGCAGCTGTCGGACAGTGTATGTTACTCTACAGTGCGAGTAAATGTGTTTAATTGGCTTAAAAATGGCTTAATTACCTTAATTAAGTAAAAGCCTACCTTTGTGGTAGCCTAAACTTGAACTATTGCTCATAAAGACGGGCTTAGTTAGCAAAATTAATTATTTCCAACTTGGTAGAAGGACGAGACTGTGCCAGCTACTCACTGGAAGTTGAAGGCTGTGGGAGGCTGTTCCTTTTTTGGTTTTTTTTTTCCTTGTTTACCCTTTTCATGGTATTCTTGAGAGCAGACAAACCAAGTGCTGCTTTGGGGGAACGGTAGAGGACCCCCAAATTGTGCTGAAAAATCTCTCTGTTGCCACATTGGCAACAATATTTTCAATTACTCTACCCTCGGCAATAGCCTGATGAGTCAGAGATCATTTACTGCTCTTAAGAGGTGAGTTAACTCTTTGTAGGTGCCTTTACATTTATATCTCAAATATCACCTGTGCTGGTTCAGACCTGTACTTTCAAGTCTAGCCTGTCTGCCCTTATGCAACCTCTTTGAAACAATCAACTTTAAAGCAACTACTATTTGTAATTCATTACAGAATTATCTTTTTTAAAATTTGTGTGGTTTTTGGTCAGAACTAAGATTCAAAGTTATTATGGAAAAGAGCAAATGAGAATAAAATGCAGACAGAGCAATACAATTATTTATCCATCAGCTTTAAATGAAAGTTATTTAAAAATAAATGTATCTTATTGTTGTGTGTCTTTTTTATTAAATTGTGTCTTCTGCCAAGTGCTTTGTTTGCTGTTGCTGGTTGGTGCCAGCTTGAGAGAGTTCAGAGTGCACAGATCAATGTAATCAATGGTGTGTTATGTGGGACAGTTAGTTTGTCACAGTCTCCTGTCACTTTCCTGACCAATAGATGCCTCCAAGATCCCCCAGGCTCGGCCCAAAAGTCAGCATTTATTTCATCAAGTATCAATTAAAGGTTAATAAGGTGTTAAGGAGCTTTCCATCACAAATCTGAGCGGTTCCATTGCTGCCAGCGACATTAGGTGCATGTCCTTTGAATTTAGTGCTGAAAAAAACCATCACCTGAACCACCAGTTCCAGGTGTGTGTGAGCAAACCCTGCCAGCAGTTATGTATTGGAATATTTATCTGAGTCTGGATTGGTCAGTGGCAGCTGCCAGGCATTGGAATGTTGATTTCTCCTGAAAATCTCCCTCTGGGCTTATTGACACAAGGAAGTAGAGGTGATAACTTTTACTGCTTCACTGTGTAATTGTACAATGATATTTTATCCAAAAGACCCCACTCAGGCCTCACAATAAGCACATGAGGCTTTTCATGCTTAGCCACCAGCTGATGTAGCAGTAATATGGTTTTTTTTCCCCCCTGGTTTAGTCTTCACAGCTCAGTAATCAGTGCTGTGTAAGGTTTCATAGTTCATCCCATATAGTTCCCAGTACATTTTGTTTCACAAGAGCACTCTGAATTAAAATGAGGGCTGAAATGTCTGTGCTTTTTTGTTAGTGCTTCAGCCTTTTCCCACAGGCCAAATCTCCCTGTGTTACAAGGAAAGTTATGTGACTTCAGGTTTTGTTCAAGGCAGGTGAGGTGGTTGTTGTTTTATTTTAAGGGGTCATTTCTCAGTTTGTAAACCAAATCTCAGTAAAGGAACCATCTCTGAGGAATGAGCCTCCAATATAGGAAACTGCTCAGAGCAGCTATTGCATTGTAAACACTCACCAAAGCTTATTCTTTTCTGACAAGTGCACTTGGCACACAGAGTTGTCAGAGTTCTCTGCACATTCAGTTAAAAGACACAACTGCTTCTGAGAGCCAACCAGTGTTTTCAAGTTTTCTGTGATGTTTTCATAGCTTATCCTATGTAATCTAAAATGTGTTGCAGTGGCACTCAGCAGATGAATTTAAAATGGGGAAGCTCAGTGATTGTTATTCCTCCCTCACGTTTGCATCCAGAAGCAATGCCGTTAAGAGATTTTTAAAAGATTAATTTTTAGTCATGTTAAAAGTAGCTACAAGTCATCTTCAGGTTCAGGAATCTTAAGCAGCATGTAAGTTAATAAACCAGCTTCAGATCTCATTTGACACTGTCATCTTCATTGTGATTTTGCACAGCCCTGCACAAGAGTTTTCCTGGTAAATTTAGGTTCCTCTTCTTTATTTTTTCTCTTCTTGTAATAGTAACATGGTGAATTTTCAGAGTATTCTCTTTCAGCTAAGTTCCCAGTTCTTGGTTGCTGTTGTTTCTTCTTTCAGAGCAAATGAGCCATGCTTCTCTTGCCATTCTTACTTCTTATTTTTTTGAAGAGTTTTTGGATTTTCCATAGGATTGTCTCATCCCTATAACAATAAAACTATGTACTGTCAGCAGATTTGCATTTGCCATTGTTGCTGTATAGCTCTGCTGTCAGTAAGGCACAGCAAGGTCCTTATCAAAACCAGAGAGCAAGTGAGAATTTGCCACTTTAACTGCAAGAGATGAGATATGGATTCCAGGCTGTTGTTGATGTTGAAATCACAAGCACAACATATGTCGGCTCACGTCATACCGAGCCATGAAATGCAATCCTGCCGGTGTTGCAAGAGGAGGAAAAAAGGCTGTTTAGTTTCCCAATGAAGTTTTTTTTTTTTTTTGTGTTGGCAATAAGGTATTTCAGCAAAGTTAAGATTACGCCGAGTTTGCCGGTGCCGGCCCGTCGGTGAGTGCCAAATAGGACACGGCTTCTCAGTTTTCCTCAGCACAACTTTTGTTGCCAAGAGGTGCCTCATATTCCTGGAAACTAATTTTTAGTGGAGTTCCCAAGTGAAAGCCAAATCCAGACGTGCAGTCATTGAGTCTGAAACACCTGAATTTGCATAATGAAGTGACTCTTCAAAGGTTTCTCTTGGGGGGTTGAATTATTTCATAATAAAAGCTGTAAGTTGATTGTGTTTATCATTCTGAGGATCAGTTTCATAACTGGGATGTTCCCTATTTCATGCCACGATGAGACTCTCAATTGTCTGATGTTAGAGGACCTGGAATTACATTGGGGTCTTTTTTTGGAAAACCCAGGCAGCTTTTAATGATATCAACATTAAGGTGGTAAAGGTAATTTATTTAGAGTGACTGAAATGTGGATGTTCAGAGCTGATTTTGTACCTTTAAGCTCCACATAAAGTAAATCAGTTCTGAGGTTTGGTGGCAATGGAATGAAAATTGGAGTATTTTTAGTATTTAACTTTTTTTTTTTTTTTTTTTTTTTAGGTATTACTTGTGGTCGTACACGCATCCCTGTTTTAGGAAAACTTGGGACTTTTGAAACTTGTTCCCTAAAACGAATTCCTCTCAGAAACTTTTCAGAAACGCCAGCATATTTTGCTTCAAAGGATGGTGCAAGCAAGGATGGTTCTGGAGATGGAAGCAAGGTAATCTCCACAAACTGGGGGTTTCAATAGTTTCTGTAAAAAGTTCCTTAAATTTTTGTCTTTTTTTTTTTTTACTTAAAATTAATCTCAAAATTTTGGCCAACTCCAGACACTTCTAGTCCTTCAAATTGCTGCAGCTGGCAGTGAAGAAAAAATAAAATGTATTATGAATTTGTTAGGAGATAAACCTGCTGCTCCCAAGTAGACTTTTAAAGTACATTTTAAATGTTTCTGGGTTTAGAACTGATTTGTCTTAAGTAAGACAAGTCAATGAGGACAATGAGCTCACCTCTTGTTGTTATTTCTAGTCTATTTTTATCCTAGTCATTCTCTATAATTATAGTTAATAAACAGCTTCTTCAGATAAATGATTACCTGAGAATAAAACTGCTCTTTAGTCAGCAAATAACATTTTGAGAGTTCACAGGCAGTAACTCTGCCTTAGTATGGTGTGTTGTGAACCTGAGGAGCTGTCCAGGTGACACCAGTCTGTTCTGAGGGTGCAATTAAACTTTCTTTAAAAAAATAAAAAATATTTAAAAAATTAAGTTGTTTTTTTTTCTTGAAGAGGGTTGTAAGGAGAAATCAGTAGGCAAGACAGGTTTAAAAATTAAGAGCTGCCTTAGAAATGGGAAGAGACATTTTTGTTGTTTCCTAAAATATAACTTGTATTAATCAGAGTATAAAGGCATAGATACAGAATCAAGCAAAAGATGCGGCATTTCCAGACACTTTGAAATTCATGTTTTAGTATAGATTGCTACAGCTGCCAAGGAATTGAGAGGAGCTGTGGCTTCAGAAACCCTTAGAATCCATGCAGCTGAGATAATAAAATTCTCTCTAAATATTATGTGTTTTCTTGTCTGGCATTAAAACATTAAAATACACTATTAAAACACTGTTAACATAGCTTTTTGTTGTTGGGCATGTGCAAGACTGGCAGACCTGGGAAGTGCAGATGTATTTGTAAATGTAAAACACTTCCAAGTCTTTATGTTATAGTCTTCTAAGTTTCTAAAGCCTTTAAAAAAATCCTGACAATAGCTGCTTTGTTATTCAGCTAAATAATTGTTATTCCAATTATTTGATTCCATAATCAAATACTGTACCAGCTCCATTGTTTGGGGTTAATTGTCTGGAAATCTCTTTTAGAAATCTGTTGGTGAGGGTGGTGGTAAAAAGTCAAGCTCTGGAAGCTCTGGGAAAGGAGGGAACCAACTGCGCTGCCCGAAGTGTGGGGACTTGTGCACACACGTGGAGACCTTTGTGTGTAAGTTTTCCTTAAATCTTCTTTTTTTTTTTAAATAGGCACAGATGTGACTTTGTGATTTAACATAATCCTGTTAGCCTACCTAATTACATGATGTCAAAAATTTTGTTATGCTTAGTTTGGCCTTGTTGGTGTAAATATTTATTGTCTCTGTGGGTACATTTGTGTACATCCCATGATGTGTGGGAATGTGGTAGTGCAATTCACATTGTATCTGTGAATATGCATTTTTAAAATAGTTCATGACATTTTATACTAAATACCATTTTAACTACAGATACTTTCATATCTCTATTATATAAGTATGCACTTTATATGTATTGGTAATGTCTATCCTTTCTTTCCTAAATAATGAAACTTTAATCTTGCATGTACTATAACCAAAGTGCTTATCCAGCAGAGGAATTAGTATTTGACAGATGGCTTACTAGAACAGTCTTCCATGACAAAGTCAGAGCTATAATACATTCCACATAGTAGGCTGGAAAGTCCAACTAGAAAATCCAAAATGCCTGTTCTCCAGCAGCAATTGCTACTTTATTTTCCTTTTTGTTTTTTAAAGCATAATCAAAATTAATGCCATTTATTCTTTAGGTTCTATCAGACTTGAAGACATTTCATACCTTATTTCAGCACTAATGAGACCAGCCTAGAGAACAAAAACTTCTGTCAGAAAGCAAATCCCCATTGTTAGTTGGTGGGGCTCAAGGAGGAAATATCAGGTTGTAATCAGATGTGTGCACTAAGAGGCTTAAGACAAGGTCAGCAGAAACGTGTTCAGCAGTTGTTAATTTAACAATTGGCAAAAATAATGAGTGGATGTGCTGTTATTTCCTGCTACTCATATAAAGTAGTGTTTAAAATGATCAAATGTCGTGAATCACAAGACAGTTCTATAATAATAACTATATATTTCTTTATGTTAGACAAAGGATCAGTCCTCAGTTACTTTTTCCCCCAGAAACAAGGTTGTTTTTCCAGTTTGTTTGAAACTATAGGCAACAAGGTTTTCTGCAAAACCTGGCACTAGTTCATGGAACTAGAAATATGATCCTGTCTGGTGTTCAGTGTGGTCTCTCCCTGGACTAGGTGTGGTTGGGAACAGTTGAAGGATTTTTAATCTCATTTGCCTTCTTATGATTCATGAACAGGCAGAGATGTTTTTGAATCTCACTTCACTGGTGTGTTTCCCTTGGTACTGCAGTTTGTGCTTTTATCTGGAAATACCATTCAAGCATTGTCCCAGAACGATCCTTGGAAAGCAGAGATGTGATTTAGTGTTTTGTCAGTGTTGTTGGGAACACTTAAGCATGCCTGGAAACTTCTTGGGAACAGGATTTATTCATACCAACACTATGGGAGAACATGTCTTGATAAATGAGATTCAAAATTCCCAAGTAGTGAACCCACTTAAGTTGCAGCATCAGAATAACACAGGTTCTGTAAACAGCTTGGGACTGGAAACACGCTTTTTTCCAAAATTCCTGTGAATCCTGATGAAGTTTTTTCTGGACCTGTGTTATTCTGGTTTAGTCTGTTAATTTGAGCACACTGCTTTCCAGCCACTCTATAAAGCAGCTGGAAAACAGAACTACTAATTATCTTGAAATTTATTTGAAAAAACATAAACTAAGAAAAATAAATCTGTCCCATTCTGCCCAAAATGAATGGGTTGCAAGTTGTATTAAGCCTACTGTAACTTTATTTTTGTGGATAAGCCCTTGTTGCTTAGTCAGGAAAAATGATGAATTTTCTCAGTTCTGGTTTGAATTGCCAACCTGCAGAGCCTTAAATAAATATCTAAAACCAATGGAAAACATGCAATTAGCATTTGTTTCAGTTTAAATATTAGATTTTCAGTCATTTTGAGAGAAGTAAAGAAGCAAAATACTGAATAAAAGCCATGTTCATTCGAAAATTAATTGCCACTGAGTGGCAGTGTGACAGGCTGGTTTTCCAGTGGAGTTTGTTTTTGATGGAGCTTCACTTTGTATCTGCAAATCTTGCAGAAAGATTTGCTTGGCAATGATTTTCCAATTAACAATGAAGGGAAAATATGAGGCAAACAAAAAGTCATTTTGCTTTGACCTCTTTTCTCAGCAGTTCCTGTATTGTTTTGGGTTGTGAAAGTCTGTAAAGAGAGTTTGTGATCAGTGAAATAAGACTTGATCCTCCGATGTGGAGTGAAATCCAATCGCTGTAAAGCTGATTGACATAAGAAGCCTTATCTGGATGCTGCTTTTACTGTCTCCACCTGATGCCATCAGGTTACTCCATCCTCCAAACCAGCACCTCCCTGCCACTGAACATACTCAGAAGCTTCCCTGCTTTCTTTTTCCTGGTTTGGGTTTTATTTTACCTTAATGCAGTTTGATAGGAGCCCATTATCTCAACCCTACAACTCTTTTTAATTCTCTGATTGTTTCTGTTTCCTGTATGTTTTATAAAAGCCTGGCATTTCTTTTTGGCAAGGTCAGCTCACACAAACTTTAGAAATGCAGCCTCTGTGGCAACACTGTCTGATTAAAAACAACACTTGACTTGCATTTTGGCACACTGTAAATATTTGCAGACATCTTAATGACAGGGAGGTAATTTGACATGGATTTGTTGTGCTTTTATGTGTTTGCTAAAAGAACATATGAAAACATGCTAGTATTTAGGATGAGCAAAGTTTCCTGCAACTCAACTGTGTACTCATGGGTGTTTTTAGTGAAGTTTTAAAGATGCCTTATAGTACTCTTACAGCCCACTTCTTATTTTCTGGGTTTTTTTAAACCATTCATGTGGCTCTATAAAGGGAACAAGTATTCTCATGTCTATTCTATCCTAAATCAGCCTTGTATAAGGAAGGAGAACAGCCTCATGACTGTAGTCATCAAGAATATCAGAGGTGTTTTCAGTGAGCCTTGGGAGAAAGGTTGGGTTGTTTTTTTCCCTACAATATTGTTGCTAAATAATAGTTATATAAGAGGAATGGGTTAGTGCAAGTGGATTTCCATCACATTACCATGAGGCAGATAACAGTAATTTGGAAGATTGCCAGGAGAACTTTCAGGCTGTTACCCAGAATTTCTTTGAATTGAAGTTAATAAAGCTGTGTTGCTGGTAGTATTAGTTGCTACATTCTTAAAGTAATCTGTTGGTCTTGCTTATCCAGCTATAAGGTGGGATTAATGGTAAGAAAAATCCCACCCACTCCTCTTTTGCTGATGCCAGTCCTATGGGAGACAACAAGTTATAAATAAGCAACTTGTTTATTGCTAGAGGGTGTTGTTACAGTTGCTGGTGCTACGGTGTTCAAGCCATTTTCTAAAAACTTTCTTTGATTTCAGAAGTTCTGGCATTAAAATTTTCAGTGGGTTGTTTTTCTACATTTTCTGTACTTTAATTAAATACATTTACTAGTATATTTCCTTTAAATCTATCCTAGTGCTTGTGATTTGCATTTAGTACCATAGAAATAGGGCTAGAAAGGATCTATTCTGAATTACTTTTATTATTCTTCTCTACTGTCTGTTTTTATCATTTCAACTTTGCTTTACCAAAGGAAAAGAAAAGCAATGCAGGTTCTCATTTTCAGGCTTATGAAACCAACCTTTGCAGATTTCTTGAGACACAGTTCACAAAGTCAGTGGTAGGAGGGTTTAGCTTTTGGAAATTGAAAGAAATTTGTTCTAGTCTTGACAGTAAAAATAAATAAGCAGAAGATCTTGCAAGACATCAAAGTCCTGATGGTGTGTTGCATACCACAGCTGCCTCTTGTTGGGATGAGCCCTTTGGGTGACCCCCACTGTGCTCATCAGGCTTGGATGTCTCGGGCCTGATCCAGTGTTCTAAACCAGTGGGATGCAGAGAGCAGGAGCTGCCAGAGCCCTCCTGTAATGCTGTCTTTGATATTCTAGACTGCTTCCCTGCACTTTTGTCTGTGCCTAACCACAATATTTTATTTTGCTGTCAGTTTGAGAGTTAGGAACATTTCCTGCATAGCTGAAGTATTCTCATTTATTTTGTCTCAGAAGTGCAAAGTGTCCTCTCCTAAGTGTGATGCTACTGGATAAGTATCAAAAAGCATTTGTGTTTAATCCATTGTCGGGTTGCTGCCCAGCATTCCAATTTTTGGAGGGCAAATTGTGTTTCCTCTGTGTCAAATTCCATAAGCCGATAGTAGCTTTTAAATGTTCTAAGGTGAGCGAGGGAGAAGTGTTATGTAAACAGAGTGACTGGGCTGTCTTACAGGTGCTTGTCCTGTGTGATGAACTTGGACAGAAGCAATTCCTCTGACTGTTTTGTTTGACCTTTTCTGCAGCTTCCACCCGTTTTGTGAAGTGTGAAAAGTGTCACCACTTTTTTGTTGTCCTGTCAGAGGCAGACACAAAAAAGAGCATCATTAAAGAGCCCGAGTCAGCAGCAGAAGCTGTGAAATTGGCATTCCAGCAGAAGCCACCACCTCCACCGAAAAAGGTATGTTCTTAATTCCACCCAGAGTCCCCTTGTGTTGCAGCATGGAGAAATGCTTCCCTTAATCTGCATCAGGTGTGTGATGGGCTGCTGGGACAAAGCAACAAACAATAATGATGATTAGCTCAAGATTAAACCTTTGTGAGCCGTGTGCAGAGCAGCTGATAAAGGGAACAAGTAAATCCAATAAAGGTATTGGAGCTTGTTTTCCTCTGTCTCTGTGACTACATTTTCTCCTGTGACCTTGAGGCTGACCTCAGCCCTCATCAACCATAGTTACTGTTTTTTCTCACTGTGGCCTTGCATTCTGTATCCTTATTTTAGCATTTGATTTCTCAAGCAGCAAAGCCTTTTATTTGGTGTGGGTGAGAGCTGTAGCTGATTAACTTGTGGCCATGGTCCTTCTGAAGTCATTTGGTTTCCATCTGGAGATCAGTGAGGAAACCTTTTATGGTTCTCGGTTCCTGGTGGACTGCAATGGTTTCTGAACATAGCTCCTTGATAGGCCTCTTTTCAGAAAATAAGCATTCTTAAAATTTCTGTTCCTCTTAAAAATTTGGGCAGAAATGGCAATGGGCTTATGTATTAGTAGGGCAGAACTAACAGATGCAATATGAGTGTGTAAGCACCAGATTTTTTTAAAGTAAACTTATCAAGAGGAATATATTTTGTATTTTAGATGTTAGTTTCTGTTTCTCAGGTCTGTAACAATTCAGACCAAAGTCCATCTTTTGCAGAATATGCTACTTTTCCTTTTCTGCTGCAAGATGATTTAGAAGTGTTATTAAGATTAAGCTATTTTTCAGATTTACAACTACCTCGACAAATACGTTGTTGGTCAGTGTTTTGCCAAGAAGGTGCTTTCAGTTGCGGTGTATAATCATTACAAGAGAATCTACAATAATATCCCATCTAACCTGAGACAGCAAGCAGAAGTTGAGAAACAGACTTCTTTAACACCAAGAGGTTTGTATGATATTTGGTATTTTTCTGGTCAAATAAATTACCATTTTGGGGCTCTAACTTAGTCTAAGAAAGGGTTTACCCTGACATTAGATGTTCTATAGTTGAAATGATCTGTAAGAATTTGTACTAAATATAATTTCCATTGTGAACTTCTGAGATTTATTTAAATGGTAATAAGAGAGTTTATGATGCTTACCATATTAAATGCTTACCCCTTTTTACTGATACTGATTATGGGGTATTCTCCTTTAACTTTCTAAAGTGAGTCTCCTAATTTTTTCTTTCTAATCTCATTTACGACTTAATGGTAAATCTGCTGCTTAATCTGCAAGCAACAATGCAGATCAGGAAGGTGATATTTTGCATAGGTAAATTGATGAGTACTTAGATTTCTAACTTCCTTTGCTCCTGCTGGCAGCATCTGCTGGTCACTCCTGTATTGTTCCATATCTAGCAGGTGTAGATGGAGTTACTCCTGGCAGTACTTTTGCTGCTGAGTAAGTGTGTAGCTATGTTGATCTAATTTATTTTTAGAAGTGGGATTAAGTTACCATCTCTGACTCAAAGTGTACCTTGGGTGAGTTTTTTTAAGGTGTTTTGTTCTGTCTTGCAAAAGCTACCACAGAAATCTTCTTTGTTTTTTCTTGAATTAACATAAAGAAATCTTTTAAATGAGGAGGGAACATTAGTAGCACTTTTCTGGTAATGGTAAGAGAGCAGTTGTGTACCTGGCACCAGGAAGTTCCTGACCCTCCACAGGGAGATAACAGGGTCCATGCCCAGAGAGACTGACAGTAAATATTTACATATTTCAGAGTTCTGTCTTATATCAAAGCCTTACATTATAACACTCAGGGAGAGTTTAAGGAAGCCTCTTCAAAATTGTTACTGCTTTTTTTCCCTTCCATAATTTGTTTTAAAGTGAATAATCTAATTAGAGGTAATAGATTGTTGTTTTTATAAGTAGATAGCTTGCTGGCATTTTAAAAAACATGCAATTTGGGTTTTGGGTAATTTTGACAGCAATAAAAATAGCTCTTGTGGGGATTTCTTTTTAGAAATACATTCATAGTCAGTGATAAGATGTATTCAGAAGAGGGCAAGAGGTGGAGAATTTATAAGCTTTTATAAACTTACTTTTTTATGACTGTTTTCATCCTCTCTCTTAGAATTAGAAATCAGAAGACGGGAGGATGAGTACAGATTTACAAGTAAGTGAACCCTCTCCTCATGTCCTCCTCTGCAATACCTACTTTTACGACATGGAGAACAGTCTTTAGTGACTGCTAGTTTGAAATGTTGGGTGAGGTCCAGTGCTTGTACTTTTTCATCATGGAAATTAACAGCTTGGGTTTATTTCTTCTCATATGTTAACAAAAGAACTAAAATAATTACAGTTAAAATGAGTAAATTTGTAAGGACTGAAAATTTCTCTTGCTTTTTAATGTAGAGGAATACTTTTAGGTAATCGCTGTGCCATTGGAAATTCTTTTCCTAAACACCTCTGCAAAAGTATGATTGGAACTCCTGTTTGTGTAATAATTGTGCTGTATTTCTGTTGCTTTCCTCTCTGTAAGCTTCTGTACAGAGAGAAGTCCAGGTTTGCAGAAGAACCAAGCTGTTATTGTGTCTTTAAGGCAGTGACAGGCCTCCCTGGTGCTCAAACAGTGTTGTTGTTGTTCTCTTCAGAGCTCCTGCAGATTGCTGGAATCAGTCCACACGGTAATGCTTTGGGAGCATCAATGCAGCAACAAATGAACCAGCAGATACCTCAGGAAAAACGGGGAGGAGAAGTACTAGATTCACCCAATGATGACATTAAACTTGAAAAAAGTAATATATTGCTGCTTGGACCAACTGGATCAGGTATACAGCTGCATGGTTCTATAGGTGTCCTATTTTTCATGGAATTTGTTGTTAATGAGTGATTTTCCTCTTCTGTGATTATTCAGATTTGGTTTATAAAAAAACTAAACTGTGAACTTCAAATTGGGATTCCAGTGCTTTCATGCTGTGTTAACATGCAGAGCTAGTTGGCCCTAAAGAGGAACAAGCTGTAGTTGTGTAGTTTTCTTCTTTTCTTTTTTGAATGCCTATATTTACTGACTGAATAAGAGATGCCACTTTGACTAAGCTGAAATAAAATGCATTTATAGTTTCTCTGTTTTAGCTGTCAAGCTGAGGTGCTGCAGTTAGTGCTGTTTCACCTCTGGGACAGATTAGTTGCAGGGGGTTGGAAAGAGATTATTTTGTATGTTCATGAGACTTGGGAGTGTTTGTGCTGAAGTGATGGCATTTTGCAGACTTTTTGGGAGAACATTCACTAAACAATATTTTAATTCTGTTTCTTCCCAACTTCGAAGCAGGAGCAATTGGACTTTGCACTGCACCCTGAGTGTCTGCAAAGGACTACTGATTTATTTAATCTTTAAACTCTGCAAGTACATGTACTATGGTTTTTATATTGTGTGACATTTTGTGATACTGTATGAATTTCAAGCTGCCTTAAATGTGTATTATTAAACTAAAACTAGAAATACAGCCTGCCAATGTAAAAACCACTGCTTATGAAAGCTATCTCCCTTGGAAAATATGCTTGTATTAAGATGCTGGTACGATTCAGGATGTTTAATAAGAGTAATGATGATCCTGTGGCAAATCCTGGAATGGTTTGGGTTGGAGGGTACCTTAAAGCTCCTCTTGTTCCACCTCTGCCATGTGCAGGGACACCTTCCACTATCCAAGGCTGTTCCAAGCCCTGTCCAACCTGGCCTTTGACATTTCCAGGTATGGGGCAGCCACAGCTTCTCTGAGCACCCTGTGCCAGGGCCTCACCACCCTCACAGAAAAAGATTTCTTCCCAATATCTCATCTTCTTCATCCCACCTTCTTTCATTTTAAAGCCACTCCCCCTTGTCCTGTCACTACACACCCTTGTTAAAAGTCCCTGTCCAAGTACTTGGATTTGTGTGCTCTGAGAGAAATGTGTGGCAGTTCTAAGGTGCAGCTTTTCTTTTACCAGGTAAAACCTTGCTGGCTCAGACTCTGGCTAAATGCCTAGATGTCCCTTTTGCTATCTGTGATTGTACCACCTTGACTCAAGCTGGCTATGTTGGGGAAGATATTGAATCTGTCATCGCAAAACTCCTGCAAGATGCCAACTACAACGTAGAAAAAGCACAGCAAGGTAAACTTTTAATGTGTTTCAGAGACTGTTAATTTTGTTGAAGGGCTCTAAGCTTTTGAGACCACCAGTATTCCTGAAATTAATATTCTAGCAGCATGTACCCAAAGTTTAAATCAGAATAAATCTGAAAAGAGCTCAATGTGTATCTTCTAGTATTGTTTTTGTCCGTAATTGGACAAAATTACATATGTTTTTGCTGTTGGGAAGTAGAACAGACTGCTGCTCTCTCAAATCTTACTATTCTCTGTAAATTCTTGCTTCCCTTTAAAAGTAGGGTCTTCTTTAAACCTATTTTCTGTAACTGCAGGAATTGTTTTTCTGGATGAAGTAGATAAGATTGGCAGTGTTCCTGGTATCCATCAGTTACGGGACGTTGGGGGAGAAGGTGTTCAACAGGTAAATACTTCCATGGAGTGATTTTACTTCCTGACTGAACAGGACATAAGAACCTGTCATGTCGAACAGCATGGGAATGTATGGAGTCATAGTTCTTCAATTCCTTAATTATTCACCTTCAAAAGACACATCTTTCCTCTTGACTTCATTAAAAAACATAATCTCAAAAGCAGTTTGAGGCATCCTCATAATAAGAGCATAAGGGAGCAAAAAATACAAGTGTATATGTGAAAGTGAACATATCACGGTGTGCCCAAGTGAACATACATGATGCTACACGATGGAAATCTTTTATTGCTTATTTCTTCTTTCCTTCTTAGGGCTTGTTAAAATTACTTGAAGGCACAATAGTAAATGTTCCAGAGAAGAATTCTCGGAAGCTACGTGGAGAAACGGTGCAGGTTGACACAACAAACATCCTGTTTGTAGCTTCTGGTGCTTTTAATGGCCTTGACAGAATTATCAGCAGGAGGAAAAATGAAAAAGTGAGTGTATCAGACTGTATCTGGGCTGAAAAATCATCATCTTGGTTACTGTTCACAATACTGACTTTTAACGGTCTTGCTGTATTTGTAAACACACCAAATTTCTTTATTTCAGCAAATGGTGATAAAAACCATCATCATCTTAAAATACCTGGTCCTGCAGTTCACTGTTTTATAGATTAATATCTGGGGATAGGGTTGTGGCTGCAGCATTCTGACAAAATGTGTTCCCTGTCTCTACCACTGAAGGAGTGACTGAAATTGAAATTATTGTTCATGTTAATTCATGTTGCTTCCCATGTAAGGAAACTTGCCTGCATTTGCTTCACTTATGAAGTGTCACTGGTACTTGCAAAATGACCAAAACATGTTGATGACATTCTTTATTTTAAGAAAAAATAGCTCTTGTACTGATGTATTAATCCTTCACTGAAGAAATTCAATTTTATAAGAAACTGATTGTATGCAAGGGGTCTGATTTTACTCTAAGTAGTTTCTTGAACTCAAATTAGTACATAACAACATAATCAGTCACTGCAGATTTTTAATACTCACGAAAAGTTGATTTATTTACATCAAGAAAACTCAATTACAGGTCTCTAAGCAGAACATGTTTGTTTTGCAGTACCTAGGATTTGGGACACCATCTAACATGGGGAAAGGCAGAAGGGCTGCAGCAGCAGCTGATCTTGCCAATATCAGTGGAGAGTCTGACCCACAGGAAGATATTGAGGAGAAGGATCGCTTGCTGCGCCATGTGGAAGCCAGGGATCTCATCGAGTTTGGCATGATTCCAGAATTTGTGGGACGTTTGCCTGTTGTGGTTCCTCTGCACAGCCTGGATGAGAAAACCCTCGTACGGATTCTTACAGAGCCAAGGAATGCTGTGGTTCCTCAGTACCAGGCACTATTCAGCATGGATAAGGTTTGAGTTTTTATCTGTTGACTCTTTGGTGTTCATGTTTATAAATACTGTGTTGTTTTTGGTAATGCTTGTACTCAACATGCTGAGTTATAAATGAAATTATGAACTGAACTTCCCATTTTTCTCTGTGTAGTGTGAATTAAATGTAACTGAAGATGCGTTGAAGGCTATAGCCAGACTGGCCCTGGACAGAAAAACTGGTGCCAGAGGTCTTCGATCTATAATGGTGAGTGAATGAAGTCTTATAAACAATAAATGAAGCTTCCTGGATTTGTGTGTATGGACCTAATTGTGACCATTTCCAGTGAAAACCACACTTAGTTCTGGCCCTTACATGGATACAGTAAGTCTTTCTAAAGCTGTGAGTATTCAGAGTTCTTCCAAGGAGACTCTCTAGCTCTCTCTGTTTATGTGAAGGAAAGCATACAGAAATATTTTCCCCTCTATTTTCCTGTAGGAAAAGCTGCTGCTGGAGCCCATGTTTGAAGTGCCCAATTCTGACATCGTATGTGTGGAAGTTGACAAAGATGTTGTAGAAGGCAAAAAAGAGCCAGGATACATTAGGTAAAACCGTAACAGAAGTAGCAGAACAGACCAGTAATACAACTAGACAGGTATTCTGATGGAATAAACACAAATCCATGCACACAACCTAAAAAAGATTCAATGCTCTGTATATTGTACACACTGAATTAGTGCCTGTTCTGTTCTAGAGACTTTGGAGTTGTGTTGCTTTAGTTTTTAAGCAGAAATTTTAAAATAAATATATATGAAGTTATTTTTGTGTGTGTATACCTATAGAAATGGAAGTAAATTTTAAGCTAACAGTAAAAATTTGAAATTCCATTGACTGTACTGAAATTTCTGAAATGAAACTTCTTCTTTCTTCCTACTTTTTATCACTGATATGGGGTTTTTTATACAAGCTCCAGGCTGCAACAGTTTTCTACATTACTCTTGCAGCAGTGGAGAGCCACAAGGGCAGATCTATTGATTTGCTGAACTCTTCCTGAAATAATCAATTTACTGTTGTGAAGTGTATGGTAATGATGTGGAATGTTGAAAACACTGAACAAATCTGTATTACAAAAAAAATCCAACAATTTCAATGAATGAAGGATGGAATTGAGAGAATGGGTCAGGTTAAAACTGGTTAAAAAATTAGTTCCCAGATTTCAGGTCTGAAATTTAGGAACTGTGTCTTGGTTTTTATCACTGACGATGTTGTTTTAGTGGCTTTCTCCACTAAGGTGCATTTACTTATTTCAGCACCTTGTCTGAGCTGAAGCTTGGCTCAGCCTTGTGTTGTTGGAGGGAGTGCAAAGCATTACACTGATGGTTGCTTGAAGTGATTTTGTATAGCACCAGAAATATTATGGATTGAATCAAACAACTTACTGAAAATCAGAAGGCTAATTGAATTCAGTTAATGAGCCTGTGTGCTGGTGGCACTGCCAATGTGCACAGCAGCATTTCCAGATCAGAAGGTCAGAACTTCTGTCACGGGGCACTGTGCATGTGACGTGTTTTGTCAGAAACTCTGGGAAGTGTCTGTTTTTTCCCTCTGTGTCTAAGGTACCTGATCATTCCTTTCCATCCTAGGGCTCCCACCAAGGATTCATCGGAAGAGGAGTATGACTCAGGAGTGGAGGAGGAAGGCTGGCCTCGACAGGCAGATGCTGCAAACCATTAAACACTGTCAGAACTCTCACCTGCAGAAAGCTCACTCGGTTCTTTCCTTACGATTGCCTCTGGCTCCAGCCTGATCCTAAAGGCACCGGATCTGTCTTGGATACGACTCGTGATGAGGAACTCCATTAGCTAAATCAGATCGTGTGTTTTATTGCAGCATCACTTTGATTTTGATGGACAGAGTGTGGACTGGGATGACATAATGTTCAAATATGAATTGTATATTACACTTGTTCAATTAAAATGTATAGCAAATGCAGCAGCACCTGCACTGCCCTTGCCAGAAACTGAACCAGCAGTGCAGGTGCTGCCAATAGTTAGATTTAACAATAATGTTACTCTACAAATGGGAAATCAAAATTAATAATTAGTAGAGGGTGAGTAAACTATCTTAGCTCCTGGTACGGCTCACAGGGGGTTTTGTTCAGGTCAGTGTTAAGAGTCCTGCTGGTGTGTGAAACCCAGTGGGTGCTGGAGTGATTTGTTACATTGGTGGGGGAGGAAACCCTTTTGGAAAAACTGGGACACGCTTTGTGACACTGCTGGGAGATTCTGCTAAAATGTGACACTGGTTTGTTACGGTAATTTGAATATCAAATTCTATCCTTCACGTCTCCATTGGGAGCTTTAGACACCTTGGATAATGTGAAAGAAGGTGAAGTCAGTCATTTGCTGGTTTTCCAGAGGGGTAAACAAGATTCCTAGTAAGCAGTAAAACCATCTAAATTTGGATGAGAAGTCGTCATAAATTTTTAAATATTAATGTTCTAATATAATACATTTTGTTTAACATATTGGAACTATCATGCATCAATTTTTTGGTGCCAGGTATTTGCCCAACCTATCTTATAATGGTAAGAGATGAAAGAAGTAAATGTATAATATTTTTGCTGTAATCAGTAGTGATTGTTCACATGACAGTGCTTTTTAAGTTATATTCTCAAATGCTAGTATTGCATCTTGTGGGTTTGTCTTTGGTTTTTAGTCTCACAGCAAGCAATCCTCCCTCTTATGTTTCCACCAAAATTAATTCAATCCTTTAGGAAAGTGTAAAAACACTAAAGGACCTGTATGTTTTTGATTTGTTTCAGGAATTAAAAGTGTCGCTTACAGCTTTGTTTTGTCCTTCAGTGAAAATGTGGACTTGAGTTTCCCTAAAACTTTAATTCATACTATTTAAATAAAACTTTCATCCTTCTTTTTAGTCTAGTGGATGTTTTAGGACAGGAAAGGATACTGAAAATCTATTGACCCTATTTTTGTCATTAATTTTTGTCATGTAAATTTTATGTAATACTTGTGTTCTTCCCTAGCAGCAGTGACATGCAGTTGTAGCCAGGTACAACAGATACTTTCCGTGGGATTTCACTTTTTTTTCAGGTTAAATTACCCACTAATGGTTCAGAAAAAGCTGCATTTGGAGTTGAAGATATTTCTAGAAGCTTGGGCCCCTCGAAATGGGAATCTGTGGTGAACTATCTGTAACTGCATCCTCACTTTCCTTTTTGTAGAGTGAAAACATGTAACAGCTTTTAATTCTGAGTCCTTTAATTCAAATCCTTTTTTAAACAGATAGAAAAAACCACCACATTTTAGGTGAAACTGTTCAACAACTTAGTTTTGAAAGTTGTTTGGAATTCTGTAACCAAGAACTGTTTTTAAGGAAACAAAAATGCCGTGTAACTACAGTTTGTACTTCACCTCTGGCGTTTGAATAAAAGCGAATATTGAAGCAGCGGAGAGTTGTCATCCCTAACGCCATCCCCACATATTTTAAGTTTTAGGAACTTCATTTTTCAACTGGAGCGAGAGGCGGGCGGGGCGGGTCCTCCCGGCCGCCAGGCGGCGCTGAGGCGCGGTGCTGAGGCGGGAGCTGAGGCGGGATCATGGCGGCGCGCTGAGGGTGAGGCGGGATCATGGCGCAGCCGCCGCCGTTCCCCTCCCGCCTCCCGCCGCCCTTCCGCGCCTTCCCGCCGCCCTTCCCCGGCCCCGCCGTCCGCCCAGCGCCCTTCGCGGTCGGGCCGGTGGCACCCCCGCCTTTCTTCTTGCCGCCGCCGGCGGGTGAGGGGGGACCGCGCTTCCCGCCGGGCGTCCCCTACTTAGCGGCGGCCCCGCCGCGGGCAGCGGCCGAGGAGGAGGCGGTGCAGCGGCAGCAGGATGAGCTGTGGCTGTCGCAGTTCCTGGGCCGCCGCCGCGCTGCTCCCCCGCCGCCACCGCCGCCCGCCGCCGCCAGCCCCAGCAGCGCCCGGGCCGTGGCGCTGGCGGCGCTGGGGCGGGTGGCCCGGGTGACAGAGCTCTGCCGGGCCCTGCGGCGCTGCGAGGACCAGGGCGACGAGCCGGGCTGGGCCCGGGCGCGGGAGGAGGCGGAGATGGCGCTGAGGGAGCTGCAGGAGGTCGTGCGGCCCCTGCGGGAGCCCGGGTACGGCGAGGCGCTGCGCAGGAAGGCCGAGAGGGCGAGGAAGAGGAGGGTGCGCCTGCAGAGGAGGAAGCACGAAGCCAGGGCGGCCAAGGAGGAGGAGGCGGCCCGGGCCGCCGAGCGAGAGGCCAAGATCGACCAGTGGCGGGCTAAGTGCATCCAGGAGGTGGAGGAAAAGAACCGGGTACGGTCCCGAGTGCCCAGTCCTGCCTCTCCCCGGGGCTCCCGGACAGCGCGGCGGAGCAGGGGTGACCTGCCGGTAACAGGGTCACGGCGGGCTGTGCCTGCCCTGCGCTTGGCTTTGACCTCCGTGCTTCAGTGGGTGCCACTGAGGTGCTGCATGACTTCAACATGCTGAGACGTGTTGTTTCCAAGGCCTGCAGCCCTGCTTCTTGCTTAGAAGTCTTGGTGGGCATCTCGGTTTTGTCATCCTCGTATTCTATTGACATGAAATTGGGGTTGAAGTTGTTCCTGAACTCCTGGAGGTTTTCCTCTCTGGTCCGAAGTGTCAGCCTGTCCACACAGCTCACAGCTGCCCTGTGGTGGTCAGAGCTGTTTCAGTATCCATCAGCCTTGCCTCCTGCTTTCATCCTTCTAAAGCTCGTGGTTTACAAGCTTTGTGGTCTCATAGATGGACTTGAGGATCTTTTCTAACCTTAACAATTCCATGATTCTGTGATTTGGCCCAGATTTATGAGTCCTACAGCATTCTTTTTTGTTTTCTGAAGTCTGTGGTGTTTTAGCCTTTTTTTCATAAAAAGGCAAGGCTGGATAGTAGGCTTGACTTGTTGCTGTTGCTGTGAAGTCACTCTGCTCTCCAGTGCTTTGCTAACCTCTGAAAATGCCACTTGATTCTTGTCTTTGAGGGATATTTCACACATCTCATCAGTTTTTTTGCCTTCCTTTCATAGGAACGAGAGCTGAAGGCTGCTGCTGACAGTGTCCTGTCTGAAGTCCGGAAGAAACAAGCGGATACAAAGAGGATGATGGACATCCTGCGCGGATTGGAAAAGCTTCGGAAACTGAGGAAAGAAGCTGCTGCCAGGAAAGGTTCATTACAAGATAGATCCAAACTTTTTAAATTCCACACACGGGAAATAAGATGAGGGGTCCCTTTGCTGACTTGCTAGCTTCAAAAAGCTGTGTTTTTATGTCACTGTGATCTTCATTACAAGGATAGGTACAAAATGCTGAATTCAGTGGTTGTGTTCCTATGTTTCCAAGCTCTTTCTACAAGAAAGATTATTCCAGTAAGAATTCCGTCTGTTAACAAGGTTAAGCTCATGTTCCTCTGAGAATTTGCCAGCTATGCTCTCAAGTCTGGTATGAAACCCCCTTCTGAATCTGAAATTTTAAAGTCATTTCTCTTTTTGTTCAGGTGTTTGTCCACCTCCTTCAGCAGATGAAGCATTTGAAAATCAGGTGGAGAGTCTCAAAACATTGCTCAAAACTCGCACAGAACTGTATGAAGCTGAGGAAAGAGCATTAAGGGTTATGCTGGAGGGAGAACAGGAGGAGGAAAGGAAGAGGGAAATGGAAAAGAAACAGAAGAAGGAAAGGGAAAAACTACTACAGCAGAAACTGGAAATTGATTCCAAGCTGTTTGGGGATCCAGGTAAATTCTGCCTCCTGTTCTTAACAGTGTTTTTCCACATCACATCCCAATCTCACAGACACTGGATTTGAAATGCAGGCACAGATCTAGTTGAGAAAGGAATCATTCACTGGAGTAATTTATTGTCTGAGAATGGGGGATAAACATAGTGCTGTTAACACCTGTGGTGTAAGAGGAGCTGTTGAGCTCTTCGATATGGACTGCAGCACATCTCAAGCTGGTTTCATAATGTTTTGCAAGAAGAGGTTGTAGATTAAACTGAAGTGAGAATAAACAGAATAGATTGAAGACTTCCAGACCCAGTAGGTGCTTTAGTCTGGTGCTTTGGTAAGTGTGACTCAGATTCAGTGTCCATATTTCCCCCTTTTTTAGATGGTGGAGTCAGGAAGTTTTGCTAGTCTTGGCTTTCCTCTGACAGCTGTGGTATGGACCAGGAGATGTGTAACATGTAAACAGTCTTTCATATATTACATAGGGACCTGATGTCAGATTACAGCTGGGCAGTAGCAAATGATTTTGCAAATTTGGGGCTTCTGAGACTCACTAGAATGGAAGATTTTTCTGGATTATTGAACAATTTCTGTGTCTGTGTTTTCACAGCTGAATTCCCACTTGTCCATCTGCTGCAGCCTTTCAGAGACTACTACTTACAAGCTGAACATTCTGTAGCAGCTCTAATCCAGATCAGGTAAACCCAAAGAAAGTATTTTATCGTCAGAGATTGTGGGCACTGTTTTTTGAAAATGTAAATTCAGTGCCCCTTTTTGTTTGTCAGCTTCCAAATATGGTTATGCAATGGATTGTTCTGGTTTTTTCAAGTTTCTTGCTTGAGTCATATCCAACAGATGCCCATTTAACACCAGAACATTGAATTTTCACATTTGTCTTTTGAAAAACAAGTTTAAGAGTACAAGTATTGTGGGTTTTGTATCGATCAGTAACTTCTATGTGGGTATACAGTAAATCTTACCACCAAACTAATCCCAGGTCTCCTCTCAAACAATGCTCTCTCTGTTAAAGGCATGAATGGGATCAGTACTTGGTGCCAGCTGACCACCCTGAAGGAAGCTGCATCCCTCCAGGATGGGTTCTCCCGAGTCTCCCCACCAATGACACTTGGGCCACTGCTGTCAGATAATTTAGTAATAAATTATTTCAACGTTGGAGGATTGCTTCATTATAATTATATGTAAATATGAGGGTCCAAAGAGGAAGTCTCGTCCTCTCTTTTGGCAGCCAGGTACTGGAATGTCTTTACTGCAATGTCTTGAAAAAAAGTTTAAGAAGTTTAAGAATTGTTTTTGCTGATTGACTGTGCAGGGAGATAGCTGAGCAAGCCCAGAGCTTCCAGGCCTCTCATGCTGTGGAATTACAATCCGGCTGCGAGTTCTTATTAAATCTTAATCTTAATAAAGGAACATTGCTGATGGTGGTATTTGTGCCAGTATTAACATCCTATTTTTAGTGGCTTTTATCTTTATAAAGATGAAAACGTCAGAAATTAAGAAATTTAAAAAAAAAAGAGATCATTAGTAAACATGTTTTTCTTTTTAAATGAAGCATGTCAAGCATCACTGTCAAAATAGTTCCTGTATTTTTGAGTGTAGAGACAAACCAATTACAGGTTTAAATGAATTCTGAAGTACAAACAGGACAGGGTTTTTCAAGGTTGATTAAAGCAGCTGTTGACATTTTACTTCTGTGGACTAAAACTGATACCAAAACATGGAAAAAATTCCCAGTTGTGGTGAAATAGGTCAGACAGCCATGTGAATAAATACAAATTTGATGAATAAGCCTGCTGGAAAAAAAAACTGATAAACTCGGAAGTCTAACTTACTGTAAGTGTTTAGACTATACAGATATTTTTGTATAGGGACATATCACATTTATAATATTTGATTAAAAAGCACAGCTTTATTTTGTAAGTTGTTTTTTTTTTTACAGAAAAAGTAGAGATAAATGGATTTTTGTTTAAAGCATTTTCACACCAGGGGAGAGATTTGTTTGAGTACTTTGCATCAAATATAACTCCAACAAGGAGAGAATTGTTGGGAAAAGGTTTGTGTGAAGGAACTTCTCCCTCCTGCAAGGTGACAGAGGTGACATCTGATGTCAAAGCTTTCGATGTTCTGGACAGTTTGTTTGTAACTCTGACAGGCCATATGGATTTGGAGCTTTGCTGTTCTGCACAGATTGCTGTGGCACCTTTCCAGAGCTGCAGTCCTTATTCTTGCTTAGCCCCAATGTGTGGGAATCAAGTTAATCTCTCCAGTGCTTTGTCCCTTGGCGTCACAACAGTGCGTAATTCACGCGTGGCATTGCCTAAATTCAGTACCTGGGTCTTAGGTGTAATGTTGGTAGTGTCCTGGCTGAACCTTTGTGCTGGTTTCTGTCAGTAAGAGACACAAACTGGTAGTTCCTGATAGAACATGAGTGCACAAGTTTGCAATTCTTGCTGACCTGTAGCACCCCAAAATACAGATTGCCATGAAGTCCTCTGCAGGTGGAGTTCTGATTTGCTCTTCCCTACATCCTCCCTTCCTAATGTCACTTCCAGCATCTCATTACTCCAGACCCAAGGCTGAGCCAGACCCTGGGGAGTCTTCCCTGATGAAAACACACAAGGTCAAATTTAAAAATAAAAACAACTGCATAAAACCAATACAAACCAAACACTTTCAGTTCAGGCAGCTTAGTGACCAGAGGATGCTCTGCTTAAACAATTAGGCTCCTTATCCCATCAGCATGTCTGATGGAACAGGCGAACTGCTTAAGCTACGATTATCTTAAAGCTGTCCAAGTCAGCTGCTTGTCTGACACTGCAAGAATTTAAAAAGCTGAGCAGTAGATAAGGAGACTGCAAAGCAGCAGCCCTGTTCTCCCTGCCCTGCGAGGAGAGAGCTCCATGAGTTCATCTGACGGTAAGGACAGCTTCACATTGCTAATGAACATAGGGCTTGAAAATGCCAGGGGAGAATCTGCCTTTAGGTATGTTCTGTGTATTTGTTCTTGTCTACCAACAGCTGCGTTAAAATGTTTTAATAGCTTTAGTGAGGAAGTTGTTGAAGCCACAGATGGGGAGGAATGTTTAAAATCTCAACTCATAAAATACATGGACACAGGGTATTAACTGAAAAAGTATGTCTTCAGACTTGATTCCCATTTTTCTGAGTATAATATTTCCCACTGTTTTTAAGTTGTAGAAACAGTATAGCCCAGAAGAAGAGAGAGGTTGGCTGTGAGTTTCCAAGATTAGTTTCTATCGTATTCCTCCCCTGGTCCTGGTGCAGTTGTTTCTCCTGCTGTTTAGGCACATCCTCTCCCTGATGTGAGCTGGTTCATGCACTGGCTGGTGTCTGCAATGTGAAAGTGGGCAGAGCTTGTGTGGAGAACATGAGGTCAGAGCCCTTGTAGGAATTCCCTTCTGGTGGGAGTGGGTATTTATGACTGACCCTCTTTTATCCTTTTCTAGTAGCATTTTTATCGTGATTGCTCCTGCCCCAAAGTACTTCTTGTTTTCTAAACTGTAGTTTTGGGAATTAACACTTGCGTGAGCCTCTCTTAAAACACAGTATTTATGCAGTGAAATACAGCAAGGTACAGTGCCATCATCTCCTCATATTTTCTTCATTGTGGCTTCAGACACACTCACTACCCATCAGCATCCCTTAAAGTATAATTTGAACCTGAGTGGAGCCATTCTGGATGACAGATGCTGAGACACTGCTTTCCTTGGAGTTTGGGAGGAGCCAATTTACAGCCCAAGTTGCAGGGGAAATCAGTCCCCCTTGCATGCAGGAGCTGCTCAAGGAGTAACAGAAAGTTGAGGGAAGGTGGCTTTGCTTACAGATGTTTTCAGGCGTCACCTTTGTCATTGCTGACGTGGATTGTCCCTTAGGCTGAGCCCTCTTAATCTGAGCAGATGGGCTGGCTCCATGTGGGATCCCAACACGTTGCCTGTGCTGCATGTTAGTGGCAGGACATGTGCAGGAGCACAAAGCTCGTTAGAGGCTCTGCTTGTGCAGAGATATTAAAGGCTCCTGACATAAACAGGCAAAGTGACAGCCCTGTTGTCATTCTGGTACAACCAACAGAGTTGCACTGAGTGATTGTGCACGTTGATTGTGGCAATCTCTGCGGCCTGGAAGCTCTTTATGAGTCCTTTCAACACAGGAAACTATCCTGAACCCCATCTCCCATTACAGACTCTTATTTTTGCTTTAAACGGGCAGCTCTGTCATCCTTGTGTATATTCTTCAGCATATTTCCTCTTAGTGGAGTGTTTATTCTTGTTGTCATAGAAGCTGTTTGTTTTTAAAGGAAAAAAAAATAATTGGGAAAAGCACTTAGGGATGTCACATACATATTTACTGTGTGATCTGAAGATGAGTGCTGAGGACTTTGGGATGAGCAGGCACATGCTGCCAGCACCAAAACTTGGTGGAAGACTGGCTACCAGCTCCTAACAGTTTATAATCTGTTAAAGAAGTGATTTTACACACTGTCATCACTGTGAAGCTGAAAACTCAAGGCTTCATGCAGCAAGTAATGGCTTTTTAGTAAATTGAGACATTCATAGAGATCTGATGGCTACACTTGCAGTAATATTTTCCCTGACAGCATTCCCAATTCACCAACAATTTTTCTCTCCCCTGCAATTCCTGATCTAAAACCATCACCACAGTTAAAATGAATGCATGGTTCCTAAAAGCTGATCTTAAAAGTGGCTTGTTTGACATGCTTCAAATTCCCAAGCTTGCCTAATGCCTCCTTGTCTGGCTCCCAGTAAGCTGCTGCAGTGCCCAAAGGGATGCCCTCACCCCAGCTCCCTCGGGATGCTCCATGTGATGGCTTAGCAGCACGAGGCCATGTGCATGAGCTCTGTCACCACAGGTTGTACAGACAGGGGAGACCTGCAAGGTGACCTCCTTGGCTGTGCTTTTTCCCTCTGTAACTGGAAAAAGTGCTCAGTCCTTCCCCAGCTTGGGGAAGGGATCATGCAATGGCACCAGAGGGAGAAGGAGAGACAGGAGGGATAGGAAGCAGTAAGGCAAGCATGGAGGAGAAAAATACTCAGAGTCTCTGCCAAAGCAAGCCATAAGCATGGTCAAGTCTGGCTGGGTCAAGCTGAGAATAGCAAAGGTTAGTTCAGACAAAGCTTCCTGGTGTCGGTAATTAAGATTTTGCCAATCTGTTTTTACCCAGCTGGCACTTGAAATAGCCAACTTAAGAGGTGCTAGTCCTCCCTCTTAGAGTTTCTGTTTTTCTTCCTCCAGCAGCAAGAAATCAGGCAGCAGCAATGAACTACCTGGATGAAATTCCCTTCCGGACGGCCATGAGCCTCAATGGGGGCTCAGAGGAAGAAATCACTTTAGTCACTGGCCCAGACATTGAGCTCCCTGACTGCACCGACATCCTCATGAGCACCATGGTGAGTCCACACCTGGGTCACTGCTGGGGGATGCTCAGCAGCGTTCTCATGAAAGAAGGGAAATGAAACCTCCTAACTGATCCCTTCACTGGCTGGTTTGAAGCAGTATTGGGAGGAGGTGAGAACGATTTGTTGTGTGTGGCAGTGATGATGGGGTTGGTTTGGGGTTGCTTTCTAAAAATACTTTCCAAGCAGGAGGATTAGGTTTTTCTGGGATAGGAGGACAAACTTCAGGCTCTGCTCTGGGGTTGTTTGCTTCTTTGGAGTTACCACTCTCTCATTTGTTAATAATATTTATTAAAGATTTACCGATAAGTCTACCAGCTATAAGTAGGCAATACTAC
The DNA here is from genome assembly GCF_030490865.1 of Poecile atricapillus. Taxonomy (NCBI): domain Eukaryota; kingdom Metazoa; phylum Chordata; class Aves; order Passeriformes; family Paridae; genus Poecile; species Poecile atricapillus. Next base: position 2,763,400 of record NC_081259.1, on the reverse strand, counting down.
CTGTGCTGGAAGCATATAGATAGTGTTTATATAAATACCCCATGTTTCTCCCTATTTGGGGATGATTTGATGTTGCCTTCTGAAACAAAGCCATTGAGCTGCTGGTCCAGGCTGATCCTTATGGAGGGACATGAGGGTGTTTTCCTCAGGGAGGCTGATTTGGGTCCACAGCTGACCCAAGTGGCAGGAACAGTAAAAACAGCATTCCTGGGCTGTGAATGTACTTGCCTGCCTGTCAGGAGGAGACCTTGTTTGGAGAGCTCTGGGACGGCCAAGGCTTGTTTGTTCCAGGAAAACCCTCAGATTTGAGTCACAAACACACTTATATTTTAAGCTGAACTATGTGGAAATGACAACTCTGTTTGGGGACCAGCCGAGACCCTGGCGCCACTAGAGAATCCCATGGCTGGTTCTGCTTCTGCCTGAGGTGGCATCTCCCCTCTTGGTGGCTTCTGAGCCCATGAAGCGGCTCTGCCAAGCACTGCTAATGAGAGCCACAAACAAACTCTGCCACCATCCTGGGGGCAGCTTGTGGCTGGATGTGGTGCCTCTCTGCAGCTACATAAAATTGGGATGTCTGCACACTCCTGCCTTCCACAGTCAAAATGACACAAACACCTTCAAGCATAAAACACTTTTCCAAAGAATTGTAGGTGCAACTCACAATAGTAATGACTTCATAGATAGACTGTTTTCAAGTATAAATTTGGGGATTCCCTATAGAGATGAGGCTGGCACTGCCAAATCCTACAGCCAGCCCTAATGCTCAGGCAAATAGGAGCTGATATGGGAAGACTGCGGCCCTTAAAATGCCTCGTGGAGTGCATTTGCTCCATGCCACGTGGTCTGGTTTCACATGTCCTCACCAGCTGTCTCTCGCTCTTCTGCAGCACGACTTCTCGCTGGAAAGGAAAGTGCTGTACTGGGTGGAGGTGGCTTCTCAGCAGCAAACCTCCCGCCATCGAGTCACCTCCGAAGTCGTCCCCACAGCTCCCCCGTGCTGGCTGCTGCTGGTGGACCCTGCCGACAGCTACGGAGGGCGGGGTCGGGACGGGGCGGTGCGGCGCTCCATCAGCCTGAGCGCTGCCGACAGCTCCTACGGGCACGCCAAGGGCAGGGCGGTCCTGTCCGACACCGGGAGCGACACCTGGCACTCAGAGGAGGGTGAGTACTCGGATGATGAGTACTCCTCAACATCTTGGGAAGAGAATGACAAGGATGAAACGCTCCTCTCCAGGAGGAGAAGCTCTGCGAGAAGTGTGTCTTCACGCCACGGCTTTTACCAGACCCGACCAAAGACATCACCCGGCTTGCTGGAGCCCTCACCAGAGAACAATGTCCATAGCCCAGCCAGCCCAGACCCCAGCAAGCAGAGAAGATCCATGGTGATATTTAACAACATGAAGAATGAGCTGGAAGCCGCCAGGAGGAAGCTGGCTGCTTTGGTGCATCCTTTGAACAGAGCTGCCACAGGGAGCAGAGTGATCCCGGTGCCACGGCTGCTCCCCCAGTGCCCCGGCACCAACCGCAGCGTCAAATACGGGCCAGATCTGGACGTGTCCCAGCAGGGGACAATTGGACCAACTCCTCCGGCCACAGCCACACCAATCCCTCCCATCAAACAGCACAAGCCCACGGTACCGGTGAGGAGCGTCCTTTGGTGGCCTTTTGTTCATTGCTGAGAGAGGAGGGAGGTGGAGGGCATCGAATTGGTCTCATCTGGTGGGGGCTAACCAGCAAAAAGGAACCAAAATGGGGCTTTGGAAACACTGGAACCATGAGGAATTGCTGAAGTTGTCACAAGAAGTGAACAAAGGGTTTGATTTTTTCACTGAGGTTGAAAGAAGCTTACTGGGTGCACATTTACTAGTTCTGTCCAAAACATCCGTGTTTTCCCTAAGCAGGATCTAATCTGATTTTCAGTTGAAGCACTAAAAAAAGAGTGAAATATGGGGGATTTGTCCTCTTTTTCCTACATTATCCCTTTCTAACTGATATAAGTGGGGCTTACAGGGAAATGTCCCCTTACAGTCATTGTCTTTTCTAGGAAACTTTGAACTTCATAGTCCTATTAAAAATACAGATCATTTAGTGATAGAGACAGTGATGTGAAAGGATGGAGTAAATAATACTGTGTCACCTTAAATCTGAATTGCACCCTGCTTTTAAGAAATTGCATCTAATCCAGCTGCTTGAGAGATTTAGGAGGTGAATTACTGAAAACCTGCAATAAAACCATCAGACACATGAATGATTAGGTTATTTATATGCAGTTGCATTTGACATGGAATAATTAAGGAAAGATTGAATGCCTGCGTGTATTTGTATAACACCCACACTAAGCATTCTTCTCTGACCTGTATCTATGACTGAGCCTGGATTTAATTAAGTCCAGTCTCATTCGATGTCCATTTGATGTTCCTTGTATGGGAATTTTCCTTTTCTGGAGAGAGCAAGGTAACCACCAGCATTCAGAAGCATTGCATCAACCTGTGTTGTTTCACCTCATTCCATGACCTGGAGCAATAAAACCATCTGTTTTTTATTTTGCAGTCCCTCAGCCCCTACACTTGCCTCCCCCCTACCTCCACGCCTGGACGACCTCTCAGCTGCCACAGATCCCAGCCAGATTCCTCGGCTGACCTGCTCTCTGCACTAAGCCAAGAAGAGCGAGACCTCATCGAGCCTGTCATAGCCCTGGGCTACCCCACCCAGAAAGCCATCCTCACCCTCCAGAAGACAGGAAGGCAAAGCTTAAGTCAGGTTGGTGAAGCTGGCATAGCGCTGTGAGAAACTTTTGTTAAAGGAAAACTTGATTTTCATGGAGAAAGGAATGGCTGTCTTCTTTGGGGTAGGTTTTTGATGGCCTTGCCTTTCCCCTTTGGTGTCAGACCACAGCTGACAGGATTTTCCATGAGATTACACTTTTGCTGTAATAAAATGGCAACGAGTTGCCATCAGCTTTTCAGCGCATAATCATGGCTGGCTTTGTTATCTGTTCAATCTGTTGTGCGAAGCATTATGTTCTTTTGAGGTACAAATTTTGCCCCCTTATATGGAAACTTTTTGCACATCATTTTTCCCAGCTGTTGGATTTGTGTGATTATTGCCATGGCTCATCCTGTCAGACTGGGACTCTAGGAATACCTTGGAGATTTGTTTGGGCTCTCTCCAAAACACAACTTCCCTGTGTTGGAGCAAGCAGGGAATCCATGCAAGCATTGCAGCAGAGTCCCAGAGCTCTTTTCCTGAGGAACCCTCTATAATAACCTGAAATTTATTGAAAATACTTAACATGCAGCCTCTTCCTACCCCTGGGATGTGAGTACATCCCTGCCTGCTGTGCTGCATCTTCATTCCCAATGTCTCAGATGAATGTCAGAAAGGTCCAGGTGAGCTCAGAGCATCCATGACATGAGGGAGGCTGCTGGCTCTGACTCCCTTGGCAAATTTTGGGCTGGACCTGCCCATCCCAGCAGAGGACTTTAGGGCTAAATTATCCAAGTAGTTCTTGCAGAGACAGAAGGCTCTTAATCACGGCTGAGCAAGAGGGATATCCATGGGACTGTCAAGCCAGGGAGCAGGAGCAGATCCTGGCAGAGCGTGAGCAGGCAGAGCACCGAGCAGCTGCTGCCAGCTGCCAGTCTCCTTCCCATTCCCCTGGGAGCTGCCTCTGCTGCCTGGGCCAGCAGTGCATGGAGCTGCTCTGTGGCCGAGTCATCCTGCAGCTTCCGGCCCCCTCCTTACTCACCCTGGCTGGCCCAGCTCCCCAGAGCTCGCTGGAGTTTCAGGCGAGCTGAGGTGGCAAGGGAAGCTTTATGTCTTCGATCCATAGAAGTTTCATCTAGACACAGAGAGATAGGCAGAGGCCAGCCCATGTTGTTTCACAGAGCCATGCGAGGGTGTCTTACAGCAACTGCTGGCTTCAAAATGAAGTAACAGTGCATCTTATTAAAAGTGGAGGTGGGTACAGCCCGCTCCCTTCTGTATAAACACCAGGACTCCCATTCCCTTGGAGAAGGGACTACTGCACCAAAAGACAAGATCTGCCTTCTATCCCATGCCTTCTTCACCAGCACTTCCCATCTTTCCCATTTATGCCCAATGCAGCCAAGACAAAGCCTGACCCTTCATGCATCTTTTACGAGTACCAAACTACCAAATTAGTTAAATCCTCCTGGAAAGTATGTTCCAGCTGAAGTTAAAAAGAAGACCTGTGCTCTTTATTGCTTGCTGGTGATACCTGCAGCTTCGATGTGTGGGAATGACTACTTCAACTGTGAGGATTGATGGAAGTACCAGATGGTAGCCAAAAATTGTTCAACTTCCTTGCAGTGTCTAGTTAATCTGGCAGAACTCACCCTAATAGAAAAGGCAAGGCCTTCTGTAGCCTTCTTTAGAAGCAATGCTTTCCTAATTTTGGTGGAAGAACTTCTCTGCAAGGCTCAAGCAGGATTAGTTGCCCCAGCGTGCCAGAGGTTCATCATGTAGGATGTCATGGCCAAAAAGGCACCATTGCATTTTGATCAATGATCATGCATTGATCAAAATGCATTGTTGATCCATGGAGCCCTCAATGTGCATATGAGCTGAGACATGACAAAGGCTGCAGCAGGTCAGTGTTAAAAAAATTGTTCTGGTTTAATCTTGAGGAGATATATATATATATATATTTAGTGATAGAAAACATTGAGTTAACAAAGGCACTGATTTCATGTTTCATGCTGGGCTTGAGCAGGCTGCCAGGACTATCTGTGTTATGCTGTGGGTGAGTGGCTGTTCTGCCACAACAGGGGAAGAAAATACAGCAATGATCTGGGGTTGTCTGGTAACAAGGGAAATAACGTGAGGTAAGGAATGCCAATGACCAGTGACTGTCTCCTTTCTGAGTTACTGGCCTTCTGAAGGCTGACATTTCTGAAAATCCCTACTCGACTGTTCAGCCAAAATAGATCAGCCCAATGTTTGAGAGACTTTCTTGTCTTTTTCATATGTTTTATGGTCTTTCACTGAGTCCTTCTCCTTGTCTATGGCAGTGCTGGGGAGGGTGGAGGTCTGTGTGCTGTTGAATCTGGGGAGAAATTAATCAGCTTCTCCTTGGATGAAGAAGCTTTGGAGAGACCTGTGGGATGTTTTTATTCCCCCTGCTATTGTATAGCTCATTTATTATTGCCTGTCCCATATGTTTTTGGACAGTGAGTGATTCTCGCGGTCTTTAAAGGATGCTGCTGGGAATTGTGCTGTCAGCACTCCAAGAACAACGAGGAAAGCCAAAAATAACTGTTTACTTTCAGTAATGACAGCACACAGGTCTCCCCTGGGGGAGGTTTGCACTTGGACCCTGGAGCAAATCCACGGGTGCCTGAACCCCAGCGCATCAAAGGGATGCGGGGTCAGCTGAGCGAAGTCATCCCACCGGGACAGGCTCTGCCTCACCCTGCAGCCTGGAGGCCATCTCTGCATCTCTGATGTTCACATTTGGTTTCCTCCTTGTTCCCATTCCCATCCTGGGAGGGTGAAGGAGGACCAAGATGTTGTCTCCCACTGGGAATCCTGCAGACAGATGGACCACCCTGGCTGAGCATTAGATGCGAGCTGGCAAGATGGTGGTGGCTCATGTACCCCCCATGCTGTGTCCCTGGGAGGTGGCAAGGGGGCTCCTGACTGGCCTTGCTGCCCATGCCTGCAAGGCTGGATTAACCTTTCTGTCTTCCTCTGCAGTTCCTGAGCTATCTGGGTGCTTGTGATCGGCTGCTGAAGCAGGGCTATGAGGAAGGGCAGGTGGAGGAAGCCATGGAAATGTTCCAGTACTCAGAGAAAAAGGTCAGAATGGGATGACACAGCCCAGCCCTTTGTGCTGTGTCCTCCAGGCTCTTTTTCAGTGGGCTGCACTCTTCCCTCTGCCTCCACTGGCCTTCCTGCTGCCTCATGGAGGGCCAGACCTGTAGGGCACTGTCAGCATAAGAACCCCTGGGGGAGGGCACCTTCTCTGCCTTTTTTCTCACCCTCTTGTGTGGCACGATGCTCACTCAGCCCCTGCACAGGGAATCGCATCCCGAGCCCACCAGCACTCATGCTCTCTCCTGCCCTGCTAGGTCTCCCTTCTACCCCCAGGGAGGAGAACCATGGAGAACTGGCCATTTGTCTCCATCATCAGTCTCCTCCTGGTGGTAATGAAGAGCCTGGGGAGAACTGCATGAAATCCAGGCTGGCAGTGTTTGCTGGGATGCCAATGCCTGTAGGATTGCCATGTCATCACTCCTTAAAGCAGTGGCAGTGGGAGGGCACCTGGGTCTCAGTGTCAGGGAAGGGTTTATTTATTAAGGACACAGCTCTGGGTGATGTGGTGCTGGGACCCAGTCTGAGCAAAGCAGGGGAGCAGGACAAATTAATTCCAGCAGTGCTCACTGCCATTCCCTGCTCTCTTCATACAGGCAAACACTGCATGGAATTGATAAAAACATTATAAAGAACAGTGAAGCTGGAGGCTGACTTTATTAAATATTTCTTATTTAAGAAGTTTTAATGCTACCAGGCATATGTGTGCCCTTGATCTGCTGTCACAGCAATACAACCCAGCCAGATCTTCTGGCTGCAGCCTTGTCCCACAGCACTGCTTTTGCTGCAACCACATGATATATCCATCCATGATAACATCATTCTTCTCTCCTCCTTCTTCCTCCAGGCAGCTGAATTCTTGCATCTGTTGGCTCAGTTTAATGATATGGGCTTCCAGCAAAATGAAGTCAAAGAAGTTCTTTTGCTTTGTGGGAATCAGAGAGAGAGGGCACTGGAAGAGCTTGTGATGAAAACCCACTGAGCAGCATCCTGGAGCAGTCACAGCTTCCTCTCTCCACACCAAACCAGAAGGACTCAGGTTATTCTGCTGCTCCATCCCCACCCCTGGAAGCACCAGACACACAACTTCACATCTCTGCCTTGGTGTCTCATTTTATGGACATGCATCATAAGAGTGTTTGTCATTCAGGCATTGACTGCATAGCAGGAATGTTTATCTCCTCACCCACACATCCCCACCCTTGATCATCTCAGCTGTTCAGATTAGATGAAAGAAGATCCAAACCACCTTCGGCTTAGATTTTTGCAAAACCCAAACCAAACCGATGTTCTCCCTACACCTGGGGTGATGGGTGTCATATTTTCAGCTACAATCAAATGGGGATTCTTAAAAGATTATATAAATCAACAGAAGAAATTGTTTTCCTAAAATTTGAAGGCTCCTGCAGGAACATGTGTTGGTCCTGGCTTGGGAAGAGTCTCAGCTGACTTAGTCATGGTTGAATATTGTAATGGCAATCCACTTTGATCACATTAGCTTCTCCTTTTAAACCAGAAATGTGAGAAAAATACACAGTTCCATGTGGGTAAAGAAAGAAAACAAGCTGCCCTTGTTCTGAAATACATGAGGTTTATCCAGTGCAATGAAAAATGGTGAAGGCAAAGCTTTGTCCTCAGGCAACTTCATGAAATCAAAACAGAGAGATGGGGAACTGCTCACTGCCCTCATGCTCTGCCCAAATCAGGAAAATTCAGGGGATGCTTCCCTAAACTCTGAAGACAGTGGCTCCAAATGAAGTGAAGCATGAGTGTCAGCATCAAGAACATCTGGATGCCCAAGGGAATTTCTGTATGTAACTGAAGGACAGAGAATAGGAGATTCAGATCACTGTACAGGATGTGTGTCTTGGCTTGGCAGTGGAACAGTGGACAGTGTTTTCACATAAAGTATGTCATTTTCCTGTGAATTAGATACAGATGTAATTTCTTTGAGTAAAGATGCTTGGGGGCATTATTCTGCAACATGTTTGTCTCTTTCTGTCAGGATGCCAACTGGCACAACCCAGCAGAGAAAATCCATAGTTATATTAGTACCATTTTCCATTGTACCCTTCCAAACAATCTCCCAGCGCAATGTGCTGCCATCAAGGTAAAACACTATGTCCCTTCTCCCTGGATCTCCAGGTGGGTGCCAGACAGCAACAGGAAGGTACAGCTCTTCATGGCTGCCTTCATTCTTGCCTGGATGCAACAAGGAAATTTGGCATCCAGGTTTTGGGGGAGTTGACCCATCCATCCCCAAGGATGCTTTATTCCTGCTCTTCTTTAATGGCATTGAAATGGAAAATGTGGCACCCTGTATGTCCTAGGGAGATATTCCTGGGGAGCTCACAGGCTCTTCTTGGAACTCCCAGCCCTGTTTTTCCTCCTGCTTTCCCTTGGTTATACAAGCTTTTATTTTTGATACAGCCCTTATAAGGCAAGTCCATCTACAGACAACTTTTCCTTACATTCCCCCTTGCCAAGATGATGTCACCTTAAAAACGAGACTTGCAAAAGGTTAAACTGTGATTAGGCAGACCGCGTCGCCTCAAACTGTGATCTTTGGCGGAGCAAACACCGTGAGGATGGAAAGGGGAAGATAAGGGTGCTGTGCTGGAGCCAGTGGTGCTGAATTCTGGTGAAGCAAAGCACACTGGCAGCATTGTGCCAACTCACTGTGCAAAGGCTGAGCAGCTTCTCACCCTCCTTAGTAGTTTGCTTGGTCCTGGATCTTGGATCGTTTCTTGCAGAGGTAAGAAATGTATTCTTTTTGCTCTCTAAAATTTTTTTATCTTACTTCTTGATCACAGTCTGGATTGATGGATGCAACAAATGGCTCTTGGGAACGTCCCTGCCATACTCAGCTGCCTGTCAAGACTCACACTTTCCCTCAAATGCTACACTTAAAATCTTAAAACCTTTTGCATTTTGTTGACAAATACCTTTGTAAACCCCTGAACTGTCAAGAAGCAGCATGTGGAGGTGGGGAGGAGGTTGTATCACTTGATGTCAGAGCTGGAGGGAAGGAGTGAGCCTGCCAAGTTCTGTGGTCCAGGGTTGGCCACAGGAGCCCAACATAAATATTTTAGTAACAGAATTATTCTAACTTCATTTTAATGGATGTTTAAACTGTTTGTTCAACTTAAAATTATTTTAAAGCAACATGTTTCTATGTGCTGCTCTCAGGAGAAGACAACGTGAAATGTTAATTTGCTTTATCTGGGAAGGGGACAATTGATTTGATTAGATTTGATTTGATTAGATTTGATTTGATTTGATTTGATTTGATGGGTTGCTGTAATATTTCACCTGTGGAATGCAATGCTGCTCAGCCCACAATGCCCAAGTGCAGAGCTGGGACAGGTCTGTCGGTGTCCCCTGCCTCCCCTGTGCCACCGCCAGACCTGCAGCTCCACCGGCAGCAGTCCCCTCACGGGTGACATCGTGGTGGTGGCCTGGCCCAGTGGCAGAGAGCAAATGGGGACAAGGCACATCCAGTGGTTTTCCAACTGGCTGTGGGTGCAAGCTGGGGTTTTCTGGTTTGTTTTGGTTTGCAGTTGCATTGAGTGGGTTTATTCTCAAATGCGGGAACTGTTTTGAAAATGCTGAGAACTTGGCGAGGATCAGCAGGGGAGGTATTTGAGGCATCCCAGCTGGTATCCCTTCCGCTCCTTCCCAGCCTGGACAGCACAGGCAGCCCAAAGCCTGCCCCATGGAGGGGAAACCAGCTGAGCTGGGGTCTGGGTTTGCTGCTGCCCTGGTCCCTGTGGTGACAAAGGGGAGCTCTGAGCTGGTGTTGAGGGCTGTGAACCCTCGACACCAGGTGGTGGCATCTAATGGGAACAGCTCCTCTGGTTACGGAGCTCTGCCAGCCTGGTATCACCATGTAATGGCTCCCTCCCCCTCATTCCCTTTTGGCACTCTGTAGTTTCAAGCTTTGCCATGTCCTCAAAAGACCCTGATTTGGCTCAAGCAAGTCTCTGGTGAGAGGCAGGACTTGCCACTCCGTTGGGTCTGTGCTAGGGCCTGGGGGCGGATCGATTGATGGTTCCCAGGTCCCAGAAAACCCTTGGCACATTAAGCACCTGATACCCAGGAGCTGCCTTCCTTCACTTCCCATCTCCCCTCCTCCTCCCAGGACCCCGCTGCAGCCACAGAGAATTCCCAGGGGAGTGCGGGGCTCTGTGGGAACCGCACTCCCACGTAAGGCTCTGAAACTGAGCCGCAGCTGAAAAAGCATTCAGGGGCAGAAGCGAGTCCTGACACAGATCCCCATTAGAAGGTATTTTCCTTCAGAAGCACAGGAGAAGAAAACCCCAAACCCAGAAGTAATCAAGAACACAGCAATGAGTATCTTTTCTATAGCTTTCCTTTTAATTCTGGCATGTAATGAACAATTTCCCATCAAGGAAGAGAGGAGGTGGAATGCTGCACACCCTCATAGTGCAGTCAGAATAAATAAATCTCGTGTTTGCTTCTCTGTGGTATCTGTCCTCTGCAGAAGCCACAATGTCCTGCACACATCTGGCTTGTGAGCTCATGGCTGACAGGACTTTGTGCCCATGCAGGGCAGGAAGAGGCAGACAGCAGCTGCCCTTTCCCTCTGGCAGGGTCTACTGTCACTTCAAAGGTCCAACATGATGCATCCCTGGACCTGAGCATAGCTCCGTGGAGGAGGAGAGGAGCCCAGGGGAGCAGTGAGTGCAGAGCTAAGGCCATGTGCAAGGAGAGCACCCTGACATGGGATGGGGGATCAGCTACATCGCGATGTCATGGTCACGTCTTGGCAGCCGCAGGAGGAAGGTCTGCAGGGAGCCACTGCGTGGGAAACCTGCCCGCTCCTTCTTCTGCTTCCAGGTCTCCTCTTCCACAGAGTAGAGGAGCGTCAGCATCTTGTTGACGGTGTAGATGGTGTCACCCCTGACGACAGCGGTGAAGAGAGCTCCCTTGCTGTTCATGAACTGCCCGGGCAGGGCGCTCCACTGCCGAGATGTCAGGTTGAAGCAGTCGATGACACAACGCAAGAAGTCGTCGTAGGGGCCATTGCGCATGACGTAGAGGTTGTCACGGTGCGCCACCATGCAGTGCCCATAGCTCTGGTGCCGCTTGAGCTCGGTGATGGGAAGCCACACGTCTCGCTGGGTCTCGTACTCGTAGATGACAGTGGTGTCCAGTGGCTGCCACAAGCAAACAAAGATCTGCCCCAAGGCTTGGGCACAGGGTGCTGCCGTGCTTGGTTGCGGCAGGTCAGAGACGAACGTCCAGGTGCTGGAGGCCAGGTCATACCTCTCCACGGACTTGAGCGAGATCTTCTCGTACTCGCCGCCAATGGCGTAGAGGTAGCCCTCGTGGCCCACCAGCCTGACATCGTAGCGCAGCTGGTGAGGGCTGGGGAACTCACTCCAGGCGTTGGCATCAGCATCGTAGCAAAAACTGCTCTCTACCACCTGCTTGTTGGCTCCGTAGACACCACCCACGATGTAGATCTTATTATCCATGGTTGCCATGCCGGCTAGGAATGTGCTGGCACTCAGCGGAAGGCACGAGAGGGTCCTCCATGTGTTGGTCTCCTCGTCCAGGTAGCAGATGGTCCTGGAGAGGTCCTCCAGGAACTCAAAGGTGGGTGTGTGGGCTCCCACTGCCACAAAGGTGCTGGGTAGGAGGGCTTCCACATAGGCCAGTAGATCATCAGGGAGGCAGTCCAGGTACTCCTCCAGCTCAGCGTAGCTGTCCCTGATGTAGAGTGCAGCGCAGTGGAAGAGATCCAGGAGGCCGAATATGGCAGCAGCTTGGTACAGCAGGATGCAGTTGTCAGAGTTGATGGAGTGGATCAAGTACTTGGCCAAGGACTTCACCTGCAGGAAGGCAGCACATTCCACCGCCTGGAAGGTCTCCTCGCTGCCAAGGATGGGCCTCTCGCCTGCCAGCACCCGCAGCATGGCAAGGAACCCAGCTGCACTCAGCTCCCCCAGCCCAATCTCCTCCTGTGTGCTCTCCCTCATGCCCGAGCGGAAGAGGGCACGGAAGTACTCACTGCTCTCCACCAGCAAGGTCTTCTCCACCGAGAATGACTGCTCCTCCACCCGGATACGCACCCGCTCCGGGGGCCCTGCCTGGGAACCTTCCTCCTCTGGGGTCATCCTCACCCTGGACCTCAGCAGCTCTCAGGGGTGGGGGAGCACCCGATGCCCCTCTGTGCCCCAGCACAGCCCCCTCTGGCCTTCTCTACCCTTTGATGCCTTTGCTGCACTGCCCAGTGGCCTTGTAATATAAATACCTTAGGCTAAAGATAGCTGAGCTCGTGACCGGGGCCCTTCAAAGGCATCCGCCAGGCTCAGCTGCCCACCCAAACTCAGGCAGGGTTCCAGCGTCACCAGCCAGCGCTGGACGCGGCAGAGGTGCCTGGATCATCCCATGGAGTATGCCCAGACACTCAGGAGAAACTGGGTTTTGCTGTCTCCACTCTCAGGCATCCTCCTTGTAATGCCCTAAGAAACATTCCCCAGCCTGGGGAGGGCAACACATTTGCATGGCTGGGAAGAGCATATGGCCACGCTATTTTTTTTCCTTTAAAATGTGGAGTTTACAGCCAAAGGAGGTAAACAACATCAACAAATCTCATTGCCACCCATCTTGGCCATGGGAAAGGGGCTTGGCTGTTCCTCAAGTGTTGCCATGGGCAGGGAGAGATCTTTCTTTGTGATCCTCCCCATGTCAGCAGCATCTGCAACATCCATCCCAGCTGCAAGGAGCCATAAGCCAGCCTGTGCTTCACCTGGGATCTCATGGTGAGAAAAAGGAAGTGCAGCAACCTTTTCTCACCAAAAAAACCTCCCCTCTGGCCCCAGGGCTTGCCCAGGTCCCCAAAATACTTGGCTGTGGGAAGAGATAAACCCATTTAGTGACAGAGGTTGACAGTGAGGAAAAGTGTTACTTGTGGCACATCACTTGTTTGTGTGCTAATCACGGCTTTTTCTGGCTAGAAATCCCATTTCAGCTCCGCTGTGGGGTGCCAAGGAAGGCTGTCAACAGGGCTCACTTGGGGGCTCCTTCCTGGATCTCCCCATCACAACCCGTAATTAATTTGCATCTGGTGTTTTGTTTTGATGAATAATTTAACCTGAGCAGCTCATCCTGTTGAAGGTCTATTTTTTGCTCCCTCCTTAACCCCCTCATCCCAGCAGCTGGGAACTTCCCAGGCAGTGCATGATGGCAAAGCTGTTGCCTCAATGTCATGGCTGAAGCAGGTTCCCACAAAAATCTGAGTTTAGGGGAGAATGGGAGAGTTTTGCTCTTGCATCACTGTCATTGATCCTCATGGATACTCAGCTTAAAACACGACGCTTTTAAGCACCCTAGACCTGTGACCAAAGGGGGTCTGGGGTAAAGGGTCCTCAGAGGGGCTCTGCTTCCCACAGAGAAGTTATCTCTGTGATCCTCATCCTCCCCATCCCTGGGGCTTGCAGGGACTTCCACAATCCCAGACTATTTTGGGAAGGTTTAAAAATATCCCGCCTGTATTAACGGGCAATATTCCCAAGGGTGCAGCAGCCCCGCATGGCCACGGAGCAGCCTTCGCCCCCAGCCTCGGCTGTGGCTCCCCCCGCAGTCCCTCGGGGCCGGCCCAGGGACCTATCCTGTGGTCCCGGGCACTGAGCCCTATCCCAAATGGCTGTGATCACCATGACAACGCTGACTTCAGCCTCCGCCACCTACTCAGGCTCAGAGCCACTGGGTGCCGGCTGATGGATTGGTGAGTACTCCCCGGGCTCCCCTTTCCTCTTGGGACCAAGTCTTTTGTGTGGGAAAAGGGTATTTCTCTCCCTCGAAAGCCTCTACCGGCAGCAGAAGGTGTCTGTGCTTAATTGCATCGGAAGGAGCCGGGCAGGTGCGCAGGGTGGCTGGACAGGCAGCTCCGGGTGCCGCTCCTGCCTGCCGGAGGCGTGATGAGTGCGCCGGCCTCAGCCACGACAGAGGGACCAGGCTTGGGCTCGCTGGGGACACGGCGAGGAGCTGAGGGCTCAACAAGGTGCCGGGACTTGGCGAGTTGGCCACCAAGCCGAGGGACGGCAGGTCTCGGGCCCGGGGGTCCCTGCCCGAAGCTGGGGGAGCTCAGGGTGCCGGCGTGTGCTCTGCCGGGGGGACTGTCCTCGGGGTGGCCGGGACAGCGTGTCCGGCCCCGCGGCGTGGCAGCTTTCCTTACAAGGAGTTTGGCTGGAGCCCGAGTAGCGGGAGCCGCGCTCGCCTCCGCCCGCCTCATTCATCGCAGCCCCGGCCCCGCGCTCACGGAGAGCCCCGCGTCCCCTCCGGCCGCGGGTTTTAAGGTGGGAGGCTGCGTTTCTCTTCTCTTTCCGGGGTGTGACGGGTGAGCGGAGGGCTGGGGGGTCCTCCTCTTTGGGTGGGATGCTGGCCGCCACTGTGGGATGAGGATGCCAGCCAGCCTGGCTCCAGGATGCGGATGGAAGAGAGGGGAACTCCCACCCTGGTGCTGCTGAGCCCTTCTCTCCCCCAGGCTGGGGCACCCACGAGCCAGGCAGTGAGGTCTCCATCCGACACGGCAGCGGGTGCTCCACGTCCCCCCGCTCTCTCCCACAGGACCGAGGATGTCCTCGATGTTCGGCAAGCCCCGAAACAGCACAGAGCGGCCGCCCCAGAGTCCCCTCCCCGAGTGCAACGTGGCCATCCTGGGGTGCAGAGGGGCTGGCAAGTCAGGTGAGACGGGCACCCGCAGCCACGGGCAGGGCATCGGGGAGTGCCGGGGTACCGTGAGGAGATGCCTGCCTCACCTGCCTCTTTCACCTCCTGCAGCTCTGACCGTGAAGTTTCTAACCAAGAGGTTCATCAGTGAATATGATCCCAACTTGGGTAAGGCACGTTTTTATCCCATGGAGCATCCTTTCCATCTCCCAAGTTTCCCATGAATGTGGCATGTAATGGGAAAGAAAAAACAACCCACCCAAAATTATATAGCAAACAACAAGAAGGGCTGGATTTGACCCAAAACCATCTGCTAAAACAGAGGTGAAAGCAGTGCCCTGGGAACATTGGCTCCTCGCATTGCCCCCAAAAAACCAAAAGCTGAATTCTTGAAGCTCTTTGAGGAGCATCTCATGTCTATCAGGCAGGGAAAAGGCTGAGGGAATGAGGATGGGTGCACAGCAGGCGACCCTGGGGATGAGTTTTGCAGTGAGCAGTTCTGGGCATTTTTTTTTTCCACTCATTTGAGTAATTAATAACTATTTTCCTAGGCCTGACTCCAGGCTGCGCGGAAGAACCATAAATGATTTATCGGGGACATTAGGGAGATATGGACCCTGTCCAGGAACCAACTCCAGCCGCTAATAATTTAGTGACTCTTAGAAAGAAGGATAAATCCTTTCTTCCTCAGATATTTTTGGGAATGTGGTTTCATCTTCCCACGTCAAAACCTTTCCGAAACACATCCGTTAAAAGCTGGCCCAAAGAAAGCATCTTTCTCCTCAGGGAATGGCTCAACGACTCTCCCTGCCTGCCCTCCTGCCAAAAGAAAGGACTGCTCCTCTCACTTGATTTATTGGGAAACAGTCCCATGTCAAGCCCCCAGCTTGCTTTATATCATCAGGCCATGGCTTTTAGATAAGGGCCAAGCTCTGGGTGCAGTGATTATTGTGCCAAGCTCCTTACCCTCCCTCCTTCTCCTGTAGGAGCCCACACTTGCAGCACATGGGGAGAAATATGTGCTCCTAGCCAGGCTTTCCCAGCAACATCACCCCCAGTCCCCCAAAATAATGTTGTCTCATGAAGGAGTAAGGTGGGAGGCATTGGTGGAGGATGCTCCTCATCAGAGCTGAAGTTCTTCCACGGTGTCCCAAACATCCTGGGCTTTGCTTGGCTTTGAAGAAGACAGGACGTGCCAGCCCATCCTCACAACTGCCCTTCTTCTTGCAGAGGACACCTACTCCTCAGAGGAGCTGGTGGACCAGCAGCCTGTGCTCTTGAAGGTGATGGACACTGCTGACCAGGTAAGGCACTGGGGGATGATGACCAGCTGGACCATGGCTGGATCACAACTGAACTGCAGCTCAGCCACTCCTCTCACACCCAGGATGGCCCCGGGAACTGTGAGCGTTACCTGTGCTGGGCCAGCGCCTTCCTTGTTGTCTACAGCATCGACAACAGGAAGAGCTTTGAGGGCTGCCAGCGCTACCTCGAGGTGCTCGCCCTGCACGCGCGGGGCTGCCAGCGCCGCTGCCCCGTGCTCCTGCTGGGAAACAAGCTGGACATGGAGCAGTACAGGTATCGGGCATGCGGTAAGGCTGCCAGTTCCCCATGGGAGAGAGCTCACAGATCCCTCCAGCTGGCATGCAAAATCTAAATCTGATTTCTATATGGGTATTTCCACCCCCATTAGTATTTGCAACATCCTCCCACATCTCCAAAGTTTCTGCTCTCCTGCCTGAGGGCTGATGTGTTTATTTTGAGCCCATTGGTATTTTCAGTAGGATGTTTTTTGGCTGAGTGGTGAGGCAGCGTCACCATCCCTGGCAGGGCTTGAGCCAGAGGAGCCCCTCTGGACATGCCCTTCCTCTCCCTGGAGCCCTCTAGTTCCAGCCCCATTGCCAGGACTGGATGTGCCCAATATGTTTTTTTGGCCTTTTGTGCTGCTCTGTGGTCCCACGGGTCCCTGAGTCACGTGCATTGCTGGAACCCCCACGGTCCCAGGATGGAGGTATCCCCCTCCCCACAGCAAGGACCTGCCCCATCTCCTGCTTCCCAGTGCACTGTCATCACACTCACCCCTGGGTTCCTGGAACACATCCCTAACAGGGGAAGCTGTGTGATTCCCCAGGGACACACAGAGACCATTACTCTGGGATTTTGGGAAAGGCAAAAACTCTTTTGAATTCATGTACCTGCATGTCCTGGGGAAAGGATGGGCAGGTGCTACCTTGGTGCTCTTTGGGAAGGAGGCGTGGGATGCAGGATCTGTAACCTGCACCCTTTTCGGGTGGCTGCCATGCCCCAAAGGATCCTGCACCCATCCCTTCCCCTCTCAACAGGCAGGTCCCCTCAGCAGAAGGGATGTCCCTTGCCAGCAGCTTCGGGTGCCTCTTCCATGAGGTGTCGGCATGCCAGGACTTCTCTCGGGTGCAGCACGTGTTCCACGAGGCCGTGCGGGAGGTGCGGCGCCAGGCGGAGTGGAACCTGCCCGTGCAGCCGCTCTTCATCTCCGAGGAGCGGCCCTGCCCGCCCGTGGCCACGCCGGTGGCCCTGCCCACCCACCACAGCTTGGCCACCTGCACCTTCAACACCCTCTCCACCGTCAACTACAAGGAGATCCCCTCGGTGGCCCAGGCCAAGCTGGTCACCGTCAAGTCCTCGCGGGCTCAGAGCAAAAGGAAGGCTCCCACGCTCACCCTGCTGAAAGGCTTCAAGATATTTTAGGACACAACCCTGTGGGCTGCAGAGAGGGAGGAGAGAGACCCTCTGAGACCTTCCATGATGGACTCACAGGCACTGCAGCAGCTGCTGGCAGACAGTGGCCCCGGCCTCTGTGCCAGCAGTGGCAACTTGGCGAGCAGGCAGAATGCCAAGCGTCTGACATGGGCTGTGGCATCGCTCTGCCTGCCCCTGCCCAGTGCTGCTGTGATGTTTGCACCTTGTCCTGCCACTGGCACTGAGGCCAGCTCAGTTTTCTGTGAGGATGCAGCAGCTCCCAGAGGAGCTGGAGCTGTGGATACCATTGGGAGGGCAGGGGCCGGCCCCACGGCTGCCAGCCAGCTTGGGCACCTGACACACAGGAGCCCAGGAAAGGAGAATTAATCATTAATCCAGCATGGAGACATCCACCTTGTTCATCCCACAGGTCCCCAACTAAGCAATAAGTAGGAGAAACTTTTATTCTTTTAAAATCCAAATAAAAATGTGCAGATACTGTTTCAGCTGCTTAAAGGCCTCAGGTGGCCTGAAAATTATACCCAAACATCAAGCTAAGTCACACCAAAATTGCTGCTTTTTTAATTAACTTTTTACACTATAGCATCCCTTTCCAAAGGCTTTGCAAGGAGATGCTTTGCTGACAAGGATGTGGTCTGAAAAGCCTTTGTTTAAAAGACTGATGCATTTTCAATACGTATTTTCAATAATGTCCTAAATTATTTCATGGCTTCTACATGTGCCCAATGAAGGACAGAAAGAGAATCCTGGAGCAGATCAGGCTCTACCTGTGCCTGAGCCAGGGCCAAGGGCTGGGTGTTTGGTTTCAGGTGCTCTATCAGGTTAAATGTTCTGCTTCTCTCTGGAGTTGCAGTTACTTTACAGAGTAAAATATCCATGTGTATATTTGTACATATAACCATATATATATATATATATATATATATATATATGACCTTACTGACAGATTCAATATGGCAGTTTGATCAACCACTTTGGAAAGTATTTTAATAAAGAAGATTCTGAAAAGAATAAAAACGCCTCAATTTCAGTATTGCTGTTTTCCTGATGGGAAGTGAGGGTGCTTTCCTGAGGGTGCTTTCCCTGGCTGACTGCAGGCCAAGCTTCCCACTTCCTCCCCTGGCTCAGCTCCCACCTGTTTGCAGCACCTGAGGGAGGAGACGAAGCTGGCACTGGAGGGAAGGCTGGAAGCAGCTGAGAGCAGTGAGGGAACACCAGCCAGGCAGGAGCTGAGCCCAGGGCCCCTCCTGCAGGTGCAACTCTGCTGCTTTCTTGTTTCACCCTTTTCTTTCCCCAGACTAAACTGCATTTTCAAACTTGCACCTCTATGAACTGAGATTTCAATGCCTTCCTTAAGGCCTAAATGGGCTGACTTCAGCTGCCACTATATGGCCTCCTCAGACATCTCTGTGTACAGGGATGTGACAGTCCCGTCCTTCCACTGCACTGTCACATCCCCTGGTCTCTGGGCCTGGGGCCCTGGCTCCTGCTTTAGTGGCTTGACCGGGCTGTATTCCTGCACAGGCATCAGGGCTTGCTTGGCATCCAGGTCCGCCTCCTGTGTGGTTTGTGATGCTTCTCCGTTTACGAGGATCTTCCTTTTCCTGCAGGGAAGGCACAACAAAGACACACAGAGTGAAGCAGCAAGCCCAGCCCACATCTGGGGACACTTATCCTGGTGAGGGTCACAGCCAGCAATTTGCGCCGTGTCCCTGGAACGCGCCAGCTGCTTCTGGGCAAACGCCGCCAGGTGAGCTGTGCCAGGTAAGTGCTCTGAAGTGTTTGAACACACACAGCTGTGGGATTCACACTCGGAGAGCACACAGCTCCTGATGCCAGGAGCAGCACACAGCCAGCCATCACTAGAGGGAGAGCGAGGCAGGCTCGTAGCGTTAGCTCTTCTCTCTTCTGGAGACAGCAGCTCTTGACACAGTGGTAAGTTTTCGTGCTGTAGCAAACAGCGAGCTGCTCCTCAGCTGCAGCGTTGTGCAGCTACTGGGGAACTGTGTGGGGATGAGGATGGGAAAAGGCTGGGAGTCCTGCTCCAGAGCCTCTTAGGAGAGAGCACCTCACACCACAGTTATCATCACACCCCTCCCAGCAGCCCTGTTGGGCTGGGCAGAACTGTGCAGATCTTTATTCAATCCAGGGCTCAGAGAAGGGGCTTGTTCCAAGTGACGCAAAGCGAGCAGGCATCGGGCAAGGTTTTATAACAAAAAATGGTTCAAAGGGAGTTTGCCTTTGCTCTTCTCCCCATCACTCAGGGCTTGTCCTGCCCTGCCAAACCCCTGTGTCTGTTTGCCTTGGAGGATTTCAGGGCACCACCACACACCAAAAGATTCTCGAATTTTCCTGTCTCACCTGTTTCGCACAATGTTAATGGCCAGAAGAACAAGACCCAAAATCATGGTTGCAAGGGAAAGCGCAAGAACAGAGTAATTCCATGTTGAGGCTGAGGGAAAGCAGAGAGGCAGTGTTAGCAGGCACAGTACAGTGTGACACACAGAGCCCTGCCAGGGGTTTTCTGAGGACACCCAGGATGCTCTGTCCTTGATTTTTGTGGCTTTGAAGTTGATTCTCATGACGCTGACCTGTTGCTATGTCAATCTGCTCCCTTCACCCTGCCAAAATCACAGGAGACCTTTGCTCTCTTGGCAGGCTTTGCCTGGAAAGAGGCTGAACCCCAGAGACACTATCTCAGCAAAGCCTCCTGCCTGTCTTCATCTATGACCTGCTTATTCCAGAGGCAAGACTGAGGCTTTGTGTGTCTGTATCACCTCCTCAGGCAGTGCCCTCAGGCATCTCTGTTAGGCAGGACAGTTAACAGCCAAGGACTCTGTCTCAGCCCAGGAACACCAACGGGACTTACGGTCTTCTCTGCGGAAGAACCAGAGCAGCTCCTCCAGCTGTTCCGGTTCCAAGCCCAGTGGAAGGGTAACATTGCCTGCTGTGTGCTCATCCACGTGTGTGCTGGCCAGGGTGGTTGGGAGGTACTTGTGCTCTGCCTCAGCTGTGGTGGAAAGTGCAATAGTCACTCACTGCAGCCCTTCAAACTGGAGGTAACCTTCCCCTTCACCCCCAGAGTTGCCCAGCATGTCTCTCCAAGCAGGCAGAACACAGCAGAGTGCACAGCCTGATTGCATGCACCGAGATGTGGAGAGTGTTTTTGGCTGCAGACCCCACTATCATGGGACACCAGGGCTGCAAAGACCACAGGATGCTGGTCTTTCCACATTTCCCATCTCCCACCATGGAGAGGCACCTCTGTGTGCCACAATTCACCAAACAGTTGCCCTTGCCAGGACCAGTCCTGGGAATTTGACTCTGGACTGCAGTCCTCCAGCAATAAATTCCTATTTATCAGGCTGGTTTGTATACACAGCTTGACTAGCAATTTTTTATCAGAAAAGCTTCAGTGTCTGCAAAGAAACCAACACATAAGTTTGGCCAACCCCAAGCACAGAACATACACACAGAATGCAGATGGGAATGACACCCAGCTCTGGAACTGGGGTGCAACTTTTTCCTTGGCTCAGCCAAGCTGCTGCTGTTGTATACTGAGGTAAATAGCCCCACAGAATGAAAGAAACTGTATTTCCTGGGAGTTAAGGTCTTTGCACATGTGACCTACTTCACCCACACCATTATTCTTTAATCCAAGACTCTACCTTGCAGCAGGAAAAATGGGATTATCCAGAAGAACTTCATATTTGAATATGCAGGTGGGATGGATCACGCCTTCACAGTATTTCTTCAGTGTGGAGATTCCTGCAAAAGACAGAGAAGCTAAGGAGTTGAGAGAGAACCTGATTCCCCTGCCTACTCCAGCTCTATTCAGAGAGGGGATTTCATGTACCCAGCATCTGTTTCCTCCTGTGAATGTGAGTCTGAGCTGCCAGGACAGGGTGCAAAAATCCCTGGACCACCAAGGTGACAGCAGAGGGTGTCTGGCATGGCATCTGCTGCCTGGGGTTGGACCCCTTGCCAAGGTGAATCCGTAGAGATGTGAGCTCAGCTGCTGTGAGCCAGCCCCTCCCCAACAAACAAAGCTTCCCTGCTTGCTCTCCTGCCATAATCCCTAGAGAATACATACTTTGCATGTGACTACCTATTGCCAACCCATGGATGGCAACATAAGGGTGTGGAGATGAGGAAATAGAAGGCTGAGCTCCAAGAGGAGGCAAGGCTGACTTGCCATTGAGGCTAGAGTGTCTCCCATCCCTCAGAGAAACAGTAAGTCCTCCTTGACCTTTATTCCCTCATTTGTAAGTGGCATCAATCCAAGTTTTATGGCTGCTTGTCCAAATCAGTTCTTCAGCCTGCTTCGAAGGGACCTGCCCTGGGCAGGGGTTCCTGGCTGTCCACTGTGAGTTGGTGAGACATTGAGGTGGCTCTCCCCAGCCCACTGCTCGCTGGCCATCACCCACTGGCAGGTCAACAATGCCACAACACACAGGTGTCCCTCAGTCATTCTGGCCCCACAGGCCATTAATTATTATATGAAGACTTTTATGACAATCTGATACTCTCAGCTTTTACCTGCCTTTGCTGTGTGGCCTGGTGCTGTCTGAAATTTGCTCACAATCATGTTCCACAGTGCCAGGCGTGTCAACAACACTATTGCTGACTCCTCAGTGAAGCATTTGTCCCGTGGGTTATAGACCTAATGATTGCTACTATTTTCCCCTCCATTCTCAATGTCTTCGCAATTCAAAGTTCACATTTTATAGCTAACCAGGCATGCAGCCTTACTCCCTGCTGCCAGAAAACCACCTGCTAGCAATTGTTTGAGGAGGGGACTCAAGCACGTGATCCACCTTGTATTTCAGAAACTATGGGTAAAGATGCTCCCTGTAGTTAGGTGTGCCAATTACCTTTCTGTCCAGGTAACCTTTAGTTTATTCACATGGATCACTCCTCACAAAGGAGGAAATAAAGCCTTGGTGCCAATGAAAATAAGTTACAAGTCAGCTACACTCTAATAGGAAGTGGCACTTGAATGTGTTAAATCTTGCTGAGCAAAGCTTCTGAGTAATCATTTGCTCGAAGAGGAATATTTGACAAGCATGTTGCTGATTTTCCCCCTAAGGTGTTTCATAAGTTGTGGGCTACCTCCTGGTGTCTATGCACAGCAGGGATGCTGGAAAGCTGCTGGAAGTACTTCTCTACTTCATCAAGTAGCGGCCAGCTGCCAAATCTCCCCAGACATGGGAGGCCAGAACTTTGCAGGTAAAACAAAGCAGCAGAATGGACACTCATTGTGCATTAACAGGACATTGAAGTAAAAGACTTTAAGGGAAACTTCTGTTATTTTACAGATCTTCTACATCTTAATCTCATTAACAAAATAAGTTTCATTCATCAAAGCTACAAAACAGTGTTCTCAGGTCAGTGTGTCTACTCCAGTGCAGTCTGAGCAGGATTCTGCCTAAACCACCAATTTCCCCAGTAAGGAAATGGTGACTCCCACAGTTGGGCTGGACAGTTTGGATCTTCCAGCCTGGAAGAGTTTGTTAGAGGCATCTCCTCCAGCCTCCCCCACACAGCTGCTTTGCCCTGCTGCCCACATCCCAGTATGGGTGAGCACTGCTCCACGGGACCAGCTGGGAGAGCGTGGGGGATGTTCTTCCCCATTGCCCTCCTGCCTGCAAATCTCAGCAGTGACTCTGGTGGCTGATGGACAGGGATGAGCCCTTAGATCCAGACCTCTGCAAGTCTGAGTGTGCACTTTGGTCTCCCATCCCTCTGAAGGCACCCAGGACCCTCTTCCCAGTTTGGTTCCCAGGCTGCTTCCCAGTTTGGGTACAACAGGGGACACTCAAATGAAAGAGAGCTCATGCATTTTATGCTCACATGGAATGAGGCAGAAAGAAGAGGCCAGTGCCTCTCAATAAATACTTTACCTGCGTTATTTTGAGTTTATATTGACACCTGAACATTTTTGTAATTTCTTTCTTTTTGCAAATGGGATTTTAACATTTTAAAAGCTGAAAAATCTGTACAGTATTATGTATTTCAGGAACAAAGAGTCACACACCAATGCTACTTGAAATCCTCCTGTGGATCTGTGGACTTTGCTAGCATTGAATGAAATATCAAGATATTACAGGAAAATGACAAGGGACTTCTTTTTGCTCTATGCACTGATCCCTGCACTTAAACGGTAAAAACCTTTCTCATAATGGAAGCCCTTGAAGATCTGAGACATATCACCTGCAGAAGGCAGAGCTGAGGGATTGATGCTCTAAAGGTTGGCATAATCCAGCAGGGGGGCTGTGCCATGTGGGAACATGGGAACACACACATCCACAGCTGCACGTGGACTCTTTCCTGCCAGGGCACAGCACGCGGTGCTGTGAAACCATCCTGTGTTTTCGATGGTGGCTTTTGTCAGCTCTGATATTCACAGTTGCCCACCAAGACACATTTTGCCCTCATTCTGCAAATTATAAGTCTTTAGACGTGTATTATACTGATTTAAGTAAAGATTGGGGGAAATCTTTTGGAAAGACCATCAAGTACAGCTTCTGTGAAGATGATAATGTCACTCTGGGCTCTGTATTCAAAACTCACTACACAATACAGGACAGTGCATTTAGAACATCTCAGTCTTTTTAAATTAGTCTCTTCTTGTCATCCAGACTCTCTCTCTCTGGTGGTTATCTTATCTTAGCTGATTGTGTTAAAATTGGTCAGTTATTCCAAATACAGTATTAAAGTGGGATGTCCTGTCTTTGGGATTCATAGAGGATATATATAGAATGTCACACCACAGCATGTAAATGGATGGTATGGTTTTTAAAGGTACATTAAGGTCTGAGCTCCATTAAGGAACACAAGGAATATTTAAAATATAATATTTAAAATATTAAGGCAAGAAGACAGTCTGTGCTATTTTTTAACCTCTGTAAAGTAAAAAGCTAAAGAGCAAATCTAAGTTATAGTACACATTTTCCTTTGACTGCTTTTATATAAAGGAGTTATTCCAGCCTGTTTCTTACTCGCCATTCCGACAATCTCTCCTTAAAAAATCTGCCTTCAATTAAAATTTCCACGGATTCAAGCTTTCTAACTGGAATAAATAAATAAGCCTTTCTTTACAGATAGCTATAAATTAACCCAGCAGCCAGTGCAGCAGGAATGCCCGTTAATCTCTGCTAACTCACCAGAAACATGCAGTTCCCAGCAGGGAAGAAGCTACATTTCTTCTTTAAGCTCTGTCATCTGAAGACATCTCCTCCGAGCACCGTGGTGTAATACAAGGTTCCCTGTGCTCTTGCTCTGGGTATGCTACGAGCTGTGATTCATTCTGCTCCTGAGTCATGTGTGAAGGCCAGTCCAACAGGTGAGGTACACTCCAGCCCCTGAAAAAACACACCTCTTTAGTGGGACCATTTACAGCACGAGGTGAATGACCTTTTGCCAAAGAATGAGCTGTAGCAACTTCCAGTTTATTTGCTCAAGTTATTGGCATAATCAGTATTAAAAGAGCAGGCTGAGTAGAATGACACTCAGTAATAAGTTACCCTGCAGTTAAAATAAATGATAATGTTCACTCCACTTGGCTCAGTCCTCATTGCATACAGGAAGCATGTCCTGATAAAACACATATTATCTTTTTTTTTTTCCCCCTTTTTTCCAATGAATGACCATTCTAAGGCTGTCAGAGAATTTTACCAGAGCAAACAACTTTGCATACAAAGCTTGAAGCACCGGTCAGAGATTTTGCCATCCCAGTTTCACAGGTACTGGTAATGCCTGGCTAAGTTAATAGTCTGCTAAGGGTCTCTGCAGATGGATGTGCTGCTTTTTGTGCCAGTCACATTGGGAAAGGAGGATTACTCCTCCCTGAACTACCTGATTCATGGATGGAGCTGCACACTGCAAAGCAAGAGAGATGCATCTCCCCAATGGGCTTGGGACACATAGCTAGCTCTGGTTAGCTCCAGCTGAACCACAGATGGTGGGTGTAGTATCCTTATGTTTGTCCTGTTCTTGTTGTTTTTCAGCTTGAAACAAAGTGTTCAAGGCCATGTTTGACAGGGCTTGATTGGAGCAATCTGGTCTGGTGGAAGGTGTCCCTGCCCAAGGCTAGGGTGTTGGAATGAGATGATCTTTTTGGTACCTTCCAACCCAGGCTATTTTATGATTCTATGATCTTTGGGATTGAAGATTTGTTCTGTTGCAATTAATCCTTTGAATCCCATCTCACATGCAGAGTTTCCCTGTGAAATATCACCCAGCAGACGTGTGCTCCCCAGAGATGTTTCACTGCTCAGCCTCAACCTGGCAGCAACTGGATGGGAGCTCAGAAATGCATCCCCCAGGAAACAAGAGCTGCTCCCTGCTGCTGGAGCCATGTCCATCCAGGACATCTCACCACATGGTAAATCGTGCTGTCTTTCCCTCTCAATTCCAGCTGGATCTTTTTAGAAGTACCACCACAGTGGGAAACACTTTTCTAGCATCTTTGTGAGCTTTTTGTTGCCAGGGGAAGGGTGCACATGGACAGAACAGTGAGTAGTCTCACAATCAAACCCTCTGGCCTTGGGAAAGCACGAAGAAGACACTTGGCCCCTGCAGAACAATCTCCGAGTAGAGGGATGGAGACACTGGCCATGGTGAAGAGGTGACTGTAACATACAGATGGTGACTGCAAAACCCCAGAAGGTTCCTTTTCATCTCAATTTTCTACATGGCTTGATGTATATATCTAGGGTCAGGATGCAGGTAGGTGGCTGAGATATGTTTAGGACTCAGATAATGTACACACACATAAAAACAGTTCCCCACTGGTTAAAGTTGGCTCTTGTGCCCAGTAGTCCTCGCCTTTTCTGGAGAATGACAAAAGCATTCAGGAGCACTCCTCTCCATCCAGGGTGTGAGTATGTGATTCTGTGTCTCCCCTGACAACACTGGCACTGGTTAATGGGAGATGTCTTTTTACTTCTTGGAGACACTTTCAGCATCTTTGGCCAGGAAGCAAAGTGGAGATAAGATCTGATTTGTGTTCTGTTTCCTCCTCGGATTTGTCTTCACTACTCTTGGGAAGAATTTCTCTGACCTTGGTGTTTTAATTTTGCTTATCTTTTTTGATCCCTTCAGTGTCTTTGACCTGAAATGCCTGGTTACAGAATAACTAAACATTCAGGGTTGGGTTTTTTTTCTTTCCATGTACAAAAGCAGAGTTCAAATGCAGCAGGAAAGACAGATTTTTTTATTTTATTTTTGTGAAACAATGAGATAGTTGCTTTCATTCTGAAAAAATTTATATCAAAATAATCTTTGGTTAAAATTCACGAACACTGTGTCAAAGACATAATAATGAATAACAGCCATAATGTGTTTGAAATGTGCTGTCATAGCAGAGCCAAGGATGAATTACGTGGGAGCAAGTGTACTGAAGGGAATTTAAGTCCACTTCAAAAACTCACTGCAAATGAAACTTTAATTAGTTTGTGCATAAGCCTGGCAAAATCTCAGCATGGAGTTACATCATTTCCAGGAGCCTTAACTACAGCCAGAAGTGAGAATCCATCTCAGGGCTTAAGTCCTGGAGGAACGGCAGGTGAAACTCAACACACAGTGACATGTTCAGTGCCTGGATCTAATACCTGGAAATTAACGCTGAGCAGCAGCTGGATTCTGGGTTCAAACTCACAACTTTTGAGCAATCCAGACACACACATACATCCCTGGCTTTCTGAAGTGTTTGTGATAAATCCAGGGCTTCACCCAAGACCTCAGAGAACTAGTATTTGCTGTCACCACACAGGACATCTCTTTCCAGCCTTTCTTCCAGCAATTGCCCTCACTGCCTCTGGAAACTCTGAGTATTTTTCAGCATCTGAGATATTATGAGGTCAAATTTTTCACCATCTGAGATAAGGCCTGAAATTACACTCTGTGCTGAACAGTGCTCCTCTCGTTTGGGGCCTGACAGCCATGAGTGCCTGTAATCACTTAGTTATTGTGCAATGACGAATTGTTCCCTGTTTATGATAAGTCAGACTGTTTGCCTTCCCTTCTTTCCAATCTACCTTCCAACCATGCTGGGAGCTTTAATCTCTTCTCTAACATAAGCCATTGCTTCATCCTTGCTATCCTCTTGTTTATATTTTTATTTATTTTTACTATAACCTTTAACGTACACACTGAGATAAGGTGACCAGAGTTAAGTGTCCTGCCTGTGAATAAACCAAGTATTTTCATAGGACTCCCCACGTAATAGAGAATTTTAAGTTTTTTGTATATTTTACATACTGATTAGGAAATTACCTCAGTGTTTGGCAGCATATTCTCATCTTCTCAGGGTGCGGGAATGTAAGCACCCCAGCTAGGATTGCCTGACATTTTTTTAACCTGTAATAGCAATTTTTCATTCTTTTCTCCTTATTACCATCACAGGAGACAATGGCATCTTCGGTGTCTTAGAGAAGAAAACCCTAATGGTGAGCAAACAGACATGAAAAAGGGAAGGAATATACACAGCACTGCGTAGTACAACATAATATTTCACTATTTTTATTGATCCTTCCCTCATGTATCTGCCATAAAATTCTGCCACCCATTTTCCAAGTAATTTACATATTTTCACAGGCATATAGGATATTTACAGATTCTCACAGTCCTTGCTGCAGAAATTCCTAGTGTCAAAGACTGTAGGATAGACAGTGATTTAAATGTGCAGGGAATTTGTGTATGTGATTTACATTAAAAGCTACACAAATAAACCATCTTCCCATGGGGTGAAAGAATGTACTTAGCAGAATGATAAAATATTTTCATACTTATGTTATGGGAGGAGACAGTTCTTTAAGTGGTGATTCTGACCCCATCGTTTACAAGAAAACATTCCTTGAGTTACTGTCACTGTTAAAATGAAGCTGCCCATGGAGTGAGAAATGGAAATCTGTTTTTCAAAAGCTGTCAGAACCAGATCAGTGGCTGTGGGGTCAACACCCCTTTCAGTCCCTGACATTTTCCGCATTATCTTCACACTGAGGCAGCGCGGATAATTCCTCATCAGGGTTAAGGGGCCGTGGGTGACACCACTCAGGAGCATGGACTCTGTGGGGCTGGAGCCCCAGGGCAGCACAGACCCTGAGGGCTGCCCTGATGGCTTCCACCACCCCACACCAAGATCACAGAACTGTTAAGAGTTGGAAAGGACCTCTGAAGATCACCCAGTCCAAGCCCCTACCAAGGCAGGGTTATGTGGACCAAGTGACACAGGTGAACATGTCCAGGTGGGTTTGGAAGGTCTCCAGAGAGGGAGACTCCACACCCTCTCTGGGCAGCTATCCCAGTGCCCTGCCACCCTCAATATAAAGAAGTTCTTCCTCAGGTTGAGATGGAACTTGTATTTTAATTTATGGACACTGCTCCTCATCCTGTTGCTGAGCACCACCCAAAAGACCTTTGCACCAGCATCTTAGGAGGCATTTTTATGTGTTAACAAGATCCCCTGTCAGTCTTCTTCATGATAACCACAATATGAAGGTATTATTCTCTTAGAGAGTGTCCAAAGGAGGCCACGAGGATAGGGAAGGATGTGGAAGGGAAGCTGTATGAGCTCTATGAGGGCACTTGTTGTGTCCAGCCTGGAAGAGACTGAGAGACCTCATTGTGGTCTTCAAGATCCTCCCGAGGGAGAGCAGAGGGGCAGACACTGCTCTCTTCACTCTCGTGACCACTGAGAGCACCCCAGGGAACGGCACGAAGATGAGTCAGGGGATATTCAGGTTGGATGTCAGGAAAAGGTTTTCAGAAGGTGGTCGGGCACTGGAAAGGCTCCCCAGGGAATGGTCACAGCCCCAAGGCTGCAGAGCTCAAGAAGTGTTCGTACAACGCTCTCAGGCACAGGGTGGGATTATTGGGCTGTCTTGCGCAGGGGTATGGGTTGGACCCGATGATTCTTATGGGTCCCTTCCAGCTCAAGCTCGCCCAAAACTCTGACTTTATGACAATGGCGGCACCGCCTCAGCGCTGAGGGCAGCCCCTCCGCGGGGCGGGTCCCGCTGCGTCATCGCCGCGCGCGGCGGGAGCCCCGCGATGCGGGCCCGGGTGCTGCGCGCCTGGCGCCAGGGCGTGAGGGCGGCGGGGCCGCCATGGCGGGTCCTGTTCTTCGGCACCGACCGCTTCGCCGTGACCGCCCTGCGAGCCCTGCGGGCCGCCGGGTACCGCCCGGGCACGGGGGAGAGGGGTCCGAGGGGAGACGGGGCCCCCAGAGAGGGGCAGAGGAGAACACGGGAGACGGGGAGGGAGGGAGGAGCCTGAGGGTGGACGGGGACGTGAGGAGTGCGGAGCCTGAGCGGACACGGAAGGGGCTGGGGAGGGTGAGAGAGGGCTGGGCACCGAGGGATGGGAGATGAGGGCTCGTGATGAGGCTCAGAGGTTATTGAGGGATGGGGTGGAGTCGCGCGGGAGGGACCGTGGGTTGGGCAGGGAGGATGGCAGAAAAGTGGGGGAAGGAGCCTGAGCGTGTGACAGGGTCCAGGGTCACAGATACTCTGGGGATTGGCACAGGGGCACAGCGAGGGGTGGAGGTGCCCCAGCCCTCACCTCAGTCTCCCTGCACGACGCCTTCAACACCTTGTTCCCCCTCAGGGAGCCCAGCGAGGACTCGCTCGTGTCCCGGCTGGAGGTGGTGACCCTGCCCTCCCGCCTGCCCGGGGACCTGCCCGTGAGGAGCTGTGCCAGGGAGCTCCAGCTGCCTGTGCACGAGTGGCCACACACGGGACCCGTGGGGCAATTTGATGTGGGTGTGGTGGCATCTTTCGGACGCCTTCTAAGCGAGGACCTCATTCTGCAGTTCCCATAGTAAGTGTGTGGACTGCTTCGTTAGCAGAGCTGCACTCTCGTTTTAAGGCAGCATCTGTGATTTGCAGTTGGTGAGGTCAGCTTCCCTGTGTTCATATGCTTAGCCTGAGCCCTGTTGCTGTCATTGTGAAGTTCAGTGTTCTTTGACACATGGGTGTAAATTTATGCAAATATTCAGCAGAATATGTTTGCCTTTATTCCTCATATCTTTCTGTGTTCGCTGAGAAACTGAAGTTTATATAGTGTGACTTTTCCTGCAAGTGCATATTTAAGCCAGTAACACATGAGAAGATATGAGCTGATTGCAGTTCCACTGTAATATATGTTACACTCCATTTGCATATGTTTCAAGTCCCATTCCTATACTAACTTGTGAATATTTCATTCCAGTGGTGTGCTGAATGTCCATCCCAGCTGTCTCCCACGATGGCGTGGTCCTGCACCCATAGTCCACACAGTGCTTCATGGTGATAGGGTGACTGGGGTGACAATTATGGAAATAAGACCAAAAAGGTAGGTTTGGTGTGCTTTGCATTTGACTCACTGTTGCTGTTGCCTCTCAGGACTTTAAATAATCACTACTGAAGTCATCATTTAACTCATTCTACATAACCACATTTTTTTTTAATGTGTGTGTGATTAATTTTAAAGTTTGAAACACTTCAAAATGTTCATCTCACTATATGAGATTTGCCACAGTTACAGTATTTTAATAAGTGTGTAATTTGCACTCCAGGGCTCTTCTTTAATTCTTAACATTATCTCAGGGAACAGACAGAGAGCAGTCACATGGCTTTATCAATAGGCTTGGTATGACAGGACAGAAAAGATCTGGTTTTCAGACTTCAGAGTCATCTGTAACATCCTGTAAGTGGACAGAAGACAAGAAATTGCCTGTCTAGACATGAAAGAGATTAAATGTTTTAGTTTCAGCCCAAACTCTGGCTTAAAAGGCTTGTGAAAATACATTATTTTAGTTACCTTTTCTTTCTTAGATGCTTGTCTAATAACAGATCCTGGGAAAGTGTGAAACAGATTTCATATGAGTATTTCAGGTTGTTTCTTCTGAGATCTCATGTTCTGAACTGTAAATGGTGTGTTCATATCAGTCTCAGCTTGCTGAGGAGTACCTTGCTGCCAAGAGAGATCTGGCATTCTCTTGTGTTGTCTTATGAACCATTTGATAATGTGAAATGACATCTGAAAAATAGTTTTAGAGGGGATAAAAAAGGGTAATTAGTAACTGAGCTAATGTACCGAACGCAGACTTTTGAACTGCTAATTAAGCTTCTCCAGTAAGGTTGTATATTTTCTACCTTGCAGGTTTGATGTAGGTCCAATTATTAAGCAAGAAGAGGTTGCTGTTCCTCCCCACTGTACAGCACAGGAGCTGGAAGGGATGTTGGCAAAGATGGGTGCAAAAATGGTAAAGTCCTGCCAGCTGTGTAATTTCTGGCTGGTACTTTGCTTTTAACATGTACAAACAGAATTCTTACTAATCTTGTTCTGAGCTGGCTTCAAGTTTAGGAGGAAGATGATGTGGAACTTGGTGTTTGTGAGCATTTTGCCTTGCTGAGAGGGGAGGTCAGTGGTCTGTGATCAGGCATCAGTAGCAGTCCTGTGTTTTGCTGTTGTGTTTCTATTCAGTGAAGAACCCAAATCCTGTTTGTGGAGACAGTACAGGTTCTTTCATTTAAATGAATATCTGCTTTTTTATTTTAATAGTCAGCTTTTGTCCTGTTCTGGGATTAATATCAGAGAAGAGATCATCCACAAAAAAATACTTGTGTTTTTTAATTGTGATTCAGTGTGAAGGATGTCTTTACTGTGTCTGTGTGTAGGATACACATCATCTGAATATACTGAGCTAATTTTCTAAAAGCTCGCAGGACAGTTTCACTGCTGAAAAATTAAGTTTTACTTTGTTTATTATCTCTTAAATGTAGCTTGACTAATACTCTGTACAAAATTTAATTTTGCAGCTGTTAGCAGTTTTGAAGAAGTTGCCTGAAAGTTTGAAAAATAAAAAAGAGCAACCAAAAGAAGGAGTAACATTTGGTAGGTACACCTTGTTCTTAATGCGACTTTGTCATTTCAATTTTTTCCTTTATCAGCTAGAAAACTAAAATTTCCTGCCATGCTGGGTTGTATTTTTTTTAAATTCATTTCTCAATATGCTCTCTTCACTGCCTTCTCTGGCTTAAAAAGTCACACAGGAGAAAAATGCTTCAGAATTCTTCAGACTTACTACATTAATGTTTTTTTTTTCTGGTTCCTTGTACAATATCAAAATCACTATTGATGTCACAAAATCTGCGTTTGTTCTTCATGATTGTAATGCAGACAGGGTTACAGCTGTGCTTGTAAGCTTGATACAAGTTTGCAGTGCATAAGGTAAATAAAGGAAACAATTGAGAATAAAAAATAATCCAAATTGAGGTCTTTACAAAGTCTTTTCTCCAGTTCTTGTCTGAAATATCTTGGCTAGATGGCAGCTATTGACCACTATTGGTCAGGAAAAACTGAGGTTAAAATAGGATAAAGTAGTACAGCTGTTTACTATAACATGCAAAGCAAAGTAAGAAATCTTCTAATTTATCTTTTCTCTCTAGCTCCTAAAATCTCTGTATCAAAGAGTTGTATAAAATGGGAAGAGCAAACAGCTGCACAAGTAATTCAACTGCATCGTGCAATAGGAAGTATGGTGAGACTGGATTTTTTGGAACCCTTTTCTGTCCTATAACATGGCTGAGTTTGGTGTAGATATTTTAATTAATCACTAAACATCAGTTATTTTGGCCTCTGTAAACCTTGCATGTGTTCTAAAATCCTGGTAGTTTATCATTAGAGGTAGAATTAATGTGCAGGAGAATTTTCATGGACTTGATTCCAAGTGTGAAATCAGCTCAAAAATTTTATTTTGTTTCCTTAGCTCTGAGATTTTCCCTAATGTATTTGAGAAAGTCTGGAATTCTGCAGTGACATTTCTGCATGGCAGTGAACAGTGCAAACAGCCACAGTGAAGAGCTGTTGTAGCTAATTGCTTAACTCATTTCTGCTTAGGTTAGTGGTTTGAGTTGAGGAGGGGTAAGGAGAACTAAGTCTGATAAGGAAAATCCATCTAGACATACAGCTAAATTTTCCCTTAATGTTATTATCACAGGTATTTTGCCTAAGGAAAAAATTGCCTGGAAATGTGAAAATATTCTCAATGTATCATCTGTTTCTGTTTCCAGTTTCCTTTGCAGACAGTCTGGAAGGGTACTACCGTTAAACTCCTGGATTTTGTGGAAGTGGACAATATCCCTGGTTTTCCTGGTATTTACTCTTAAATTATTAAATTTTTAAACCATTTTCTTTAAGAATCTGAGTGCCATGTGGGCCAAGGTGTATGACTGATCAGGCCTTAGTGAGTGTTCATGGATCAGATATGAAGTAGTGCCAGAGAATGACTGTTCTGATTGTTTGTGTTCATTTGGTTATAAAAAAACACAGAATAAAATAAAATGTTTTTCAGCAAAATAGTGACTCAAGATGGTTACCTTCCTTCAAAGGAACAGAAGTGGTTCAAACATTTTCTGTACTTATTGGCATAAAAATGCAGGATGATCTTTCTTTGCTTTTAGATCAAATACTAAATGACTGTGGCGTTGTTCCTGGTTCAGTACTGTTCCATAAAATGTCCCAAACATTGATAGCTCGCTGCAAGGTAGGCTTTTCCCATTTGTTTTATATTCACTGCCCTAAAGATGAAGTTTTAGTATTTGTGTGGTGCATGACTTTTGTCTTAATTGTCCATTGTTAGTCTCTGTACTAGTTTAGATCAGTACCAGATGTTTTAATACCTTCAACTTTTAATTTCCATTAACTTTGCACATTTGCAAACAAGAATTTGACTTGTAGGCCTGATGACACTGAATAAAATGTATTCTGTAAGCCAGCCTATGGGAGCTAAAGATAGCTTTAAACATGGAAAAAGCTCACTGCCTTTTTTTGTTTGTTTTTATTTTTAGGAAGGCTGGGTTGGAATCAAAACAGTCGTTTTAAAGAAGAAGCTTACAGCAGTTGACTTCTACAATGGATATATGCACTCTTGGTTCCAGCAGAATCCCAGAACAGTTCATCAGGAATGCAGATTTCAAACACTCAAACTTAGCACAGCAAAAAAGACTCTGAAAGAGAGGGGAATATTGGCAAAGGATATAAAGCAATAAATGTATTTTTTAATGTCTGTAAGTTAATAGTAATATAAAATATTTCAAAGCCCACCTGAAACATGCAACTTAATTAAGGGATTTCTTCCCATAGTGTTTGATCTTACTGTCATGTACATGTTTTCTTGGTGGGTTCCTGAAGATACTTCTCTTTCCCCATTAAGGAAGAGAATCTCCATGAGCGCTGTAGATATTTAATAAATCCCTGTTTCCACTATTGAGAAATAAATTTATTTTTATACAACATTTTCAGGGTTTTTTTGAGGACATTACTTTAATCTGGAAATACTAAAATCCAGTGAGCTTTTCTAATGCTCACTGAGCCTTAGACTGTCTAGTTTGATATTCTTGTGGATCCTAAAATTGTCTTTGTATCCCTACATTGAGGTGAATAACTTAGCTGAGAACATAGGAGAATCTTTTCCTGTCTGTGATGATTTTCTTCCTTCTCCTTTCTGTTTTCCTATCCTGGGATATGTCCCATTTAAAATTTTTGTGCCCTCCATCCAGAAAATTTATGTTCTACTGTTTCACTTTCTGATGGGAGAGGTTTTTACCTGATGAGTTGTTAATCTAATCCAAGATTTTCCTCAATCTGTCTTTGCTTAATGGCATATAGAAGGTATATATATGTATATATATTTATATGTTCTTTCATGTCAACCCCAAGACTTGTGATTCTTACACTTTCTTGTCTTAAATAGTGTAGCACTGAGCATAACAGCAAAGCAAAGAGTGGCTGTATCTTAGGAGCTTTTCTAATATTTGCTAACTTTTTCCTGCTTTTTCTGGGTTCTACTGAAGTAAAAGCAAAAAATGTAGAAAAATGTGTCATATCACAAGGATTAAAATGTTTCTGAAGAAGCATCTGTTAAAGCAGCTGCTGCAGTATTTTTCTTCTATTGCCATTAGTCCATCAATTAACTGCCTCTGACAGGTTTTCCAAAACACACGGTCCTCCAAGAAATCCAAGCCTATGAATCAGAGTCAAAAGCTGGGAACAACAGCAAGGTGGAAGGAAGTCAGGCTCCTGTGGAGAATTCCTGTTGTTCCTGACCACAGACTTGGTGCAGTTTGTGCTGCAGAAATTCTAAATCCGGCAGGTTTGCTTCCAAGAAAATGATGTATTTTTGTGTTTTGCTCCCTGCTACTTTTTGCAAGTGAAAGTTGTGGAGTCACTTTTTATTTTTTTCTCTGTCCAGATTAGTCTGTAAATGTTAGTAACCGCTTTATGCCAGTACAAGGGTGGGTGGGTCAGTGAGTTTTTTGTGTGTTTGTGAAGATGGTGGGTGTTTTGGAGCATTTTCTGGGGCTTGCTACCTCACTGTATGGCAAAACCCCACCACCACAATTTAGAGATAATTTTAAGCACTAATGATAAAGAGTTTTGAACTTGAGAGAAGTGTTTTACTTAACTGGGACTGAACAATTTCAATGCTTCAGGATCCAACTTTTCAGATGTTGCAGTTCCCTAGGCACTGGAAAATTAGTTTGTGTTCATTATAACCTGAGCAAAATGAACAGCAAGGCATGACTCCCACAGAAAGAATACAGTGTCAAAAGTTCAGGCAAAAGAGTCCCAGTTAAAAGCTTTTAAGATACCCAAACTGTTAAATCAGCAGCTTCTTCCTAGCAGTGACTTGAGGAAAATTCTTTTAACTCCTTTGTGTTTCTTTCATCCTCAGTTTTAGGTCATGCCCGGTGTGAGAGACCTATTGCTGGCAGACAATAATTATCTGGTTCTCACTAAAGCATAAAGCAACAAGAAAAGTTTCCCTGTGTTTTTGGGAAGTTCGAGGTGGTGTGTGCCCAGAATCCCTGTAGATGGAGCTCGCTGCATCCCTTTTGGGTGAAAACCAAGGACAGCTGGACAGAAGATGGTGAAAATCCGGTACAGAACGCCTTCAGTTAGTTGTTTTATAGTGAATAATGTCTAAACCATATTGCAGCCAGGATCCCATGTACTTGTAACTCAATCTTTTGATCTGTTCAGGGTTTGCTTTAAGAATTCTTTTGCTTTCTGTGTGAGAGGTTATAAAAGGTTAGACTGTTCTGTGTTGTTTAACAGTTGATGTCCTACTCTGAATATGCACAACTTTACCCAAGTCATTTTATGGAGCAAAAGAAGGTAAGATTAATTGAATTTTTTATGAAAAAGGTCTTTGGCATGCTATTTTTGGCATGGTAGAGAAGTTTTAAATGGAATTGGTGTTCCCCAGGCAGCTGTTAGCCAGAATGTCTCTTTGGAAACTTTGCTTTCACCTGGCTCTGCAGGGATTTAACTCAGTAAGTAATGAAAATCTGATTATTTTTGCAGAAGAGACGAAACAAAAATGGGGCATTCACTGATGAGGTGTGGAATAGCATGTCAGGGTTGACTCTGGAACACAGACAGTGATTTGATTCCCAGTACTGCTCATGAGGTTGAGTACAGCTACCCTGGCCACTAGAACAGGATCTTAGCAAAATAAAACAGCTGTCCTCCTCTTAGAGGAGAGAGGGAAAGGAGCAGGTATTCACAGACCCAACATCTACTATGGCTTGATTTAACATCACTGGGACCAAATTACTGGCAGAACTGCAAAATATTTGGGCACCAGAAGGGCTCTGGTGTTGCATAGGCATGATTTCATCATGGATTTCAAATAGTAGAGGGAGTGATATTTCCTAGGATGCTGGTGACTCATTTAGATGCATCTGTTTCATGTTCCACAACCTTACAACTCCCCCTGCTTCCTGGGAAACTTCTTTATTCCTGTTTTCTGAATACATTACAAATAAACAAAAAGAATAAGTGACTAATGGGAGAAGTACTTGAGCCTTTTTATAAAGTTTTTTGCAAAATCCCCCAATAATTTGCTGGTCAAGGCCAGACAAGAATGTCTCCTTTTGTTTATCCTATCTGCTAGCATCCTGATGGCTTCTGGGAAGCAGTAGTTTCCTTTAAAAACAGGAGGGATAGATTACTGGATTTAAATGTGGATTGGAAACTAAGTGACCTTAATGGGAGATGCTTTGCCATTAGCCACAAACCTGCTGATGTTTAGGAGCCAGGTCTCCTTCTTCAGCCTGTTCCTCAAGGTTGGTGGTCCAAAGGCTAAGGGGCCAAGGGAGGAGCTGAGTCCCAGCCTTCCTGCATTCCTCCAGCTGATGGTCTCTGATATGTGGGAGTGTGGGCTAGGTTTCAGGCTGCAGAAAGGACACTGCCATGCACTCATCATAAACACAAGCTGAAGGAATCAGAACTGACATTGAACTGTAGTGTAAAATTTGTGTGAGTAGCAGATGTCAGGACCTTGTTGTAGCTTTGCTCCTATATAAACTTAATGTATTTGGGATAGTGACTCATCAGTAATGGTGAAGTGTTAGCACTGAGCAGTGGCTGTGTCAAGGTTGTTTTCTGTTGGTAGTGCTTAAAGACTCGTGTTTGAGACCTCTGTCTTGCTCTGTGTCCAACACAGTCTGCCAGCAGCCTCCTGGGAGAGCTCAGGGACTCAGTGAGTGCACAGATTAGTTTGTTCCTCCAAGTCAGCGTTAAGCTGCAGAGGGGGGACAGTTTGGGGAAACTTGGACAGCTCCTGGCTGTTCCAGGCTGTAGGGCCGTGACCATTTCAGTGTTGTTAAATACACATCTCTCCCCAGAAGGAAGAGCCCTGCACTCTGTTGTGTGTGACTGGCAAGCCCACATGCAGCACAGAGATCATCAGATCCTGAGTCTGCTTTCATCCATTTCTTGGGTTAGTCTGTAGAAGTCATTTGTGTTACTTCACTCTCAAAGTGATGAAACTAAGTTTGGGATTTGGCTGTCTGTCTGCAGAAGAGGAGGGGAGCAGAGGGAAGAGACATTTCTCTGCACAAGCCAAGAGCTCTGTGGGAAGGTCCAAGCTAATGCTCCCCACTGGCCGCCTTGGCTCCAGCTCCTGCCAAGCCCTTGCAGCAGACTAGACACAAAAGAAAACACACAAAGTCTAAATTCAATGGTATGAAAAGGATGTGCCAGAGTATTCCACAGCTCTTCCTTTTCTGCTTTTCTTTAATAACTGTCAATTTGCATAAAAAAGTGGATTATTAAGGGGTGGTTTTATGTGTTAAAGCATAATTCAGCCTGTCCTGTGTCAGACCTGAGAAACTGTTCTGAAGCTTGTTGAACACTGTTGAAAGATTCCCTATGCTCATGATGGGCTGTAGGCATGGCAGCATAGGCCTAGAACTGGCTTCATATCCATAGGATTAGATTGGGTAGGAGAGGGAAATCCATGCTGGAGCATGTGTTTGAATTCCAGTTTGCATTCAATAGCACTGTCCACCTTTTTATGATCTTTCTTGGTGGTAATTTTGGTGTCAGAGACTTGCTGGCTTGTCTGCACCCCGAAAGTTTATTGGCAGTGTTTGCCTGTAAACATAAGATATCTCTGTGCTGTGAGGTCCTTGATTTCACTCTAGAAAGGGTGTGGGGTTGAAAGGACAATTTAATAGATCACTTGGAGAGGGATCACTGACCCCTTCTGTGGTCAGCTGTACCTTCAGCTAAGAGCAACTTCTTGCCAGCTCCTTATGCTTGCTGCTGCTGAGTGTGGACAGAATCCCATCTTCTCCCTATCTCCACCCAGCACCGCTCTACATTGCCTGGTTTCCTGTCATCCTTAAAGCATGAATTCCCAGCCCTCTTTTCCCTCCATCTTGTGCCACCCTTTAAGTCATCCCTGCCCAGACCTGCTGCTCTGATTCTCCCAGAACCATTGCTGACTCTACACATGTCAACCTGGGGAGAGATTCCCTGACTGCAGCATGCCATGGCCAAACCCTGGAGCTGCAGGAGAGTCAGGCACCCACAAAACCCCTCACCCATATCCAGGATCAGTCTCACACTGATAAAGTTGTGAGCTGTCTATGAACAGAAAGATGAAATCCTGCAGGTTATTCTTTGCTCAGCTCTGCGTGTGGTTTATTTAGTTGGGCATTTCAAACACAAAAGTGACACACGTCGAAGTTACAAAATTACTTTTTTTATTAACCTACCCTATCGTAGAGCTTGGATTTTCTTGTTAAATAATGCAAGAAGCAAGAGAAAACTCTAGCTGTATCTACATGGAGCCTACAAATCCACATGGCTTCTCTGTGCTATTGAGCATATGAGTTCTTAGAAATGCAGCTGCCAGTAGTTTAGCTTGAATATAGTCATTCTAAAACAAGCTAGAAATAAATAAAATACTTACATTTCAAGTACGAAACCTTGCAGTTGAATTCAGTATGAGGAAATCAGTTTATTCCTTTTCATGTTACCAACTACTGTACAGGTACTTGGGCTGGCAAAGTCTGCAGATGCAGAACAGAAGAATGTTTTATGTACATGACTTTATTGAATCATGTGTTTAGTCTTCCCTTTAGGCTATCATGTGAAGCTGTTTAATGTCAGGCAGAAAGAAGAATTTTATGGATGCATTTAATAAGACAAACTCACTACCTCTGCTGGCCACCTATTGTCACCTTATGTCTTTCCTTTCTGGTGGGGAAAAAAAAATGGCACCTTAATTATGTCTCATAAATAATGACACCTACCAGCTTTCAATGACATTATTTAGCAGGTTGGTGTTACTTTCAATTGATATTTAATTGAGCATGAGTGACTTTACCAGTGCTTCTATACAGCTCTAGTAGGTGGGACGTTGACCTATCATCGGGATCTTGGCTTGGTTGTTTCGGCGGCTTGCTGGTGGCCTCCGGTATGCAGGGCTCTGCCCTGGCAGAACCAGGATGGTCTGCTGGCCTGAGTCCCTTGGAGACTGCTGGCCTGAGTCCCTCGGAGACAGCTGGCCTGGGTCCCTCAGAGACTGCTGGCCTGGGTCCCTCAGAGACTGCTGGCCCAAGTTCCTCTGAGACTGCTGGCCCAAGTTCCTCTGAGACTGGAAGATGCTTTGCTCTGTTGTGCTCCTCTCCGAACAGGTGAACGTCAACCCAACACCAACGTCGCTCTTCATGGTTCTGGACGTGCCATCAGATGTGCCGTCGAAACACCTGCCCAGAGCGATTTCTTTGGCAATCCTCGGGTCTTGGTCAGTGACTGTGTAGATGCCATAGTTGTGTCCCAGTGGGTCAAGAGGTGCTAGCATTGTGTACTCACTGGTGTCATTGTTGGTGGCCATGGGGAGGTGGTTCACCAGGTACTCGTGGAGCATGCTGTTTACGCTCACTCGACGGCAGTTGCCTTGCGGGACCACTTTGACGAGCGTGCGGTCCACACGGTCCTGGTCAAAGAGCATTCCACTGCACTTGAACTCCAGGCAGGCTGCCGACACGTCCCGCTGCTGGGGGTCACGGATGCTGCGCACATCCCTGATGCCATAGAGCTTGCCGATGGTGCGTGGGTGTGTCCCACCCATGTTACGAGATCTTACGTTCACTTCCTGAGGTCCATTTATTTTTACTTTAATGTAGCAGGCTCTAAATTCCATGGGCTTGGGCCACCACGCCAGGTAGTCATCGGTCCAGCTCATGAGGTCATCTTCACTGAAGGGAACAGTATTGTAGTCATACCGGTCTCCTTCTATCCTGTAAAACCTGAAGTGAGCAGCACTGTGTGGAGCTTCCTCACATTCACTGAGGTTTTCATAGGCATAAATAGGGCCATTGTTCTCTTCTGGGGAATTAGGGCTTGGCTTGGCCATGTTAATGCTAAATGCTGTTTTCTTGATGTTGGAGTCCTCGTGGTCTGTCCTCCTGTAGTTGAGCTTGTTGAGGTATGGCTGTGGGACCCCAATAGCAGCAGGGTTGAGTTTGGGAGCAGAGGGCACAGCTTCGAGCTCTTCACCCCCCATGCTTGCCAAGATATAAGCTCCGTAGGCTTCAGGGTTTTGCTCATCACAGAAGGCAGGCACACAGGCACCATTGGGACCAGTGACTACGCTGTCAAAACGGCCCCATGCTCTGGGGTTGGAGGAGAACCCTGGTTCTGGCTCCATGTTTATAATAGAAATCACAACCCCTTGGATCTGCTCGCTTTGCAAAAATCTCTCACTTCTGTAGGCTCGGACTTTGACGTAGCACCGTCTGCTCTCGGGGACATCCAGGTTAAAAAGACGCCTCTCTTTGATCTCCATGTTCCCAACCAAAAAGGTTCTCTCCTCCCTTTTGCGCCTTGTGCTTTTCTCAATGTTGAAGTCCCCTTCTTCCTCCCATAAGCCTGTCTCTGGGTTCAGGGACCAAAGCTTCATCTCTTGCACATGCTCTGTCATCTTGACCTGAGCAGCATCCAAATGAACCTTCACCTTTTCTGCATTGAGGGACTCGGTGCCCTGTTCATTTGTGAAGTCCACTGAAAACATGCCGTATGTGCGGAGCGGAAATACATCTCCTTCCTCATCTACAAAGTTCAGGTCACTTTGTGTCACAGGGGCTGTGGAGATGTTTCTTGGGTCCAGAAATGTCACACTGGCTTTCACTTTGCCACTGTAAACCTCTCCATTTTTCCTATAAAATGCATTCGGAGGAATTTCTAATTCAGCAATTGGATCATCTTCTTCCATTTCCCCCAAAGAAATCACGTTAGTTTCGGTGGATTCCAGTGTAACAGGGGCTTTCTTTCTTAGTAGCTTGATCTCATGAAATACAGCACCTCCATTTTCCTTGAAGGGCAGAACCTTTGTTGTGTTCACAAACTTCTGCAGCCGGTCCACAAAAGTTAGAACCAGTCTCTCCATATCTGCTGGGACGTGGATGGAGAAGGTTCCCTTGTAGCCAGTCATACTCACTCTCTTGTTGCCCATGTAGATGTGGCCAAACCTCAGTGGCTCACCATTATCTGCTGCTGTGGCTCTGCCTCGAACCATTATTTTGGTCTCGGTGCATACTTTGCAACCGCATTCAACGATGACTTTAGTGGGGAGCGTGTAGCCATCACAGGAGATGTCCCTGGTTTCCATCTTGGATACCCCACAGCAGTAGGAGACATTGTCCTTACACCGAAGTCCCTTATCCAGCTTCCCCGCACAGGTCTTTGCTGGGCACTTGCCCACATCATAATAGAAGGAGTTTGTTGCTTTTTGGAAGCAATCGTGAGGAAGTCGGATGAGGTGGCTTTGAGGTTGGGAGTCACAGGCTGCCTCTTTTGTTCCTGTTGAATAGGATTTCTTAATGAGCAGCATGAAATAATTGTACAGTCATTGCTATGTTGTCTGAAACCTCAGAGCTCCTAATCATTGCTCCTGAACATCGCTTCTAAAAGCAGTGAGGTTTTTTCAGGATTTTGGTGAGCTGATTAACTCATTTCAGTGAAGCAAGTAGCTCAGCTTTAGCTTTAGGACCCTGATGAAGAGCTGTTTGCAGGATCCTCTCTGCTCCTGCTTATCCACTATGGTCATCCAGCTCACCCTCAGCTAGATGCTCTGCTGCTGCTTGGTTTTTTGACTATAGCAAGACTAGAATATATCCCAAGACTTTAAAAACAGCCCTAAACAAGCAGAAATATTCCACTGTCAGGCAGCAAGTACAGTGAAAAATCTCCTGACAGCAGCAGGTTGAGGTTGATAGGCCACCTGCAATCCAGAGCTCTGGTTTGTAGGGAGCATCTGGTTCATAACCAGCTCACTCAAGCTTATCTGCAAACAGATGAATGATATAAACCTCAAGTATTTTTCCTGTGACGTTTCTTTACCAGATGTACCACAGTTTCTGGTTCCTGCACACCAACACCTCCCCAGCTGCTTGGAGAACATCAGGCACATTTTCTCTTACCTATGACAGCCAGCTTGGCAACTTGAGACTTTGCTGACCCTCCAGCACTGCTGGCCTTGCAGAAATACTCTCCTGACTGTTCTCTCTTCAGGTTCTTCAGAATAAGGTTGTTTTTATATTTGTACAAGGAGGGATCCAGCAGTGAGCCATTGTGGTACCTGCCAGGAACAGTTAAGGGGACAGAGATTGACCATCTGTCTGGAGCACAGCAATGGCTTAATCCTGCGTCCTACTATGTGGATTTTGCCAGATTTCCTGCCTCAGTTTCCCTGAGGTTTTAGTATGTCTAGGAGGCATCACCTAAAAATATTTCCCCTAGTCCTGGCAGTGATGTGTCTGCTGGACAGCTGGCAGGCAGGCAGAATTGCCAGTTGTGTCTGATGAGGTTTTTAAACTCTTTTCTTTGTGTGTTTTTCCAGTGAATCCCTCAGCAGATGACATTGCTGTGCCATCATGAGGAAGCCATCACTTGCAGCCATCAGTTCTCAGCACATTTAACTGTTTTATAGCTAAACCTCCCCATTTATGGAGATGGTAAGGAGATAAAACTGGCATCCATGGGACAGCTAAGATTTCTGGCAGATCAAATTCAAGATCCTTACCAGAGGTAGCGGTCGGGAGCTGGGCTCCCTCGAGCGTCGCAGCAGAGTGACACACTCTGTCCCACTCTCCTGGCTTTGTCCTCAGGGCTCCTGAAAACGTAGGGCTTTCCTGCAGGGGAAGGAAAAGGCCATCTCATTACTTTTCCTCTCATAAGACCACAAGTCTCATAAGTTTATTTGTGATGCCTGCATGAAGCTTCCTGCATTCCCCCTCTTTGGGGCTACCTGATCGATGCAGCTGCACTTGAATTGCCAGGTTTCTTCGGTTGCTCTCGGGCACGGTGACAGTTGCTG
Organism: Poecile atricapillus; assembly: GCF_030490865.1. Lineage (NCBI taxonomy): Eukaryota > Metazoa > Chordata > Aves > Passeriformes > Paridae > Poecile > Poecile atricapillus. The sequence continues at coordinate 2,719,461 of NC_081259.1, read as the reverse complement.
TTGCATATTTGGCTTTCTTTATTTTAAGGGTGTTTTTCCCATCAGGACAAATCCCTGGGATCCTAAACATGCCTCTGTTATCAGCCATTGTCAACAGCTTGAGTTTCTTGGCTTGCAGGTAGACCCGGGCATCAGCAGCAGGTGACCCATCCTCGAGAGACACCTTCCCATGCAGGGTGGCATCCTCACACATGCAGGTGTCACAGTCAGCGTTGACACGGCCCATGGGGCAGGTGATGTTGCAGGCTGGGGGAGAAGCAGATAGGTCAAAAACCAGCCCCAATTCCCCACAACACTCACAGCACGTTCTTACATCTGCTTTTAATTTAGATGCAATAAGGCATATAGTGCATAAGGAGTAAATTGTATCCAAAACATATTTTTCATGATTATCCACAGCTGTGCATTAGAAAGGCAGGGACAATGTCATTTTGAACCTGACAATTAGTAGAAATCAGCCACATGGATATAATTACAGCTAGGAACTGTTATTTACCTTCCCCAAAGGGCTGAATTTCAGGGAAATTTGAATCCAGATCAGCATGTGAGCTCTTAGCTCAACCCTGGCAAAACTACAAATTCAATGTCATAAACTTTCTAGGTTTCTGTTACTAGTGCATACCCAGAAGTTGTGATTTTGGTCTATTCCAAAAGCTGTCTGCCCTTATTCAATGGTATCCTGGCTTGGGCAAGATGTGAGGTAGTTGCCAAGTGAACATTACCTGATGGGTTTAAAATTTGTGCTCACAAATATGATTCTGTTCTCATTTACCTGTGATTTATCCTAAACAATAATCTATCTTTTCCCAAGGCTCAGGTCATTCCTTTTACAATCACCATGCATTCCTGTATAGGAGCTGTGTGATATTTCAAAGACAGAAATAAATGTAAGAAATCAGGGAAAACCTGAAACCACTTTTCTGCACAAAACATGTTTTCAGAACTTTTTCAGAATTATTTGGTTAAAAGGGGATTATAAGAATAATATAATTAATTACAAGCCCCTTCAGCAGGGACTATGGCAATTTGATATTCCCAAATCATCTCTTTCCTGGAGGTTGCATGGACACAGCTGTCTGGAGGCACTGACTCCACCTTGAGAGCTGCTGTTATAACAAGATTAACGAGATTTTTTTTTCTATATCCCCAAGCTATTGTGAATCCCTGTTATCTTTGTGTTTGGCTATAAACTCTCCCTGCTCTGCTCTTTGTACTCTCCAGCCCTACTCAGGAATCACTAAATCCTGTCAAAGAAGAGAAAGATGGTAAAATGACAGCAGAGTACAACACCTGGACAGTGGTGAGACAGCAACATCCTCCCCTACCCGTAAGTGAGGTTATAGGAGCACCTGAGCAAACATGTCCAATGCAGAGCCGCCCTTCCTCTGTTGCTTCATTACAGTGCACGCCCCAGAGGCGCTCAGCTAGGCAGGATCTGGTACGCTTCTGCACCCCGGTTTGGCCACACTTTGCTGAGCACTCGCTCCATTTCGACCATGGAGACAAAAACCTTTTTGAATCTTGAGCCAGTGGACCTTGAATAACATCAGTGGTGCGTTACTGAGAGGCACATTACACAGACAGCTGCCCAAAAACAGGCAGTTGGGTTTTAGCAGCTTCTATAGAGCTCAGACTATACATTTGGATATTACACACCACGTGGATTAAACAAACTCAAAGCATGTTTAGGGAGCTGGGAATTAAAGCATGAGAAGGCATCTGTAGGCTTCTGACTTAATTCCCCATAGGCTTCCAAATTCAGGATGATTAAGATAAACCCAAGGGGAGCAAAGTGCAGGCAGCTCATGCTTAGTGTTGAATAACTTTGGCTCAAGGAAATCAAACACACATTCTCATTTAAATGTTGTTTGAGGGGCAACACTTGTCTGTTTCAGATGTCATTAAATAGTTTAAAAAAAAAGTAAAATGGTTAAATAGTTACAAAAAAAAGGGTAAAATTGTTGGTATGATCATGTTGAATGTCTTTAACCAAATTTCAACATATGTTTTCTATAGGGGCAGCATGTGTCCTATTGTGAACACCACTTTTACTGAGTGCAAACCAGAAGCTTGAGATGCTACCGAGCAGGGTGAGCATGTCAGGAGCCAGCTGATGGGTAAAACAGAGAAAATTTGCAAAACACATTGAGAGTTTAATATGAGGTTAGATTTTGAAAGGATTTTCTTTAACCAGGCTACTAGATGTTATTAATTTAAGCTGCTTTAAATGGATGAGATTCACTCCAAGTCTGTGGTTTGGGCTTTTTTTAAAATGAGAGTGTTTTAATAATGTTTATGAGGATCTGCTAGTGACTAAAGTTTCTAAAAATGAAGTTTCTTGGAGATGTGTGCTATGTCATCTCCTGTACCTATTCTTCCACCCAATTTGTAATAGAGCAGGTTAATTTTTTTCCTAGAAAGGCAGACAGACACAGGGCTGGACTGTTCAAATTGTGAATGGGTGGTTGAAAACAATCCTGGCTTATAAAAGCAGGTGGGTAGAAAAGTCTGTTTAAATCAGAACAGATATGGGAGCTTCATGTCTGGCTTGAGGTAATTGCTTGGCTTAGATGGGCAAGGTTTTAATCTGTTGGCACGACATCTCTAGTTCAGCATCCCAAGTAGTGGGATCCATGACTTACTAGTTAGCAATTTGAGGCTTGCAGGAAGAGGTGGGCTTGGGGATGTGGTCATATCCTGTGGATAAATTCCTATTTTTGCTTGCTCCAAGCAAAAATTTAATGTGCAACAGATTAAAGTGGGATCTCAGCAAGATCCTAAGCTTGTTTGGGATCAGCTGCTTTAATCTACAGGGCTGGTGATGATAGGAAATGAGCAGGAGAATCCTGTGGAGGAAAAATGGCGTTATATAGCTCTGGGTAGCGTTTTGACAGGAGGAAAAGCAGAAAGTGGAGGATGAGGTAGAAGCTGAAGGGTCAAGCATTGGTGGGGACATAGGAAGGGACAGGACTGGCCCAGGGCAATGGCCAGCAGGAACATACTGCGTCTGACGTAGGTGAAGGTTGGGTCTCCACGGCGAGAGCTGCTCCTCGTACCTGTGGGCAGAGGGATGATTCAGGCAGGGTTTGCCAGCCAGGGAACCAGCCCCAGCATCACTGCCTTGTGCTATCCACTTTGAGAGGAAAACTATTTTACTGTTAGTTTTCAAAAAAATACCTCTCAGCAAGTGGAGGGGACCTCTCAGTGTCCGTGGGTTTGGTGCTTTGATTCTTCCCAGTGGCTAAGAGAGCTGCTGGGAGCTGGGCAAAAGACTGGGAAAATCCCCAAGTCCTTTGGCATGGCCAACCCTTTCAGTGCCTGCTGGAATTTAAATTGTGAGCCCTGGACAGTAAAGATGAGAGGTCAGGGCATCTCCCCGGGATTAATGAGCAGAGTGGGCTCTGCAGGTAATTAATCCCCCACAGGCTTTGATTCTAAAGGAATGGTGTCACAAACTGCCCAGGGTGTGGGGACAGGCTGGGCAGGGTAAAGGCAGGTCAGAGCATGTTCTGGCCCATCCCTGGGCTCTTCTCACCCCCCCAGCCTGCGCGTGCCTCCCACAGGGGCTGGGGCTGTGGTCACACATTGACCTTCCCTTTTCCAGGAGAGGAGCCAACAGCGTGTGTCAATGATAGCCAAAACCCTACAGGAGGTTGTGAATGATTAACATTTATTCCATTGCCTAAATCATAGAATGATTCTAACCCTAAATGTCCTCTTCTACTCAAATAATACTGATTAGTTGTAATTTGTTGGGAAAATTGTCCAGCAAGGAAAATCCACCCAAAGTGGGAATTAACTTACTCTCCAAGCTGAGCATTACCAGCGGGCTGAAGGTTCTCTGTCCTATCTGGACCCTGCTGAGGGCTGGTTTCAGAATCCTTTGTCCTGAGGGTCAATAAAGAAAGAATAAATTAGATTCAAGGAATTGGGCATCCTTAGGCTCAATATTACAGCTTTCTCATTGGACTGTGGCTGGTTAGAGCTCCTGTAGGATGCAGCACAGGAGATGCCAAGAGAAGGACATAATGGAGATATCCCACAGCATCTCTGCAGCTCAGGTATGATACGAATTTTCTATTTCCCTTAGCATAGAAGAAAAACTTGTTTTGTACTTGTTGTTTCTATGGGACAAGAACTGGTTTCTGAACTTGTTATCCACCTGAGTGCTCGATAGGAGCTGATGGCCATGGCTGGTTCCTAGGGTGCTTGCTGGGACTGGTCCCATACAAACTGAGCAGCTGAGCCCCAGCACCAGCTCTCCCCTGTGGGTGCAGACTGGACACTATGGGGTCTCATGGGACAGCAGGCAGGGATGGTCCCAGCATGGCCCGTGAGCTGGGGAGCTCATCCCTGGTCAACCAGAGGCTCACTGTCTCACAGACTGGCTTTGCTCATCTGGCTGGATGGGAGCCAGTCCTTGTGTGGAAGTTGTCTGGCTGGGCAAACGCCGCAGTGACCCAGACCAGCACCCAGCATCAGTGTCGGGCTGTGTCTGCTGGCTCAGCGGCTGCCGACAGACGTGCCTGCACTGGCATGGGCAGGGGACAGCACAGTGACTGGAATAGAGATGTTTAACCTTCACCTAAAACAGATGTGGCTCCCAAGAGGAGGAGGAGGAGGAGGATCCAGCCTTTCATGGTGACCATCGTTTTCTCCAGAGGTGACCAGGAGTGGAGTTTCCTGGAGTTTCCGCAGCTGTCCCACGCCTTCCCCAGTCCTGCAGAGACAAGCCTGACCTTGTTGAAGCTCACCCAGGTCCTGCTTCTCTTCTTTGGGGAGCTTCTCCCAGGCTGAACCACTCCAAAACATGCCACAGGGCCACTTATACCCCCTGCTCACCCACCCCCAGCAGCTCTTCATTTACTTCCACAGTGAGGAGCAGCAGGGGCTCCACATCTGTGCTCACATCCCCCCTGCTTCTCACCATCACATCTGAGCCCAAATCTATTCTGCAGAGCACTGCTTTGTAACAGCATCTCCTTAACATGCCTTGGAACAGCCTGAATACTTCTGCAGGGACCTCTCACAGCCCACGCAGCTCTGCAGACTCCCTGGCACCCAGCTCTGCTCCCCACAGGAGCAGGGACAGCCCCATGCCTCCATCCTTCTGCCTGCAAACTGGGCATAGTGTGAGGATAGCATCTTATCCCAGTACATCCCAGAGAGTGAGGAGGGAAGGCTCCTGAGCACCTCTGAAAGCAGAAAACCCCATTCACAAGCCAAGTCTTTACTGCAAATGTAGCAAGAAGCTCAATATTTTCCTTTTCCTACAGGCACAGATGTGGGACTGAGGTTTTGTGTCAGTATTCACCAGCTCAGCCACTTCAGATTTTGTTTTCAGTGAGTCCCTTTGCCCTAGAGCATCAAGCATTTGAGTATTTAATTTCTGAATGTACCTGTGGAGCTGGTGTTATCCCTAATGACAACAGCTGGAATTCCAGGTGCTTTATTTTATGGACCCAAAATTAATGAACTGGGAGGAGGGGAGAATATTGCCCCAGCCATTTGGTGCCTCAGTTTACCCATAAAATGGGGCTGACAAAGAGCAGCCAGTGGTGAGAACACTGTTATTTGTAAGTGGTACTAACCATCCCCTCTGAGACTGGGGAATGTGGGACTAGGAAATACTTTGATTATGGCTCAACAAATCCCAGTCAAGCAAAAATAACAAGCAACACATGAGCGGTGTTTTGTGGGCTTACGGTGGGGTTGTGAACTTGCAGTCAGACAATAACCAGGAAAAAATTATTCCTGTTTCCCACTTGGCGACTATTTTTGGAGCTGACTGCAACTTGTTCAGCACTGGGTTTGCGATTGGGATATATCCCTCTGTACCCAGACACACGGTGCTAGAAAAGGGGGATTCAAGCAGCCAGATCTTGGCAGCAGGGAAGGTTTGGAGCTGCCTGTGTCCCCTGTCTGGCAGGGGAAGGAAGCCACCGCCGGAGATGAAACAGCCCCACGTAAGCAAAGCCCCCCAAAACCCCGCTCCAGCTCTCCCAGTAACCCTTTCCCAAGCCCATTAGCTGGGACAAGAAAGGGAGGAGCGGGACGCAGGGAACTGCATCCCCATCGGCGTTTTTCAGCCTCTGTGCCGTCATCTGCCCGTTAATTAATTTCCACCTCACCTTCAATCGCAGCCGCTCTTAATTACACCGCCTTAGCGCAACAGAATTCTATAACCACTATCTACTACAGAAGGAAAAACAGCATGATTGGGTTGGGTTTTTTTCTCTTACCTAAAAAGCCATAAAAACCCCACTTAAGGAGAGTCCCGTCTTCTCGCCACGGAGCCGCCAAGCGAGCTGAGATCCGCGGGCGAGACTGGGGCTTGTCAGCTGCGGGTTCAGGGATTTGCAGGCGGTTGGGAAGGAGAGAGAGCTGCAGCTTACCGAAACCTCCCCTGCGCCGAGCGGAGCCGGGCTGTGTGCGAGCCTCCCGCCGCCGAGGCGGCGAGGTCGCTTATATAGCCCGGCGTGTAGCTTAGGGGATGGCAGCGAGCCACCGGCCGCAAGCACAAACAGATCGGACGCGCGAGGAAACCGCAGCCTGAATAATCCCTTAATAAGATGATGGTAAACAGAAACCTGTGGCGATGCCACGGCGTGGCGGCTGCTGCTGCTGCTGCTGGGACAGGGCACGGTGTGGGTACCACGTCCTGGTGTGGGCACTGCATCCCAGCACAGCACCGTCACTGTTTGGGGTTTACCCGGGGTCTGGATCTGAAATAGACGCTGCTGAGTGTTGAAGGTGGAGATACAGCGAACAGGCAGTGAGTTTTGGGGATGCTTTTTTGGCTTTACCCGGTCTGGGACAAACATGGTGCCCACCCAGCAGTGCACGTGGATTTGCCCCATTTTGCAGGTGTGGGGTATGGCTCAGCTGGGCACTGTTCCCTGCACTGCCTGCCCACCTTTGCCCCTGTGCTGGCTCTGGCAGGGGTCAAATGAGGATGCTGTGGGAATGTGAGGATGTGGGACAAAGCCAGTGGGATTGAACAACTGGGGTAGCACAGAGCTGCAGAGGCAGGACCATCCTTAAATAAATGTGACTGCATCTCAAGCCATGGGGCAATCTAGCGATGACTCCTAACCAGAGTTGCCTGCTTGCCCCAGTCTGGTTTCAGCCTTCCAGACTTTTCCTCCCTTTGCAGCCACATTTTTCTCATGTAACTTGTGGCAGCTGATCTGTGGACACAGGGTTCCTGGGTGTTTACAAAGCATGTGGCCTTGTGCGAGTGACTGCTACCCATGCATGCAGCCCTGGAGCCACTGGACTGTGCAGATGGTTGCTGCAGGAATGTGGTGTGAGAGCACATGCTTTATGTGTCTGGAGCAGCCCCCAAAAGAAAGGGATGGGTGTTGGGATGGCCAGTGGGGACCCATGGTGTCCCAGACTGCCTCCTGGTAATCCTTGTCAGCCCTGCTGCCGGAGGGAGTGGTGCAGGAGGAGCACAGATCAAGATGTCACATAAAAAATAATCAGCAGTGAGCTACACTGGCTCCTGTTTATGTTTACAAGGGAAAAGGAAAAAACACCTGAGATGTGCCAAAAAATGGCAGAATGTTTATCTGGTGGGCAAGGAGTGCCCAGTGAGCTGGAAGCTCCAGACCTCTGACATAAACATGGATATCATCTCTGTTTCCCCTCTGTGATGAGGATGAGATGTGGGAAAGGTGCTGAGGCAGAGAGCAAGGAGTTCATCTTCCCCGGATGGAACTTACCTCCCACCATGGCTGACCCATGCTAAGCACAGCACTGATTCCTTGGCAAGACATCTCCAGTCCCACCGGCTGCTTGCCCGCATCCTGGCATCAATTTCTATGGGTTGCACTACCGGGAAAAAAAACTGTTTTATTCCTTTTTCTGTTCTGCAAAAGGAATAAAATGTTATTCCTTATGTTATGGAAATGGGATGACAGCTCTAACCCAGTGCGGGTGCAGGCATTTCTGCAGGGGATTTTGCAACCTCCTTAGCACGGCTGTTGTCTCTCTAGCATGTCTCTTTCAAGACAGGCTCTGGAGACATGTGTGTGGCTTCAGGAGCAGGTTTGGGACGTGTGAGTTCATGCAAACCCCAGTTCTCTAGAAAAGTTCATTTGCACAGTCTCTCTTGGCTTGACCATCCCTTGATGCAGCTCTGACATGTGGCTGATTTTGGAGGGAACAGCATGAGAAGAGCCCCAGATGTTCCCAGTGCTGAGCACCACCAGCTCTGGGAGAGGCTTTCCATCTGCCTGGAGGTGAATGATGCCCCAGACCATAGGGTGGAGAGGACAAGTCAGGGACTGCCTCATGACTGGGGTGGTCTGCAGGGCTGTAGTACCTGTGGCCAGTGACAAGGATGCATCCCAGACCAAACTGCTCCTTTCTGCCCATCACCTGTGGCTTCAGCTGCCTAAGGCTGCTGCTTCCCATCAGAAAGCAGCAGATCCACAGTCTCTTGGACTCATTCCCCTCCTGGATTAATGCTGGGGAGCCTACCCAAATCTCATGGTTTTTTTCCATGGTTTCATCACTGATGTGTAATTACAAAGCCATAAGGTATTTATGTGAATGCTGCCATGCTTAGTGCTCCCTCTGACCAGTGCTGAGGCTGGGGCAGTATCAGAGCAGTGTGACAGCAGATGGTGCCAGCAGCATCTCCCTCCCCACACATAATTTTTCTTGCATTCATCTAATAAATCCAGGGGAAAACTGGCTAGTAATGCTCATCCTGGTTCTTCATGTCTCCCACCATTTCTAGTACAGCATGGGCTGAGTGACCATCTCCTAAACCTAACTGCACCATGCCAGGAGGATAACAGGGTTGGAGGGGCTGCTCTCAGGGCTGCAGGTGGAATTCACAGGCTGTGGAGTCTGTGAAATGCTCTGTGGGGCCCATAAATCCCCTTTTGGGCCAAGGCCCTGCCTAATTCCCTGCCGGCTGCCCTCATCCTCCCTCCCTGCGCCCTCTCCACTCCGCCAAAGGGAGCTGACGGTTATTTTCCCCTGCTGCATGTTTCTGGGCTTGCTTCTGTTTACGGAGATGGGAGTTAAAATAACTGATTGATGACTTTGTTCCATCCCAAACACTTTGGGGAAGTTTGTGTGGTTTAGAAGGGAGAGTTGGGAGCTGGGATTTCATTAAGCACTTGGCTTCCAGCACTTCTCCAGCCATGCTCCAGGGGTGGCTAATGTTGTTTTTTAAATCCTGTTTTGCTATCCCAGGAGCCAGAGTGGCGATTTCCATGGTTTGTAGGAGAACTTGGAGATGTGGCAGGACCCTGAGGTTCCCTTTGAGTTCTGAAACACCAGCAAACCTTGTAGCCACTGCAATATTGTTTCACTTAAGCCCTCCTCCACCGCTTCATCAGCACAAAATTGCACTCCAGCTGCCTAAAATCTTTGGAAAAGAGCCAAAAAAATGAATTACTAGAGTTTGTTTTGATTGTGTGGATGAGGATTTACAGGCTGTGACTGGGAGAAAAGGAGTGAGTGGACCTTTTCCCCCTCTGGAAGGATTTGCTTGGGAGCTAAAATTTCTACAGGGGCTCAGTAGTGCTCAGCTCCATAAACATCATTTATGGAACAGATACAAAAGGCAGCACACTGTGGGGATACCAGGACAGCCAGGATCCAGGGAAAGACTGATTTTAGCTCTGGAGCTCAGGAAGCCTTTTTCTGCAGTGGTGAAAGAGCCAGGAGTGAGGAGACAGTGTCTGTGCTGATTGCGGGGTCTGCTCCACAGGGTAGGCCCCCAAATGTTTGCTGGCACCAACACAACACAACTGACTCCTGACATGAAAAAGAGGGTGCCCTCTATTCCATGATTCAATCTGTAAAGGAAAAGGGCTTTTTCTAGTGCTTTTGCAGGCCATGTTTGCTACTGGAGTGCCCAGGGACTGTCAACTTCCACCCTGCTTCACACATACAGACCCACGTACCCTGGGGAGGGATTCACTGGGATATCCTGGATTGCAGAAGGGTCCCTCTGGTATTTCCCTCCTAGGTGCCATGGTCATATATCTGCTGTCTCTCCTTCCCTGTCAGAGCTTGGAGGGGCAGAAACCATGACGCTGTGAGAGCACCAGAAGTGTCTCAATAACAAATCACTTTTTAATTATGTGTCTGAGCTGGGGAAATTAAGATAAGAATTCTGACTCATTTAGAAACTCTCTTCGAGATGGAGAAGGCCATTATTTTCAAGCCCTCCATGAATAATGCATATCCCAGCCTTTTCCTGGAGCATTAACTGCTCAGGGACACTTGCAGGGCAGCATCATGGTGTGGGGAACATCCTGCCCACAGATGTGGCAGGGCCTGAGCTATTGCACAACCTCTGATCAGTGATGTAAAAGCGGTCGCAGGATGGGAACAGGCGTGATGGGAATGTGGCCAGGTCCAGGCCAGGACAGCACCTCAATGGGGACATTTACACTGCAAAGGAAGGGCAGGAGCAGAGCTCCAGCCCACAGTCCAGTGGCTGTTTGCTTTAGCTCTGGACAGGGTTGGATGGACAAAGACCATCCTGTGTCAAAGTCCATGTTGATTTGGGTAATTAATCGCTCCTGAAGAAATCCTTGATTTATTGCTCTTGTTTATGGGTATTGGCTTTGGGCTGGGTTGCACTCCAGGCTGTGCACCCGTGCTGGCACAGGGAGCAGCCTCCCACACATGGGACAGCAATCCCTGGTCTCATCTGTGCCTTTTCTTCCATATTCTTGCTATAAACTAAGTTGAAGTGGGCGGGTTTGCAGCGATTTACACCAGCAAAACATCAGCCAGTTTTTCCTAAAAAACAACAAAATCCTGCCTGATCCATGAGTGTGCAGGGGAGGGCTTGGTTCTTCCAGTTTGTCTTTCTCCTGTTCTGCAGGAATCACACTGGCAGCACATTGGAGAGGTGTAGTGTAAGTCAGACCAGAGGCAACAGTGATGGCAGTGAAAGTGAAGCTTTGAGTTAAAAAATGTTTTTTAGTGTTCAGACAAGCCTATATGTGGAATGGACAGAAAGGTGAAAGAGGGGGAGCCGTGAGGGTGATGGGCACTCCTTGTTGAACCATGTTGAATTCCATGTGGGAATTTCTGTTGGGTTAATTATTGCACTGAGCAATGTGGAGCTGTGCTTGGGCTGGGGTGATCAGGGTTGATCCACCCCCAGGTTTCAGCTCCGAAAGCATTTGCTAGCATCCCCACTGGCAAAAGAGAGCATGGAAATGCCTTCCCTTCCTGGAGTGCCTGTGGTCATGGGGGCGACCGGAGATGTAAAATATCTCACGACCTCATGCACTATGCCAAGGACATGCTTGGAAAAGCCAATCTCTGCTGAGCTAATTCCAGCACTGCTGGGATTCCCCCTGGAATACGTGGCCAGATCAGCTTTCGCTGGAGGGTAAATGTGTGTTTGCTGGGAGCACACCAGGGGGTTTGGTGGGGCCAAGGGTTGCTGAAGAAAGGGCTGGCAGCTCCTGGTGTGAACACCTTTTCCCATCTGAGACAAAAACTGCTGAGAGCAGATTGCAAAGGCAGCGTGGGAGATGAGCACTTCTGCAGAGAAACAGCAGGAGCAGATTGAATGCTGGCTCCCAGAAACACCTCCCTGGGAAGCCAACTCTGGATGGGGGAGATGTCAGCACTGATGCTCATCCTTAGGGATAGCCACTGGGTTCCTACATGCAGTCCAATAGCTTGACTAGAGCAGATTTCTTGTGGGAGGGTAAAAGCAGAGCTGGGGAGCAGAAATTATATCCCTCTGGCTCATTAAACTCAGCATTGATAGTATCTATCCCCACCAAGACACTGATCCTTTCCTAAAAGCATAGAGAAGGATCCTGTGCCTTTATAAAGTTCACCCAGGAGTATCTTTAAGCTTTGAAAACTGCTTGGAAATATGAAGCTCATGGGAAAAAGGTGTCAGGGGAGGTGTTCCCTGCTTTTTGTTCCTGCAAGCCCTGTGTAACTCTGCCAAGGGTCCCACAGGGATGTCAGCTTTCCCCACATCTCACCTCTCCCCGAGTTCTGTAAAGGAGAGCAGCCCTTGAATCTGGCCAATGTTTAGGAAGGAGCATCCAGAAGGAGCACCGAAATATGGCCTTGGGACACACAATCCTATTTGAGAGCTTGGAGGCAGGAGGATATTTGGAGCAACACGATGGACAGGTCCCAGAGGGAATAAAAAAAGCAGAGGATAAAAGAGGGCACAGAAGGCAAAGGCAAGGAGAGCAACTAAACCCTATCCAAAAACAAGGGCAAAATTGTTCACTTCCATGGTTAGTCACAACGAAAACATTGGCATTTCATAATTTCTTCCAGCTTGAGAAAAATACCCCATTAGGGCAGTGAGAGCCCTGACTGGGCCAGTGCGTGCTGAAACTGAAGGGGACCCATGACCCCTCTGCTGACCCTGTGGGTTATTTTCTTCCTTTACTGGGGACTGGGGTCCCAGGTGAAAGTTCCCAAATAATTTCCTCCCCAAATAAATTCCAGCCTGGGCAGGAAAGCAAAGCTGCTGTGGGGAAGCTGAGCTGAGTGGAGCAGTGGTGCACACACCACCAGATTTTATCACTTGGTAGTGAGCAGATGGGGCTCAGCACCAGATCCCACCACGTTTCTTGGGGCTTGACCTCAGGATTTGGTCTGGGGTGATAAATTCCCTCCGCTTTCCCAGTTCAGAGATGAGGAGGGGGTGTTGCTGTAGTTAACATGTCCTGGTGAGAGATGGAGGAAAGACCCTGAGAGCTGCTGCTCTGCTTGGGAAGATGTAAATCTGGGGAACCCCTGGTAATGATGCTCTGGATATCTGAGCTCAGCAGCATCAGGGGCATCAGCCTGGAGTATTAAAAGGTGGGAATTGTAGCAGGTTGAAGCATGTTTTTCCCACTACCCCTGTCCGATGGTGTGATACCCCCCAGAGAGGGCTTTTTATCAGTGAGGTTTTGATATACAAAACTGAATCAGAAACAGAGCATTGTCTCACCGAGAAATGGTCTAAAGGCACAGTTTACCAAGTAATTGAGCCCGGAAGGCAGGACAGATCCCTCCCTCTGCTTTAAACAGGGTTTTTAGGAGGGGGATGGGGTGATCCAGATTATCCCCAGGAGGGGCAGCAATTACCATCCCTCCTTGGCAGGTTCAGCAGAGCGGCCAGGGCCGGCTGAGCAGGCAGAATGGGGTGCTGGTTTATCCCCGGTGATCACTGGGATTTGTGTCTCTGTCTTTTGCTGCAGAGATTTTGGGGAATTTTGGGTGATGCCCTGTTTCAGACCTGTTTGTAACTTACAGCACAGTGGCACCGTGCTAATTTTTATGATGCTGTTATTTAATGAAAAGGCTGAAAACTGGGAGCTTCCCAATCGCTTGACTTGTGAACTTTGGGTAAGAAGAGAAGCTGTTCCAGAGGTGAGCTCATTTCTAACCCCGGGAAATGACTTCATTGATGCTGGTATTTACTCACAAAAACATTGCATGTCAGATGTCCCTGACTAGACTTTCTGTTTCGAGTCCAGTATGAGACAAAAATTTCCTTGGATGAGCTGCTCCTAAGACAATTCAAGGTTTAGAGAAGGAGGAGAAGAATTGCAGGGGAGGTGGGTGGGGGGAAAGAATCAGCATTAAAAACATTCTGAAATCATGAGGTTTTTCTGAATAAAGGCAAGTTTTTGGGCATCCAGTCTGGCTGAAGCACCTGCCTGGGGGGAGGGTGCAGATGATGAGTCCAGCAGAGAAATCACCTATCCTTACCCCCCACAATAACCAGCAGCTGGAGTTCCTCTCAAAAAGCAAAATACAAGTTTTTCTCTTTGGGAAGCCAAGCCCCCAGCAGTGATTTATCAGGATAAACAGCAGGAGGTTCTCTGCCCCATGTTTGCAATAGGTTAATGGAAATTATATCCCACACTGCTCTCCCTGGATGAGATCCCACTATATAGAGGGTGTCCGATGGAAAAACACAACACTTGCATTTTTACTCGAGGTCTGCTCGTGCACAAATTGTCACTGGATTGTATTACCCAGTGTGGTTCCCAATTTCTGTTTTCTCCAGCATCCCGGGATGATCCACATGGATTTGGAGAGATCAGTCCTATCTGGGGACACTGGGGGATGCTCTGTCCCCTCATGACCCAGCACTGGACTGCAGCTCTGGGGATGTACTGGGGCAGCATCCCAAGAGGAGGAGATTTTGGGAAGAGCCAAGCTGGGATGTATGGAAACAAGCCCTGCCTGCCAGCACTGTTTCCTAATCCTGGACACCAAAACCCTCTGATCGTTAAACCAGTGTTCAGAGATTCGGCTGAAGGCTGCCATGCAGACAACATCCAAACTGACCTTTGAGGAGATGAGCAAAAAAAAAAAAAGAAGAGAGAAAACACAAGGGGGTTACTGTGCAAACGCCGGAGAAAAGCAGTAATTTCAACAAGGGACCCCACCCTTAAAATAAGACTTATTGCTAATGCATGCCCAGGACATTTCTGTGTGATGGTATGCTAAAAAAATCCTCTCTGAACAGGGACTGAAGGCTTTGTTGTGGCATGAGCAAGGCTTACAGTTCCCAAGAAAAATCCTGTCCCTCTCTTGCATCATATGGCCAGGGATGGAGAGGACATTTCTAGACAAAAAGGCCATCAGCCAGGACAAAGGACAAACAGGGAATACATTCCTGACTTGCTATTTAATTGCTTTTGTGCAGGTGCAAAGGGCTAAATGAAAAGAAAAATAAGGATGAGTGTGTGGGGCTGAATTAATCTCAGCTTTAAGCAGGAACCTAATGTCAGGAGGAGGTGGCTGCTGGAACAAAAAGGCTTCCACCCAACTTCTATGTAGATTTTGTGCTATTTTTCCCCCTAGGGCTAGGCTCATTCCTAAGGCACTGGTGGGTGATACCCCTGTCAGGTAAGGAGGTGATGGGGACAATCCCATCCTATGTGGCAGGATTGGCTGGTGCTCGCTGGCAATACCAGCAGAATCTGCTTTCCTCTTTCCCCCTGTATGAAAAACACTTTGGATGCAGGACTTGCCCTCTGTGGCTCTGAGCAGGGAATTTCCATCCTGATCCCTTTTGGCAGCCCTATACAGAAGTGATGGAGAGTTTAGGGGATTCTAGAGCAAACATGGTCCACTACCTGCAGCATCTCCTGGGTCTCAGGGGCTGGTCACTCTGCCACACAATATGACTCAAACCCACAGAAATTTAAGAGTCAAATTGGAAAAAGGAAAAATATCTGTTCTGCTTGTGCCCAGGAGGACTCCTGCCAGCATAGCAGCCTCAGAGATGGCGCAACCACCCTCAGAGCTCAGGCATTTCCTCCTGAAATAAGTGGGAGTAGTTTTAATAATGGAAAATCTATTCCAGAAAGGGAATCTCCTCCTCTTGGGGAACAATGCAGAGCCACCACTGCCAGCCTGGGATCTGCAGGGACCTGTATACCACATACTTTTTAATTTAATAGCCTGGAAAATGTGAAGGTCTATCTGCATGTCATTAAAGTCCCAGCAAAGCCCCTGGAAGTGTGTTTGCCAGTGCTGGCCCCAGCACAGCTTGGGGCTGTCCCTCTTTCACCCCCAGAGCTCCTTTGCTGGCCAGAAGAGCAGGATGTCCTCAGTTTCTCTCCCTGCCCTTGCATTGCACATCATATTTTTTAAGCTCTTGTGAGCTCTTTGTCCCTCCCAAGGTCCTTCCCTCTCACTGTTATGCTGTAAGAAATACAGAAAGAACAAGATGGGAACTGATAGACTGCAGGAAAAAAAGCATATTCATTAAAATAGCAAAATGAACCATGTTTCCCCTTATTAATTCTCTCCTTACAGTATTTCCAGTCCAGGCATGTATCTGTGATGCTCCCATGGACCCATGTGGTCCAGGAGCATCTCCGAGGTGTGTGTGCGCGTGTCTGAGAGTCTCTCGGTTGTCTGAGCAACGGGACGTTCATCACTAAACTCCCAGGATAATTAACTCATTTTCCTGTATTTATAGCACACCAGTACAGGGAGTGTTGGCACTTATCCCTGATGGAGCCACATTTGGCCACAACATTTTGAATTTTGGCCATTTCTTGCGTTACGGTGGCTGCCTGAGCCAGGCTGCCCATGGGTGCCTGCCTCGGTGTGCCCTGCTCCTGGTTTGCCAGTGCAGGGGGTGTTTGCAGCAGCATTCCCATCTCCAGATGCCTGCATATGCCTGTGCTAACAGCAGCGTCGCTCCCGGCTTGGCCGCTGGCAAGGGGAAATTTTACTGCTTCAAGGTTTGTTGCAGGGATCTGATGCAAGGAAACATTGGAGCATCCTGACTCAGCACCGCAGCGGTGGGGGACCCGTGGGAAAGACACAGAGTATCTTCTCTCAGCATCAGGGCATGCGTATGCCAGGTATGTTCCCAGCAGCTGCGATAAATCCTGACCTGGACACAGATTTCTTGTTTCTTCCAGACAAGCAATTTGGTACTTATTAGCTGTTTGTTCTCTTTGCTGCTTGTTTGTTGGGTTGGTCTTTGGGGAGGGAGGGGTGAAGGCAGTGAGGGGAAGGGGGCTCAGGGTGCGGGTGGTGGGGCTGGAGGAGGGCGCATTGCTGCAAGGTGTCGGCATCTCCATCCTGCAGTGCTGGGGAGACAGATTTGATCTCTGCTGCTTCTGTTATTTGTACAATGTAAGGAATGTTTTATTTTGGAATCAGCAAACAGGAAGGTGCTTGAAACAGTAGGGGATATGCTGTACCTGCAGCTGGGGCTGTAAACAGCTCATGGCCACAGTATTTGCCCTTAAAACGTGAGTTCTGCTCAGATAAAAGGGCAATGAAATCAAGTGTGGCGACAACCACACTGCTCATCACTCCCCAGCCACCCCCAGCTTAGGGGGTGTTCTACCTTCCTCTCCTCCTCCTGCTTTGCCTCCAGAAGGGAAAGGGACAGAGGTGTAGTGCTGGTGTTTCTTGGGTCCTGGGAAGGGACATCCAGGCTCCTACATGTCACTGTGATCCACTCCCAGGAGCCACTGTCAGACTCTGGACAGTGTGGGATGCCTTTTCTCCCTGCCTGGTCACCCCCAGCTGCTCCTGCCCCTGACCCCAGATCTGGCATTGAAGATGGAGGTGGATCATTAAGGTTTAACACTAATGGGAAGGGCTGTGGGGTTTCTAAAAAGCTGAGCCCTGCTTAAAAACCCCCCTTGAAAGGACGAGTCCTTGAATCAAGCACAGCTGTCCCAGCACAGGCTCAACCAGCTCTGGTATGACCCATTCCCAGCAGGATGCTGGCAGACAGTGACTGGTTCCGTGGTCCTGGCCACCACTCCTGCTTTCCCAGCTGCTCAGCCACCTTGCAAGCAGCTAAAAATATATGTCTGTGTGACCAGTCACTGTAGCAAGGGTGAGCCAGAGAGGGCAGCCAGGCTGGGTCATCGTGGTGGGGAGACACGGTGGCTTCGCAAAATGGGTAACACAGGACGGGACAAGACAGGATGGGACAGACTGCTGCTGGTACCTCCAGTGCAGATCCCACCATCTCCCCACCTGTCCATTTGTTGAAGCTGCAGCACTCTACATAGCCCCTAAGAAGGGATTCACTTTGCTGCTTGCATTTCAGCAGGGGATGAGTGAGGAGCAGCTCCCTACATCTCCCCACTGCCCCACCGTGCAGGAGGACACCAATGTCTCGGCCTCTGAATACCCCCAGTACTGGGTGGAGCCCCAGTTCACCCAAGCAGCGAAGGTCCGTGTGATCATCACAGCCGTCTTCTTCCTGCTAGCAGCAGGCAGCAACGCGGCAGTGCTGGGCAGCCTGCTGAGGAAGAGGAGGAAATCCCATGTGCAGCCTCTGATCCTCAGCCTGGCGCTGGCTGACCTGCTGGTGACAGTGATGGTGATGCCCCTGGATGCGGCATGGAATGTGACAGTGCAGTGGTATGGAGGGGACATCTCCTGCAAGATCCTCAACTTTCTCAAGCTCTTTGCTATGTATGCGGCTGCCCTGGTACTGGTGGTCATCAGCCTGGACCGGCACGCGGCCATCCTCCATCCCTTCTCCCGTGCTCACCACCGCAATGGGATGCTGCTCCGTGCTGCCTGGGCTGGCAGTGTGCTCCTGGCTTTGCCCCAGGTAAAGTTCAGTGCCCTCCCCACAGAGTTTGCCTAAGCTGGGGTGGTTTTGGAGAAGGGCTTCACCAGCCCAACATCTCCAACGAGTCCATCCCAATCCATGGACTCCACCAGCACCAGAATAAGCCATGAATTAGGTGCCCAGAGTCCATTTTCCAGTCCGATGGCAGCAGGGAGGCACTCTCCATGCACAGCCAGCAGCATCTCCAAGATGTGATGCTCTGTTCCAAATCCTCTCTGAGTTATTCTTTGTTCCTTCATTTCAGCTTTTCCTCTTCCACCTGAACACAGTCCCAGGAAGGAATTTCACCCAGTGTGTTACTCATGGAAGCTTCCGAGCGCACTGGGAGGAAACCGTCTACAACATGTTCACCTTCACCACCCTCTACATCACCCCTCTGAGCGTCATGATTGTTTGCTACATCCGGATCCTTTGGGAGATCAGTAAGCAGCTAAAGGTCAATAAAGGTAAGTAGATCCCAGCCCTTTAATGTCCTCCATGACTGAATTTCTCCATCCTGGAATTGTTGTTGGGTCTGTCACAAAATCCTTTGAAAGCTAAAAAGTTTTGCACAAACCAACTAAGAAATTTTGCACAAACTTATTGACCCCAGTCATTGCTGTCTTCTGCTTCCTGTGGGACATGGACCAGATTATGAGATGGTCTTCCCTCTCTGGCAGAAGCAGAGTCATGGATGGTTATGTTGTCTTGGTTTTCCCCTATCTTCAACTATCCTTTTGACTCTCCTTGGCAGGTTTAACAAGAAATCAAAATGACCACATCTCCAAGGCACGAATGAAGACTCTCAAGATGACCATAGTGATTGTTGCCACCTTCATCATCTGCTGGACCCCTTACTATCTCCTGGGCTTGTGGTACTGGTTCCAGCCAGCCATGATCCAGAAGATGCCGGAGTATGTCAACCACAGCTTCTTCCTCTTTGGCTTGCTGCACACCTGCACCGACCCTATCATTTATGGGCTGTACACTCCTTCCTTTCGGGAGGACGTGCAGCTGTGTCTCAGGGGCATTGAAACAGCCATCACCAGGCAAAAGAGACACAAACCCATCTCAGCCTCAGAGAGGAACATCAAGGATGGTGCTGCAAATGGTGGGGTGGCATCAGGAGGCTCCAATGGCACAACTGTCAGCACGGTATGATGAAGACATGTACCCACAAGGGGATGGCAGGCACAGCTTTGGGACTGTTCTGTCCTGTAGGACCATTTTGGAGACTGTCATGATGAGATTCCCTACTCAGCTTTGGTGGGTGAGGGTCTCTGGCCAGTAACTGAGGATGTGTCTCCTGCCTGTACTCAGGGTGAAAAATATCTGGGGGTATTTATGGTCATTCTGCTGTATTCTGGCAGTGCCGTGACAACTAGAAAGAAAAACATCCTTTTTGTACCTGGCACATGGTCCAGCCCTGATTCTGGGATCAAGCTTCTCCACACTTCCAACATCAACCCCTGGGAGGAAATTTACCATCTCCTCTGTGGTCCAGGATCATGTCTCTGAAGTGGCTGGTCTTCAAGTGTCCTCTGCACTCACACCCAGCTGTAGAGCTGCATGGATGGTGTCACCCTGAGCCTGCAAAGGTGTGATCACAGGCTTTTATTCTTTTTTCTTCACTCACTGTAGGAAAAGCCCCCTGGAAATTTCAGATCTCCTGACTCAGAACCTGCCTGTTTCTCCCATGGCTGTGAGACAAGCCCTGGGAAAGATCTAAATATCTGGAGATTGACTAATGCAGGGGCATTCATGCCCATGGTGAGCAGGTAGGAAGTGCTGTGAGGATGGAGGGGCTCAGGTAAGAATGGTGCAAAGAACCACAGTGGGTTCTTCTCTCTTTTGAGAGAACCCACTCAAAAGTGAGTTTTCTTCTCTCTTTTGAGGAGAGCCGGAAGGGAAAACAGTCCCTGCTACTGTTTTCTGGTGTGAAAGGTACAGACAGACACATCATTACACAGCAGCTCTGTGGGATACAGGGCAAACCACGAAAGAGGGTATTTGGGGTAATGAGAACCAGACCTGGCACTGCCCAGCCCCCTAGACCTTTTTGTCCTCATGTCCCAAAGCACAAGCTGGCAGGTTACAGGCCACACACTGGACACATTCGCTTTGCCCTAAGCAGCACCAGCCCCTCGGTTCTGCCCCAGCAGAGCAGGTGCAGCCACACCACAGGTGTTGTCTGAGGTGTCCCAGTGATGGAAGTGATGGGAAGCAGCTGGTAGGTGGAGGGGTCTATCAGCACCTTTAGTGCCAGATGGAGGCAAATGAGGGCTTCTGGAGGGATCAGCTGAGCTGTAGTGAGTAACATGGGTTCTTTGCTTTCTACCATTGCGCTAAAATTTGCTTGTGAAGGCAGAGGTTTCCTCTCTGGGTGTGGGTTGAAGAGATGGGTTTATTCAACTGTGTTGTCCTTTCCAGGTAATTAGAAATAGTGGATTATTTCTTTTTTTTTCATTCTCTGATGTTTGTTATTAAATGTGGGGTTTGCTTTTGAAGAGAAATTTAGTTTTAAGCCAGGTGGGTTGTTGTTTTCTTACTTTAGTTAAACCTTTGGACAGCTCAGGAGCTTTGGACTTGGCAGGAGGCAGTTCCTTAGCTATTTTTGTGGCCGTTGCAGCTTTTGATGAGCATCTGGACTTTATCAGGATGAAAGAGCTTTGCTTTAAAAACAACTCTTTTCTTGCTGTGGTTGCGTGTGTAGGGAGCTGGGAGGTGTCTTCCTCTCAAGAAAATAAATCTCATTTGGGCACTGAGGGGGCTTTTTCTCAACCTGTTTCCAAGAGGTGTTGGCTCCCCATCAGCCAGCAAGGATCTGCACTGGTCTCCCAGTACCCCAGCTAACAAATTATTGTAATTGGAGGGGTGGCAAGTGGTCCTTGCCGGTTGGCTGAGGACACAGGAAGCCACAGTACTCAGGGTGATGCTGAGCTGCACACCCTGGGTATTCAGCCCTTGCCTTTCTGATACTAATTATTATTTATGCTAAACATGTAGCCCAAGGAGAAAAAAAAAAATCAATTAGAACTGCAGGAGCCTAGACCAACTGGTGGGGATTAGCATGAGGCATTTCCAAACTCCAATGAGATGCGTAATCGCAGTTTGGCTTTCCTGGGCTCATTCTGCTCAATGTTAATTACCCAGTGCTAACGGAGCGGGGGTTGGCTGATGCCAGGCTGGCAAAAAAGGGCTTCTTGTAAGGTGATGGGAATGGCTTGCAGTAGGGGAAGCTAATTTATTCATCAGACACTCCTTTGGTCTTTTTGTTTATACTGCTGATGGGAGGCAGACCTTGAAGGTGTGTTGGTTTTCTGGCAAGCCTTGAATAAGCAGGAAAGTGTCTTTAATCTACTGAAAACTGTCTCCATCCACTTTTTGCTGAGTGGGAGAGAACAGATCCAACATTGCTCATGCACATGTCTCCTCTTGCCCAGCAACAGAAGAGCTTAGAGGTCTTCTCTGAGGAGCAAGAAACACTTTTTTCCTTGTGGGAAGGATTCACCACCTTTACACCCCATGGGTACAGTAAAAAGACAAAAGCAGGTTTAGCTTTAGGGGGACTCAGTGATCTTACAATAATTTAGGGTTGGAAAAGATTTCTATGAAGAGTAGGAAAATGGGGATTCTGGCAAGCAGATGTACCTTAGTCCTTAGGGGAAGCATGGCACATTCCTTGGGATTCTTGCAGGCGCTCCAGTGCTGCTCCTTTTGCCCATCTCTTTCATGCCTTCCCTCCTGTTGCTGACGTTCAAAGTGACATCTTGTGGAGCCTGGAGTGTGGGCAAGGTGCCCAAAGTGACAGCTTTCATGAGAGAAGGAAAATGTCACTGGAAGCTTGTGCTGCCGTGCCATGTGCCCACTGCATGCAGGAACGGGGAGCAAGCAGGTGGGCAGCACCTCCTTGGAAAAACTGGGATCAGTCTGGGTTGTGCCAGAGGTGGACCAAAGTCTAGGCCTGGTTTGAATATTCCTGCGTTTCTGACTCTGCTTTTCTTATATTTGCTCACACTTTAGAGAGCACAAGATTTTTGCATCAGTTATTGGGAGCGTGAATCCCCAAGTCTTGCTTTGCACCCCCCGCCCAGGGGTGGTCCTGCTCTCTGTGGTGCTTCCCTTTCTCTCCCCACATTGTCTCAAACCCTTTGTCTCCATCAGCACCTGCCCTTCTCCTCAGCTGGCTCCTGAGCTCTCCATATAAAAATATCTATAAAATAGAGAGAGAAAAATAGTTTTTATATATATTATCTATTTCTGCTTGTTGGAGGAAAATTCTCCCACTTCCTCAAAACCTGCTCATTCCCACCAAGGAAACACCAGTTACCACACTGCTTGCAGTCCCAGCCAGGATCAGATTTGTCTGATTCAGTAACAATTCCTTAATATTCACCACAGCAATATAATGAACATATTAATAAGAGCAGGTAGCTCTGTATTTATAACTCCTCAACCTCACCCTGGGCTGCCTGCTTCAAACACAGCGGCCCTTTGTTTGGGAGGAAATTCTGATTCATTCCCCCTTAGTGTTTTTATAGCACTGTGCATGTTCAAAGAGCCACGCAAGTGGCTTAAGAGGCTAACACAAACCTTGGGTTAATTCATAATACTGTTAGTTACTCAGCACAATACCCGTATTAATCCAGCTGACTGCACCTCGCCACGTTGGGAAACACATGCTGAAATCAGCAGGGAGCTCAGAAAACAAGCGTGGGAGTAGGATATTAAGTATTCTGCCAGGCTGCTAGGTAGGATCTGAGCACCTTAAATGTATTTAAAATATTTTCCCATTGCTGTTGCCTCACTCCGCAGCTGTGGAGCTGAAGCAATGATGAGGCTGTGCCCAGAATCCCTGCAGGCCTGAGCATGAGGGATGGGGCTACAAGCTCTCCAAGGGATACTCCAGACACATCCATCAGGACTCAGCCCCCACCTGCAAACACCTCCTTTTTTTTTTTTGAGTCTATTCAAACTGATCAAAGCGGAAAAAGCTGATTTTTTTTCCCTTTGATACCTGCTGATTTCATTGCAGAGCTGGACTGTGCATGTCTGCCATGAGCCCCCACAATGCTTTCTCTCTGGGGACATAGCCTGGAACTATTATTACTACTTCTGCTTACTCTCAGAAACTTTCCTATGCAAAGAAACCCTAAGAAAAGAGCTTTAAATCCCTGCTGTGTTCTTTTCATCTGGCTCAGGAGCTCCCAGGTTTGTGCCTTTCCCTGCAGGGCCAGCAGCCAGCCAACTGCTGCCTCTTCCTTTTCCAAAGGGCCCCAAATAGCCCATCTGTTCCAAAAGATGGGGTATTTTTTCAGACAAACCAGGCTTTGAACAAAGCAGTACCCTTTAGACATAGCATCAAGTACCTCCAGGTTTTTTGGCTGGCACATTACCTCTCCTAAACTTGTATATTTACATGGCACAACCTTTCCTATAACATGCTGAGAAAGACCAAAAATGGGCAAATATTCCCAGGACCCCCATGCACGTCTAAATCCTCAAGTTTCTGCACTGAAATATCAAGGTGTAAACTATTAAGTAGTTGAACCTGTTGCACAATAAATTATTTGTTTATGTATATTTTAATTGCAAATCTCTGCTACAATTAGCACAGACACTTCTTGAGCTGAGGTGCTGCAGTGTGCTTTGACAGTAAGCATTATTAACGGGCTGTAAAAGGCAATGGGGAATTGGATTATAATGTTCTTGTTTTGCAAGCTGTATGGTGAATAAATAAATTTGTTCTGGCAGCAAAATTAACTGGGATAAATGTGTCTAGCTCCAGTCACCAAGAAGAGGGTTGTTGTAAATGAACTTGTTCTCAGCCTTGAATTAAAAAACCTGATTACCAGGACATTATTTCTGGCAATTAGGTACCAGAACAACATCAGAAAGAGAAGAGATTTTCTTTGAAATATTTAATGAGTAAGGTAGTAATCACAGACTCCTTTGCTGGAAATATGTGATGAGTTGGGTTTTTTTGCGGTTAGGGTTCATTGTGCAATGAAAATCTGTGTTTATCAACTAAAGGCTGGACTGAGAGACTGAACTGTGGCACGTATCTGACTTTTCCTTGCCTAGAATCTCTGGGTCTTCATGGTTATCCCATGCCCAGTCACTAATCAGGGGACAGTGCTTTGCTCCTTTTTCTGTTTCAGGCAGTTGTAGGTTGCTTTGTGACAACAGCAAACACAAATGACAGGGGGGAGAGGAGAGAGCATTGCCCTGTGTATGTTGCATTATTAACTTGCACATGCTATATTCTCTAACAAACCCCCAGTTTGGTAAGAACAATCCTTATTCAGTATTGATGCTGAAAACCCTGAGTTTGTCTAATCTGCACAGAAAGCTAGGATAAGATAGACCACGGCTGAGAACACAAGCCGTGTAGATGTTTGTGCTGTTTTTGCCCAGGATAGAATGAATTTTCCTCATAGCAGTGTAGTAACTATGTTTTGGATTTGTAGTTAGCTGCCAACTGGGATTAAAACACAATAATGTTCTACAAAGGGGAAAAAAACACACTAGAAACCGTTCAAGTTCTTCCATTTGGCGGTTGTTTTATTTCTTGTTGTTTTTTTTTTCCTTACAATCATTATGCTCAAATATAAAAATTCCTGGCCAAAGTTAGTTTTAGAAGTTTAAAAGTAATTCCATCTGCATTGATACATGCCAAACATCACTATATTCAGTTTCTGAAAACATACTGATAAGACTCCCAACAGGTTGCTTTGCCTGACATCCAGAAAAATCCTCCTTTCCAACTTGTGCAAACATACTTCACCTTGACAGAAAGTAAGTTACACCTGAGTGTTTCCATGCTTAGTTTTCATTAATCTTAAATAACCTTTTTTCCATGGACCCTTAACGATTGGCTCATGCTAAGCTGCACCACTGTGATCCTTTTCAGCTGTACTAGGCATCCTCATGAATCCTAGGAACACAGAAATAAGAATAAATGCAGAGATACCATGAGGATTAATAGATTGGTGACACAACTGGAAAGCTCCAGGCACCTTTATTTCCAGAGCTCTGGAATAGATGCAGTGCGCTGCAGATCAGCTATTCTTAAGGCACGTGGTGAAATTAACAGTTTATCATCTCGGGTGGTTCATCTCTCTGAGTCAAACATTCTGTGCCAATAGTAGATGAAGGTTGGTGAGTTGCTGGCCCCTATCACTATCAGCAAGAGCAGGTACAACATCATCATTACGGCAAAACGGTGGGTGTAGAACCAGGATGATTCATTAGAAGGCCTGAAAAGGGAAAAAGGCATGAATTCTGCCAGAGATGCACAAATACCTTGGCAAAAAATATCTCAGGTTTCATTACTTTAAGCCAATCTAATAAGAACAGAAAGTTATTCCACAATCCCTGTATCTAATAAAGCCTGATTTTTACCACATCCCTTTTCCTTAAGTCTCCATGCACAATCCTGTCTTTTCTCCCCATGTTCACACCTCTCCCTGTGGTCTGGAGCTGTAGCTGCCTGGCCTGTAGACATGTGTTGAGTAGCTGAGTGAACACTGCCACGTAGGATAGATAAGGGCAAAGTTAAAACTGAGGCAGTTTTAAGAGATGCACTCACCAGACATCCACTCTCAGTTTCTTGCCACAAACAGATAACTAGACCTCTCAAAGACTCAAAGTGCTTACAGGTCTGGTAAAAAAGCAAATTTAGCTGAGCCTGGGAATGTCCAAGAGCAAGACAGAGGCAACATGATGGTGTAAGACTTATTTCCATAGGAAATGGGCTACAAACAAATTCTGGAAGTGCAGTATATCTTTCTTCATTGTTTTTCAACAATGAGATCCATTTACCCGGCTGCTGTAGCAGCTCATCCCTCTAGACAGCTGAACTCTTACCTCCTATGCTGCTTCTGTGAATACACTAGCAAATATTTAACTCGTAAAAGCTGGTTGTTTGTAACAACAAAGTATTTCTGTGGTACATCTCCCCCTTCACTGTTTTTCACTCTTGCTCTTTTTCTGTCTATTTCTTCTGAATCTGAATTGGGAAAGAAAAAAAAAAGCAGAACTTCAAGTAACTGTAAAAAAAGTAAACAACCAACACCCCCATACACACCCCCCAGAAGAATGGGAATGAGATAACCAAAGATCTAGTCTTGGTATTCCCCTGAAGCCCTCAGCATCCAAGAATAGAGTGAGAAGTTTGCTTGAGGCTATACCACTCCTAGTCATCCTTGGTATGGATGACATTATGACCCAGACCAGGGTGATGAGGAGGTAAGTCTCCCATCCAGTGCTCGAGGAGCCACTGATATTAAGAGGGAAAGAAAAACAACATGAAGGACAGATGTAACTACTACACAGTTATTACTGTAATAGACTCACCTTTCTTCTTCACCTGACACTTTACATCTGGGTGGTCAATGATCTCACAAACAGCCACACAGCTGAGGATAGAGCCCAGCGCACTTCGCTGCCAGCCAAGACCATGAGGGCTGTACAGCAGAGCCAGGCTCAGGTCACTGGTCAGATAGGTGCCTTCACCAAACAGGGATGTCTGAAACAGAGCAGAAGTCTACCCTAAAATCATGTACTGCAAACCTCAAACAACATAGAAGTGTTCTTTCCTTTTAGACTGGCAGTTCTTCTCCTGAAGGTAAATTACGAAAGGCCTTTCTGACCCGTGTTGGGCCTGGTCCATGCACTGTTTTTGTCCTGGCACAACTTCCTTGGGGTGGGGTTGCTACCCTCTCACATCCCTCAAATTAGCTGTTTGGCAGAGCATTTGGTGTGGACAGATTCATGCTTTCCCGGATTTGGAGTTAGTTTGCCAGCATAAGTATCTTACATCAACATGACTGCACTGCTCTTAAAAGGCATTTCATCAATTTATTGAGACTGTCATCATTCAAGTAATCCAAACAAGGCAAGGCTTTGCTTCATTTAAATCCATGCTTTACTAGAAAAGAGGAAAGTACTTTTCAATTTGCCACACTGGCTAAAATTATTACTCCAGTAAGTCCATTGTACCCAGTAAACCATTACTCATCGAGAATGTGGGTAAAAAACATAGTCCAGGTTGACTGGAATTTCAAGCAGGTGCTGTGTCAAAGCTGCCTCACAGCTGACACAAAAAGCCCTTCCACTGAAATCAGAAGAGGTGTAAATCCTATGGGATGTCTCTCTAAACCAGACCATTTTAAGAAAGCTCCACTGGCAAGTAGCACCTGAAACTTTGCTGATCTAAACACAAGGCCAGGCAGAAAATCTCCACTATCCTCCTCCTCTGTAGACAGGCACTTCCCAGCTGCAGGCTGTCAGGACAGGATTTTCAGAGGAATTACACATCCTTATAAAGAAGCAAAGGACAGTCACAATTTGTCATGCTGGTGAAAAGGGTTTCATGCCACTTCCAGTTTTTACCCTCAGGCTGCACTAGAAAAATCCAACACAGCCATCCACAAAAGCCTACACTGAAATGAAAACAGCAGTACAAGATCATCAGAACATTTCATACCCTGAAAGGAATCTGGTCCTATTTTTAAAAAATTGTCTGCAGCTGCAAGTGAGGAAGGGAAGATGGTGTCAATGGCAGGAGCCTCACCCTGTTCAAGTGGCAGTGCAGGCCGTGGTGCAGGATGGAATGGAAGTTCTCCAGGCGGCTCCCATGGAAGGCGTAGATAAGGTCTCGCTCTCCCTTGGTCTCAGCAAATTTGATGTTCATTTGATCACAGTACACAATCTCAAAGAGGTAGTCAGGAGCAGGAACTGCAGCTCCAGACATCCCTGTGAGTTCCTGGATCTTCTCGTACTTAAAACCAGGAAGGAATATCAGTGTTGGTTTATATAGTTAGATTACTCACTGGAAATTCTGCTTCCTGTCCCTTCATACTGTTTAATGCATTCTGATTATGCTTTTCTGAGTTAGAATTCAACACTCTCACAATTCAGAAGGAGTAAATGCACAGTAAAAATCCTGCCAGTTTATTGCTATAGAAGTTAAATCCTAAATCTTCTCTCCAGAAAGAAATCCAAACCTGAATTGTAATTATGAATTAATTTATGATCCAAGGACAATATCACAATTCTACTTTGGTTACTAAGACAATATATTCATCAGCTGATCCTGCAAGAGAAAAAATGATGGAAACAGAAGTCTTTTTCATCTTGCTGCTAATCTCTACAACTATTTTGATCCCTGTTACAGAAGTGCCTCAGTGGCTCTAAACCTTTCCCTTTCTGGGGCAGAAGACAAGAATTGTCTTTCTCAGTGACAAGCAGGACCCAGCTCCAAGACACCCAGATTGGACTCTCTCAGACTAAACCATGTTATGTTAACTGGAGTAGCCAACTACAATCACTGCCCATCATCAACTACTGACAGTGGTAACTATTTCTTCCAACCAGTGTTCCTGAAAATTTTACTTAAAAACACCCCTCTCTATAAACAGAGAAGAATAGATTTATGTTCAACTATTAAGCTCTCACAATAACCAACTTAATTCTGGCTGCAGGAAATATTCTCTGAAGTGCAAGTTTGCCTTAAAAAACAAATTCTAATTAAGATTTTCAGAATTCAGAACTTACCTCCTGTTTCTTATTACTCTGTATCATGAAGACCTTAGATGATAGAATCCAACTAAACAGGTCCCAGGTCCTTTTATCTGTATTTGGAACAGACTCCAGAAGCTCTTTCAGGCTTGGTAGAGCCTTGGTATCTGCAAGCTAACAACAGAGGCATTTAGCACAAGCTCCTTAGTGCCATTGTGATTAAACAGGGACCTCTAGTGAAAAGAAACCAATATTTCAACCCAACAAACTGAAAAACAGATTCTGTTCTTAGATATAGACACTTGTATCCAGTTTGTGGGGAAGTTTGTCAATTGCTCTGAATGCAAAGAGCAGGCAAGTTATAAACAGTGATATTTACCAACAGTATCTGGAGGGTTTGTACAGGAACAATCAGGCACACTCCTGAGAGAAAACAAGCTGTCACAGGGCAGTATGTGCAGTGGCCCTGACATGGGGGTGTTCAGGCCATGTAACATGCAAATCCTTCAATATGAATTTGAATCGAACGTTGGCAAGCTCTCATAACACTTCACAGAACATCAGGAACATTGAGGCTGGAAAACACGTCTGAGATTATTGAATCCAACCATTAATCTAACTTTGCCCAGCCCACCGCTAAACCATGAGCCCAAGTACCACATCTACACGTTTTCTGAACACCTCCAGGGATGGTAATTCTACCACTTCCCTGGGAAGCCTATATTAACGCCTAACCACCTTTTCAGGGTAGAAATGTTCCAGAACACTCAATCTTGAGCAGCTTGAGGCCGCCTCTTCTCATCCTGTCAGTTCACTCACTACCTGTTATCTATCGCTTCTTCACGTGCCCACACCGGATCTGGGCGTTTCCCAGTGTGGGTTTATCGGTCAGAATCCCAAATACTCTTAAACCTGGATTTCTTGACTGGATAAACCCTTCATCCTGCTTTATCCGTGACCCTGTGGCGCCGCTGCCCTCACCTCTGCGGGCAGCCCGTGCTCCCCATGGGCGCCGCGGGCAGCTCCCCCGGGCCGGCCCCGGGCACTCACCAGCCCCTCGAAGTCCTTGGTGTCGCCGCTGGCGTAGCGGCCCGGGAAGGGCCTCAGCGCCGAGTCGCGCTTGTAGCTCTGCAGCGCGGCGGCGAACAGGCTGCACCGCAGGTCGGCGGCCAACGGGTCCCGCCGCGCCGCCTCCCTGGCGCCCGGGGCCGCCTCGCCGGGGCCGGGGCCCGGCGCTGACATGCCCGGCGAGGGCAGCCCAGCGCCGGCCGCTCCGACAAGGCGGCAGCGCCCGCCCCGCCGGCGTCGCCCCTTCCGCCGCCGGGCCGCGGCGTGGCCCCGCCGCCCCGCCCCGCAGCCGCCTCCGCCCGCCCCGCTCCGCGCCGGAGCTGTCGGTCCCTGAGGCGCCGGGAGCGAGGGCGGCCGGCGGTTGTACCCGTTACGTGGGGACGGGGAGGAGGGATGGAGGTCTGGGGGAATGACACCTTCGCCTCGGGTAGAGACCGGAGTCGGTTACAGAGGGCAGTGACATCTTCCCTTCAGGCAGAGACCAGGAGAAGGGTTCAGGTGGCAGTAGTGGCATCTTCCCCTCAGGCAGAGACTGGGAGAAGGTTCGTGGGGAATAGCGCGTTCCCCTCAGGCAGAGACCGGGAGAAGGTTCGTGGGGAATAGCGCCTTCCCCTCAGGCAGAGACCGGGAGAAGGTTCGTGGGGAATAGCGCCTTCCCCTCAGGCAGAGACCGGGAGAAGGTTCGTGGGGAATAGCGCGTTCCCCTCAGGCAGAGATCGGAAGAGGGGTACAAAAGGAAATGGCACCTTTGCCTCAGGTAATGACCTGATGAAGAGTATGAGGAGAGCATGGTGCTTTCCCCTCAGGATGAGACTGAGAGAGGTGCAGTGGGAAAATGGCACCATCCCCTCAGGTGTTGATCAAGAGAAGGGTAGAGCGGGTCATGGCATCTTCCCCTCAGAGGGAGACCAGGAGAGGGATATAGACAGGAATGGCACCTTGTCCTCAGGTAGAGATTGGGAAGAGGGTACAGGGGGAAATGGAAGCTCCTTCAAAGGTAGAGACTCAGAGAGGGATATGGAGGAATGGTGCTTTTGCTTCAGGTGGAAACTGGGAGGCCTGCAAGGTCCAACAGCATCTTCTCAGGTTGTGACCTGGAGGGGGTAAAGGGAACAATTGCATCTTCCTCTCAGAGACTGGAAGGGGTTATGGGTCGTGGGAAAAATGTCACCTTCGCCTCAGGTATAGACCACATCAGGCTCATGGGGCAGGGAGGACAAGGAGAGGGACACAGACAGTGTGCTGGGGTGTTAGTTGCACTGTGGCCATGTCAGATGGCTTGTGCCCCATCCTCTGCCCAGCATCAGGAGGGTCCCAGGCCCCTGCCCTCAACTGCTGGGGCATGGCAGATGCAAACTCCCATCTTGGGCATTGCACTTGTGTGAAACAGCAGATTAACCAGAAGGGTCATCCAAGGTCATGACCAAAGTTGTCCAAGGAGATTGCTTTTTGTGTTAAATTTGGTTTTCTGTAGCTATAATTTTAACAGACTTACTAAAGTAAAAAATATGTAGATGTCATTGCTCCTCAACAATTCCTTTTATCATCCAAATGTATAGTCTTGAGGAAAAATTCAGGTTTTTTTGAGTCATCTCTGCAGGCTGGCATTGCAGGATCAAGGGAGAGGAATTCACTTTTTAGTTGAACCTCTTCATCAGGTTTCATTCCCTATGTTGCTTGAGATTGAGGCTCAGTGTTCCTCCCTGGAATGCTGGTATGGTGTTAGTGCTGTGAAGCATCTTTCCAGTCCCAAAGTGTCTTAGAAATCCCCATCATCAGGGTGGAAGCCTCCTCAGCCCAAATGGTGTTGGTGTCCTGAGTAAAATTTTGGAAATGTATAGCAATATTGGATGTCTTTTAACATCTTTCTTGGTTTCTTCATTCAGGAGTGATATTGCACATATCCATGAAGTAACTGATACAAGCACTGCTCAGAAAAAAATGGTAAGGTCAGTTTTGAATACCTGTTACTGGGCTTTCATCTCATAGCTGGATCTCCAGAGATAGCTGGAGCTGCAGTTTGCAGCCTTCCTGAAAAGGAACACCAGCTGTGTTACATCCTGTCTAAG
Organism: Poecile atricapillus; assembly: GCF_030490865.1. Classification (NCBI taxonomy): domain Eukaryota; kingdom Metazoa; phylum Chordata; class Aves; order Passeriformes; family Paridae; genus Poecile; species Poecile atricapillus. The sequence continues at coordinate 2,687,730 of NC_081259.1, read as the reverse complement.
GGCAAACTGGTATCAAAGCACAAAAAATGGGAACTTAACTCCAAAGTGCAGAATTCCTATTCTTACTCATCCACTTGAATGGCTTAAAGTTTTTAATAATTCTGACTACTTTTAATAATTATGAGGTTTCAAAATTTTGGATAGAACCTGATAGATCATAGCCTAGTTTGCATTAAATTGTAGGATATTTCACAATGATACATATAATTGAATTGAGTTGTAGCTTTGTTTACTTGCTTTTTACTAGTTTATCCCAAAAAAGCACCTTTCCATAACAGCTGCATCAAAAAGGCTGTGATAGGAAACCTCTAGGACAGCACAAATACTTGCTTGGGTCTGACATATTTAATAGCAACATGGAGACAAAATTATTTTAAGGGTGCCTTTTGTTTACATTACCCAATTTAGTGCACAAAATTGTACAAAAAACCTGTACATGTTTTTATCTTTAAAACATTGCCCAGTCTGTGAGAGCTGTGCCATTTTTCAACTCACTTGCTCCAGAGGGTCTCCCACATGCCAGCAGCATGGATGGGTGCCTTAAGAAGAGAACTAGCACCACACAAAGCCTTTTCTCAGGAGTTATGGAAATTACCTAGACTTGAAATGCAGCTGGAGTGATTCCTTTCCATATTTCTATATCCTTGAGAGGATGTATTTTACTTTATCTGATGTGGTGCCTTATTCTGCTGTAAATATCTGATATCTCTGACAGGCTGTTAGCGACATCATTCAGTGATCCAGCTCAGACCATGTTTATTATCTCCCATATTAAATTGTTCTGTGTGGTCCTTTTGAAAAATCAGTCCTTGGCTGTCTAATTGGCTGATTTCATTCACTAATAAATCATTAGATGTAATATTTCTTGGTGCCTGTTAAAGAAGATTAGAAAATGGTAGAGATGTCTCTTTCAATGCGTTTGGGTGGAATTTTACATTCTTATTTTGAGCTTTTGTACTGATATAATTCCAGTGCCCTCATTTAAGATACCAGTTACTGTGTTAGAGGAAAGAGAGGGAATATTGCTCTTGATGTCTGTGGGACAGGTAATGACACTCCATGTAGCCAAAGGTGTTTCTCTTGTTTGGGAATTTCTGCATGTTGTATCTTTCACCTCACAGTATGCCCAGGGCTGTGGTTTTGGAACAGAGCAGGACTGCCAGCCGGGACCCTGCTGTTGGAAGTGGAGTGTCCTGGCATGTGATTAAGGAGTGGGAGTAGGCAATAGTCCCTGAGGAGAAGCTGGAAGAGAAAGACAATGTGGTGAAATGGGAATAGAGAGCTGGAGGGAAAAGGCTTTCCATGGAACTACATCGGTTCTGGGGATGCTGGGCTTCCCGTGCCACCACTTTTTATGTTACTCCAAGAGAGTCAAAATGCAGTGAAGGACCTTCTGTGGCCTTGCGATTGTTTAAAGAAATTAACCCAAAATAGATCTAAAACATCACTGGCACTGTAATAGTTAATGGAGATTCTGAAAGCATTGATCCAAAACTGATGCCTACCTTTGGGATTCCAAATGGATGGTGCTTCCATTACGGCAAGCTCAGCTGCGTTCGGCAATGACAGATACTGATGAGATAACAAGTTTGCTGTATTGATGCTGCCTGAGACTGCTGCCTGCTCTAACTCATTTAACATTGGGCTAAACCCTGTTTTACAAAGCTGCCCCTAAGCCAGAGATGAAGTGCTGAAAGCTTTTTGGGCTGTTTTAGGGGAGGTGCCCCTTGGTGTGCTGGTGATGCTGAACATCAACCACTGTAGACTCAGGCCTGCAAAATGGGGGAGGATAAGCTTGGATAATGTCATCATTCCTTTGGAGGGCAAGCACAATTCCCGTCAGGGCTGGCTACAGAAGATAAAGTTTTCCAGCTTATGCCTTGCAAAAACCCTGAACCCAAACAAAGGTTTCTACTCATCCCTCTCCTGACAGCTCCAAGAGACACTGTGTTGGCAAGGCTCTGCAGTCAGGAGAAATGTGGAACAATTTCTGGTTTAGCTTTGGCTTTGCTGTCTTTTAATTAAGTGCTGTGAGTGTGTGCTGTGGGCTGGAGGCTGAAATTCAAAAGCATCTTTCCAGTCCTCTGGAAAACAACCTGATGAGCAATGCTCAAAGCAATGTGTTGTGCACCTCAGCATTTCTTAGTGACTGCATCTCACATCCCAAGCTTTCTCCCATACCTTTGTACCCCTGCTTTGTGTGCTTTGATACTTACAGGCAGGCAAGACTGGCTGGGGTACTGGCAAGGAGATCTCTTTCGGTTTTCTGAGAAGGGCCCTTCAAATGTGTTTCTCTTTTCCACTTTATTTTCCTGGATAGAAAAGCTATCCTTAGTGATTTGCTGTGATTCAGTGCAGAGATGGTTTTGTAAAAGATACTGAAAGGGTCGTTGCCAGTGCAGGAGTTTGAATAACATAGCTGTGTGGCTTCTTATGAAATTGAAGATCTGATTATTAAACATAGACTGTAATAAAAATAGTTTCTGGTGTTGGCGGATGCATTTCAGCAAAGAAATGTGGCTTAAATGTCATCATTTAATTCCAGTGTGTTTAAAATTGATCTCATGGACCGGAAAAGAGGTTTTTTTTCCCCTTAACTAGGGTCTGTGAAGGAAATTAATACAGGGAAGGGAAAATAGAAATACAATACCACACTCAGTGAAACAAATGCTTATGACTGAGGGCTTCATTCCTTGCTAGCACCACTGGAACAGCCAGCTGTATAAGGTATGTTTTATTATGGAATTAACCTTGACCTAAGGTTCAAAGAGAAAGGTTAGTTTGAAATAAATCAGTAGTATGGTCAGGTCACTTCAAAGAGTCTGAAGCTGAGCTTGAAGATTGCATGCTGTTTATGTGTATCCAGTTGGAATAGAACATATGGTAAAGATAATAGGAGTAAACTATTTATCTCTTCCACCCGCCCCCACTTTGGATTTAACGCCTTTTTGTCCTTTGCATAGATATGCTGCAGGGGATTTTTTTTATCCTGGGATGTTTATTGAAAACAGAAATGTGGAATGAAACAACCTTTTTAAGTCAGCTGGGTAAAGCAGTTTTGCCTTTAACGTTTTTCCAATTGCTCAGATTAAAGTAAACCATTTTGGAAGTAGTCATGAATGTGGTGAATCATATTTCTTTGTCACTTGTCTCAGTGAATTCAGTCTTAGGAAAATCAAAACAAAATGTGCTCAGTTCTGAATTACTGTTGTTCTGATCTAAAAGCAGGATCACATTTAATTGTTACATGTGACTTACATGGATTTAAGAGCTTCCCAAATACCAGATAATTCATGAGACATCCTAGTAAACTGGGTACAAGTATCCCAGCTAGCACAGGGAATGGGAACTGAGGGTTCCCACTGGTTATGCAATGTGTCCAAAGCCACTTGTAAACTGTTGCAAAAATCAGATTTGTCCTCATGGCTGCTTTAGATCCCAACCCTTTTTGATGTGAAGGACCAGAATCCCACCTGGAAATTCCTGAATGACAGTCTGCGGCTTTATCCAGAAGACCAGCCTGTATCTTTTGCTCCCTGTGCAATAAGGGAGTACCAGGGCTTGAAAGGCAGTGTATCCACCAGTCACTTGAGTCCAGGTTCAGCTTTGTGTAGGTCACTGTATAAGGGAAGTAAAAGAACTTTTCACTTCTTCCAAACACATTGGATGGAACCTGGTCTATTGAAAGGTGTTCCTCTCCATGGCAGTGGGGTGGAACAGGGTGATATTTAAGGTTCCTTCCAACCCAAACCATTCTTGGATGGAATGAAAGACAAGGCAGATGCAGTGAGGGGCAGGCAGTTGTCTTAGATGCAGAAGTTCTCCTTGATTGCAGCACTGAATTTCTGTAGTGTGAGCCCAATGCTGTAGTTTTGCAGTGCTTACAGGGAAGCAGTGGGAAGAGCAGTGCTGCTAGATGCTGGGAAGCAGAGGGGATCCTCTGCTGAAATTAAAACCAGCTGCTGAGCCAAGGCATGGTCACTCAGTAATAGTTTTGCTCCACAGATTGGTTTTTCCATAATGTGATACATGCTGTTTGCAGATAGCACATTTCAAGATTTATGATTGCCTGACTTTTCCCATTAATAGGGAAATCTGATAATTGTCCATTTTAAAGTGATTGCTGAACAATAGGAAGGAGTATGCTTGTTGAAAGTAAACATAAAACGAGCTGGATCTATGTAAGGGTGCTGAGCCTTTGATAGATTTTTCCCCTTACAGCAGTCTTTGATCTGCCACACCAGAAAATAAACTCAGTGGGAAACTGGATATGGGATATGGAGCAGTTCACCTCTAGGTCATGGACTCCAAGCCAGGTCAGGAGTGAAGCTCTGGGTCAGTTCTGGCAGGAGCTGGGGGTGGCAGCACCCCTGATGTCTGCACTGCATCTGTGTCATGGCACTGGGGGTCTGTGGGTCTGCAGGGACACCCCTGCAGCAAAGGGGGACCTACTGCTTCTTCCCCACTTCCCAGATAAGAGCTTTGAAGCTTCAACAAGGAGATAAATGATACGGGAATACCCAGGGCAGCGCAGGGGCTGCATCAGGATTTGGCTCTCAGGAATGTTCTTGCTGGAGAAAGCTGAGTGTTCTGGCATGGGTTGTGTGCAGGTTGTGCCCAGTTTTCAACACCAATCTCTGTGTTCCCCATCTTCTCAAAAAATGCAACAGCTGTCCCTGTTATTAACAGTTAATCCAAACAGAAGGGAAGTCTGCAAAGTGGTCATATCAGCCTTGTAGTAAGAGATCTGTTGGTGTGCAGCAGTTGTCCTGGAGGCAGCAACATCCCCTTGCAAATAAAGGGCTGTTACCTGAGAAAAATTTGAGCCTTTTATGCCTCTACCTTTGGAGGGCTAATTTCAAAGGAAGAGTCATGCAGCTTTGTTTTGGAAGGAACTGGATGCAAATGACTCCATGTAGGAAGCACAGCACATATAACAGGTCACAAATAAACTGATACAGTGGAGTAGCATAGGGTTTTGTGGCTATGGAATGTGAATTTCTGGCTATGAACATTGATCTAAGCTGAGAAGGAGCATGGGTAAGTGTAAACACCAAAACTGAAATACCAGGATTTCTGACTGTCTGGGAAGTCACTTGAGTTTCTTTCTGATGGTTCCAAAAAGAGCAGAAACAGGGATTTTATTCCACTTCAGCTGTGTCAGATGTGGGGAGCTGGTTCTGTTTTATCTTGTGCAAGAGACAGCTGCCAAGATTTATCTTTGCAGGAAGGGAAGCAGAAGTGAAAAAGGTCTGGAATGTCATGTAGCTCTGGCCAGAATCATATTATCTGAAATAACTGGTTATCTGAAACTTGGACAAACCTCACTCCGCTCAAGAGTCTCGTACACGAGACCAGAGCTGTAGGGATAAATAGCAAGACCCAGGCTGTCTGCAAGGGGGCTAGACCCTGAAGCTCTGGTCAAAATTCAGCACTGTGTGAACAGTATATAGGGAGCTGCCAGAGTGATCCAGCTTCTGCTGAGCTCCAAAATACTCAGCCTGGGACACAAGTGAGGCTTGTCCTTAAGCTTCTGTAACTCTCATCTCTGTAGTGTTGGAGAGGATAAAGCAGCATTTAAAGGCAAATTTTGCCTGGAGAGGTCCAGCCTTCCTCTGTATCTGAGCATCCCATCTGCTGCGTTGCTCTTTTTTGAGCCCAAGGATGCCTCTTCTCAGTGAAAAGAGCCAAGGAGGGGCTTGGTCTAAGTGGTGTGTGTTGTGTCTGCTTTAGCTCTCGTCCCAGGGAGAGGCCCTGTGCTGGATTCCAGTTGCCGGCTGATGGCAGCAGCGGATCTGCAGAGAGGCAGCTCTGCCTCCTCACCTGCCTCTGGCCTCCACTGCTCTGACCACATTCCCCCAAACGTTGCAATTTTGGGTTATTCCCACTGCCCTGCTGCAAACCAGCCATTGCTTCTGATCAAGCAAGTTATACACAGGAGAGTGCTGTGGAAATAATTCTGCTGCTTCCATGGGGAAAAACTGCCAGAAACTTCCTTTGTCTGCACACCCACCTGCTGCTGTATCCCTTCACACACAGAACTGAATCATCTCCCAAAACTCAGGCACTGAGTTGTTCCTTTTCTAAAGACAGGACTGATATTTCCTTGGGAGCTAGGAGACAACAGGGCAATTCCCATTCCCTTGGAGGCATTGTGGGGTTTGCCTCACTGCTATCCTGCTTTTCCCTGGGATGTGTCAGTGCATGGCGTTACACTGAAAGGGAAAGATTCCCCACTTGCCTTCTTAAACACAATGATTTTAGGGAAAGAAAGGGGACAATAAGCTATTGTTACACTGTTCCCTACCTCATACTCACACTGAAATATTTAAGGTCCCCCATGAATAATGCAGCCTCAGCCCCGAGCCTGTTTTGCACTTCACACTAAGCGGGCCCATAAAACACCGGGATTGCTCCTGGCATACATTATGCTGTATAGAACATCTCCTACTGAGCAGAGCTTTGTCTTCACTGCCACAAAGGCTGTTGGGATGTTTTTCACTGTCTCCAAGAGAGATAACAAGCACAAGAGCTCTTGTTTTAAAATGTTAGTGGGAACAAGTGACCTGTGGTGTTTTACCTGCTGCTAACTAGCTGTGGTCCACATTGCATCTCCCGCTTATGATGATCCCATGTAATTCCCTTTTAATCCAGTGGCTTATAGCAGGACAGCTATACAACACTAAGTCTGTGGGAAAATATATCATTTTTAGCTGTCAGGCAGGACACAAACGGATACATTAGGCGTCAGGATTGCTCCATAACCCAAACCAGGAATTCTTTCTTTCTTGACTAGGAATTATGTACCTGAAATGCATCAAGGAGCAGGAGCAGCATGTTGTAATGGCCTGAGGTTCATAGCACACTCTGTCACATACAACATCTCCCTTCCCAGGCCCTTGTAAACTTCAAGAGAAATTTTTGTAGCATTTTAATGATGCTGTTATTGAGGACAGGACCCCTTTAGTGTCAAGTTTAGTCACTTCCAGCCACGCTGTGCAAAGGAAAACTGAGGCAAGAGGAACAAAAAATGTGTGGCCCCAACCCCTTCCAATGAAGATACCTTTGCACTCACCCTAAACTACAAAGGTGAGGCTCTTGATGAATTTTGGATTAAAAGGAGCATTATGTCTCCCTGGACATCTGGTTTGTCATCAATAACGACATTAGGATCTGTCACATAGGAATTGCCATCTGTGATCCGGTCAGAGGCCTTTCAAAGGGAAGGAAATGGGAGGATGGAAATCAAGGAATGCTTTGCTCCAGGGAAGAGTGACTTGGAAGCCCCAGAGGTGACCATGCCCTTCCCTCAGCTCAGCAAATCACACCATTCCTCCATCAGTTCTAGGACAAAGGTATAAAAATCTTGGGAAGCATTTGCTGAAGGGTGGAGATGAAGCAGGAAAAGGTAGGATTGTATGCAAGGTGGTTTGAAAAAAAAGAGGACCATAGAATCATAGAATGGTTTGGGCTGATTTTAATGATCACCTGGTTCTAACTCCCCTGCCATGGGCAGGGACACTTGCCTCTAGACCGGGTTGCTCAGAGCCCCATCCACTTCCAGGGATGAGGCATTCACAACTTCCCTGGGCAGTCTATGCTGATGCCTTCCCACCCTCACAGGGTAAAACCTCTTTCTAATATCTAATCTAAGCCTACTCCTACTGAGTGCAAAGGTTCATTGAGAGGTTTTCCAGCTGCTTTCTTGCATTGTCTGGGTTACACCATCTTCTAACTTGCTCCCAAACCAGCGCTGTTTGGAAAGGTGAACATCTCTGGAAACCCACCTGCAGGCGCAGTAATAACATGAAAACCCCCCAGGGAACCAGTGATGCTATTTTCCACAATTTTTTTTATATCTTTATTAGCCAGGTATGAACTTTGCCCATTGATACCTAAGATTAATCTGATCACCAGCCTATCAGCTGTTTATTTAGAGGTAAGTCCTTATCCTGTACTTTGGCTATCAATCTCCATTAGTTTCTCTATATGGGTGATTGAATAGTCCATTGGCTGTACTAATAAGCACCCATTAGTTGTCCCACAGAGCTTTAGCTTTATTAGAAACAACTCATGTCAGCCTAGGCCAGAAGAAAGGCTTTTAGCTGATTTGTTCTGATTGCATTACTTGGAAGGGTGGCTTTTGAGCACCTGGAGGGTTAGAGAGGTGCTGCATCCAACAGGGTTGCTTTTGTTGGAGAAATGCAGATGATACAGCTGTGAGCAAGATGAGGATTTGCTGCAAGGGCACACAAAATGCATTTAAATCTGCAGAAATGATTCTTTGGTTTGCCCTGTTTGGGTCAGTCTAGAAAGAATCTCCAAGAACTCAAAGTGAATGTTTCCAACACCTGTCTGGCTTTGGGCTTTGGAATGCCAGTGGATCTCAAAACTGCCATTGGTGTTTCTGTTCCTTTTTCATTCAACCTCTTCATTCCTCACACCACCAGCCCAGAAATTTCCCTTTTAGCAGCATTTCAGGCTGCAGTAAGCTGGTTACAAGCAATTTGGCTTGCTGCTCTGCAGGAAAAAAAGTGTGGAAGGCAGGAGGAATTGCTGCAAATCGCTATTCAGCTGCTCTTCATCACACTGGCTCTGGCTTCCATCTACTCGACAGCCCCGCTAAAAGGATAATAATGCTTTAAAAATTAGAGTCAGCCGAACAACTACTTCATAAATTCATGGCCTTGCCCTGATCCTTTCCAGAAGTTTTTCTTTCAGATTGAGTCCACATCAGACCTTGGATTCCTTCCCTTTGGAAATGCTGCTGCTTTTCTGCTTTGGGAGAGCTCTCTGGGTCACCCAGCTATGCAAAGGGGGTTACTAATTATCTCTCATTACCACAACAGAAACAAGCCTCATTTCAGGATAATCTTGTGCTCTCTCCTTCAGAGAACACAGGATAATCTCTCAGTGATGTTGTCTCATTGTGGGATTTTTGTCCTTGACAGATAAACTGGTCCTGAAAGCCTATCAAGAGATATTCTGCCTCCCCTTAAAACAGACAACCTCACAGAGGAGACAAACTTCTGTGGAACACGGAAGAGACCTTTGGCTTTGCCCACCTGATGGGAAACAGCTCTGGTTTGCAGCAGCTGTTTCCACCTGTACTGCTTCTGAAAGCAGTTGGAGATGTAAAATAGCCCTGGGTTTTATATGGCACTGATGGTCCCTCTCAGCTGCTCAAATCCACCTCAAGTTACCAGCAGAAACCACAGCAAATGGACGGGGGGCTCGCTTGAGGTGTGGTGGGAAGGGAGCACTGGTTGAATGGGTGGTACAGCATCTTTTCAATCCATGCCATGTCCTACCAGTGGCAAGGGATGAACCGTCCTGTTGGCTTTTCCACCTACTCCAAAGGTGTGGAGTGTTAGATAGGATAGGTCCTATCCATCTATCCTAATGCTGGATAGGAGAGGTCCCACCATTGCCATATGGAGGTGAGACTCAGCATTACTGAGTTCTGTTACTGTTCTGCTTCATAATTTGAAACTCAGCAGGAAGAGTACCTGACTGGCAGCTTCCAGGATTTTCAGCCTGGTCCCCTAAGGAAAACAACCTCTTTGTGTGTTCTCCCAAAATAACTCTGACCTCAGTGTCTCCCTTTATCTGTGTGAAGACAGGGACAAGATTGTCATCCATGAAGAAATTAAAAGGCTCTGCAAACGTTAAATCCTGTCAAATTTAGGGTCTTTATGTCATTAAGGAAGTTTAGACAATAAAAGAAAACCATATTCATCAGTTGTGAGGGAAGTTTGAAAATGTCTTGTAAAAGGAAATTAGATTTCATAAAAAAATTTAATGAGCTGTAAAAATAAAATCTCTTACTTTACATATCTGACAACTTCAGCAAAGTCAGGTTGCTTCTCAAGGGATGCTGATGGGAAGAGAGAACCTACCCAGGTCTGGACTTCATAAAAACAGAAAGAAAGTAGTTGATGTTGTGTTAGATTTTTTTTGTTTTTTAAGATTTATGCAGAGCTGTTCAGCTGTGGAGGACTCAAGTCCCTGCTCTTTATCTCTAAGTTTTGTTGTGCATAGGACCGGAGTCTCCTGTAGCTGTTTTTGTGACTGAATATAGTGACAGTGATCTATTCTCTTGGTTTTTTTTCTTCTTAGCATTTTTCTTGTGGCCTTCTCTGAGCTTTGAGAGTCAGGGAGCTGCTTCACCCATGAGCCAGGAAGCACATCTGCTTTTGAGATGTTCAAGTAGGGATTGCCACACTTCTCCATTTTTGGGGGGAAAATGTATGAATGTATTTTTTTGAAAGTATGAATATATCTGATATGATAAGGACCATTCCCTTTCAGTGGTCTGTTTCCATGTTCTCCCAGTTCTACATTGCCCAACCCTTTCTAGTGCCCATCAATAATTTCTTCTGGTGCAAACAATAAATTTAACCGTGGAGATTAATTTTGGTGGAGCTGCAGCAGAGTCTAGGTCTGGCACATCTCCTCATAAAGAGAAGCTCTTTCCTCCTCGCTGCAGAAGCTGCTGGGGCTGTAATCTGTCTCCTGTGCCACATCCTCGCCTGAGGACTGGCAAGCCTGAGCCCAGTCTTCAAAAATAAATCCATCACAGCAGCAGGGAGTGGATGAAGCCTCTGCAGATATAAAGGTCAAACGATAAAGGCCATGTTAAAATATGCTCATAGGAAATGGCAGCTTATAAGTACTCTGTGATCTAATTACTTATGTCAGGCAGATAAGCCTGGACAGCAATTATTTTTAACCTAAATCACGCAAACAATTACTGTAGGAGCTTTGCCAGTTCTCAGCATTTCTTTCAATTATTTTTGGGGCAAAATGTGGAGCTCTGCAGGACAAACAGCTGTCTTAAAGGATTGGTTTTCAGTTTCCTGAAGGTGGGAAGCTGCTTTAGTTATCTATGGTTATCTTATTTTTCCTGTTCTGAGAAAAAGAAACCTCACATGTTGTATGTAGTCCATGGGCAGCCCTGGTTTACAGTGCACATGGAGCAGGTCTGGGGTTTATTTTCCTGCTGGCATGGCTGGATATGGACAGAGGGGAAAGCTGTAGCTGAAGACAGCAGTTCATCATGTGGGAGGATGTCAGCTCCTGGGATCTGCTGGGTTGGTGAGATGAACAGTGATTTGGAGAGGGAAAGAGTTGATCCTTACCCTGCCACAGGTAATGGCTTTAGGGACTGAGCAAAGGATTGCACCTGAGGGAGGAGCCACACAAGAATACAACTCTTGGTCTCTGTGAAGAATGGAGGTCCCAGCTTGTGACTCCATATTAACTCTACACAGAGATGCTGTGAATTAACCCTGAGCCCAGAGCAAGAGGACAGATTAGGAACCACATTGCTCTTTTGCAGGCAGCTGTCACAGCCTTCTGCTCCAGCCTGGCACACGAAATCCAGGCCTGCTTGGTCCAGCATCATCTTCCAGCCTCTGCATGACTTAAAATTTCCCTTCATGGTTCTGGAAAAGCTTTTTAGCCAAAAACATTTCTCTGTGCCTTACAGAGGGATTTTGGGAACATTTATCATCTTACATGATGCTTCAGTCTTGGCTCTTTGACCTGTTCCTGAGGGAGCTGCCCCTGTTCTCTCAAGGTCATTTGGATATCAGCAGAGATGTTCATCATCCCGGGGCCTCAAGGAAGGTATTGATCACCCATGATGGATTGGCACATGTGTTGTGCAGGAGGAATGATCAGTTAATGGATGAAAGATGTGCGAGCTTGTGCTTTCATCCAAGTCACTGCTTCTTTCTCCTCCTTGACACAAGGGTCCTCCTGCCCCAGTGGGAGATGCAGAGGAGGGAGAGAGAGAAAGAATGCTTACAATGGATGTTGGTGGTACCTTCTCCTGGGACACAGTCTGGGTGTTCCTACTCCAACTTGGCCTGACTGACCGTCCCTGAGCAGTGGGTTTGCAGCAGTGCTCCAGCCATAAATGGTCCTTAGGGAACACAAGCATCTGAGGCATCAGTGTGTTGTGGAATCAACTGGGAGATCCATAGCTTTGGAGTGAGGAAGAGGAGATGCTGTGTGCGTCTCAGCCATGCTGCTCTCCCAGCCTGCAGGAATTACTGCAAATGGTGATTTATGACATCTTTGTAAACTAGTGTGGTATCGCATGTCCCCACTGAGAACTCTTCTGCATGAGGTGTTATTCCAAAGGGCTGTTTCTGATTGATTTTTTTCACCTCTGATTTTTTTCCTGTGTGAATGTTTTGGAAGAAAAGCGCATTATTCCAAATGTGATTAAGTCATTTGGAAGAGGATTATGGTGTTTTGGAATAACACCCTCTTATTCCAGAATGAGATCAGTCACACAGGGAGTTAATCGGAAACAGCTATTTTGCTCCTCTGGGAAGCCTCCACCAGCATGACAAGTGGTCAGAGCTGCTCCTACCCCTGCTGCCCACTGGTGCTTTGGTCCCAGTGGGGTCTAAGGCCAGATGCTGCATTATGGCTCAATTGTTTAGAGATACAATTTAATTGCTTCTGGCCTTGAACCTGGGATTTCTGTAGTAGTGAAACCTGAGTCCTCCATAGAAGTCACAACAAATATAGGCATTTAGTGGCTGAGGATCAAGATGATGTGTAAAGGAGGTGGTATCTTCAAGAGATGTTTGCTTCCCCAAAGCCTCTGCATGTGTTTCAGTAAGTGTTTGACTGAGCTGCACCAGAGGCAGCTGCATTCACCCGTCTGCACTGCTCTTCCTGTCAGCTGTGGTGAGCTGCATCACTTGGCCATTGGCATGAAGACATTGGTGTGACCTGTGGTCTAGAGCAGCCTGGTGTAGTGGAAGATGTCCCTGCCTATGGCAGGTGGTTGGAACCAGCTGATCTTTAGGTCCCTCCCAACCCAAACCATTCTAGGATTCTACGATGCTGTGATCACACTGCATCCTCTGAATGCACACATGGCTCTGCTGTTGCACTTCATGATGCAACAACCCAGAAACTTGTGGCTTCCATATGCCACAAATTATATTTTTTTCATCCTCTGATATGTATTTATTATTGAAAATTAAAGGGTTTCCTAAATTTTTATTTCTGAGCTGGGCCAAACACAGCTTAGGCAGTAAGCAATGCATATTCATTTCCAGCTCATGAAGGAAAAATATTACATCTTTCCTTGTGTTTCTATAATTTCTTTTCTGTGCATATGCAAATTGCTGGTTTATTTGTGCAAGATTTATGCAACTAAATGATGGGGAATTATAGAGGCAATTCAGTGCTTAGAAAGAAGAGACACAATTGCTGCAATTTGCTTGTGCCATGCACTGATTCCTTCAGAAAATGCTTTTGCTCATTTATTTGCACCGAGCACCGATTTCTGCACCCCTAAGCAAGCTTGGGAAATGTTGTCTGGGCTCAATAGACTGCAAATGGTTTATATTTCTTTCTGCCTGTGCCATCGCCTCCCCATAATACTTTATAGCAATTAGTAACAATAATGAAATATAGCCGTGATTTCTCAGCACTGGAGAAACGCAGCCAGCGCTTGTGAATCAAGCACATTTTCTGGTCAAATTGGCCATTTAAACATGCTGCTCAGGAAGCTTTAAATCCACCTCGATGGATCACTCCTTGCTAAGCTCCATGGGGGGCAAAAACACTGCTGGAAGCAGATTTTTTTCCTTTTCAAAGCTGAACCTGCTCTGTGAGGTGATATTCACAGGTTTGGGAGAACCTCTCTCACCCAGGCATGAACCAATGCATTGTGCTTGCTGCCAAGCAGCATCCTCACTGCTGCAGGGAGACAAAGAGACTGGCAGCAAGAGATGAGGCAGCTCCAAAGTTTTTCTCCACATACCTCCTTGATGAGGCCAAATAGGAAAATCCTATGGGGCTGGGATCATGATATCATGGAATTACTTAGATTGGAAAAGATCATTAAGATCATTGAGGCCAATTGATCCTCCTTTGCTCCAGACTGAGCCCCCCAGAGATCCCTCAGCTGGTCCTGGTGCTCCAGGCCCTTCCCCAGCTCCGTTCTCTTCTCTGGACATGCTCCAGGCCCTCGCTGTCTGTCTTTGAGTGAGGGCCCCAAAACTGACCCCAGGATTGGAGGTCCCTCAGCAGTGCCCAGTACAGGGAGACAGTCACTGCCCTGGTCCTGCTGGCCACATTATAGCTGATATGGGCCAGGTGCCATTGGCCTTCTTGCCCACTGGGCACACTCTGGCTCATGTTTGCTGTCAACCAGCACCCCAGGTCCTTTCCCACCAGGCAACATTCCAGCCACTCTTCCCAAGCCTGTCATGTCACGTGGGGCTGTTGTGACCCAAGTGCAGGACCCAGCACTTCACATAATGCCTTAGTTCCGATGCCTGGATGCAGGATGCAGACAGGACACAGGGACAGAGGTCCAGGGCTCCAGGAACTAACCTGGAGGTCCTGCAAAAGGACTTGTTGTCGTTAAATGTCACAAGACAGCTGGTGCCCAGCACTTAGGAGAAAGGGAAGTGATTTAGTTTTGGTCATTATCAGAAAAACATGTGTGGAGGATGGGCAATGAGAAGAGCAGCCGTTTTCTATTAGGATAAGAGTAGGTCAGGTGTAGTTAAAACTGGGTAAATGGAGCAGGAAATGTGGCTGTATATTACTCACCCAAGATATATTGCACACATTAGCCTTGTTTGATCGGGTTATTCGGAGATTCAGTGCTCCAAGTGGCGTTTTAGGGTGGCCAAATCCAGGCTTTGTACTCTATTAAAATAAATATATTGCTCGTGTTTAATAAAGTCTCTGAGTTTCCATGTAACTGAAAGTCTGCAAGTGGTCTTTGCTGGGGTCATAATGAGTCCCTGCCTGCAATAGGCTTTTGAAGGTGGAAGGTGTGATATTAACATTGTTTATGTAGCAAAATAATTTATGAATATTCATTCAGTGATGTTGCCAGCTTCCAATGTGTTTCTGCTCTTGGGAGCTCTAATGGGTTTTCTCTCCTGGCAGAGAGCTGCCTCATGGAAGCGCCAGAGGCTTTGCTGCAAGGGCTTGTGGGCTGCCCTGTGCTGTGGAAATACATCAGACTGGTGGAGCAAGGATAGTCAGAGAACTGCAGGGTTGCTCTGAAATTTGGCTGTGAAAACTACCCTAATTTTGCAGAAGGATTAGGAAAAGTTGTTTTTCTCTGTTAAAAAACCCCATGCAATGCAGAAGACTTTATTAACACTGGATAAGACAAAATTTATTGAGTTGGGTGCTTGGTTTTTTTTGGTGTGTCTGAAGCTTTTGAGTCTTAATGAAGTGTGTTCTCTCAAAAGAAGTTGAGAAGGAGGTGCTAAGGTGGACATTTATTATAAGCTTAATTTATTTTTATTAGATGATATTCTAGGAAATAATACCTTTTATCTCAACTGTATCCTTTGCAGAATCTTTGCATTTAGGTTTGGTGCTCTTTGACCACCCTTGGTGCATGGACAGACTCTATCGTGTCCCTATAGCTCCTCCCTAACCTTTTGGATAAATATGATGGATAAATGCATGCTTCTGGTGTGGCAGCATCCTGCTTTCCTTTCAAGGATGGAGGACTGAGGTCCAGGTCCCTCTGAGATGCCTGAGTCCACATGGGCAGGCTCCTCCCGTGGTAGGGTGATGTAAAAGGCAGAGCAAACCTCCCTGGGGACAAACCCTGTTCTGTTGCTCAGCTCAGCTCTGCAAGCTCTGGGATTAGACATCCCAACAGGAGGGGGAATGAGTCCAAGCAGAGAACCTCAGCCAAGCATTGGACCTACCTGACACTTCCCAAATCCTGCTCACCGGAGAGCAGCCTTTGCTGCAGCTAAAGATGATGCTGCACATACAAACCAAAAACCTAACCAAGTGTGGGGACACTTTCCCAGCTCTCTTTTCCCTGGCTGCCCCGGGGCGATGCTCAGTGCATCATTCACAGCCACCGTCCCATCTGTGGACAGTAAATCCTGCGGCAGCAGTCGGGGCTGACCGTGGCTTCGTTCCCCCTTTGCCTCCGACAAAGCTGTATTGTTTTGGCGTGACCTGCTTTTAGGAGCCCCCTGAGGTCCAGCCGTATATCTGTCCTTGCCAGATCCTGCAGGGTGGCTGGGACCCCGCTGGGGTCAGCGAAAGGGTACGTCACGGCTGGACGGCAATTATCCTCTGGGCTGGGAAAAGCCAGGGCCGAGGCTGTGCCGTGACCTGGGGTCTCTTAAAAAACCTTTGAAAGGTTCCAGGCTAGCGAAGGTTTGGTTGCTTTGCCTCAGTGCATCCTCTGCATCCTCCCCCAGGCATCCTCTGCTAAAAAATTCCACTTGTTCTGCTTAATGGTTATTTTATGTGGACATCACGTAGCAAACACATCCCACTTTGCCCTTCCCTGGCACCCCTGGGCTGGAGGGAATGTCCTTTGACCCTTTCTTATGAAATCCTGCAGGACTGAAGTGCTGTGCTTCAAATCATTAGTTCCTTAGTTTTCCATTCTCTAGCTCTGGGCACCATCTTCCTGGCAGAGCCACTAAATGGGGTTAAACCCAAAAGTAAAGGCAAACTGTGAGACTACTCAGCTTGTGTTAAACAGGAGACAGAAGCAGAGTCTGGATAGATGAACTAAAACCAGAACATTGGTATCCAGGACAGCTCAGAAGGGGAGGTGTCAATATCCCCCTGCCATGGGCTGGAGACGAGGCAGCCGCTCTGGAGGGAAGCTCTGTGTGCCACCTCCCGATGCTCAGCATCACTTTATTTGTTTCATTTCCTCCAAGCAAAAGCAGCTCAGTTCCCTCTCTAAGCAAGCTCCGTGAGTCAGTGGCAGAGCTGGCCAGCTCCTTCCCATGGCTCCATTAGTCCATCAATCCACTAAAATAAAAAAAAACTATGGGCAGAAGGTGTTAGTTTTGGGGGAAGGATACTGTCGCCCCGGGGAGATGGCAGTGTGTCCTGTATGCATTAATGAAACACTTTCTTTCCAGTTAGGACTTGAAGGATGCTCATTGAAAATCAGGCTGCCATGGAAACCAAAGGTGTTTAGTCTTTTGGGAATGCTGTTGGACAGAGGCAGGGAGAGGTGTGGGAGGGGGGAGAGCCGTCTCTGAAGAAGAGGCGTTTTAGCAAAACCCTTAATCCACCATCAATCCGTGCTTGTCTGTTGCTTGCGGCTTCTAATTGTGGCGGGGAAGGGTTTGTCCCTGTACTGGATGCTCTTCATGGCTCCGGGCTTGCCCTCGGTGTGTCCCTGGATGGATGGGGCGTGTGAACCCTCCCGGCTGCAGGGACGGGGATTTGCTGCGGCAGCGGCTCAGGGTCCGAGCAGGATCGGCGGCCGCGGAGCCCCGAGCGCCCGGGCTGCTGTCGGCACCAGGTCCCGACAGGACACAGCAGGTCAGGGACCTTCGGCTGCGCAGGGACCCCGGCCCCCTGCCCCCTGCTCCCCCTCCCCTGCTCCTCGACACGAAACACAGGAAGGTGCAAGCATGGAGAAATAATGGAATTATTGCTCTGTCATGTACCATTTATTTTAATTAACGCAGAACGTCGGCGCTGTGACAGCAGTGTTAACGAAGGTTGGGAGATTACTGCGAAACAATGTCGTCTTCCTACACCTTGTCACTTCCCAGCTCTGTCCCCGGACCAATTCTTCTTTCCCCTGTTCAATCCACTTTCCATCCTCCTCCTTGCTGGGAGCCCGTGGCCGCAGGCAGGAGCTGTGGGCTGCTCCCATTCCCCCTCGGCCCCACACAGCCCCTCGCCATCAGAAGTACCTATTAACTCATGTTTTAATTAGAATAATCAATGAGTTACATTGGGAAAAGGACGGGAGCGGGTCCCTGTTGCACGCACAGAGCAGCTCTTCGTCGTGGTTCATACAGCACCCTGAACTAATGCTGCTGGAGGTTCAGTCATTAAGGCTAATTAATTGCAAATATACCCAGTGCTTTCTGTTGGGCACCTTTGGATTAGGGGCTGCTCAGTGCAGCGGGGGCAAACCCGCAATGGCTCACCCTGGGCTTGAAGGCAAAATGCAAAGAAATAGATTAAAAGAGCTAACAGCCACCCTTCTTCCCATCAAATATTCCTGAGATCAGCACGTTCCTGCAGGAAACCTCAGCGCATTGGAAAATCCTCAGCGCTGAGGGCCGGGGCTGTCAGTGCCGGCTGCCTGAGGATCGATTCACCCGTGATTTGGATTTCTCCTTTCGCAGCAGTTAATGCTCTGCCAGTGTTTTGCCACCATATCCCACTCCGTAATTACAGTGACTGCACGGATCAATTAGCGCCGCTTAAAGCCATTAGCAGCCCAGCCCCTTCGCCCGGAGCTCATCGCCAGCAGCCCCGTGTGCGGGGAAGCCGTGGAGGGACCCATTTGCACAGTAGCTGCAGTGGGTAAACCCTCACTTCTTTGAAATTCAATTTTATTCTGGTTTTCCACTTTTTAACAATCTAGTGATGGCCTCAGCAGGAACGCTGGGACACGCTTTGTCTGGCTGAGAATGTTTCATTTCTCTGGGATTTCCATGTTACCTTTTGGAATTGCCCAAAAGGTAACAATTCTGTTTTGTGATGTGGTTTGTTACCAGAAATTTGTCTTTGTTCAGTGCCAAATCCAAAGCCTCTGAAGGTCTGGGACTGTCTTGAAGCATCCATTTGCAAGGGAATGGCAAAAACCTTTCCCAGTGCCTCGTCCAGGGGGATGAGGGAAACGGGGTGAGAAGCAGAGGAGGGATGAAAGCAAACACATTTTCATATCTGAGAAGGGGAAGACAGATATTCTCTCCGTGCCTCAGTTGCTCTGTTAGAAATGCAAACTCTGCCTCTACAGCCCACATCACCTGCAGACTCAGCACCCCATAATCTTGGTTAAATGATTTATCAACTGCAGGAAAACCAGCAGCCAGCCAGCATCAGTGGGATGGCTCAGTTAAAGGATGGAGATGAAGCTCCAGGCTCTTCACAAACTCATCCCAATATATTAGTGAGCACAAACACCTCAAACACCAGGTTTCCATTTCTAATACAACCATTTCCACTCATTTTTTGTCTTATACCAGAAGTGAAAAACACCCAAAATTTTTTAAAAAATAGCTTTCCCACCAAGGTCTCTTCTAAAAACACAGGTTAAAAAAAGTCCTACCAGAAGCCATGTCTGTTAACCAAATCTTGTAACATTAACATTTCCCATGCAGAGACTTTTTCTCTCTTTTCCTTCTTTTGATGAAAGGCTTTTACTGGGTTTAATGCTGACATGTCCCATCCTGTGTGGCCTGGCTGTCCCTGGGCAGAGCTGCTGTCCCCAGCAGGGAGGATTTCTCTGCATTTAAAAAATACAATAGTATAAAAAATATAGTAATATAAAAAAATAGCTCCAAGGTGCTTTAATTTTTTTCTGATTTCTCAAAATTTTATTATATAACAAAAAAAAAATAAAGTGGATATAAACCCCATATTTTCAACAGGACTGAGGGACCCTGTGTTCTGGAGACCCCATTGGGAATATGCTGGTACATGAGGCAGCTTGGTGGTCCCTGGGAGAAGCTGGGGGGGGCTGATTTCCCAGCCCCAAATCATAAATCATGCATATAAAAAGTCACTCAGGGCATTCTAGCCCAGCATGGGGCAACTGTAAATATTTTTGATCTAAGGGATTATTTTCTCTTTGGGCAGTGTCTTACTCTGTGTGTGACATCTCATTCCTAGATCGATGTTTTATAGGCACGTGGGCCCTTGTATCTGCTCATGGTTAGTCGATAATGCCAAAACATATGGGCTGTCATGTACTTTTCCATGTATTCCTGTTACATAGGCTCCAAAAATAACTTGAGGGTTAAAAAATAAATAAATCTCGAGGATGGTATTGTTCGTGCTAGATAAAATCCTGTGAACAAAGCAATTGGCATCATTTCACTTGCAAATTGAGCAGCGAAGCAAAATACCATTTATGAAACTGTAATTTATTCTTGGAAAATCAAGCACTTACAATGTCGGCTTGTCGCAGGTTAAGTTACAGAATAGGGAAAAAATAGATTAATGATGAACGTGACAACATTTCAGGGGAAATCATCACAGTGAAAGCCTTTGAAAAGCCTGTTTGCTCCCTGCACAAATGGGATTTTTATTTTTTTTTTCTCCCAAGAATATTAAACCAGGGATTGCTTTGGGTCTCAGTGGTGCTGGGTGCAGCCGAGCAGGCAGTGGCAAGGTCTGAGGAGGTCCTTGCACCCCCTTTACCCCATCCTGCTGCATCCTGTGCTGGGGAGCCCTCACTGCTTTTGGGAGACAAAAAGCAAAATCTGGCTCATTATTTTTTTCCCTGACTGCAATTAGTCCATCCCTTAAAAGTCCTGTTTCTTCAAATGTTCTTATTATAGTCACAGAATCACAGACTAGTTTGGGTTGGAAGGGACCTTAAAGACCATCCAGTTCCAACCCCCTGCTGTGGGCAGGAACACCTTCCACTAGACCAGGCTGCTCCAACCTGGCCTTGAAGACTTCCAGAGCTGGAATATTCTTATGTTTTGGTTCTGTACAACTAACACCAGTCAATGTGAACAAGCAGCTCTCCAGTGGGGACATCACCAGTGCCACCAGTGGGGCATCAAACCCCATGATCAATTCCTCCATATGATCTACAGATGTTCCTTGACAAAGGTCTCCCAAGGTCTCTCCTTTGCCCTGGCTTTTATTCCTTGTCCTTCTTAACCCTTTTTCTTCTGGCCAGGAGACCATTCTCCACTGACAGACACCCCTTGAGAGCTGGCAGACACCATGGAGTTGTTGCAGTGGGGATGGGAAGAAAATGAATATAATCTGCACAAGAAGAGGACAGAGCTCATCAGAGCAAGTCCATAGGTGATGAGGAGGCACAGCCTTGTCTCCTGGCATGTGGGAGCTTCTGGACCAGTTGGAGACATGAATTGCAGCCTGGAGCTGCACTCTAGATCTGCATCTTATATCTTTATTTAGGGAAATATCAGCAAATAGTCCTAATCCCTACAATTTCTGCACCAGCATCTTTAAGGTCTCACTGTTAAGTCACAGTCACTGCAATGACAAGGTATTTGGGGCAGGAATGAATATTTCCTGATTCTGGTCGAGGCATTGCTCGTCCCCCACAGCGCTCGCTGAAGGTGACGGTAAAACGGAGTTCACAACCCGAGGAGCGATTGCGGGCTGTAATAGTGTGTCACGTATTAAGGGAGCATGTTTGAAACCACGTTATATTATTAAAATTCATGGGAGTGATTTATAGGGGTTTTTAAAAACAGCAGCTTGCCAATATAAATTGGCTTAGGAAAGTCAACTGTAATCCACCCAGGTCCAAATAATGACATTTCCTCCAATACATCCAAAAAGCTGAAAAGCAGAAAATAATATCCAGGCTCCAGAGATAAGGCGAGCACCCAAGGGAAAAAGGACTCTGAAATATTCATGCAGCCGTAGATTGGATGGTGGAAATGGCCATTCCCAACGGCTGCGTTTAGGGACTGATGAATTTAGTTACTGTACCTTTATATTTATCGCTCAATAAACAAGACAAGCTCCTTTACGAGGCAGAGCAAGACTAATTTAGCTATTTTAGCACTAAGGAAATGGCTTTCTGGGCAAGGCGAGGGGTTGGTAATTTTGTATGAAATTAGGAGACTTTTAATTTAGCCAAGGCAGCGAGCACTGGTGGGGTCTGAAGGTGCTGGGAGTAACAGGGCTGGAGACGAGATCTGAGGATTAAATCCCCCCTGGAACTGTGGGGTTAGGGTGCTCACCCTGGGTTTTGGGCGACCCCACACTGAGAGAGAGCAGAGCCTTTCCAAACCACCTGCACCTGCTGATGAAGATGTTCCAGCTCTTGATTTTTAAGATGTTTTTTGGAGGCTTTAGGCCATTGCTGTAAAGGTTTTACAGCAGTCGTGCTGGAATCAAGCGTGGCTCTGTAAAAGTGTCAGCAAATGAAGCAGTGATGCCCGAGTGGTATTAACGCCAAAATGACCTTTCCAATAGTTAGGACTTTATGGGATATTATAAATTCTCCCTGTGTCGGCAGGGTTATAACTAGGACATTAGCAGTAACATCTTCTCCAGTGAAATCTGAGGCAGAAACGTGGTGTTTGGAGCTGGAAACACCCAACTGAATTTTTTTTAGTGTTTCTGTAGCTGAGGAGTTTATTTGAGATGTTTCCATCAGAAGTTTGAATGCACATGGTCAAAAGGAGATTGCTTCTATTAAAGACAAGTTTTGAGCACTCAAGTGGGGTTTTTTTGAGGGCTCTTAATATTTCCAACAGCCCAAAATCAAAGTGATTTAAACGTATTGCTTGGGGTTTTTTATTTCCTTAGTTTCTAAGACTTCAGATTAATATTGTCAGACCTTTTTTTTATTGCCATGAAGGCAGGGAAAGTCCTTTTTAATGAAAGCCACAAGCTCTATACAATACCTTGGCTCTGCAGCTGCTATCTGCAGTACCAGATTTCACTGAACTTACATGAAAATCCCCCAAGTGAGCCCACTCTGATCTTTTTTTCACCTCTTGCGTTGCCACTGGGAAATAAAATCAGTTTTTATGCTGGTATTTATTATGAAGTATATATTTAGACAATCCATGCTGCAATTTAGCAGTTCCGAGAGCTTCGGGGAGTTGTTTGAAGTGACTTTTCACTCACCTGCTTATTGAAACCCCTTTAGAAAGTGCTGCTGGGCTCAATCTCGCTCATTTATTCCCCACAGCCTCTACTTTGCCTGTCCTTTGGCACCGAGGGCTGCAACAGCAGCAGCACACGGGACAGTGGCAGGAGGGTGGCTCATGGTTCACAGCCCATTTTGAGGCAAGGATACACCTTCAAATCCCAGAATGGTTTGGACTGGAAGGGACCTTAACAATCATTGTGTTCCCACCCCCTGCCATGGGCAGGGACACCTTCCACTATCCCAGAGTGCTCCAAGCCCCATCCAGGCTGGCCCTGGACACTTCAGGGATGGGGAAGCAGGAAAAGCAGCTGCAGCAATAGCTGAGCAAGAGCCAAGACCTCACCCAGCTCCCAAAGAGCCCCCACGCTCCAGCAGGGCTCTGCTGATGGCTTGGCTGGAGTTTCATGAGCAAAGCATCAAAATAAAAACCCCTCAGCTCTTAAATGCTGAATTTTGGAAGCTGTTCTTTGAGAGGAGCCAGATTCATCGCCATCCATTTGAAGTGGTGATGCTCCAAGTTGCCCTGAACAATCCCACACCACAGCCCTGCATGTGAAAAGAAAAGCCCCACACTGGCTCATTTATTCTAGTTTTATTTTTCTTGTACAAGTAGCCACAGGCTAAAATCTAAACAGAGCAAACTACAAAAACCTGGGTTTTATTTTATTATTATTTTTTTAATACAGAGCTAACAATCGTGGGATCAGTGGGATTTCAATATCAAGACAATTCAAAGTAAGAAAGGTAGAAAATAAACAGTAGAAAAGTGCTTTGCAATTTGGGTTTTTAGTATTACTCCTAACAGTTGATTCCCAAAAAGAACTGTGACAAAGGTTTCGCATTGGTTTTATTACAACTTTCTTACAAACATAAAGATATTGCAAGTTTAAATGATGGAAATAGGATCAAAGTACAAATCCCTCTTTGCTTTGTAAGTCAGACCCTGATCCAAAGCCCCATGAAATCAGGCTTGTCCCTGACTCTGGGCTTCACACCGGCCCCGTCCCCTCTTCCCACATGATGCCAAAGCCCAGGCTCTGCCCTCGGAGTAAACCTGGAGCCATTTCCCTGATTCCCAGTGTACCAGGGGGTTTCAGTGCCATGGCCCCGTGCCAGCAGCGCTTTCAGCTGGGGGTGCTGGTGCTTCACTCATCCTCATCTCCCCACCTGCAGCTTCAGCCCAGGCACCTTCCTTTTCCTTTCCCTTTTTTTAATTTGGTGGGTGAGGGGAATAAATGAGCTGGCATCAAGTTGCTCGATGGGATCTGTAACCTGCCTGCTCTGGCGTGCACAGGGAGGGATAGATTTCCTCACACTGTTTGCACAGATGAAGCAAGGAGCTCCCCCCGTTTGTTTTCATAAGCTTTTAATTTCCTTTTTTTTAACCAATTTTCCCAGACTTAAGTGCTGTCAGAGGGGGCTCGGACACTGCACTGAGCCCCCCTGAAATGCCATGGGATGGTTATCCCAGAGGAGCACCCCCACAGGCAGCAAAACTCTTCCCTTCACTATCCAGAGGCAACAGCACTTCAGAGCTTCTCTCCTCTTTTATTGTCAACTTAAAACCTACAGTCCCTTGGTATAATTTTGGGTGGAAGCTTTAAAATTCCCAAACTGGTCCAGCACTTAAATATATCAGCACCTTTACAAAACAAGGAAGAAGAAAGATAATGGTTGACAAATAAATACCTGAATTCAACAGTGTGTAAATACCCTGTCACAGCATAAAACTATTCCCTGTTCAACTAAAGACAATGTGGATACTATCCCTGAGGAAGCAGCCATCTCTGGTTAATTTGAGATCTCCAAGAGTAGGTTGTGCCCATTATGGGTTACCAAAAATTAAAAAAAAGAAAAATAAAAAAAAACAATCAGCTTTTGGATATTTATTCCTTCCTATATTTTCATCTCACCACTGCCAGAAAATAAGAGGGTTTTTGGGATCAGCTGAGAAAAGGCAACGGGTTGAATTAGTGTAATTATTTGAAAAATGCTATAGGATGAGATTCCTACCCCAAACATGGGCAGTTTCCAGCGGTTTGCACTGGATCCAACACCAGCCCATCATCCAGTGGTTTTATCTCTGGGTAGAACTGATTCCTCCCATCAGGAAAACGTGGGGGGAAAAAAGGGAATAAGAAATCGGGCAAGCTGTTCCTTAAATGTTGTGGTGTGTAAAGGAGTGTGAAGGGAGTGCTGTCCTTGGCTGGCAGGCGGGCGCTAACGGTGAAAGGCCTGGGAACCACCCTGGGACTGTCTGGCTGCCTCAGCCTCTGGTCTGGGGCCATCAAATGATGCCTCAACCCCTTTCCTGTGGCACAGCCCCACATCTGCAACACATGGAGACCTGCTGTCCCATATCCACCCAAATACAACGTGTCATCCGAGGACAGCTTGTCTACTTGAGTACAACTGTGCCCCAAACACAGAATAAAATTCCATCGGTTTCTTTCAAAACCAGGGCAGCAGTTTGAATGAATGTACAGACTGTCCCACAGGCTGAAACCAAACACAAGCTCTTTTTAAATTCTTTTTCCTTCTCATTTCACAGATTAAGGGCCAGATATACGCTAGGTGATGTTTTCCCAAGTTTTGGGTTGGGACAGCTTTGCCTCCAACCCTGTTCAAGCACTGCAGTACAGCGAGTGCTGCTGTTATGTGTTGCTTTTCCTGCAACAGAGTGGGTTTTTTTGCCCAGTTTGGTGGACTTACATAATTTAGGGAAGACCATGGATCCTCATGGATCTCCAGACTTCAGCTGCATCCCTTCAGGGACTGAGCTGCCACAACCATCTGTGTTAGGTCCCAATGGTACGAATTAACAAGAGCGGAAAAGAAACCCCAAGAAAACAGGAAAAGCTAAACATCTAAAAAATAGTCTTTAAAGATTTACATCCATCTTCAACCATCTTAAACCAACACAGAATCTGCATTGGTTTAAGCCACCATGATTCTGCATAATTAAAAAACAACAAAAGAAAAAACTCTACTTGGACATACTATTGTATTTCAACTAGTCAAATGGCACAGCATTTCCCTTTAATAAAAGGAAGTAGTGACAAATACTTGTTACTATTACAATATCACAATAATATGATATTAAATTAATAGCATGTTCACAGCTCCAAGAAGTCTGAGCTGAACACTACTCTAGGTTCTGTGTTCACTTTGGCAACGGTACTTATTCAATGTGAACGGCGGCGTTACACACACAAAAAAACAATAAAAATAAAAACTAGGCTGGAGTGGGAGTGGGATGGCAGGAGAAGATCGTGTTGTCTTTGATATGAGCTTATAACTTGAGCTGTTTGGTGTCTTCTCCTCCTTCCTGCCTTCCCCTAACCCCAGCATCCTCTGGCTCCTGCGATGGGGTCGGCTGTGCTATTGGTCTCACACAGTGGTGTCCCCCCACAGTCCCTTCCCAGGCTGTCTCCAGGTCCAGGATCACAGGTGTGAGCAGGGATCATCTGACAACCCACTTAGCCTCTTTGGTGGGGTGGGGAAAGGCTGTTTGGGGGTGTTAATGCCAAAATTTAACTCTTTGCATCTTTTCTGTTCTGCATCATGTCTATAGGAGGAGGAATTTTAATGGAAGAGGGCTAGGAACACTGAGTCTCTGCAGCTTCTTGCTCTTGAGGTTGGTGCCACTGCATCTGCTTGGGCCAAGTTGAATGAGGTGACATGGAAGGACAGAGTCCTGCTCACAGGTAACCCCGCCCAACACCAGGACTCAGCTCAGGGAAGAGGCATTTGCTCAGCCTCCTGTATATTGTACTATTTACACAGCCATTGGTTGCATCCCATTGTCAGCTGGACAGGTGATGGGGGTGTTTTTGACACAAGGGACTCTCCCACTGGTACCATTTAAAAAAATACAATTAATACTTTTTTAAAACTCATTTCCTTTCCTGATTCCTTTCACTGTCCTTGCAAATACAGCAACATTTGATTTACAACCACATACACAAAGAGATCAAACCTTCACATTTGCCTGGATTTAACCACCTCACACAGCAGGGAAAGGGCTGCCCACTGGCACCAGCTGGCACCCGGTGTCCCTGTCCCCTGTGTGTGCCCCCATCTCGCCCATGGACAATGCCAGTCACACACTGACTCACAAGGCTGCACCATGCCAGGACAACCCAACCTCCACAGTGTCAGGTTGGTGGTTGATCTCTGGAGGGGGCAAACCCTCTCTTTGGTGTCAGCAGCTCCTCTGCCCACCCTGGGCACAGGGAAGGGGCAGTTCTGGCAGCCCCCAGCATCCTCCTTGCCTTCTCCCTCCCAGGGAACTGAGCCCTCTTTGGCTCCACTCATCCTTTGGACGTTCTCCTGTGGCTGGAAAGGCTCTGGAGGAGCTGGGGGCGGCTCAGTAGTGTCTCAAGGGGCTCTGGAAGTGCTCTATTGGGGTTTCCCCATGGGTGCTCCTGATAGCAGGGTGGGCTTTGGGACAAGACAGTGATGTCCAGGTTCCCACCTCCCAAGGGTGTTTTGCTGCTCGTGCCAGCACACGCCATAGATCATCCTGCTGGAAATCGGCCTTGGGGAGCAGCACACTCACAGGGCAGAAGGGTGCCCTGGCCTGAGCACTGGCATCTGAGCACCCCAACCCTTCAAACCCAGGATGGACCAGTGCCCAAATCAGCCCTGGGAAGGCAGTGGTGCCAGGGAGCCACAGGGCACTGCTTGTCTGTGACAGCCCCAACAATTTAAAGTAAAAAACCACAACACGAATCTCCGCCACACAAAATCACACTGGAGCCCCTAAAAGTAAAGCTCATAACACCAGTGAAGCACCGTGCTTCATGTGGGGCTGGGTGGGAGAGGCAGGAATTGGGGGAGAGGGGAGGATACACACACACACACACACACTCACACACACACACACACACACACACACACACACACACACACTCACACACACACACACACACACACACACACACGAGTTTCTCTCACGCTTGAGGTAGAACATTGCTTTCAAAGGTTTGGAAGTGCTTTACATGGGAACAACGAGAAGGAAGCCACCGAGGTGGCAGGTACAGAGCGTGACTGCTGAGGTAGGACCATGCTTGTACTGACCAAGTGCTATGCTACTTGTTTGTTTGAGCGTGAAGGAAGACGCAGGTATTTCTGCTTCCCAGAAGACATTCATTCCGGTTGAGGTAGGTTCTGAGTTCACTCGGGTTGTCTGTCCAAGTCTTTCAGTAGCCCTCAGGCATCCTTTGACACACACACACTTTTTTTTTTTTCCTCTTTTTTTTTCATATTATTTAGAGTCAATCAGCAAAAAAAGTATCCTGAGAAATAGCGAAAGTGTACAAAATCATCAAATCCACGGAGAGACAGCCTTCCTGGGCCTTGATTTTTGGAGTCAAGTTAGAAGGATTTTTCCAAATCCAGTCTTCTGGAAATAAAAATAGATCCAAAAAGTAGTCCTAAAGCTGCTGATCAGGAAGAAGTCTGGGATGCCAAGAGAAGGGGCCTCCACCACATCCCCAGTCTGTCAGAGACTGGAGAGTTTGCCAAACTCTGCCAAGGAGTCTGTTACATAGCAGCTGTGGGGAAAATCCATCGTGACCAGTCTCCAGAGAGCCGTCATCAGAAGAAACAACATTGAGAGGCTTGAGAGAGGTCAGAAAGATAAACTTCACAGAGTTTCCAAAAGGCTGTATACATACATATATATATATATATATATATTTATATATATATATAAAAATAAAGCAAAACAAAAAAATAACAATCAGACCATAGAAATCTTCAATTGACCTGAGATTGACAACTCGTAAAGACATCACCAGCTGCGGGTTTGGTTTCTGGTAACTCCTACAAGAGGCTTCGAGTCTTGGCAGTTTTATCCTTCATTGGCAGGACCGTGGTCAGGAGCTGGAGCAGCAGGACTGCTGCCATGGGGGTTTTCTGGGAGGGGGTCTGGCTGCTCCTCAATGATGCTGAACTCATCCAGAGGGAGTGTGGAGATCTGGGTTTCATCATGGGGGGCTGACAGGCTGTGAGCCGACTGGAGAGAGAGAATGGGACAATGCAGTGACAGTGACAGCTCCCCATGCACAGCCAGATGTGCTCCCATCCTGCTGGACTTACCATTATTCCCTTCTCCTGCTGCTCCTGGGATGGGGATGCTGGGAATAACCTCTCCAGCTCATTCATATCCAGTTGCTTTCCATTCAAGTCCCGGTCGTCCCTGTCCCTGTGAGTGGCTCCGTTCAGGACAAGGCCTGTGGCACTCCGCTGGCTCCGGGGAATCTGAGGGGTTGACAGCTGCTCCTGCACATTTTTGCACATCAGCAGTCTGAAAAATAAAGAGATGAAGCCTGAGAGTGAGAGAGGTGGTTCATCCTCCTTCCCCCAAGCTACCATCTGCCTTGTCCCTGTGCTACATTGCTTCATCCTTTAATCCGTCCTATAAAGTTGAACATTGCGCTGGGGATGTGAGACTCAGGTGGGCACATCCACAGTACGAGGGACCATGACCCCTTGTGAGCAGTGGCATGAGCATCCTTACCTTCCTCGGTACCCAAACATAAGGAACAGGATGCAGAATATGATGCACGTGACACCAATGTGGATCCCAATGATGATGCCAGTTGTGGAGGTTTTATTGTTCTGCTCGTCCTTCATGCAGTCACAGGGAGGATTCAGCACTGCCAGGGAAAGGAGGAGAGGTCAGTGGTGCCACTCTTCTATTGCTCCTCCAGCTTTTGGGGAGCCCAGAGCCAAAGTCAGAGCCTTGGGCAGTGCTGGGAGCTGTGTATGGGAAGAAGAGAACCTCCCTTGCTCCCAGCACTCCAGCAAGCACAGGACTGGAATATCTGTAGTGAGCCAGCCCTATTACCTGGCTACTGTCATTAGACACAGTTAATGAAAAAAAAACCCTCTGATGTTAATTTTTGCAATACCCCATGCTAAAGTGGGAGGTAAGAGGCAGCCACCACATCAGAGCAGGCTGAAACCTGATGGAGTAGACAGATGCCAGTGAGATTAGTATTTACTCCAGCACAGACAGAAGAGTAATAACTATCTCTTGAAGGTATTCCCACTGGAGGCTTAAAAGGCTTCCAAGAGCAGCAGGATGTTTTTTACACATAGATGAATATGAAAGGTGTGATCAGTTAAGAGATTCCCTCTAGAGGTTTCTCCTTTGCTGCCACTTAATACAGGGCTCACACTCTGCAGCCATTTCCCTTTCCAAAGCCACACGTCCTCCCTTTTCACCAGTGAAGGTCAGAATATCCAGGAGAGCTCCAGGAGAGCAGAGATGCTCAGTGCACTATGTCTCATCTGAGGATGGCAGCTGGTACCTTATGCATGGGGGTTGTTCATGTTCATAGCCTCACTTCTGTCTCAAGCTTAGGGGGCAAACCTGGCATGTGCAAAACATTTGGTTTGTCTTCTCCCCATTGGTAAAAAAGCCATCCAGGTGCTCCCAGCCCTGCAGAGTTTTGCCTCAGCATTATTTGTGATGCTGAAAATAAATGAGTGGCTGAAGATGAGATGAGAGTAATGGGGCACACAGGATGTGTTTGGCCTCACCACCTTTCTGCAGAGCTGTTTCCCAAGTCAGCACCAAGACCCAGGTGCCATCTCACCTGTCCTCTCCACAGTTTCCCTCAGGGACACGAAGCGGACAGTGGAGTTTCCATCCCCGTGCTGGTTGTAGGCGAGGAGCTTGACTTCGTACACCACCGACGCGTCTGCCCCAGGGGACACAAGAGGGACACTTCAGGTGTAACTATGAGCCTCATCTCCCCCAGTGATGCTTATTTGGGAAAAGAACATCTTACCAAATATACACAAGGTACTGCAAACAAGTACCTGTTGCTGGGAATGCATCCACAAAACCTGGGTGAGAGCTGCAGCATTTAGGGGTTGGGCTACACATTGGAGCTCTCTCCTGCTAATCACAACTGGGGGTGAGGGGACATGGATCAAGGTGTCACCATACTCACCCAGGTGGGTAATGTTGTAGGCTGTGACGTTGCTGGCCAGGAGCACTGGACCCGTGTACTGGGAGAGGTGGACTTTGCGGTAATACAGCTTGAAGCCTTCGTGCTGGCCCAGTTTGATGGAAGGCTCCCACGTTGCCTGCACGGTGGTGCTGTTAATGACTTTAATAAAGAGGGATGGCATGGCTGGGACTGAAACAGAGAGAGAAAGACAGTGTGTTGCATGTGCTTTTGCAGTCTGCGTGATGAGAAATTCCCCAGCAGCCTTTCCCTGCAGTCACTGCACCAAGGAATGTGCCAGATGAGACTGAGAAAAATCTGAGCAGACCAGAATCTGGTTTAACAGCTTTGAACTTCTTCAGGAAGCTGCAGGAGTTTGCAAGGGTTGCCTCTGCTCAGATCAGCAAGCCGCAGATACTTCTGGCTGCAATATGATGCTCAGTCTGGCCGGGTCAGGGTAGGAATGCAGCAACTTTGGCAATGTGTTCTCAAATTCCAATTTTTTGCCCTCACCCTGAGGCACAGACCTTTCAGTGTGATTAATCCCCCTGGGAGGAAGGAACCAGAAGGGATGGAGCTCGAGACATCCATCTTAAAAGTGTGCTAGGTACCAGTACTAGCTTGCAGGGGGCTTGCTCTCCTCATCAGCTTTAGGAGGGAGGTTTGTGACTGTGCTGGGGACTCAGGAGAGAACCAGGGCATCTTCATCAACAGCCCTAAACAGCTGAACAGCCCAAGATCTCTGCACAGCCCTGGCTGGCATGTTTTGGGAGGCAGGCACTTACCTGGCCTGAGGGGCACACAGGGGATTAGCTGGGGAGATGTCCCTACTGCTGACTCAAAGTCCATCAGGAACATGCTCCAGTCAATGCCCCAAAACCCTGCCCTTATTCTCGGGGTGTGCTGCAGAGGGGGTCAGACCATTCCCTCTCCAGGTCCCCAAAAAGCTGCCTGGCTCCATCCTGCCCCAGTGGTCTGGCTTGAGAGGCAAAGACCTGCAAGTTAAAGCCAATTTTTTGGTGATACCTGGGTTTTCCAAAGCTGACTGCCCCAAGCCCAGCCTCATGCCCTGGAAAGCACTGGGGCACACAGCCCATGTTTCTGCCTCCCTCCCTTTCTCCTACACTGACCACACCAATACCAGATCTGTCTCAGCAGGACATTTCACTGATGATTTTTTTCTCGTTTCCACAAAACACTCCCAGGCTAAACTCTTCCATCAGTTCCCCAACCTTTGGCACCATCCAGAAGGTGCAAATCATGAGGCGCTGCAGACTCTTCCCCTGCCCAGGGCTCTGCTCCAGCACCAGCACCAGGAGGGAGAAGAGTTTTTGGGCACCAGGCACCAAGTTCAGCTCACCCCACAGCAAGATCACCCACCAGAACAGCTCTACTTCTCCAGCAGCCTCCAGGCTTTAAGAGAGAGCTATTTTTCCAATCCCACATGATTACAAGCTCAGCAGTTCCCACATATAAGGCTTGCTGGGATTGCTCTGGACCAAAGCTGCTTTCTGGCTTGTTTCTCCCCAAAGGGTCTCTAAGGATGAGCAGTGCAAACCTGGCCTTTGGCAGAGAGTTCAGCACAACCATTAGTGAGCGATGGGGAAAAGCAGAAAAAACGTGGCCATGTCAGTCTAAGACTGATGAGAGCTAAAAAGGGCATTTCCTCAATTTAACAGTAAAACTGCACAGCACAACTGTTTGCCTTTTCCTGCGTACTGAGAGCTCAAGCTTTCCCACAAGGAGATTTAGAGGGAGGATGGATGCCTCCCCAGCTGAGCAGGAGGGTCTGGGCAATCCTGTCTCTTCCCAAAGTGATGCCCTCCTTCAGGCTGCATGGGCTTTGCTTGATGTCCTCTGAATAAGCCCATGGAGATGAACAAGTCACTGCTGACTGCCACATGTCTCCCCGTGGATTCAGGAGGAAAGACCCAGTGTTCTGGGTCACATTAATGAGTTCTCATCCTGCCCAAGAAAAAAAAGGGGTGAAGTATTCCTCTTTGATAGGATTTATTCTGATGTGTATTTCATTGCTGGGAAGGCTGAACTTAATAGTTCCTGGGTGCAAAACACAGAGTAAATTCTATTTATATCAGAATGTGCCATTCTTCCCAAGGCTGTGTATTTTTGCAATCCAATTAAATACTCCTTTTTTCTTATTCTCCCAATTCCCTCCAGGGCAAAATCCCCACTCTGAGAAGTTGGACCCTTGCTTAAAGCATCACTTTTCCAGCCACAGGTGAAAACACCACAGAAAGGGAAATTACCACATTATCCCATGACAAAGAAACACTGATGTGGGCCATCCTGATTTGTGAAGAGTTGGCTTTATTTTATGGTTGCAGAGCCTTACATTTAATAAAAACCACAAGAATATCTCTCCTTCAAAATATGGAATATACGGTATTTATTCAAACTTTGAATATATATATATATATATGTATAGTACCGATTATAGGTATATGCACTTGCAGAATGCATGTGCTGTTTATAATGTGATTACACAAATAAGTGTATACAATGGAATATATCTGTCTGTGTGTAAATATATATATACACACACCAGCAGATAAGTGCTTCACAGAAGTATATATTAGACATAATATGGAGCTAATATAAGTGAGGCATCTCCCTCATGCTAAGGGCTGGGATACTTGTTTTCCTCTTCTGTGCTGTTTGGAATTTTCCCCAGGTCATTTCAACTTTCTTCTTGAAGGCGTCTTTAGCCGAAGATGACTAAAGGAACAGTCTTCATCCTAGAGAAATGTCAAAAAGTCCTGGAGAAAACCCTAAAAAGCATTAAAAGACAAGAACAAGGAGTGTGTGCTGCTTAATGAAGCAGAGAGCGTTTGAGATTTAAAATACCACGGCATTTGTGAAATGGCGTAAAGGAGAATGACAGGGAGGAGGCAGGAGGGCCTTCCCAGAGAGTGAGGTTTATGGAGGAGGACAAGGTTCACTCAAGTCCCTTCTCTACAGAGTCTTCCCTTCTACTTTCCATCCAAAATCAGCACAAAGGAAGGAGCACCGTGTCTCTAGAAAGCATCAGAGGCTTCAGCCAAGTGCACGTACTGCCACGCGTATTGCCGGCCCTGAGAAGCTGATGGCCCCGAGCCAAAAGCAAGCCTGCTCCTCTGTTTTCTGAGGAGTATTTCATATTCCTGCTCCAAACAATACCAACATAACATGGTCACTCTGACCAGCTGGCAGCAGCTCTGCTGCCCTGGTTCCACTGAGCTGTCCCTGGCTGCTGGATATGGCACCTTGGAAAATCCATCCTTTTCTGAGGCTGTTAGCACAGATCCAGGGGCTCCCTGAGCTCAGGGGGGATGCAACTCTCCTGTGCATGTTGGGAGGGCACAGGGTGAAACGGCTTGGCCATGAGAAGAGGCAGATCTGCAGTGACACCTGAATTTGGTGACAAAAGCCACCGGGCCCAGCTCTCTGAGCTGCTCTCTCCTCTATGAGCAGAAGGCAACAGGCACCTGAGTGAAGCAAAGAGAACAAATGAAGCCAGAACTGAGGCTTTTAAATATCTTTTTACCTTCCTACAAGGCAAACACAGGCTGGGGTTGAGTGATCTGAACCATGCCAGCTTGTCCATCCAGGACAGGGAGCTAATTCCTGAAGCTTCATTACACAGGACAAGTTTTTTTTAAAAGCTAGCAGGACAGAGATACCTTAAAACTTCAGAGAGCCAGGAAATTTATGATCCCATTACCAGATCCCTAACTATTCCTGTCATCATTGAAGGTAATAATGACAAAAAGTCCTCTCTCACTTGACCTGGACTTCTGCAGAGTCACCAAGCTCTATAGAGCATGGCTGGCTTGTAGCTCCTGGGGCTGAACTCAGAGCATCGGGTCAAGGAGTTTCAAGCTTTGCCTTAGCCCATCCTTCTGCCTCTAAATTGGAAGAAAAAACAAACTCCAAGGGTGACTGATTCCCTGCAGAGTACCATGGAAAATAAACTTGCAGAGCAACAACCCAGCAGGCGAGGATTTACTGGTGTTTTTGCTTAAATTCTGTAATAAATATCTGCAAGGGCTGAGAACAGAATGTGAACTGGATCCCCCACCTGGAAGTCAGCACACTTCCATTTGATCCTAAATAACATCCTCACACCCAAGGCCCTCTCAGCTGGAAATTCATAATTACTGAATGTTCATGAGAATGATTCCTAAGGAATTAGTCTCCATATCTGAGACAACCAAGGTTTCAGAAATAGATGAGTCTCTAGGAAAGCATTCTTCCAGTTCTGACTGACATACCAGTGGGGCTGTGGTTTCTACCTGGTACTTGTGTGCAAGGGTCCTGTATTAAAACACCCACTGTCTTACTGGGGAAGCTAACTGGTAGCCAAGTCAGGGAAAAAAAGCCTTAGAGATCACCCTAACTTCCCACTAAAACAGAAAGCTGCTCCAGGGCAGGGATTTGTAGGTCAGGACAGCTCAGCTCTAGCATGATTTGTCCTGGATAGAGCAGAAAATAATAAAATCTTTAAAAGTGAGGCACTTATCAAGTAAGAGCTGTGAGTACCAGAGCTGCTGGAAGATGATGAGATGCTGCTTGAGCAGGAAGTCTGCATTTAGCAAGGAGTTTAGGAACAGCCCAGAGCAGCTGCAATGCACGAGGCCAGGCAAGTTTGCACTCACCCCCTGCTACAACATCAGCTGGGAGAGGCGATGCTGTGTTTAATCAGTCAACCCCCCTGCAACGATACAAGTGAGTTTTTTTACACAATATCCCAGAGCAGGAGGAGCAGCAGGAACAAGGAGCAGCAGCACCACAGGCTACAGTGCTGCAGCACTGCGGGGCGGTGTCGGGGTGAGCGGCGCGGCTGCTACGCACAGCAGGCGTCAGCATCTGAGGGTCCCTGTGCAAAGTGTTCCTTACCTTCCCCCAGCGTGCTCACCACCGTGACTTCTGAGGCCTTGCTGGCACCCCGGGAGGTGTAAGCCTTTATATAAAAGCTGTAGCTGGTTGAGGGCTCCAGATCAGTCACTAGCTGCTGGAAGGTGCTCTTGCTAACAGCCTCCTGGTACTCCATCTCTACGGGATCTGAAATGCAAAGGGACAGAGAACTGAGCGATTCTTCTTTGCAAGCGGTAAAGAGAATAAATAGATGTTGCAAGCAGTAATTTTGGTCCCTGGGGTGGATGTGTACCTGCTCACACACATTTCTGCTTACATTTCAAGGCCGTTGAAATTGGTAATGTACGGACAAGGCTCTGAGCAACCTGGTCTAGTGGAAGATGTTCCTGCCTGTGGCAAGGGTTGGAACTGGATGATCCTTAAGGCCTCTTCCAACCCAAACCATTCTATGATTCTTTGATTCTGTGATTTATGCAGACTTTGCCAGAGAGCTACATGGGCAGCAAGATTTGACTATGTGGCTCCATCCACCCCACCCTAAACACACCTATAATGGTGTATTTAGTATTTGCAGGTATTTACAGTGTATTTAAAGCCTCATCTCTGCCCTTCAGAAACTGGGAGGTGACAGAAAACACTGATGGCAGCATGGACCACTTCAGTGCAGGCCTGGTTTTGGGCCGTGTTGCTAAATTACAGGAAGGCTGAGGGTGCTCTGGGCAGTGGGTGTAGCACCATACCTGCAGCCTTCCGGATGTGTAGCACGTAGCCGATGATCTCCTTGGTGTTCTGCAGGGGCTTTTCCCAGGACACCTGGATGGTGGTTGCAGAGACAGTCTCTGCCCTCACGCTCTGAGGAGGGCTGGGCAGCCCATCAGCCCACAGCACGGTGAGGCGGGCGCTGGCCTGCGTGGAGCCCGCGCTGTTCTCAGCCAGGCACTGGTAGATGGCTTCATCCGCCTGGTTGATCCCATAGATGGAGAGAGTGCTGTGTGGGGACATGAGAGGGACAAGCATCACACTGGCTGCCATGGTCCCTGTGCTGGCTCCCATGGCAGGGCATCCCACGGCCTCTGTTTCCACAGAAAGCTTTTCAGGAAGCTGTGGGCTTTTGGAGAAGGAAAAGTCCAGGAGGTGGACACGTCACTCCCTGGATCCCATGACTGGGTTGATTTATCTGTCTCAACCTGCAGATTCTGTGGTTCAAGTATAGCCAGATGTGGACACAAAGTGGGACAGGGACCAGCAGGATCTAAAGGTGTGGATTCAGAATAGATCCCAGCCACACCACAGAGCCAGCTCTGTGGCAAATGCATCCACACACCCAAAACAGCTTTAACTGGCTTAGCTCCAGTACATACCAGTGAGACCCATCCAGGCACCGCACATGGTTGTTAAGCCAAGTCTAATCAAACACAGCCAGAAAGCCCTCTGGTGATGCTCTAATTGCATTATAGCACATTAGAGCTGTCTTAGGGTAACACTGGGATTAGCTGATTTATCCAGCAGGGTTATAGCCTCAGCTCCCACTTCTGCACTTCCAGAAACACCATCACCATGAGCCAAAAGCCAAAGCTTATGAGCAAGTCACAGGTTTTGTCTGCAGAACCTCTGAGTGGAGTTCTGATGCTAGTGCATCAAAGCTTGCTGCCTTCCAAGGAAACAACCAGAACAGTTCTTCCAGCCTGCTCTTGGGGGCTCCCATATCAGGTTTAGATGCTGTTTTCACCATCCTAGAAAGGACAGGCACTGGCTACCCTGGAAAACACCCTTAAAGCAGGGGAAATCCAGACATGTACCAGCCTCCCAAATGAGTATATTCCTGAGCATGGTGCCCATCTCTGCACTGGGATAACCTGAGTACATGTGGCCACATGAACTGGAGGCCCTTTCTGCACTGCAGGACCCTCCAGCAATGGCTGTGGACAGCTGGAGCAAGTTCAGGGCTAGCTCAAAGGCTGCACCACCCAATATCTTTAAAACAACACCAGCGAATACTGACTCAGAAATAATTGTGTACAACATTAGCTCTGTCTTGCTATTTGAATGTGCAAAACAGCTTTTCTTAATAACATCTGCTTACAAACAGGGACCCATCACTGAAACTCCACTCAAAGTCAAGCCAGGAACAACATGATTCAATGTGAATCCATCAGGCACAAGGCCTCCTAAATAAATAAAGAAATTAATAAATACTAAGTGTATTTCCCTTGTAAGGCATGGGGTGGTCACTGTCACCACTGGGTACAGCTCTGAGCTGGAAAGGCAGATTTGACACTGGAGATGTTTTTTACCCAACTCTGAGGCAGCAGCTCAGGTTATGGTAAAATCTGCCTACAATGCCTTTGGTCCTAGGAGGGTGTTCTCACACACAGGACATCCTTGGGAAAACTTGAGAAGCTCACATGAGCTTTTTCTTACTTTTCTGTAAGAAATGATGCAAACCTAACTAAATTCACATCCACTACTTGCTTCTAAGGAGAAATCACTTCCTTTCTTCTCCTGCAGTAAATTCTAGGTGGATCTGGAACTTGACTGCACATGAGTAAATCCCAAGCATCCCTGGTGATGCAGGGGACACTTCAAGGCTTTTTGGGAATCACAATCAAAGCTGCCTTTTATGTAAATGAAAAATTGAACATTGGAAGTGGAAATGATAAATAGCCTGCCACTGCCTGCCTGTGTGTCAGAACAAATGCTTCTTCTAATTGCAGCAAAATATTGGCCTTCCTGTATTAAAATTTATTATTTCTGTTGATTTAACATTCCTATTTCTGCCTTGCAAATTATCGGGGGCCATGGTGAGTGAGCAAATGTTTAACAGTCATCTATTTATGTCCTGTGCCTTTGTTTCCTTGGAAACATTGTAAATGGAATATCAAATGTGATGGTTTCAGCTGATATGGTGATTTTCAAGAATCAGCCCTAAGCTCCTCTCATAGCCACAGGCTCAATGTATCTGATTAAATGGAAGGAGAAAGGCAGAGCTGGGAGAGGGTGTGGGGAGGAAGGACCCAATGTGTGGCTCAGCTGTGTCAACAAGGGCTGACTCCTGTGAGGACAGATGGCAGAAGGCAGGATTACGCCATCCGAGAGCTGCACTCCCAGCCCTGCACAAAGCAGATGTGTGGAAGGAGCAGCAGCACTTCCTTCTGTCCCGTCAATGCAGGGATTATTTCCATGTGGCTGCTGTGCATCTGGGCACCCAGAGCAGCCAGGCTGGGCTGGCACATGGGTCAAGAGCAGCCTTAAGCTTCCCAAGCACAAAGCAGATCTGGAGCAAGGAGTATTTAGGCTCCGCCGCCTCCAGGTGCATTTACTTGCTTTGCTTAAAGAAAAGATGTGGAGGAAAGAGGAGGGGAGCTAGGCTGAAAAACAGTGCAAGGAGCCTGATGGCAATGCTGTGATTCTGGAGCCAAAGACTTCTCTCTCCTGGGAGGATTTGGGAGTGAGCAAAGCTCCTCATGTGGAACACAGATGATGTGCAGGATGCCAATGGTCCTGGAAGGATGGCACTTGGCCACTGGAGCTAAGCAGAGTCTCTGTCACGCACAGTCAAGTCAAAAGAAATAGAGTATTTTCTACAAAGTTGACATGGAACATAGCTGTAAAGATGCTTCAAGCTTCAGAAAGTTCATTTTCATTGAGATTTCCTTGGCTGTGTTTGGATGTGCTGTGCAATAAGAGCCTTGGCCATCTGTTACCTGGAGCCAATGTTACCTAGAATGATATACAGGCAATGGGACACAAGAACAGCTGGATTTTTGGCTATGTGAGCATGGAGAAGCTGGTGAACAGAATGCCCAGCATCTAAACACCAGCTCCATGAGAATCACCTCCCAACATGTGGAGGATGTGCTGCAGCAGGGCCAGTGTTCAGTCCCAGGTTTTGCTGCTTTTTGTCTTTTTTTTTTTTTTTTTTAAAGAAAGCTCAAACAAAAGGAAAATCGGTAGTTGCCGTGTGAGAAGGCACAGAGCATCTCTGTGCATCAACCATCTGAAATATGCAGTGTCCTTTTATTTCTTCCCGTCAACACGAAAAAAATCTGTCACTTTGGGACATCTGCTGCTGGAAAACTTTCCCGCGAGTGCCAGACTGGCAGCGCCGCAAGCACGTCAGACGAGGCGAGATGCCAGAACGCTTTCTGCTGGTCACCAGAGCCGCTCGGCGAGCCGAGGGCTCCTTCACATCTCCACACAATGCCCTGACAGGCATTGATGGAAGTGGGGAGAGGAGCCGCTGCAGATTCACACCCGGCTGAGCTGAAACGAGAGGCCTCGGCTGCTCCAAAGCCGCAGTATTCCCAAGCTGTCTTCCCAGTTCATAGGCAATCAGGATGACTGATCTGGCTCGGGTCAGGGGTCCAGGCCGGTGACCGGAGATCGGCTTTCCAAAGGCTCCTCTGAAAAAGTCTGCAAACTGAAGGAAGCCTCTTCATCGATTCAGCAGCACAAAGAAGAGGGGCCCATCTGGGAGGGCATCAGCCTGCGCGCGCACAGGCGCACAAAGGAGGGAGTGTGATGAAATGAATGCAGAGAGCAGGCTGTGGCTAGCAGGGACGGCATTCTGAGTGCCAGCAGATACAGAAAGCCACAAGT
This sequence comes from Poecile atricapillus, assembly GCF_030490865.1. Taxonomy (NCBI): domain Eukaryota; kingdom Metazoa; phylum Chordata; class Aves; order Passeriformes; family Paridae; genus Poecile; species Poecile atricapillus. The sequence continues at coordinate 2,647,674 of NC_081259.1, read as the reverse complement.
GCCACATTCACCCCATCCCTGCTCTGGCTCTGATTGTCGTGGCCTGTGTTGTGCTGTGCTGCACTGAATGATCTGTTCCTGGGCTGCTGGCCTGTGCTGTGCTGGGAAGGAGCCTTTGTTCCCCAGCTTTGCAGAAATGCCCTGTATTCTGAAGGTTGCCTCATACAGGCTGAAATTAAGGTGCAAAGCTTGAAAAGTGACACTCAGCAACCAAGAGGGACACTGCATATCATTCCCAGCCCTCTATATGCATATTCTTACACATCCAGAAATGAAATATCATACAGAGTGTCCTGGGTGAAATTGGGTTGGGTTATGCAGAAGGACTAGTTTCTATTTTGCAGGTACTGCAGCCCACTGGCCAGGACCCCAGCCTAATCTTAAGATTTCAGACTAATCCAAGAGCAGCTTCTGAAAGGATGTTGCTGGTCCCAGCCACTCAGTCTGTTCTTATGAGCCACAGAGCATAATCACAGACTTAACTGAATCCTATCCCAGGAAGCAGAGGACCATGGGGAAGCACAAAACATCTCAGGAAAAGTACTGGCAGAATCTGTATTGGTAGGACTGCAAATGCAGACACCTGGGAGAGCTCTCTGCTGCTAAATGGAAAGTCCCCCAAACCTTTTCCCAAGCAAGCAGCACAGATACTGGAGAAGAAAAAGACCCAGCCTAATTTAGGGGAGACTAAATTTAGTCTGCACCACCATGGGCTCAGTCCTGCCTCAAAGCCTCTTGTATAAGGACCATTCTCTGCTGATGGATTTTGCTGTGTGCAACAGTTGGAAAGAACACTTAAAACTCCTGACTTGATGCACTTCAAGAGCAGCTCAGTGGAGCAGCACACAGAGAAATTACACAGGCAACTTGGTAGCAAAATAATTGCAGCCACATGAAAAGGAGAGACTGATGCTTGTTGCTGTTGGCTGCTCCAGGGCTACTGCAGGTCCTTTTTGTGGGATATGGCTGTGTGATCCCAGCACAGGATCCCTGCTTGATGCAGGGATCATGCTGATTCCCCACTGCTTAGAGGGCTTTGTGCACTCGTGCAGAGATCCTCCTTGCAAAGGCCATTTCCATGTGTCTTCCAAAGTCAAACCCATAAATTATGCTTAAATCAGGAGCAGCGGGTTCACATCCCCATCCCCCATGTACTTATTTGTCATGCTTCTGGGAACTGAAATATGATTTGCAATAGAGCACCCTTCCCTCAATCACAACTGTCTTCAAACACATGGCATAAGGAACTGCAGGCTTGCCTGTCCTCCTTTATGTGGTCAAAACCGTACAAATTGAAGTGTCTGTGGGGAGTGTGCACCATGAAGGGATGTATAAACCCATCTGCACCTTTCCACACTCAGCTAATGCAGAGTTTACAGAAAAAAGCCACCTTGTGAATGACAGGCTCTGGCTTCCCTGGGTTTGGTACCAGAAGGGCTGGCTGGGACGTTTGTACTTGAAGGCCCCTCTCTGTTTCTGGACTGGGATTTAACAGCATAAAAAGTGCAGGAAGAGAAAAGTTGTTCTGATGTTTATTTACGAAGGAATATTTCCCCTGATGAGCCTTGAACATCAATGGCCCTGGAAGTGAGACATTTCCAGAGCACTAAACCAAGTGCAGGAAGAATTTACAAAGGTCACCAAGCAGAGCGAATGCCACCTGAGCCCAAATTCTAACAAAGCCTTTTTCTGGTGGAACAAATCAAGTCCCTTAATTACAATTTGTAAATATAATCTTTCTGGAAAATCAATATTTAGAGAACCTGCCTTCTCTGAAGATGCTGGCCTTTGTTCCTTGCTATTCTGGCAATATAAACCCCATAGTGTGATACACTTCCAGGCTGAAAATTACTGCCCTGATCCTGATTGGGTCAAAGGAAGAATAGCAATAAACCTTTCACAGTGGTAATTTGGGGACTATTTCATGCTTCTTTGTAAATTTTTAAGTAATAACCTAGAAACATAATCTTACACAAGCCCAACTTGGCCAGTAACCACACCTTCCTCCTGCAGCAGTACTCCACCTCTGGAATGGACTGGTGATGCTGGATGGGAATTTTGCTAGAAATTCCCCTTATACCTCTCAGGCATTTGGATTGTGATTGATCAGAATCACTCCAGGAGCAACATGGGCATCTCTGTCAGCACAGAGGGGCAGACTCTGCCAATGCTGGATGTAGGGATGGCTCCACCAAAGGCCTAAAGGCTCCATCAGCTTCTCCCTGGGAGAGCTTGGCTCAGCACAGCACCACCCTGACAGCAGCCAGCTCCATCCCCAGCCCAGGGGCTGCATGGCAAGGCAGCCCCATCGTCAGCTCCTTCAGTCATTTTTATTCACAGCTTTTAATGGAAAACCCCACAATTCCCTATGCCTGAGCCTTCATGCATTTTTCATTAACAATTATCCGCTATCCCAGAACTGCTTTTGATTTTTTGCTAATCATCGATTGGCTATTTTGTTCCCACACAGCTGGCATTTTCAAAACATAACAACCACCTCTGGAGAGGGCACAACAGAAGGCTGATCTTTAATGCTAATGTGCCCAGAAACCGTCAACACATCAGGTGATGGGAATTCATATCTGAGGGACCACGAGGGATGAGATATTTACTGGATGCAGCCTGTGAGGCTGATTTTACTGTGCTGAAAGCTGGAAGTTGCTTAGCAAGTGAATGTCTGATATTGTACCAGCAGTCACATTCAATCTCCAGTCAATCCAGTTCTGAAGCTGCATTCCAGCAATGAAGGGTTTCTAGAGTCTCCTCACCTTGTGGGGTTTGCTCTCCTTGGATTTGCAGTTACTGTGTATGAGAGACCGTGTGAGGTGAGGCAGATGCAAAAGGGCCCTTCACAACTTTGGGAAGCAACAGATCCATTGGCTTTGGGTTTGTGCTGCTACCCACAGGGCCTCAAGCTTGCAGGAGCAGAGCAGCATCTCAAACACAGCATCTTCTCCAGGTCTGCACCTTGCTTTTGGTCGTGTTAATTTACAAAAATTGCTCCTAATGACACATTTGGCAATCAATAGCACATGATAAGTTTTGGGATGATTTACTCCTTTTTTTTCCTAAAAATCCCTTAGGGGGCATTCAGACCTCTATGACAGTATTAAGCAGAGTTTTAATCCAAATGGATTTTCTAGGAAACCATGTAATCTAATTAAAAAGCTCATAGTGTACTTTAGTAGCTTCATTACTAGTAGATTCGAGATCCATCCTTACACAGACAAATAATTTCCAAACGCAATAGACTGATAAATCCAAGACATAACCACAAACTGATTCCGCCTGGAACTAAGTGGGTTACAGCACTTAGTCATGCCCCTGAGAGTAAAACAAAGGGCAAACTTGGAAAAACTCAGGAAAAAATGATCTGTTGATGTGTCTCCTCACCATGGAGCTCCCAGCTCTGTTGCACCAGTGAGGGCATTTTCTAGACTGACAGCTTTGGAAACCACCAGGCATGGCCACTTGCCTGGAGCTGGAGGTTGGAGTCAACCAAGACTAGTGTGAAAGAAGACAAAAGTTCAACACTGTCGAGTACCACGGCCTGAGGGCTCAGCTTTACAATCGTGTTACTATAGCTTGAGAAGATGCCACGTGTCAGCTGAGCCCCAGGAACGGGCTGAGCTCCCTCAGCCTCTGCCAGATGCTGTAATCTGATCATTCAGCTCGCTCTGGAAAAGACTGATGCTAAATTGCATTAAATGATTCCCACAAGAAAGTGATTACAGAGATGTTCACCAAGTTGCAGTTCATGTGCATGGGTAGCACAGCTCCAGGCACAGGAGACATGACCATGACCAAAGACCTGACTCCTGCTCTCCTCAAGTGAAGACGAATGATTTCACAGGGACAATGTCTGATTTCAGAGACATCTGGGCGAGACACAGAGCTGGATTCAGTGTCAGTTTTGCCATGGATTTAATGACCTTCACCACTTTTGACTTCACTTCTTCACCAATAAAAAAGGATGCACTAATCTCCCTCCTACCCCTTCTGCTCTGTTCACACAATAAAGGGCAGACATGCCTCAGAAAGCCATGCCATGAACTAGAAGACCACACGCCTGAACTGAGTGTCATCTCTATGTGCACATACAAAGTATTCTGAAGCTCTAAAAACTTCCAGTTTGGAGAAAACCTCCTCTGGTTGAGATGATTTTATTACCACTCACACTTTATCCTTCTCGCATCACACATCCTTCCATCACTCATGTAACGAAGATTTAAAACCCCTCAAATGAGAAAACAAAAAGCCACATTATACAGACATTCAGAAAAATAAACTCTTGTCCCCTGAGGAACAAGCCATGGTGCCTGCACAGCATTTCCCCCAACTGTCTAAACTGAAAGTCCAGACCCTCCAGTGAGGCTGGGTAGTTGCTTTCCTGAGACACATCTGTTAATATAGAGAGCAGCTCTATGACACCACAGAGTACAAACCTCTACCAATACATCAGGTTTACAACACAGGTGCTATTATTTTGTAGTGTATTTTTTCATGCTATTTCCATAGAAACTACATTGTCAACTGGTAATTTTCACACTAAGTGCATCATTTCCTCAATACAAACATCGCCATCCCCTCACAGGAAAATGCAGTTATTTAGTACTCAGAGAACACACTCTTCCCTGGTGAGATAAAAGGCTAAAGTTTAGTGAAAGTCAGGCTCCACACAAATATTATTTCTAATGTATTTGCATTTGCACACCCAGGCAGGTCAATGTCCAGGCGTTAAAGCACAGCTCCTCCACTGAGGAGTCAATGTGGTCCCTGTCAGCTCCAGGAACAACATTCAGCGCTTGCAGATGATGATCAGGAGAAAAGAGAAACTTTTTCTGGGTTTCTGCATCAACAGTCAAAATCTAATACTGATGTCCCGGCACAAAAAATCATGGAGCACCAAACTGTAAGACTATAAGGCGCAGCCAGCAGGACTGGAGCAGTGTTTTAGTGTTTATCAAAGCCCAAGTTGAAAGCATAGATCTGCTTCAGAACACTGCCACCTTCCCACTAGCTCTTTGTTATGCAGAAAGCAATCCAACATCTCTCCCACTCCCATTTCCACAGCAGTGCCAAAGCTCAGTGCACCAGCACCTACCTGTTGTTATTCTTCAGCTTGATGTGGTCGCTGGTCTCCAGGATCTGCCCATTCCTCAGCCATGTGATCTGGGGAGGGGGCTCCCCTTGGGCCACACATGTGAAGATGGCAGTAGTCCCCACGGGTCTGGAAATGGACTGGGGATGCTGCACAAACTCTGCTGGGGCTGAGAGGAGGAAGGAGAACAAGGGTGAGATAAGTCATGATGATCCCACTTTATCCTGGTATAAAAAACCACCTTGTCAATGAGCCTTGTCTGCCTGGGAATGTGGGATACTTGGCCAACCCACAGCATGGGCAGCAGATAACTCTGGTTTGGATGGTGTGTCTGTAAACAATGCAAAGCTTTTGGCTGCCCATCCTGGCAGTCATGGCTTCACAGGAGGCCAGTGAAAGCCAGATCAGAAGTGATGAAATGCCAAGATGAATCCTGCAGGGTTCAGGCACACAGGACCAAGGTTTAAGCCCCTTCACTTCTCCCTGGTCTCCCATGGAAAGCAATCCCAGTGCTGCAGCTGGGGAGCTGTGCTGTTTCCTCAATGGCAGAGCTTGAGCAACACCCTGGCTGTGTCCAAAGGATCTGAATAGCATTAGCATTGCTTGAAATGGAAAGAAATGTGTAGGTATCATACAGCAATCTGACAGGGTATTCTCACCCCAGTAAATATCAGATTTGCTGCCAATTTTTCCTGTCAGCAGAAGATTAGGGAACCTTTTTTTACCCCAGATCTTCAGTCTGGGACTTCTGGGGTCCTGCGAAGCCTTGCAGAAGACTACACCGTGCCTGTAACTGATGCTCACCTTGTCACCAAATGTTTTCACCTTTGGCAGTAACATTTTTAAACATAAAGTGATCTCTTCCTTCCAGCAGCTCAAATTAGATTTAAAATCATTTATCAGAATAAACCAGCGTATCAGTCTACAGAAAGCAGGGCCTGACAGACACTGCCAAATAGGTGAGATTATTCAAGCAGTTCTGCTTCAAAGGGCAAAGTGATAAATATACTGCAGGCTGCTACTGAAACCTAAAATCAGGTGGAACCAGCAGCAGACACAATGAAGACAAACAGATAAGAGGCACAGACCCATAATAAATTTACTGACTAACATCACATAACGGATGGCTGACATTAAATTTTTTTGACAAAAGAAAGATTATCCAGGGAGACACATTCAGAGCCACTCACTGGCATTTTCCAAGCATGGGGTTGGTGGCTGTGCCACAAGCAGAGACGCAGGGATTGAAAAAGAGAGCAAACTGATCCAGCAAAATATACTAAGGAGTGGCCAGGCTGTAGGTGGGATGCAAGACTTAAGTCTTATGGTTCATGGCCAAAACACCCCTTGGGGTTTCCTGCAGCATTTTGGGGGGATAAAAATCTTTCCCAGCTGTGTGCCACTAAGGGAAGAGTATGGCTACTGCTGTAACACGGCCAAACTGCAAGGGCAGGTGCTTGTGTGAGAGTAAAAGTCCAGTTGTGCAGATTCTAAGTCCTCCAAGCAGGAAGACAGAGGAATTCATCACAGAGCCCATCCCCCTTGAAGGAGCCTCCCTCTTCATTTTTAATAATCAGAGGGAAGTGAAGCATGGCAGGTCTGACTTACGTTACTGGTACAGGGTATCCTCCAGCAGAGTTTATTGTCAGGCCAGTGCTGTCAGCGCTCGGCTGCACTAATGAACCTGATCCCAGCAACCCAATGGACACAGACTTCCAGAACCTCCTGCTAAACCTCCCCATGTGCCAATCAACCTCTTGCCCTTTTACTTCCCTTCTGTGTTTTTGCTCTAGACTTACAGATTAAGACAAAATTCAGGATGGGCTCAATAAAAGTTGGAAGCAAGGACAAACAGGGGAAAAACCCCTCATCCCTGCCATGAATGGCCCCTTTGTGGTGTACAGTGAGAGCATTAAAGACTTGATTTTCCTCAGCCTCCCGCCCCTCGCTTTGTGCTGGCCCAGTTTTGCAGGAGCAATTATTTTGCAAGTGGCTGTGCACCTCCCTGCTTTCATCTGGGCTCCCGAGCTGCACCCGCAGCACTCACAGGTGCAAACCCACGATGCCAAGGAAGGGCACAGCCACCTTCCAGCTCCTCGCTACAGCTTCATTAAAGATCCTCTTGGCTCTTTGCCTCTACCTCCCCCTCGCTTCATCAAATCTCAAACCCATCGTTTGTTCCAGCAGAAACAAAGTTGAAATATGGAAAGAAGCATCCGGCATAACCCTTCTGGAACCAGCAGCTCTCCTTATCCTCCCTTATTAGCCCGTGTCAAGAGGGAGTAATTGGAGCGGTGTCGCGTGTGACTCGGGGTAACGAACGTGCAGCTGCGGCCGCTGGCTCGGTGCCAGTGACACTGCTTGGTGCCATGGCCCCACGGGTTCCTCGGGTCCCTGCTCCTCTCTGCCATCCCTCCTCTTTGCTGCCTTGCTAAACACAACCCAGCCCCTGCTTAACTTGCTTAAACTCTCTGGGGAGCACGTTCCCACCTCTGCTGTGCCGAGCTGTCCCCTGTTCCATGGCATTCCTCACTGCAAGACATAGACTGCCCTTCCACTGCTACTGCTCCTCCTGGCTTTCCCCAGACATTGTTCTGTCCTGCTGAGGTCTCAACAGTGTGAAGTTGTAGTGCCAAAATGGCCCAGGTTGAAACAGAAACCCATGGAGTCAGAGGACATGGTCTGGGAACAGATGGAGTTTAAAGGACATGGACTGAGTGGTTGTCCCGCTCTACCTGCACCAGGATGCACCCAGCCTGTGTTCATAACCAGTGCCCCAAGGAAGGTGCCCTCAGGCAACTGTTGGTGTGTGGTCTCAGGGCAAATGGCTCCTTTCCTGGCAGAAAAATATCTCCTCTCCCAGGTCCTCTCCCCTGCCCTTCCAAATGATTTCAACCCAAGAGTTTGCCTGGGTTAGTGGGGAAGGAGCAGAAGCAAACCCTGCCCACTGCCAGCTTTACCTTCAGCCAAGCCCTGCCTGCTGCCAGCCCTTCATCCTCATCATCACTCATAATTAACAGAGCATCCTGTCAGGGCCCATCCCACTCTGCATGGAGATGCGGTGGCCTGAACACTTCTGCCCTTTCCACACTACATGCCAAAAGGCCATTGCAGGCAGCCAGAGGAAGCATTTCTCAGCCCTCCATTATGATTTAATAAAGATATCCGTAATAAAGATCACCGTTAAGAGAAGAGGATTCAAATGTGACAGGAAGAGTGGGCAAGATCCAGCCCTGCCTTGTGAAGTATGAAGAAACCAGAGCGTTGATTATTCAGGACTTAATGGGAGGGAGGGGATCATGCAGTTTTAATGAATATTTAAAGGCATGACATTGGTATCAAAAAGCAATAACACTTAATACCACCCCCAGAATTGTTAATTAAGTGATTCAATAGCTTTTACTGTGCTCAGCAAACTGTAATAGCGTGGAGATGTACTGCAATAGTATCTTCTAATGGGAGACCCCAGTGGGCTCCATCTCTTTCAGGACTTGTCAGCAGGGACCAGCAACCAGTGTGTCCCCCAAGATATCAGGGAGCTTTGCTGTCCTCGCCATGAGATTGTGGTGTGGTGTTTATGGCTGCGCTTGATGGCTCACAGAAGGTCCCAAGGATCACTGAGAAGATCCTAAGGTTAAGGGAGCACTGACAGCCAATGTTCTGGTGCCAGACCAATCTGTGCCTCTTGCATCTCACTATGAAGTGTCATTAATTCTCAAGTGGACAGAGTGGCAGGGTCGGGGAGGGAGGCTGGGGTGAAGAGAAGGAAGAATAACATGGAAGCAACAAAACCTCATAAATTAGGCTACTGGCACTCACAATAAGGGTATAAAGGAGAAGTCAGGTCAACAGGGAAGTCACTCAAGCACAGCAGATGGTGACAGTAGATTTAAGACAACTGCTGCTCACTTGGCTTCTCTCTATTCACTATAGAGGATATTCAGATGTTTACCTGAGTAACTTACAGTATCATTGATTGGACTGCAAGGGCCAAAGATGGAAACTGTGCCCATGTCCCCTGGAAAATAGGCAAAGAACACTCAAGGGGGTTGTCATGGAGCCTGTCTTTCAGCCCTCATTAAATTCTTGTCCCATCAAGGTGCAGGCTGGAGTTCTACAGCAGCAGGGTAATGTCCCCATGTCACCCACAAGTGTGGTCCTGGAAGAACGCTCCATAGGGATCAGACACCCCAGATCACTTCAGCATCCTGACAGACAACATTTGAGTGCCCACCTGTCCCTGCATGGTGGCTTTTCTTGAGAAAGAAAATGTGGAGAACTGCTCCATGGGGAACACTGACTCACAGAGCACGTATTGAAGCTTGTTTGTAGAATGAATTCAGGGCTAAACTCAAGGACAAACCAAGTACCACAGAGCCAAGCCTAAACCACAGCAACTGCAATACATCTGCTGCTGAATTGCAGCCCGCAGCCAAGGCTTGTGATGCCAGCGAGCAAGAACGATGGAAGAAACATCAGGAAGCGCAGCGGTGGCCGGATCTGCTGGACCAAGGAGCGCTGCCCAGTCCTGCCAACAGAAAGCAAGGCGAACAAGGCAGGCATTGTCAGCAGAGCCTTCAAACCCATGTCCTTAAGATGGGCCCTCATTTATGAGATAGGATCTCATTTTTCTGCATAGCTTTCAGGAGGAAATGAAGCGTGGAGTGGAGAACACTGGTGACCATCTGGCCATTCACAGCCCATCAGTTTGTTATGACACCAAACACATAATAAAGCACAAAAGATTGCACAGGAGGTAGAGGGAAAGTGCTTTGATATATTTTTTCCCTTGCCACCGAAGCCTACTCTTCCCTCGCCTCACACACACGCACACCCTTGGTTTCAGTCGGCGCCGCATTCGGCCCTTCGACAACTCCCCCCGTGAGACTTTCATTCGAAGCCCAGCACAAAGCAATATTCAAATGGCTGCGCTGGGATCTGAAGGGAAAATGGAAACTTTCTTGTGTGAGAACCTTACAAAAGAGATCAAAGGAGCCTAAATGGCCAAGGGAGGGTAGGGAGGGAAGGAGTGGGGGATTGACGCCTTCTCCTCTGGAGGGAGGAGGAATTCCCAGGAAGATAATAAGATGGTATTAGATTATCTGAAGGAAAACGTGCAGTGGAAAGGACATTACTGCTGGAGGAAGAGCAGAGCCCTGTGTTAGGACACCTCTGCCCATGCAGCTGCTGGATGGGACAAGGACCATCACTGTCAGCAGGAGGGAGGACATGATCTCAGTTCCAGCCTCCCACTAGCTCCCTGCCTTACAACAGGAAACATCAGCCTTTCTCCTCCAGTTTCCCACCTATAAAACATCCCTCCTACAAAAGACTGGGGCAAGTTAATTTGTGTCTCCAGGCACTTCAAGGGCCCCTGCATAAAGGCAGCAAGTACCTGGCCTAGTGTGCTTTGAGGATGCCGCATTGTCCTAGCCCTGTGCTAACTTCCTCTCCAACCAGGCTTTTGATAGCCCGCTCTTTGCTTTTCTTCTCTTTACAGATGTAATTTGCATCGCTGACATCTTGACAAAGATAAAACCCACAGTCTCCCATGTCAGTCATTATCGCTGTTTTCTTCCCAGACGAACCTGAACAGCAATCATTTGTACCTCTCAGCTGGAAAATTCAGGCAAAATGAGATGCAGAGGCAGGAAAAACTGCTTCCAGAGGGAGGGTGAACAAACCTGGGATGAGCTCAGCTGCCTGGCCAGGGTCTGCCATTACCCTGCTTGGGGAACATTCCCCTAAAAAACAGGAAGCACTTTAAGGATGGGCAATACAGGTTGGGGTCTTGGACACCGCGGGTCCTGTCTAAGGGCTACTCCAAGGGCACACTGGCCACACTTCTCCACACCACTGCCAGCTTCTCTGCTGATGCTGGATGCAGGAGCATCCTCTTTCCAAAGAAAGACTGGGCTCCTATGGCCCTCTGAGTGACATTTTGGGGACAAATTTTTATCTTGGCTTGCCAGGAGAAAATACACAGTAATTCTACGGCAGCTGAACTTCAGCACTGTACCAGTTGATCAAGAGCTGATGTTCAAATCTCAAAAAATACTAAAAACTGCTATCTGTAGCAATGAGAGGTTGTGCTACCTTTCAGCCTCTCACTCAGTTGCTAACAGGAGCAGTCAACCATGTTCGATAGTTGTATTTTTGAAACTTCATGGATTTTCCAAGTAATTTGTTTTGGGTCTGCCTCCCTGCCTCCTGGACATCAGCGTGGCATTTGGGCTTAGGAGACCACCATGTGCAGTGCTGTCCTGCAGCAGCTCTAAAGGGTTTGAATCTGTACAGAGAGGTTGCTCTTAATGCTGGGGTTGATGTTTCTTAATCAGGGGATTCATAGCTGTGCCAGCTGGGAGGTCCCCTCATTGCACTGCTCACCCAGAAATCCAAAAGCAAGAGAAACAGTGAGTTTTCACCTTGTCTCATGCCTGATCAGCACCTCAAGAGGCACAGGCAGCCCTTTCTGCACCCTTTCTACATTGCTCCTCCACGGCTGGTGGGATCACTGCCAGCGACTCCTGCGATCTGTTGGGTGACATCAGGGCTGGAGCAGGGTGAGCATCAGGGCTGGAGCAAGGCACTTTCCCCATCAGCAGCAGAAAGGTTCAATTAGCAGCTCCGGCAGGAGGTGTGTAATTTTAGATTCAGGATATCATCAGTCAATAGTTAATGAGTGAACTGATGAGAGCGGGATGCTTTAAGTGGACTAGCTTGAAGAGGAGGTGAGTGCCTGTAATCAGGGGCGGATTGCTGCCATTCAGAGCACACTGCCAGCTGGGTTTGCCTTCTCAAATGCTTGCCTGGCTCCCCTCACCATGGAGACTGGTCATACAGAGCATGTGGAAAGGATTTGTGTGCTTTCCCTAGTGCTGATCTCTACTTTGGGCTGAACTGCCCTTTATAAGTAGCATTTCAGGACAGCTGCTGCAGGAACGGGAGTAACCTGTATCCCATGGGCACAGCCCCCAAAAGATGCTTCAACTAGGTCCTGGAAACTGGCTCAGACATAGTGTCAACTGCTACATGAAACAGTCTCACGGACTTTTTGGAAATGGTTTTAGACTTATTGGTGCCATTTCAGTTGGAAAGCAACTCTATGAGTGGTATCCACTGCTGCATATCACTGCAGGAGTCTTATCTGTCATTCAGAGATGTCCAGTATGAGAACAGTGACCATGTCCCTGTATCACTGAGGACCACGAGACAATGAATTTGGCTGATTAATTCAGGCTTTCTGCTGAGATGCACGAGTATGATAACAAGTAACAACTAGTGTCTGCTAACAAAGAATGCCTGTGATGGAGTGAGAAATCACTGTAGCCCATACAGCTGATGCCTCAGTTGAACCATACCTGGTCGTGACTCACCTGTGTGGGACACAGACAAACACCCACCTGGGAAACCACATGTCTAGAAAAGAAGTGCTTTGTCTGGTACCACCAGAGAAGTGAAGTCAGCACCTGTCCAACCCAAGCCCTCAGGGTCCCAGGGGCTCACCTTGCACGACGAGGCTGCCCTGTGCGGTGCGGCGCACCCGTGTGCCGGGTTTGTTGGCGGCGCACACGTAGATGCCAGAATGCTGCACTGTGAGGTCTGAGATCATGAGGTTTCCTGTGCCCAGCACCTGGATCCCCTCCACGCCAATCGGGCGGCCGTCTGAAAGAAGGAGAGAAAGACAAGAGTCACATGCTGGAGCTCTGGGTGAGGTTCTCCAGGGCACAGCCCTCAGTGAGGTCCAGTCTAAGCACTTTCGGAGTGGTGCCACGTTCTGCTACTGCCATTTGCCAAGTAAAGTCCATGGGATTTAGCTGATGCTCTTATCAGAACTGCCTTCTGCAGAAACCAGATCCTAATTTACATGTTTGCCCAAAATCACTCCTTGTTGCTGCTTAAAAACCCAAAGTACCACCACAGGAAAAATGAAAGCTTTCAACCATGTGTTCAGATTAAGATGAAGCACCCAGAACACAGTTCAACAGACTGGTTAAACCAAGCTAAATCATCTCAGCTTCTCTGAGCCATTGCCTGGGTTCTTGCATTAGAATGAGCAGGGATCCAATCAGCTCAATAGTCTATTTCCAACAGAGAGGCTTCAGGAAGAAGACCAGCCAACCTACTGCAGTGCTTCCCTGATGCACTTTCCCAGCCACCAGCAATTTATGACCTGCATATTACCTGATGCAGAAGTTACACCACTTTACCTGATAACCACTGATGGATTTTTGTGGCTTCTGAAAATAAGAGAACCCTGTATTTTTGATTCCTTAGCTCTTGAACACACACTAGCTCAGGGTTGAGGAACTGGTTTCTGAGCTGGTGGGTAGATCTCATTTACTCTGGCTTTGAAAGGCAACTGAAAAGGGCTGCCCGCACCCTGAGTGCTGGATATGAGGCATGTGAAATAGTTCAGTATCAGGGAATTCACTTTTTTCCTGTTTTCTCTGGAAAATTCCCAGACAGCTCTAATTACAATGTGTTTCATTAGTATCAGGCTATTGCTTTCTATTGTTTCATTGATTTTGTTTTAAGACACTGTCTGACAAAGGCAGCTCTAAATCAGGCCTAGCACATGTCAGGGTGTCTGAGCAGAGGGGCAAAGCAGGGGAGGAGTTTCACTGGAGGAGCAGTTAAAGGGAGCACACTTTCATCAGACATGGATCAGGAATTCAGTTCTCTCAAGTCTGCTCATGGAGGAGTTTAGAGAACCTACAGGACCCAGAGAAGCAAGAACCAGTCCTAGTGAAGTACCCACCTGACCTCCCCACGAGACTTCCATACTCATGTGCTCCACTACAGTAGAAGAGCCTGGTCTTGTGCTCCAAAGTCTGTGCCATAATCTTACCATGAGCTTCACACTCCAACACAGACAGCATACAGGGCTAGCTAAAAGTTACCCTGCAATCCCATGCTTTAGATTTAATATTAAGCTTTGCATAATAAAAAATATCAGAAAATTTGGGTCATTCATAACCAACAGGTTCTGGAACAGATTGGGAAAACTCCTGCTCCTCCATGGACTGCAGATGGATCTCTGCTTACCTGTGGAACTCCATGTGCTGCAGAGGCACAGCTGCCCCACCATGGGCTGCACCCCAGCCTGGAGGGGAATCTCTGCTTTGGCACCAGGAGCAGATCCTGCCCCTCCTTCTGCACTGATCTTCGGGTCTGCAGGGTTGTTCCTCTCACGTTCTCACTCCTCTCTCCAGCTGCAATTTGCTCTTGTGCAATAACTTTTTTCCCTTAAATTTGTTGACCCAGAGGTGCCACCACCACTGCTGATGGGCTTGGATTTGGGCAGTGGTGGGCCCATCTTGAAGCCAGCTGGAATTGGCTCCACTGGATAGGAGGAAGCTCCCAGCAACTCCTCACTAAACCCACCCCTGTAGCCCCCACACTATCAAAATCTTGTCATGCAAACGCAATACAACCAGAGGAGTGAGGGATTCCATTTCAGATTCCAGGCAGCATCCAGCTAGGAAACATCAGCAAAGCATGGACTGAGAGCTACAAAAGCACTTCCTAAACCCATCTCCTGCCATGCTCTGCATATATTGTTTTTCAGGAAATTTTGAAGCTTAAAGGTTTCATTGCTTCATTAGACAGGAAATGCCAGACCTCTTCATTATTTGCATTGCAAAGAAAAATGCTCAGGTCTTTTAGAGAGAGAAAAACAATGTCATTAAAGGATCACACTTCTGGCCAAGCCACCACAGTAAATGGCTCAGTCATAAAAAGGACAGTAAAACATGACCTGTCCCACATTTAATGAGCAATAACAAGGAACCATTCCTTCCAAACAGCATTTGAACTGAAGTGTAAAGAGGTCTGAATTAAATCCAATTTGAACTTGATTTCATCTTTTAAATTAGACCTTTTGGAAGTCTGTATTTACAATAGGCATAAAAATCAAATCTCTCTCTTGAGGGAGAGATGGGGCTGGTGAAAGATGCGAAATGGTCATATCCAGATCCTTCATCACATCACTTGAGAAATACCTTGAGAAATACCACAGAAATGTGACTTGAATGTCAGCAGTTTTACTGTATTATTTATAACATGCTCCGTCATTTAAGCATGCAAAGACTCAGCCTGCAGCAGGTGCTCCCCTCCCAGTCCAAATACCAGCATCAATATGCCCTCAATTATCTCTCCAACTCCAGCTATTAGAAGTCTGGTCTGAGGAAACATCACCTGTCCACACATCTTTCTTTTCCCTGGAGAACAAAGCTCTTCAAGCTCAGCAGCCTCGGTGGACCTGCCATTTGGGTCAGTGTGGCCACCTCCAACAGCCAGCAAAGATTACTGTCCCTGATCATCTCAGACACCTCTCACTCAATCCCTCCCTTTCCAAAAGCACTGAAAAGGGCTTCTACAGAAACATCTCTACTTTCCTGGTCTGCTCCATCCTTCTCACTCAGCCTGAGCCATCCTGCAGTCAGCTAGAAGGTCTTCAGCTAATATCTAGTCCAACTTAGCAACACTGACAACACATATAAATAATACAGAGTGTTTACACAAGAAATTCCTCGCATCCTGAAAGCTCAGCACTTTGCAGAACTGCTGTGCTGAGGGACTGATGTTTCACACCTGCTTTGCAAAGGTTGCTATTTATTTTAACCCTGTTTTCTTTACACGGAGACCTGAAGAATGGTTTGGATCAGGCAATCCAAACCCTGTAAATCCACCTTCCTGGCATCACCTGCCACCACAAAGTCATCTCCTCATGGAGGAGATCTGAAAGTCTCTAAAACCAACACTTGCTCAGTTCCCAAAGCTGTCAGGACCCAGGCAGGCTTGAAACCACTGCTCATTTACCATGACCCTCCACTTCTTTTAAAGAAATCAAAAGAAGAAAATTTGAGGGCTGAAAAAAAGCCAGCCTGGAGGGAAATACCTGACAGATCCTCTCTTTCGATTCCTCAGTTGATGAGGACAAAAGGGGGAGGTTCAGCTCTTGTTTCAGATAATTAATAAAGGAGACCATTCTCCAAATGGGAGATGCTCCCAACAGATGATCTGTCCACAGACAAGCAGAGACTTCAGTGAACCATAGAATGGTTTGGGTTGGAAGGGACCATAAAGATCATCTCATTCCAATCCCCCTTCCATGGGCAGAGAATTCTATTATCCCAGGGTGCTCCAAGCCCTGTCCAACCTGGCCTTGGACACTTCTGGAGACGGGGAAGCCACAGCTTCTCTGGGGAGCCTGTGCCAGGGCCTCCCCACCCTCACAGGGAACAATTTCTTCCTAATATTCAATCTAAATCTACCCTCTTTCAGCTTAAAGCCATTCTCACCTTGTCCTATCACTGCACACCCTTGCAAAAAGTCCCCCTCCAGCTTCCTTTTAGGTACTTCCAGGTTCCCCATGGGGGTGAAGTCTGGATGAAAGACGCCTGCAGTTTGGGAGCCACATTATTTATTTTTCCAAGGTGTATGTGATGCTTTCTGGAGCCCATTCTCCGCCTGCTAACCGAGTGATTGGCACACCAGCACCAATTACAGAGCCCCCTTAAAACGTGCCAGGCGATATGAATATGCAACAACACGAACGCCTTTCTTTTGTAAGTAGCAAGTAGAAAGAAAGTAACAACTTTCTAATGTTGATCATTTAGGTCTTTTGTGAATTCTTTGTATTGTGTCATAGTAGCCTTCCACTTTTTAGACACATGGGTCTCCTGCTCCTGCGGACACTGGGCACTGTGGATTAGCATATTTAGAGTACATTGCAACAGTTGACTATTCAGTATGTGAAGTGGTGAAATTTACTCTATTATTTCTAAACACTTACAGGAACGGTGCTCCTGTCAACCAGTCAGCAATCTATTGCAAGCTTCTGTGTCCAATAAGTTACCAATTAATTGGCTCCTACAATTGTTGTATAGTTTACTTCTTGAATGGCTCCCTCTTTAGTAATTTCCTTCCCATTGTGCAGCTCTTTCTGACAACTTCTGTATAACGCTATCAGATAATCACTGTCCTTTCTTTCTCGCCTCACTTTTCTGTATCTCTCTAAATAGTTTATTATTCTGCTTTGGTACCTTTTATGGAGGCCAGCTCAGTGGCCTGTCAGTTAAAGGGTAAGGATACATTAAAATCGTCGTTCATTCAAAAGGCTTTGCAGTAAGTGCCCAGGATATTCATTTGTGCACACATACAGGTCCAAGCCTGAAGTGCGTAGCTCTGAAAGGAAAATCCCTATCTTCCCTGAACAAACCCTTAATGATTTTACATCTCTCTCAGAGCCTGCTCTCTAATGAATGTTGACATTTCATGCATGGCGAGACACAGGAATTTTGTTTGTGGTCAGGCGCTACAACATATTCCCAAAGAAATTAAATTCAAAATTGATTGTGCTACACTCAAAAACTGGCCCAGAATTTGAATGATTTCCTTCAAGTGAAATATAGCTGCCTTTCCCACTGAAAACCAGCCAGGTTTTAGCAAAGCCAAAGCAAGAAGTGCAAATGGTGTTTATGGCTTGCTTTTCCCTGTACCAGAAAGCTGTGAAAGCAAAATTGTTCTTTTGCTCCTTTTTGACAGAAAAAATGCCACAATGTCAAAACTGTGAGCAAAGGGGCTCAGAGAGTTTCCAAAAAGGCAATGTTCCCTGTGCAAAGCCCCAGAAAAACAAGCAATGCCACAGCTCTTCCTTACTTCTACAAGGCAATAAAGATGCTCACACAAAATTGACTTCTTCTGCTTAAATAAAGCCATTCCCATTGCTAAATCAGCAGCATCTCTCTAAGACTTCGTGGCTGTGGATTTTTTTATTTCTGCAAATGGATTAAAAGTGATTTTTTTTCTAAGCTGAGTGAGTTACCTGTAGGAGGAACTTCAGGAAGAAGACCTTCACATGGAAGAAGTCAGAGATGACAGATACTCTGAGGACCTCCCTGTCCAGCACAAACCCCTCTCCTTCCTTGTGATCACACAGACAAGGAGAGATGAAAGCACTTCTGAAATGGCTACAAAGAGATGACAAAACCTCCAAGTCATCCAAAAGCCCGTGCAGTGCATCGTTGTCAGGATCACTGTCATCTTAAACAAGACCTTGTGATGCTTTGGACAGGAAACATTCCTGCTGAAGGGGAGGGAAAATAACAGGATCTGTTTCCCATTCAGTAGCTCTGATTCTGCTGCTGTGCTGCAAAGCAGCGTGGAGAGGATATTTATTTTTGGTGGAAGGCAATGCTGAGCTCAGACCATCCAGACAAACATCACACAGTGCTATTACATCTTCATTATTGCACTGTGCTATAGAGACAAGTGTTTTCAAGAAGGTAATAAACACTTATAATTAAGGCAATTATAAAGTAGTTTATTATAGTTGAGTACTAACATAGAGCTGTCTTGTGTCCAAGAGAACCAAACCAGTGATACAGAGTATCTGGGGAATTTTTAAAACAGCATCAATCTGATGGTTATGGCTCTGGAGGCAAAAATACCAGTTAGTGGCATACAAAGGCTGATTTTACAAGCCACTAGAGGATGCAAGGAGGGAAAACATAGCAAAAATGTGCAACTGATATTGGATGCAAGTCCTCATTCCCTGGGCAGGCAGCTCTGGAGTGGGAAGTCACCCTGCCCATGAGCTGACCCTGACCCTTGGAGAGCCATGGGGGTGGAGTCCCACATCCAGCACAGCAGCATGAGACAGAATTATCCTTGTGTGTGCTTCACAGCCACCTTGGAGACACCAGGAGATGAGCATCCCAAAAATGATGTGACCTCAAGGACCACAAGATCTCAGGAAATCCTCAGGAAACTGAACCTAACCCCACTGTGCACACAGGCAGAGTTACAAGCTCTGGGAGATAGAACAAAATCCATCAGCTCTTCACTCAGCACAGGTTTCTGTAGGGCAGTGGAAGTGCTGCTCTGAGCAAAACAGTTTCTAAGCTATCATCACAAAGTTAGAACCTAAATTAAACCTTAGAGAAACACGGCCCTTTGCTCTTCCTCACTTGCATGATGCCATCAGACACTGTCTCTGGTTTCCATGCTGAGTTAAAAACATATCACAGGCCCCAGCAGAAAGCATTTGTTTTTTCAGGGCTTCAGACACACTACCTTAAACACTCTCTCCCTCTTAAAATTGTTTTAAAACTCCCTGAACAGGCAGCAAATTTCTTTCAAGTCTGTTTTTATGTGAAAGATGTGTTTGTGTATGATTTTGCTTCTCTAGGCCAACAGTGGTGATGTTTTTGATGCAGCAGAAGAAGATGCTGTCACTTGAGAAAAGATAAAATTATCACCTTTCAT
This sequence comes from Poecile atricapillus, assembly GCF_030490865.1. Classification (NCBI taxonomy): domain Eukaryota; kingdom Metazoa; phylum Chordata; class Aves; order Passeriformes; family Paridae; genus Poecile; species Poecile atricapillus. The sequence goes on along the minus strand of NC_081259.1, from coordinate 2,628,299 downwards.
GAAACATCTACAGGTTTAACCAACCCACTTCTCTAACAGCTGAAAACAGAATCTTGGCAGAGAGAAAAAACAAAGTCTAGGCATGAGGATAAAAAGCACTTCAAGCCTACAATTACCTTCTGTGGGAAGGGAGAGGGTGAATCAGTTGTTGTATAAAACAGTCAGTGGCACCTACCTATTTCCTACATGATGGCTATGGAGAGGAGGAGGAGGAGGAGGAAATCCCAGTGACCCCTAGGGCTTACCGAGGCGGCTCCAGGAGACGATGGGCCGGGGGTTGCCGGTGGCGATGCACTCCAGCACTGCTGTCTGGTGCACGGTCAGAGTCAGGTTCTCCGGGCCCACAAGAATCATGGGGTCCTTGTACACCGTGGAGTGGGAGCCTGCAATGACAGCACCATGGTCAGAAGGCTTCTGATTCCCTCTTGTTTAAAGGGAACATCGAGGATTTCAGGCATCCTCTATAAGCACATCTCTAGGTACATATCCTCTTCCATCGGGAACTGTAGTGACAGCGGAAGGAATAATGAGTTCAAACTGGAAGAGGGGAAATTTAGGTTAGGTGTTTGGAAGAGACCAGGGAAGACCCCTGTTAGGGTGGTGAGGCCCTGGCACAGGTTGCCCAGAGAAGTTGTGGATTCCATCCCTGCAAGTGTGTAAGACCAGGCTGGACAGGACTCAGAGCAACCTGCTGTAGTGGAAGGTGCTGCTGTCCATAACAGGGGGTGGAATGAGATGATCTTTAAGGGTCCTTCCAACCCAAACCATTCCAGGTTTCCAAATTAAGTGGCTGGTGTAACCCTCAATAAATCTGAGATGTACATGAAACAAAAGGAGCACAGTGTTTGTGTGACAGTCACACTGAACATGTTTTAAGCATGCATTGATTATTCCTGGGGAAAACAGCCACAAACAGCCCTGTTAACATTTGGATATCAGCAGCATAAAGAGGGAACTGCACTGTGAACTGCAAAAAGATTTGCATGGTATATAAGGAAAACACAACATGCAAAACAGCAAGAATGCAAATAAATGAAGGAGTTGTTTTATCTTTCAGCATTTCAGGCCATAAAGTAATCCACAGAGACCACAATGCCTAACTCTGTCTCTGTGAGCATCCTCTCTTGCTGCTGGTGACACTTACTCAAAAAGACCTGTCCTGGGGCAAGGAGTGATGGAGGTAACAGTCCCTGACTCCTGCTGAGGAGCTTTCTGAGAGGAAACTCCTCTGATGACTGCACCCCACATTTTCCTACCATTTTCCTTCAGGGAGAGGATGCATCCCATTGCACTGATAAAACTGTGACACATTTGCTGCTCATGATACAATTACTAATCCTTTATTTGCACTATAGTAGCACCAAGTGGCAGCAACTAAGAATAAAACCCATTGTGCAAGATGGATGTACAGACCCATAATAGAACAAAATCCTAGCACAAGGACCCTGGACACCAGACAGGCACAAGAAAGGCAAAAGAAAACACATTTCACTAGACAGAACAATAGCATGGGACAAAAACATCATCCTGTGTTATGTATACCACAGCTGAACCCACATCTCCTGAGTCCCTAAAAAGTGCCTTATCCCTGGGCTGAATGTTCCTGCAGCCTTTAGTCCCATTTGGAAGCAGGAGAAGAGGAAACCCAAGAGATATTCTCATTTCTCCATCAGTAAACAGGAACACCGAAAATCTCTGCATTAGTCTTTCTCCCCATCTCTGATGAGAGCTGGGTTATACTCCAGAAATGCTGAGGTCAAAGCAGTGTTTAAGGAATTCCATCAATCTTACAGCTGCTGGCAAAAAAAGCTCTGTACACCTGCAAAGAGAAATACTTGGGCTGGTCTTCTGCCCCCGAGCAGGAGTGGGGCACAGGGAGGGCTGGGGAACACAGGGACCAACCCACACTGACTCCTGTACATGGACTTCCCAATGCTCAAAAGGCTCATTACAGAGAAGTGATCCACCAAAATCTATCCACAGGGGCTTTTCTCCAAGAAAAACAATTTCTTTCTGCACTTTTGAGTGCTACCCTTCCACAGCAGCTCAGGGGCTGGAATCAGGGCATAGCAGGGGGATTCCACAGTGGTCCAAGGGCAAGCACAGATCAGAGCAGCTCGTTTGTTAATTGTTCCTACGGGGGCTAAGCAGGGAGCGATAAAACGACTCCAAGCTTGTGTGTAAATGGGCAAAATCCAAGAAAAATCACCGTGTCAGTGTGACTTAAGAGCTGACTTTCTCACTAAATGCATTTCACTGCAAGCCATAAAATGCAGATTTTTTGATGAGAGCCAGAATGCACAATAAATTCATATGACCGGCTGTTTAACCCCAAGAGATCTGAAAAACAATACCTTCTCCTCAGTACCTCAGAGTGCCTTTAAAACCATGTAGATTTATTGTTCTGAATCACAATACTAAATGTTCACGCTTAGAATAATACGGTATTATCAGCGTATTATATAGCGATTTCAATATTTCAAAACACTGAGAAATGAAATGAATTGTCCAAGGTCACCCAAGAATATCAGCGAATGGGAGCCAAGCTCAAAGCAGAATTTATGAAACACACTAGTTTGACAATAAAATATTTTAAAATCACATTCTTTGATTTCTACTCTGAGTCCTAAGTAGACATTCAGGTTTTTGAGTGTGGATTCAGCTCCCTCAGTTCGGGCAAATGCTGTCCAACTCTGGAAGTAGCATTTCCACCACTGCTTACCTTCTCCTGCAAAGGCCATGGAGCGGCCCCACAGCTTTGCTGCTGAGCCCACCACCCACAGCAGTGACAGCTCCAGGGACAGCAGGGACTGGGACACAGCAGTCAGATGCCAGCGTCACACACACAGAGATCAACCATGTCCCAGCATCAAGGAGGAGGTTTCCTTCTTCAACCAGACCAGCCCTTTGATGCAGGGTCAGGAAGGAAGGAGTGATGAAATGAGGGACTCATGGCAGAGTGCTGCTGGAGCTCAGCAGGGTTCAGGGCAGCACAGGGATTTATTCTGTAAGGGGAAAAGGCTCTAATGATGCCTGTGGTCCCCAGGGACCCTGCCAGCAGCAGTCACAGTGAGGATGGGGAGATCCCCAGCACTGCCAGCAGTGACAGGCACTCCAGCACGGACAGGAGCGTCGCCTGCCAGATCTTGATCAAAAGGACAGCAGCAGAGAGAGCTGCAGCTCGCACTGGAAAGGTGTCAGTGCAGAGAGGCAGGCAGACCCCTCGGGAGCAGCTCCGCTGAGCAGGCACTTGAAAATAATCAATCAGCAGGACTGGAAGACATCTCTGTGCTGCTCACTGCCAGCAGCCACGGAGAGGATGGAGAGCGCTGCAAGCAGGCTCCTTCACCTCCCACAGGCAGCCACCCTCCTCCTCCTCCTCTCCTGCTGGGCTGCGGCAGGGCACAGGGCTCCAGAGCCCATTCTCAGCCTCTCCCTCCTCCTTCTCCAGCCAGGGCTTGGATTGGAAACCTCAGGGAGGCAGAGCTGGTGCTTCTCTGTTGGTGAAGCAATGGCTGAAGCTGCTGTCCTGCAGGGAAAAGTGGGAGCCCTCCTGCTATCATGAAGAGCAGAGACACCATTCCCTTCACCGTGACACAAGAGGGAGGTGATACAAAAGATTTGCAAGAATTCTGCTTACCCCATCATGCCTAATGCCATGTGCACTCACAGTAGATACTCCCAGTATTTACTGACACAACACCCACACCAGCAAAGCAATGAATGCCCTGTGCATCTCCGTGACTTACTACAGCCTCTGCTACCGTGCCAAAGCCCAGGGTTCACGTGCTAACACATACCTGCTGTCCTGATCTAACAGATATTTGTATGTTCTCAGCAAACACCACAGAGCATAAACCTTTTCCACAGAGGTTTAACCTAGTGCAATGAGTTTTCCATGCAAATGTCCAGTTACAGCAGTGCAGGCACTGAAGTATGGTCCAAACCCTTCATCAGACACACATGGTGCCCGTATTCACCATCCAACTGCTTTAAGGAGGAGAAAAAACCACAAATATTTCACAAACAGGAAACCTGGAAAATATCCATCTGCAATGAGGGATGGTCAGATGAGAAAAACTGGAGCTTTCTGTCCTGCAAGAAATAATAACTCAGGCCAGTAAACTGACACAAAGAACTTCACCACATCGATAATTTACTGTTCTTTTCTTCTCTCCATGTGGCTACTGCTTGCATAGATCAAGCTAACAGATAAGTAACAGGCACCCAAAGCTGGTCTTTCAGAACCAGTTAACCTGCTTTCATTCCCCATCAGAGTTGATATACACAGCATCACTCTTCCCTCGGTTTCATCCCATTTCACACGTGCTGCTTCTTTACAGTCAGCAGAGGCTAATCTGACACTTGGTACAGGTGTTACGTCTCTGCTCCAGAACCACTGGCCAGGCAGTGATTTGGAGGGTGATGGGAAGCTGGAAGATGTGACTGTATGCTGGAAACCCTCTAGCTCCTGGGTAGCAGCAATTACATATATATGATGGGCAGGAGGATCACAGCTCAGGGGAAAGACCTTTGGCTGCGTGTAAGAAAGAACTCAGAAACACCCACTCAACCATCCCTGAGCAGACTTCCCTTGCCTGTTATCTCCAAAGATGCAATCTCCATTTGCACAGGGAATCTGGGATGACCCGCACCAGAGGGGATTTTAACAAATAACAATCCAGAACAAGGGAGGTGTTATGGCTGGACAGAGGAATGCCTCTCAGTGTGTTAGCCTGAAGCTCTGGTCCAGAACAGCAGTGGGAGGAAGGCAGGACGGCAGCCAGGACAGTGTAGCTGGCACTAACCTGACACGGTGAGTCGGGCCTCCCGGCTGAACTTCACATTAGCAATATTGGTGGCAACGCAGTGAAATATCCCACTGTCCTCTGCCCTTAGTCCCGTTATCTGGAGAACCCCCTTGGGAAGCAGCGTGTACCTGTGGGAGGAGAAAACAGAATCAGAAGCTTGCAAAGCAGGACACGATGTGACAGCAGGCTGCACACCCACCCAGGCGAGGCAGGCTGGCTCCCTGCATCTCAGTGCAGAGGTGCCAATACCACCAAGATGTCAACAGCCCTTTAGGCTGAGTCCACACCTGCTTCTGCATCAGTTTTTACTTTTTTTGGATACTTGAGCTTCTGGTTGTCTTTTACAGGGAGGTAAAAGAAAATAATTTATCTCCTGATGCATCCTTGAGAAATGATTTTTGTTGGAAGGCTACAAAATAGATGTTTTCTATTTAACCTGTGGAAAAGCTCTGGCAGTGCATTTGCATGTGAAGACAGCTGACATTGGAATTATCATGACATGGGAATTATCACTTATCAGCTGAAGCACAATGACCATGGACAGGCATCAGAAACCTGTGCTCCACACTCCCCACTCCAGGTCCAGGATTCAAATCCATATGACCTTAAAACCTCAGATGCATGAAAATACACGTTTAAAATAAATATTGAGCAGGCAGATGTAAACACCAATAAATATTTTGTATCTTTAAAACATAGGCACATTTAAATCATGCGTGCATACACACATATATGTACACATATATTACAGGTTGCTTGGCAACCACTTGTTTAAATTGGCTGGTAGTAAGTCATTACACTGTGATGAGTTAATAATCCATTTCCGTCCGGAAGATGAAGAGTATCTTTCTCCATATCAGCATATGGTTAAGTGCCTATAACCTGCTCCCTGCGCCGGGTTCCAAACGCGCGGCTCCGTGTCGGTGGCAGCATGACAGCAATCAGTTTTACACGGCCCGAAGTTGATTGCAATCTCTCTGGGACTTTAAAATGCCCATTGTTTTGGATGAATTATACTACAAGAAGCCTTCATTTTTGTTAACAATCTGCCCACAGCATTAGAAGATTCAATTCCAAAGCTATTATTCTGCCTTCAAAGCCTCCAAGTGCAAGACTCGGCATACAAATTTATATACACTTTATACACAGAAATGCACCAAGCGTGATTAATGCAGAAATCCAATTCAGTTAGAGAAGCAACTCTCATCACCCAGGCTCTGGTGTCAGAGATTAATCTACTGAGCTGACAATAAAAAACTTCCCCAGTAACTTTACTTCTACAAAAAGCCAAATCTCTTCAAAATCAGGATATGAATGTAGGGAAACTGTTCCTAGGCCATATCCTTCAGGGCTTGGGCAAACTCCCTTCCCCAGAGGAGAAGCAGCAGGAACAAGCACAGCTTGGACCCTTCTGGGTTGGAGAAAAGTCTCGGCTTCTCATTCTTGGAGCTCCTCAGCCCAGCCCTGGGGTTTCCCAGTCCTGGAGAAAAGAAGTGCTGGTCACATTTAAATCCCTGCCACATTTCTGACCATCTCCACAATTGTGTCCCTGGGCTCAAATGGAAAGGATCAATGACACATGAAGGACTCCAGAGGAACTTCACCTGTCCTGCAACATCTCACTGGGATGCCACAAAGGCATCCAGCACAGTTCTCCACCCCTTAATTCTGCTGATGCCACCTCGGATCAGTGGCTCTGCTCTACCATATCCCCAGTTCAGCACCTGTATGAGTAAGAAGCCTTCAGAGGAGATCAACTTTAACAAATCAACGCTGCGCTGGGCTAAAAAAAGCTCAGCTGAAAAATGCAAGGAAAAACAAAACCTGACAGTTGCAGTTTTCTACAGCAGATTTGAGCCTCTTGGGTCCTTCTACTGTAAGTTCACTGCCACTCTGAGAAGGTCAGGCATTGTTCCAGCCCTCATGTTTTCTCCTGCCTCCAAAGAACCCAACCACAGAACTGACATTTTTAAGAATAAGGGCTTTCAGGAAAATATTTACAGCTTCCTGGTTTTGCCTATTCCCAAGGCAGGGATGTCAATCCATGCTCGAGGTGTGCTGTGAGCGATTGTCTCCCACCGCTGGTTGTGCGGCTCCTGAGCTGCAGCTGGGGCTGCCAGCACCAGGCACGCGTTTCCTGCCACCTGTCCCGCGCCGCACGAGGATCAAACCGTGATGAGGGACGTTTCCGACGCGAAGGGAGCAGCCTGTCAAACACAGGAAGCGGCGACGTGCCGCTCCAGGTCTCGGCTGGAAAAGGAGGCAGCTGGAGTTTCTCTTTAGGAGATTGTTAGGGAAATGGCAGCTCAGGGTGCTTGGGAAGCTCTCTGCAGAGCTCCCCAGTCGCGACACATGAGGGAGTCCACCTGGGAATAGCAGCCACAGGGTAATTCAGCACTTGCAAGAGTCCACGACCCATATGCAAACTCCTAAATCATGGACCTGTCTCAGAAAGTTACACAAAATGAAGCCACGGAGGGATGAAGGATGCCAAAGCTACCCAGCTCTCTGAGGCTTGCTGAGCAGGTCTCCATGCTGGAAAATAAACCTGGAGCAGGGTTGATCAGAGACAGTCAGCGCAAGCTCTTCAACATCAGCTAATAACTTTATCTACCTCTCCTGGGAAATGCCAGTAGTCCCACAAAGTGTTTGGTCAAAAGAAGAACCAAGCCAGAAAAGCCACAACACACTAAACTGAAGAGTCTTCCATGGTGGAAACACTGGCCAAAACCCTTAGCCCAGGTTAATTGTGTCCAAGCACAACTGTGAAAGCAACAGAAAGTCTGGCCATCTTTTCCCACCTGGAGAAAGGTCAGAAGCACAAGGCTTGGACATGTCCTACCTTTCATTATCTGTGTTGACTGGCATGCTGTTCTTATGCCATAGGATGACTGGCTCAGGCAATCCATGGATCTGGCACTGGAATCTCGCTACACCGCCTTCCTCCACCACTGCATTCTGAGGGTGGATGTGGAAGTCGGACATTGCTGGAAGACAAAAAGAAAGACAAAATTATTCGCATGTGAAGAAAGATCCAACAACTGGAAGATGTCAGCAGCTTCACATGACCTAGAAACATGGCCTCATTTCCCACAGAATGCAAATGGGACTGCAACGTAATGTAAGAGCAGAAGGCCAGCTTGCAGCCTAACCTTCTGCATGGAAGAATAAGACTAGTGGGAAGTTTTCTTGGTATCCCACACGCTTCTGCACATTGAACTGATTGGCTCAACCAGAACAGAAGACTTTGCTCCAAGACCCTCATGGTCTTCAGCAAGGTCTGCCAGGGCAGCAAGAAACACAGACACTGCACTGGGACTTATCAGAGGTCATTCCCAATAGCTTTAGCAGTCTTTGGATCTTAGTCCACATCAAAAGACAGCTGGATTCTTCCTGTTGCCATCAATGTCTTACCTGCTGTAAATATCCTTCTGATATGTACAGCTTGACTCCTAAACTCATGTTATTTAAATACCTTGAGCAAAAGAATGCCAAAATACCCTAGTGAAACATACAGCCCTTGACTTCCACCTCTGTTTGCAGGTGCTCCTGCTCATTGCATACTCTGCCTTCCAGCACTGCACCAGGAACAGCCACATCCCCAGGCTGGGGAGCAAAAGGATTCACCCAAAAGAAAGGACAGCTGCCAAGAGCTCAGCAAAGCGAGGCTTTTGGGGCTGGGACCACCCAACAGCAAATGATGAACCCCAGCATGCCCACACAGGGTGAATACAGACCAGCCTGTTCCAGCAAGCCACAGCTGTAACCACCATGCGGAAACACTGGCACGCTGCTAGAGCTACATAAATAATACCGTAATTATTACTATTAATTAATTGGAAGGTGCTGCCTGTTGACTCTGCAATAAACATATTCAAAGCTAATAAACATCCCAGTGGTTATTGAGCTCATGATTCATTTAAAGTGCTGCATCCACAGGAAGGTCTCTCACATTACCATACAAAACAAACTCCAAGAGAACCCCCTGCTCCGCTGCCCCAGCCCGATGACATCCCTCTCCCCAGCAAGAAAACCTCGTCCCCTTTTACATGCATCAAGTGCAATGACTGTGGGTCTGCTAAGGAACAAGCTGCCTATGTGTCAGGGCAGCTTAATCATTCATCTGCAAACTGCAGTTGGGCTCAGGCAGATGGGAGATGGCCATTAGCAATCATACATTAAATATGTGTTGCATTAACCTGCGCTGCTCCCGCAACCACCGCTCTCAACCCGCTGATGGCAGATTTGTTAAGCTGATGGAGTAGCACGGAGCAAAGCCCCAGCCCTACACAGTTGTAGGGTTGGGAAGGTTTTGTAGGTATGAGGGTGGGATGGGTAGCTAGCCCCACGTCAGGAGCTGGACCAGAGAGTGGATGCACAATGTTCCAGCCAGATGAGGACACACCAGCACAAGGTGAAAGATCACAGAAAATTGTATTTCTCTTTCACAAGATAAAAGCCAATGCAATTATCCTCTCTGGTATAGGATGGAGCCCAATGGTGCAATGGCAATTTACCCAATTCATATAGATTTAGTCTTGAAATGAGACTAATCATGGCCCAGAGCATTCAGACATGGAAAGCAGCCCAAAGGCTGCTAGGAAGTCTCCCACACCAGGTGATGCCCCTTCCAAGGGCAAGGGATGCTTCAAAAGATGGGGGATCCATGGGTGCCTGCAGCAGGAGAGCTGGATCCCTTGGGGATCCATGGGAGCCTGCAGATCATTTCAAGGCTGGAGACCCAGACCAGGGTGAGTGTTTTTGCAAAGCCAAAGCTTATGGACCCTCACCAAGAAAGGAATCCAAGAATTACTGAGAATGACACAAAGCTCTCTAAGAATTTTTTTTTTTAAAAGCAGGGATTCAGATGCCTACAGGAAAATTCCTTTCAAATGTACAGATGCTCAGCGCTGAGGTTTTTTGGTCGCTGACAAGGTTGATAAAAGAGGGAGGTGTGAATGAGAACAGCCCCGGCACAGACTCTGCTCTGCTGGCTACAGAATTCATCGCCATTCCTTTATTTCAATAATATCACCTCTTATAGGTAAAACTGCAGCAATAACCTCTACTCTTAAAGACACCAGTATTAATATTTATCATGAATAAAACATGGCAAGTTATAAATAATTCAGTTATGAGGATGTTAAGTAAAATATTACTCTTCAACGACACTATAATGTGGCTTTGAAGCACAGTTTTATGTTAAATGCCTAGGAAACACTATGACCCTTGCCAAGACCAGCTGGTTTGCAGAAGATGCATTAAAAATTCATGCACTGAGCTACAAAATGCTATTTTTAAAACAGGTTTACGAGTTTATTTACAGTTGCAGAGACAAAAGACTTTAGGAGCATCTCCTGTAAAACAGCAACAAAACTTCAATGTGAGTGATTACTGGGTTTTCAGCCTGGGAATAAATCACTAGGGAAAAGGAGAGGAGAGGGACAGGAGCCCAACTGCTTCACAGGGCATTGCATGGAGGGGATAAATCTCTGCTGACCCATGTGAGGTTTTCATATATGTCCCAACTGACTGTAACAAACTGATGCAGCAGAGTGCTTGCTCCTGTTTGTCACTTGTCTTCCCATGGCAAGCAGCAGGACCCTGTTACCAGCCGGGTGCTTTTGTTCCAGCTGCCAAGGAGAAGAGCTGCACGTCAGCCCGGGTGGGGTTGGCCAGCAGCCAGGGAGCTGTAGCTCATTTCTATGCTAATGGCCATAATAATTTTAAAAATAAATACATGCAATCACAATATTCACCCGCAAGCTCCTAAGAGAGGAGGCACTCACTAATCCAACTGCCAGCAGTCTCTGCCATCCAGCAATGCAGCATCCATGTGCCAACGGAGGGACTGGTGCTGCCCCAGGCCTTTTTTACCATCATCAGGAGGGGTGAGTGCCACCCTGTTCCCACTAAACTTCCCTCTGCCATCTCATTGTGTCATCAAGCCATAAAAATAACATAAATCACATGCACACTCATTGCTCCACATTAATGCTCCAAGCTGTGATGTTTCAGTGCTTCTGTTATCATCTCATCTGGATTTTGGCCATGGTGCACAGCGACTGACACAAGGCAGGGAAAGACAAAATTAGGGATCACAGGAGACAGGGAATGGTCCTGGCAGCCCTTTGACACTGCAGGCATGGAAGAACCTCCTCCAAAAGATGTTGGCCAAAGCTAGATTCAGATTGAATGTTGACTGTCTACAGGCACATGGACACATGGAGCAGAGGAGTTTCTCTTCTTCTCTCCCTCCCCTGTGTTATATAACCAAGGATTTCACCTAGAATGATGCTGGATCACAGGCAAGACACTTCCATAAAGAAACCCTGATGCTTGGGATTGCCCACCACTTAACCCCCACTGGGATGCAGTCCCTGAAGGCATGTCCTATGGACACAGGCGAGCAGCAACTCTTATCCTCATCCATATTCATGGAGGATTCATTCTGGGGTCTCCACTAATCAAATCACAAACACTTTCTCCATCCCAACAGGCCTGGTGGAAAGGCCAATGGAATAAAAATGAAAATAGCTATCGAGTGAAATTTTCTCTACTCCATAAAAAACTAAATTGAAACCATTAGTGGCCAATCCTTTTTGCTCAGTGCAGCATTAGTGCTAAGCCAGAGATTGACCTAGATTTGATACAGAAAAAGAAAACACTAACTTGGTATGTCAAAGCAAATCCCAGGCCTTTAAAGTCATTAAAACACAAACATTTTACAGGCACACGGAGAGGAGGAAGACTTGAAAGGTTCAGTGCCAAACATGGTGTTAGGAGAGCATTTGGGAAGGCCAGCTAGTTCTGCAATCAAATTGCCTCTTGATTTCCAATTACTTACAGGGAAACAGAGACTCAAGCTGGCTCTGACACAGGACAATGCTGGGGAGGAGTGAGCACCCACACCACCAGGGATGCCATGCAGTCCACAAATAGCAGCCCACAAGTGAAGATCCTTCCCTCCACATTTCTGCCATCAACCTGTTAAATGCAGATCTTTTCCAACGGAGGCATGTGGTTAAAATGCCTCACAGCTAACACTGAGGAACAAGAGTTTTACGGGGATGTCCTCCAGTACCTGGACTTACAGATGCTCCTAGCGAGGAGGGAGGCCTTCGTTACCTCAGTTACAACTGAGGAAGGTGAAATCTGGGAGGCAAATTATTTGTCCAGTGCAGAGAACAAGCCATGGGCAAGCTGATCCCTTCCAAGACTGGCTCCATTTCAATGACAGTGAGCTGCTGATTTTTATACTGAATTTCTCTACTTACTAATAAAATTGAATTCCTCTTCAGGTCAGCAGAAGCCAGGGTCGTTTTTAAAACACAATGAACACCATGCCAATTAATGCCAAACCTGAACAACTCTCAAATCAGGCTGAGAGCTCCAGCAGAACCAACTTTCAATATCTGTGAGATTCACGCAGCACCCAACTCCTTTTCCTGAAAGACACCAGTGCCAAGGCAAGCACAGGGATTAAATTTTCAATTCCCTCTTGGCTTATGAGACCTTCACCACTAAGTCAGCAATATGCCAGGGAAGATTCTCAAAGCAGTCAGTCAGTCAGTCTGCAGAAGTCAAAGGCTCTGCAGACTCAGGTCCCTTACTTGTCCTCTCCACACTCTGGAAATGGAGGATTTGCCAATGAGAAGGAGCTGGCACAAAATACGGGGGGCGCGTGGACATCACAAATCCCATCCTCTCTTCCCCCGCCTTCAAACAGCAATGCCTGCCCAATCCTTTAAGAAAAAGACACTGCATCTTCCTTCTATATGTTTTTTTTTTTAAGATGCATTTTTATAAAGCTAAAAAACAAGCCCATGGCAGGCCAGCCCGGTGGCTACTCCAGCTGCAGAGCAGCCTCTGTGCCTGTGAGCCGGCCCTGCGTGTCTAATGATGCTATTGTGCGAGGTTGTTGCTGAACTGCCATGAGCCCAATTTTGAATGCAAGTTGCTTTGTGCATAGTGAAGCATGAACAACAGCGCCGCCCATTTATCTATTTAATTCTCCAGGAGTAGCAGGAGCGGGGCCCTTCGCTCACATCTAAAGGGAAGAAAAATCGCCTTTCTCTCAGCTTTGGAAAGGGAGGGAAATATTAAAGAGCAGCCGTGCCTCTCCCATCACAGAGGAAAATCCTCTCTGCCCCTGTCCACTAATCATAGCGGGGAAAATCCCAAATCTCTATTGTCCATGCTGAGCCTCAGATCTCAAAAGAATATGGGCTGCAAGACTCAGGAGAGTTTGAAGCAAGCAGGACATGTTAGAGGAACGTAGTTCATTTAAGAGGAACCAAAATATCTGGTGAGATAAAAGGAGGAGGATGACCCAGCTCGGTCTATGCAGACGTACAGGGAAATGGTCAGTCCTGAACGCTTTTTATTTGGAATATCTGCAAACAAGTGCTTATTCCTCTTTTGCTTTGGCTGATGTTTTCTTCCCCTGGAGGTAACAGGATGGCTCAGAGCATGCATGGAGGATGGT